>NW_004955403.1:15703380-15751662 GCF_000276665.1 Chinchilla lanigera
GCTTTTGCCGCTGAGCTAAATCCCCAGCCCCAAAATCTCCTTTCTGAAAGAGAAAAACACTGCATGAAAAAGCCAAAAACATAGTCAACATTTCAAAGAGTGTACTGGCTAGCAGACAAATAAACAAACAGCCACTTATTTTTCTTGCTTTTAGAAAAGGAAATGAAATACCTGGCTCCAGTTTTGCTTTTCTAGCAAAATCATTCTGCTTGGGGCCACAGCAAGAAGGAGCTTACTTTTTCTGAAAATTGTAATTATTTACCACATGCAAAAGACTAGTTATTCTAAGGTTTATGTTTTAGAATAAATCTTTTTTATTTTAAAGAGAAAAAAACAATAAAAATGATGCAGAATTTCAAAACAAGATGATAGGAAATTAATAATAGTTACTATATTGCGTATTATCATCTTTAAAGTAGTTGCTCAGATTACCAGATACAGGCATGCAAAACTAATCAAACAATATAAGCATTAACTGTTCCTTTCAATAAACTAATAGAAATTAGTAGTATAGTTATCTTAGCTAGCTTGTGTTTGTTTGTTTATTTATTTATTTATCTTTTCTCCTTTCCCCATCCCAGTTCTTCTTTCCTTTTGAACAGTTTCTTTCCCTTTCACAATATCTGTTGTACCTTTTGGGCCTTATTTACTCTTTCACTTTTTTACACTAGGGAGACAGCACGATGTAGAAAAAATTTTAGAATAAATCTCAAGTTTGGCTAAATTAACTCAGAACAGCTCAATTTGTTTGTTTCAGTTTTTGCCATTCTTGCAGTGCCTAACCTCTTGTGATGTTTAATATTAAGTATAGTTCTTAGGTTAACTATCTCTGGGCATAATCTTAATGATCTATCTAGTTGTTGACATAAATGTATTTGTCCTACTGCATTCAATTTCATGTTGGTTATGCTGGTTTTCAAACTGGTATTTAAAGTAAAATTCTCATAAAACTATTTTCTTTTTTTTTCTTTCCTCCGGTACCAGGAATCAAACTCATGACCTTGTGCTTGCCAGGCAGGTGCTGTGCCACTGAGCTAAATCCTCAGGCCCCTCATAAGGCTATTTTCATTGGGTTAGATTACGAGGAATGTGGGGAGGACAGTGCCTGAAAGCATAGTAACATTCACTGAATGTTACTATCTTGTTATGTCCTTTGTATTGGTTTCAAAAGATTTAACAAGATTTCAAAGGTTTTGCAGCAGAGATTGTGCATAGAACATGTCTACTAACTCTAGTGATGTGCTAACACATGCAGGATGCTATAACTGCATGCAGAATCCAAGAGTCAAGTGCTGCCATCCGATATACCTAAGAGTAAAGTTCTTTGCTCTAAACAAGATGCATTTTGGATGCCTTTACATGGCCCTTTTGATCAGACACAAATGTCAGCTTGTACAGAAGTATAGATGAGCATTTATAAATAAGTTCATAGAATTTTTGGAAATCTCCTGGAGACTTTTGAAGTTACACAGACAACGTTCAAATCAAACATGGTGTATGACATGTAATTTGTCCTCATTAGACGCTGTCTTGTTTCTCTAAATCAGTCAGCACATGGTGAACCCCTGGAATCAGGTCAGATACAAGTAATAAGTCCCCTAACCCAAACATGACCTGGATCTCTCTTCTAACCAGAGTGGACATGGATTGTCTCGGCTATGCGGAGAAACAAAGGTCCTAACCTCAGTGAGGTGGAAGGGCAGGAAGCCTTAGAGGAAGTTGGAAGGCACTGATGGAAAAGAGGTGTTCAGCCTCTGCTCCACCATAAACTTGTTAGGAAACAACTAGCCCTCGCTGGTGAGAGACCATAGGCAGTTTGGTTTGACGCATGGTTTTTAAAGGTATAATGAATGCTGGGTGCTAGTATTTCTAAATTAGGAGATTCACCCTAAAATCCAATCTGGTTTTTCTAGAAAAATCAGATCTACTTTTCTAGGCTTCCCACATGGTATGAGTGGGCTGTAGCTGAGAAGCCATACGCCTTCAGACTAAGCACGCTGTTATATTCCTGCTGGGCCTTTGTAGACCTTGCGTTGCAACACCTACTTGCTATCACACAAAATCCTCTTCCTTTTGGATAAATTGATGACAGATTGATAGTAAGGATTATTTTGCAGCTTTCAGATGCAAATGATTATGAGAAAGTTTTGTAAATTTTAGGTACCATTTTTATGGATCCCTCTCCTCCAAATACTATTGACCAGTAGGTCTCAAAAATACTAGAAAAATGGTGTGTGATCAAAGGGGACTGATGCTAAATTGAGAAGTGGCATGCAGCAGTAATGTCACAGAGAAGAAAACCAGGTCATGTTTGCAATGACTCCGTCCATGTACTAATGATGATTAGCAGTTCCCTATGTGGCAACCTCCTATTTTACTTGATTTTTATTGCTGTCTTTTCAGAATTTTATTGAGAATTAGTGAATTTTATTACTTTTGTGTGTTAATAAATTGCAGATGGCAGTATTATTAACAAACACAGTGAGAATGATATGCTTTGGGATGTTAACAGGCAAATACAGGTTAAATATGAATTCATACTCAATTGCTTTAATGTCTCAATTTGTTTAAGATATTTCATCTGTGGGTATTACCTAGGTGTTGCTTTTATAGAGGTAACATTTCTCTCTGTACAGTGGTTATGTCTTCTTAACTACTGACACATACTAAAATATTTGAAGTTGTATATGAGTAATCCTGCACATAAAAATTTACTAATTCAAAATCTAGATTTTGTGAATAATTAAGAATTCTTTTGAAATCTTATCTTCTTTCACTTGATTTCTTCTCTCTAGTGTTGTCTGTGTTGGTGGAGATGGATCTGCTAGCGAAGTAGCCCATGGTTTACTTCTCCGAGCCCAGGAGAATGCCGGGATGGAAACAGACCAGGTCTTCGCTCCAGTCAGAGCACAGCTACCCCTCGGCTTAATACCAGCAGGCAAGGGTGCCCACACATGTGTTTAGCTGACCCTCCTCCACCCTTCCCTTTCTTGCTTGCTAGCCTCGACAGCATGACCCAAGTTAAATGTATGCACTTTGGGTCTGGAAGATCCAAACTTGACTTCGGGCCCCTTTACAAGCAAATGCAAGACTCTGAACAAGCAATGTTATGATCTGTAATGTAAGGATAACCCATAATATTCACTTTGTTACAAATTTGTTGTAGTGCTAAATTGGTATAGACAAAGTGTTTAAATACATAATTTAAACAACCTATAGATTATTATCCTATCTTTCATCAAAAAGTATATAGGTCACATGGTACCAGACAGAAAGTTGCAAAACAAGGCCACTCTGGTCAAGCTGTTCTTATTTCATATGAGGGAAAATGTGGAAGTCACATAATTGAAGCAGAAACAGATAACATTAAGAATACCAGGAGATTCCTTCTGACTGGAGAGAGGACCTGGGCCTTAGAGGATGACCTCCTTCAGGAACAGGCTTATTACCTTTATATCCACTGCTGCATTTCTGGTTCCTGAAGGAGACCACGATCCAGTGAGTATACAGGGCCACTAGCTAAGAGTTCCAGCTTACGGATCCCATCTAACAGGAGAGAGGCATATGTGGATTGTATTCAATATGAGGATGTTAGGCCTCCTCAGGGCTTTTGATGGAGAATAGGAATAAGAGATAGGAAGTTTCCAAGCTGAACATGAAAGTACACAATAGAATGGATTACATGAATGAATTTTAAAAAGACTCTAGAATAAATAACACGAGAATCAGGCCTAAAATCAGTAGGGTTAGGCCAGGAAAGATGAAAGTGAGTTACCTTCTAAGCTGCAAAAATAATAAAGGCAAAGGGAAAATCCTAAGTGTGTTTGAGGAACAGAAGGAAGCCATTGGGTGGGAGATGATGGTGTCAGATAGGCCAGACTGTGGATGTTCCTGCGGGCCACAGGAAGGGGCTGAATTATATTTGAGAAGCAGTGGAACAAGGGGGTGTTTCCTATTAAGGGAGCAACCTGAGGGAGTTGTTCTAGGGGGACTCAGTTTGCAACAAGATACAGAATGGTTACAGCAAGACTGCTGTTCAGAAAAGGAGAGAACCATTTTTCAAGTTTGTTTATATAATCTGCTCGCCCTTTACTTAAGTAAATAATAATTTAGGAAATTATTTTTATGTTTAAAATGTCACACATTATTGCTAAAACAAAAGTGGAAAAGATTTCTCACATGAAAATAAAAATTAATGGACATGGTTGAAAGAAAATTCAGTCTATTTGATAAACATATACATTTAGTGTGGACTTCATTATATTTAATTTTGCTGTTAAACTGACAAAGAATATAAGACATCCAAATGTGTTCTTAGAGTATAAAGCCTTTTGTAAATGTAAGAACTTAAAAAGAAAGAGATAGTAGGATATATACTGATAATTGCAAGGCATACATAGAAAGATCTATAATTGTTTCTATGCAGAAGATAACAAAATAACCTCAACTCGAAGAAGAAAGATGTATTTGGGGGCATCTTGTCAGGCCCTTTTAGTTTTTGGACCTTTGCATGTGATTTTAGTAGTTCTGATTCGACTTGGTGGAACATTTCCAGCATTTCCCTCCATACAGAATGGATGTACTACACTCAGGTCATTTTTTCTCTTCATTAGCACTTAAATTCCTGATCTTGTTTGTTAACTGAGAGGTGAAGAGGGGTGCCCAAAAAAGTAGAAATTTGACATCAAGTGGGTAGTTGGCTACCAAAACTGGTAGTTTATGCTCATGTTTGAAATATGTAACTCTGATTTTATAAAGAAATAGTTCTTTTTTTTATATTTTAAAGCATATTTCTGATTTTTGACACTATCCCTTGAATACAGTGGGTATTTTTTGAAATGCCACTGTAATGCTTTCTGTTTAAAAGATACAGAATGCTGTCAAAACTCTGGTCTGTAGATAGGAGTTCCACTTCCTAATTTTACCTAATAGGAGGAGAAAGTCCTATGTGGGCTGTATTTAATATGAAGACGTTATGCCCAATCATGGCTTTTGATGGAGAGTAGGAACAAGAGCTAGGCAGGAAGTTTCCGAGCTGAACATGAGGAGACAGTCTGCCTTTGAAACCATTTGCCTCCTGGAGAGAGACACCCAGAGGGAGAGTGTTGAGTAAATTATTCCACTGAGCCAACACACTAAGCCACTGAATTATGGACAGACTCAAATGGATCAGATGTGGGGAAGCCTGCATTTGAACTGCTGGCCATTAGGAATGGTGTTTGTTGCTATGGGAACGGGTGGTAAGGAACTATACAGAAAGATTCCTATTAAAAGTGGGAAGGGGGTAAACAGGAAAAAGGCTGAGAGGACATAAAAATAAAAAAGCAATCCAGTTGTTGTAAAACAAGGCTCCATCCACATACTGATGGCTGTGAACCATATATTCCTATAGCGTTTGCATAAATAAATCCATGCTTTCCAATTAATTTGAGGAGAATAAAATATTGCCAAGGGACTGTTAATTTCTATGATATTTCAGGCAAGGAACCAAAGTGTTGGTGCCGTTTTCATGAGAATTTTAGATATGCTTGACTAGGAAGTCATTACATCACATTTATCTGTTTGGATGTGGGAGACATTAACAGCCTTATGAATATTCATGGTGTCTGGTTAATTAAGTTAATTGTTCTGCAGAAGTGCTTGCACTTCCAAGGACAATTTTTTCTCTTTTTTCTTTTCTTTTCTTTTCTTTCTTTCTTTCTTTCTTTCTTTTTTTTTTTTTTTTTGGCTTCTATAGGCTAGTTTCTGCCTGGTATTTCATCGGTCATGTTTTACACGAACTGGTCCTTCTGACCTTACTCCTTCTATTTGGCATCTTTTAGCCTGTCTGGAGAGGAGGTGGTAGGCAAAGTTGCTGGTAGTGTTAAGAAAAATAACTTTTCAGGCTAATTAAAATGTTTACCTTGAGGTAGAACATTTATAGCTTTTGTGAGAATGTTAAAATTACACTGTCGTTATTTGAGCAGCGTGTGTTTTTGGCATGTAGTCATCTTTTCCAGCAGAGTCCAATTTCCTGAAATAAAATGTGACCTGTCTTTCAGATATCCAAGCAGAAACAGAATGTTACATAATTTTACAATTTTACTTGCAATTTCTCACAAACTTTTCCTTTTTCTTCTTCTTCCGTGCATAAAAACCCATGTTCATAGATTAAGGTTAATGAGGAGAAGATGACTATAATTTCTAACTTCTGTTCATGCCTACTACTCCTGCTAAATTCTTCAGAATTAAGAAGAAGTTGCAAAGCTTAAGAGAATATAAAATAAAATCCCCCTCTAGCGATTTAAGAGGATTTGTGCTGGAGTATACTTCCAAATCTCAGGGAATGAACAGTCTTCATTTTCTGGATATACTGTATGTCATTCTCTATTGCACATGACAACATTACATTATGTTTTCTAATAGCTTTTCTAGAGGGATGCTTTTATGGTCTATTCCTAATTAACCATGGTAATAGAGGAAATGCATTTCATGGAGAACTGTAATCCATCGATAATCCTATATATCTCACTCTAATTATGTGGCCTCCTCCAAAATCTTTAGCATAAATCTGATTGGGAAGAAAATGGATTGATTTCTTTCCTCTTTTTTTTTACTACTTACTTATTCAAGATGAATTTGAAGTTAGATGGCCAAAGGGCAAGTTGTAAAGGACCAAGAGGTCACTGGAAGGGCTTTGGTAAGGAAGGGCTTTCTAGACTACTTGTTCTCAATCCACAGGGTGTGTCCAGATCACCCTGAGAATTTGCTAAAACACACGTGGGCCCTCCTCAACTCACATATGCACATTCTGATTCCAAGAGCCAGAAGTGGAACCCAGGAATCCACCTTTTTAAAAAGGCTCTCAGGTAATGTTGACAGTGCAGAGTAAGAGACCACGCACCAGGAGACCTTCAACACTGAAGCCTACTCAGTATATCTGGGGAGGGTATGGGAGCCAGTCTTTTTTTAAATTAATCATTTCATTTCCATTAATTACTCTTTTAAACACCTTCTCCTCATTTATTTTTAAACTGCCATAAATTATATGAATTGGACATGTACAGTATGATGTTTTGAATTAAGTATCCATTGTAGAGTGGACAAGTTGAGCTAATTAATGTAGGCACTGTCTCACATATTTTTTGTGAAAATAGTTAAAATCTACTCTCAGCAATGTTCAAGTATGTAGCTGTAGTCACCATGTTGTACAGCAAAGCTCTGGAACTTACTCTTTATAACTCAGATACGGCAACCTTTGACCAACATATGTGCAAGCTTCCCCTCCCAGCCCTCAGTACTGTAAGCCGCTCCTCTCTGCCTCCATATGTTCAACTCTTTTAGATTCTACGTATGTGAGGCCATGCAGTAGGTGTCTCTCTTCCTGACTTATTTCACCGGAAATTATGTCCTCTGGGCTCATCCATGCTGTCACAAATCGCAGGATTTCCTTTTTTAAAGGTCGAATAGTATTCCATTGTGTCTGTATACCACATTTCTTATTCATCTGTGCATGGTTACGTGGGATGAGTGTTTACCCTGGCTGCTGTGAAAAGTGCTACAGTGAGCATGGAGGTGCAGATAGCTCTTTAACAAACTGATTTTAGTTTTTGGAAATTTAATCCCCAGTAGTAAGATGGGTGGATCACAGAGTACATCTATTTTCAGTTATTTGAGGAACATCCATAGCCATTATTTTCTATATCAGTTGCACCATTTTCCTTTCCTACCAGTGGTGAATAGGGTTTCAGTCTATCCACGTTCTGGCCATGTGGGCTTTTTAAAGATAACAGCTATTCTGAAAGGCTGAGGCCATATCTCACTGTGGTTTCCTATTGCATTCCTCTGATTTGTGATATTGAATATTGTTTTCATGTAACGCTTGTCCATTTGAAACTCCTCTTTGGAGAAATGGCTATTCAGAAAATCTGCATATCTTAAAAACAGGTTATTATTGTGAGTTGTTCCAGTTCCTTCTGTGTACTAGGCCCACTGAATAATCACATTTTGGTGAGTGGCAGCCCTCATATACCTCAGCGATGTCATAAGATTATAGTGGAGCTGAAATATTCCTATCCTATAATGATGGTATAGTTGAAAAAGAGGCAGAAGACAAGGAAGCTGCAGAGGAAAAAGCAAGAACATCCGCAGTGAGAGCATTAGTAGAAGCTTCTGCAAATCTCAGTAAGCTTCTTAAAAAGTTTGAAAACATGGAAACAAAACAGAAAGGTTTTCACTAATTGAGAGGAACTTTCATGGTGTATTATCTGCTTATGAGCAAATCTGTGATGAAAAAAAGAAACCAAGCAAAGCACTTTGGGCTTATCTCTGAAGAGGGACATCTGCTTGAGAAGAGCCCAGTTATGTGAAATACATCAAATGCACAAGCTTAAATATTGCATGGTTTCTCTTATATGAGAAACACAAAGTATAAACAAACAGGGCAGTTGATCTGCACATGGGAAGGGGACCAAGAAATGGAGGGAGGGGCAAGGGACGGGAGAAGAAGAGGGCATAAAAAGAATTAAAATGTGTTATGCACACACACCACCTCCCCACAGCAAGTGTAATCTTTACGCACTGCAGCCATGTGCTAATAAATATAAAAACTAAAAACAAGGAAGAGCCCCAGCAGGTGCTTCAGGAGAGACACCAGAGGAAGGCACTGTTGTCACAGGAGCGGGCAGCGCCTAGGAAGGCCTTTCGGTAGGATGAGATGTGGAGGAAGACAGTGATATTGATGGTCCTCACCCCATGTAGCCTAGGCTGGCTGGGGTGTGTGTGTGTGTGTGTGTGTGTGTGTGTGTGTGCTAGGTGCGCACGCGCGCATGTGTGCATGTGTGTGTACGTTTAACAAACAAGATTAAAAAATAAAAAAATTAAGAATTTAAGCATAGAAAACAGCTCATAGAATAAAGAAAATATTTTTGTACAGCTGTGCAATATGTTTTTGTTTTGAGCTGTGGATTATTCCAGAAAAGTCAAAACGTTTTTAAAAAGTTTTTTTAAGTTTCTAAAGTAAAAAGTTACAGTAAGATAACTTGGTTTAAAAAAGTTGTTCAATGATAAATTTATTATAGCATGAGAGCACATACGTATTTATAAAGTCTTCAGGAGGGGTGTAGTTACCACCTTGGTTTTCACAGTCACTCTGACTTACCTAGAACATCTTTTGGTCCTGTTCATGGTAGGTAAGTACCCTCACGGATGTGCCATTTTATTATCTTTTTATTGTATTTTTTCTGTGTTTAGATATGTCTAGATACATACTACTATGTCACAGTTTCCTACAGTACTCAGTATACTAACATGTTGGGCAGCTTTATAGCTCAGGAACCTAGATGTGTAGTGGACCATAGCATCTAGTTTGTATGGATACACTCTGTGATGTTTGCACAATGACAGAATTGCCTAAAAAAATTCCTCATATTATATCTTTATCATGCAGTTTGATTATATTTTGCGTCTTAAGCCCTTATCAGCTATGGGGTTTGCAAATATTATCTCCCATTCTGTGCATTGTCTCTCACTCTGTGCAGAAGAGCTTTACTTTTATATACTGCTAGGTCCCTATTTTTGCCTTTTGCTTATGTTTTGGGGATCATATACAATCAATGCTCAGAATATTACATGGAAATTTTCTCCTGTGTTTTCTTCCAATAGTTTTAAGTTTTACATTTGACTCGTTAATCTATTGTGAGGTGATTTTTGTACATGTTGTGAGATGATGTCTACTTGCATTCTTCTGCATGTGTATATCCAAACTCTAGTTCCATGGAAGTTACTATCTTTTTCCTATTGTGTTTTCCTGGCACTTTTGTGGAAAAACCATAAATACTTAAGCTTATTATTACTGGAATTTGCATTCTGTCCCTGTGGCCACCCTCTTGCTTAATGAGCACTGTGCTGTTTTAATTACTATCGCTTTGTGGTGTATTTTCAATTCAGGTAGCATGATGCTTCCAGCTTTGTTCTTCCTGCTCAAGATGATTTCTGCTACTGGAAGACTTTTGTGGCCCTGAAGCATTTTAAAATTGGTTTTTCTATTTGGATGAAAGATCCATTTGAATTTTGATAGGTGTTGTATGGAATTTATATGGACATTTTACTGATATCAATTATTCCAATTCATGAGTATGAAATAATCTTCCCATTTATTTGTGTCATCTTCAATTTCATTCACGTTTTAGAGTGTTCAGTGTACAGCTATTTCATTTTTTTGGTTAAATTTATTCCTAAGCATTTCATTCTTTGCAAATAGAATTGTTTTCTTGATTTTCCAGGTAGCTTATTGTAAGAGTATAGAAACACTACTACTTTTTGTATGTTGATTTTTTTTAATCCTCCATCTTTACTCTCTTCTTAATAATTTTAAGCTCTTTTTAAGTTTCCTGGAAATGCAAGGGGCTAGCTTGTATTTTCTCCATTGGAAGATGGCAGATTTTAGTGCCACATAAAAATTCTAGAGGCTTAGCTTTGGGAGCAGTTCCTCAGCGAGTAAAATTTATGTGGGTCTTAAATTATCCCAGTGCTTATGAAAAGCAGATATTATAATGTGTCAAATATAAATTTTCAGACCATGGAAAATATTATAAAATAGGTCCTCACTTAAGAAAACATTTTTTGGTCAGATAAGAGAAAGGAGTGTCATACATGTTAGAACTTGTCTCTAAGTTTCACTAGATGCATTTTGAGAATGCCTGTTGCAATTTATAGTGATAGCCTATTTTTGTATTAGTTATTACTTGCATTTTTCTTATCATTTATGCATCTGTCTCTCCTTTTCAGAACCATCCTTCTGTTGTTCGTGATTATTTTGATATGGGAGCTGAAAGTCTTCCACTAGTTTGATGGGCTAGGCATTGATATAGCCAGCATTTAGAAGGTAGAAAATAGCCATTCTTGAAGTAGATAATATAAACAACTTACTAATACCTAAGTCATTTAAAAGGTGAATAATTCTGTAAATAGTTTATGTACATCTCTGCTGTGAATGGAGTTATACTTCCAGTGTTGTCATAAAATTTTCTGATATTATAAACTTCATTACATTTTCTTCTGAACATTACATAGTAGTCATTTACATAAAATAAGAGCAAATGTCAGTTTAGAACTTATGCTACACTGATAGTGCATGCTTTAACATTGCTTTGGCAGGATCTACTAATGTACTGGCACATTCTCTTCATGGAATCGCTCACGTGGTAACTGCAACTTTGCACATTATAATGGGTAAGAATTCATCTAAAGAAGTTGATGTGGGATACTGCAGTCTTATTTTATATAAGAACCACCACTTGGGGGCCAAGGATGTAGCTCAGTGGCACAGTGCCTGCCTGGAAAGTGGGAGGTCCTGAGTCTGATTCCCAGTACCCACACATACACACAAAAAAGAACCACTATTTTATTTCCTTTAGATTTATCTAAGGAATGATACATCCTTTGTCCTTCAAAGCTGAAAAATGTTTGACTAAAATTTAAAGTCAGACAAAGATTCTCTCTTCGGATTGCCTATCTTTTTAGAATATTTGGTTTGTAAAGGGCATTTAAAGAAGTTGTACTGTCTTTATTGTTGCTGAGATAAAATACCCAACACCCAAAGTTATAGGAAGAAAGGTTTATTTTAGCTCACAGCTTATAGACATTTCAGTCCATAGTTGGCTTCCGCCAAGGCAGGGTGGCATGGCTTAGAAGAAATACTCTATGGCAGAGCAGGCAGAAGGCAGCAAACAGCAGCAGCAAAGCAAGCCTTCCTTCCACTTTATCCCATTCAGGCTACAAGCCTGTTGGGTGGTGCTGTCCACACCCAGGATGGGCTTTTCTATTATCCACAACCAGAACTGTGCTAAAGCAATCAGTGGACTAATTTAGTACCACCCAGGCTTAATCCCAGCCTCACACACCCTAGATCCAGCCAAAAAGCCCCATCTATGACCACATGAGGCTTTGAGGGGGCATCTACATACAAGCCATAACACACTCTATTTTGATAGAAAATTACATCATAATGATATTCACAATCATAGTTTTATAATCAGAACAAGAAAATCTATGCATGATATTTGAGTTTATAATCTACACTGTTGCTTATACCAAAAATCTAGGACTAGGATTACATTATTCAAAGAAAAAAGCATACAAGAAAAATATTTCAACCCATGCACATCTGTAAACCCTTGGTTATTCCAGTTGATAGATGCAATACAAAACTGCTGTTAAATCTAAGTTCACTTAGCGCATCTCGCTTCACTTCCCGAACTGCGTTTTATGTGAAACTGTAACAAGCTGCAGAATTTACTGCGTTTGGTTTCTTTACCTGGTATCCAAAAGAGTCACAAATGACATTTAGAGTAGTTATAGGCAAAGAGAGATGAAGCGGGGCAGAGGGGAGCGCGCATGCAAGGATATTCATTGCAGTGTACAGCACCTTGAGATTTTCTTCTGTGTAAATATGCTCTTTGACGGTTGATGTTTTCAGGAGTAGCCCCCCTCCACTCGCTAACTAGCATTCCACCTGATATTTAAGGACACATACAGCCCGTTGACGTCTGCACCTTTAGCACCACTGGCGAGCTTCTTCGCTTTGGGTTCTCAGCCATGTTTGGCTTTGGTGGAAGAACTCTGGCTTTGGCAGAAAATTACCGGTGGATGTCCCCCAGCAAACGGAGAGACTTCGCTGTGATTAAGACACTGGCAACACTTAAGTAAGTGTATTTTTCCTGTACCAAAAGTTTTGTACCACGGGGTTCATGACCATTAATAACACGTTTCTTTTTATTTTAGGCCTGAGGACTGTGAAATATCATTTTTACCACTTACCAGCTCCCAGGATGAAGGAGAAAGGTAAGTAAAAGCTGAATGTAATATAAGTATCTTCTTTGTCTTTCATTTAAGCATGAAACATTTTGGTGTAAGTAATTTATAAGGCTTTTGATCTTTGGCTATTTTCTTCTATACTAATGAAGAATGTAAAATCATGGACTCCTGCAGGTTCTAGTAGGCATGTAATTTAGCTTCTGTTTCCAGAAGCAACCTTTGTGCCTCCATTGGTATATTCATTCAACAGCTGTTTGCCTACTCCATGCCGGGTACTTTGGATACAAGCAGGAGGCAAAAAACAAACACAGCGCACAGTCTGAACCCTCATTGAAAATTTTAGTCTATTATCGAATACAAGCATTCATCAAAGCCACACCAAGGAAGGGCTCTCATTGTTAAATTTGAAAATCATTGTTCCTTATAATACTTTTCTGCCTTTTAATGAATGTAGATTATAATGATGTTGGTAACAAATGTTCACTTATTTTTATTTACTATCTAATCAATCAAAGAAAATATTTCGTATTTTCAGTGACATGTTAACTTTCTCATATCTAATAGGTGCTGTTTGCCTATGTGACATATTGTTGTCTCTGTTTTCTTACCTGCAGGGTGGTACAGGAATCTCCAAACTCTGGTGAGTCCCAAAGTGTCTCCTGGAGACCCGAGCCGGGCAGTGCTGGCCTTTTGCTGAGGTGAGCTGAAGTAACCAGTTTTCCCCCTGACCTTTAGGTAATGAGCAATGGCAGACAGTCCAAGGTCAGTTCCTGAATGTCAGCATCATGGCAATTCCTTGCCTGTGTGCAGTGGCACCCAGAGGCTTGGCACCTAATACCAGGTAAGAGCCTTTTACTGAATCATCAGTAACTCTTTTTACAGAAACTAAGGTTTCTTTTTTAATAATAACCAGCTAACTCTTGGCTAGCTAGAAACTAAGAGATAGTCTTTCTTTGTGTAATTATTAGAGTTTCCAAAGGATGTGTCAGCATCAGATTAAGGAAAAATCATTACCTGCCTTTTAATATGATTAAGGCTAAAATAATATTCCTCGGGTTTTGTTGAGATGATTTTGCAAGTTTTTGTCGCCTTTGGTTGCTTTATTTGTTTATTTACTAGTTCTTGAGGATATTAGATTCTGATATTGTGAATGTCTATGTTTTACAATTTTAATGCAAGCACAAATACCTTTAGTGTGAAAAAAGATAGCACATATATGTATCTGTTCAGTACTTTTAAAGGAAACACTTCAGTTCTAATTAATGTGAATTGTGGTGCACAGGAATCTACTGCCCATTTTTTAAGTAAATAAATTATGAGGCACTTCATATGTCTCATCCACAAAGTACAGACATTCCTTCTCTTGCGCATTCTTTTTAAGCAACTGTCCATCTTTTTAAGCAACTGTCTGAAAATATTCCTCTTGAAATCCAATCCTGTCAACCAAGAAGGAAGAATCATGAAAGGTGTGAAATACAGTCAACTTTAGATTTCCCTGGAAGTGGGATGAAAGAATGACTTACGTACTGTAGCAGTTTATAACTTTTTATTGATCAGTTTCAATTTCGCTGCAAAATATTTAACCACAATGATTAACAGCTAGAAAAAGAGATTGCTTTTTAAATTTCTTCTTTGGCACTTGATGTAAAGACGATAAACTAGGCAATAGCTAAAGTTAGAGATGAAAAAGAGAGACACTAACAACTTTGATAAGTAAAAACCCAGATGGCCAGGCCCTCCTTAATTACATCCAAAATTGAAAATTGGGAGGAGTATTTTGAAGTTCTTGTGATTTAAAAGCTGAACCGGTTGTTCTCCCACATAGCCTCAGAAATCATTGCTAGCTGTGTTCTTGGCTAATGCAGGTTCCTCCACTAAACCTGAAGCCGTGGCTGGCTGACCCAGCAGCTCTGTCCTGCAGGGCTTAGGGCAGTGTTCTAGGCCCAATTCAGAACCTTCATGGGGATCCTGTTCTTCTAGGAACAGTGGATTTATTCCTCCTTCAGAGATGCTCCACCACGGTCAGCCTTCCTGGGACTGCACTGCTCTCTGGGTTTCATCAGTATTGATGGATTTTTCAGAGAAAGACGATTGCTTAGAGATTTCTTCTGTGGATTACAGTCAAACTACGCCATTTTTGTGGAGGCCTTTAGAATGGGCCTCAGTTGACCAGAGGTTTTCATAGACGTAGCTTCGAAGAATTTACAGTAATCAGACCAGACGGCACACCTCCAGCTTTTTTTTTTAAACAATGAAGTTTACTTCAAAATAACAAGTGCAAAGGGCTTAAATGAACTGCTCACCTTATACTATAAATACTCTAAGATTAAACGTGTTAATATATGTGAAACATTTGGACCAGTACCAGGCTCATAGAGCACATTTCAACTGCAAGTAAATAATACAAAACAGACTTTGATAATACCTTGCATGCTTAGAAAGCTACGTGATTTTAAAAATAAAGGACATGCAATAACACTACCCTGACTATCTTGGTGCTGTTTATTTCCCATGGGGAAGAGAAGGCCTGATGGATAGGAGGAAAACTGGACCTTGGCAGTTAAGAGGTCTGTTGCTAGTGATCATCTTGTTTTTCTCTGTGTGCCTCTGAGCAAATCACTTACATGTCTTTCCCTTCTACACAAAATGTGTGATGAGATGATCTCCAACGCACCTTCAGTGCTAACCTGAGCTTCCATAAGACTGATGAAGCTCTTTCTTCTCTGTTTTCATTATTCTTGGGATAACTTCACATTTGCACTGAAATCAAGCTTGAAGTCATTTGCATGGATTTCTGCAGACTGCTTTCCGAAGCTGATGCGTTTGCAAGTGGCCGTGTTGGCAGTAAATCACACCTCTGAGTTCCCAGTCTCTTGTATTGGATGGAACAGCTATGCCAGATTAAAACGCTCAGTTGTTTCACTGAACATGTGTGGCGGCAGTTGCTCACACCGTTCCATCCACCCAGGGCCACTGTGATTTATTCCATTTCCTATCTCACTTAGACCTTCTGCCCATAAATAAATATTTAAATCACACTTTGGATATTAGAAAATGGTGAGCTTTATGTTATACCATTTGTACACGAGAACTATTTCATAATACAACTTTAAAAGCCACATGTAATTTCATGTTTAGATTCTTAATTACAGTGGAATTTAAATTAGGTCTTGATGTATGAGTAGGAGGCATGATAGCTCATTTTTTAAAGAGCTCTGACGTAAGAGTTTGCTAAGAAGGAAGCCCATGGTTCGGTAAAACTAATTTGAAAGGCTACATCATTTAAATAGCAATACAGCAAGATATGACTGAAGAATTTTAGGTATATTCAGTGTGGTGATGATTTATCTGTCTTGCCTGATACTTCTAGTAAGCAGTATGCTTGTTATAAGAAATAATGTGGAGTGATTTCTGATGTAGTCTCTTTAAAAACTTAATGTAGCCAGGCATGGTGGCGCATAAGCCTGTAATGCCAGCACTCAGGAGGTTGAGGTAGGAGGATTGTTGCGAGTTTGAGACCAGCGTGGGCTACAAAGTGAGATCAAGGCCAGCTGAACTGCACAGTGAGACCCTGTCTCAAAAAAGACAAAAATAAGTAAATAAATAAATAAAAACTTAATATAAAATACAAACGTATAATTTCAGATTAAATAATGGAAGTATGGCTCTTATAATTGTACGAAACACTTCTCGGCCAGAATTTATAAAACACCTGAAAAGATATGCCAGCGTGAAGAATCAGGTATAGTACATGATTTTTGCTACTTATTTGCAAAGCTGTTAATCATGGGGAGGAGGATGCTGTAAGAGTTGACCTGTCTTGCCTCATAAGAGCTTTATTTTTTCTGAATATGTTGATCTTTTTTTCAATCTGCTTCATGTAGATTTTGGAAAGCATCCACCAGTATTAATGTAAATTGGCCTTTGTTGAGATAGGGGTCGTACATTTGCTTGCACAAATTAAAATAGATAGTGTAGTTTTATGCTGCAGTTTGAAGGAAGTCAAAGATATAATTACATGCTCAGGCTGTTGTTCAAAATGAAAAGCAGTAAAATCTGAGATTTTAGCTTCCTTGCATTTATGGGGTCAGACACTATAGTTATGATCTGACACTTTACTTACATATCTGCCTATATTCATTGATTACACCATTGTTTTAAAAACACCCTTAAATTATTCTATTGAAAATGGTATTGAATATGGCTGTATATTTTCACTTAAGTGATTAGCTTTAAAGAAAAACAGTGACAAGGCATTTCCTTTGGCAGATATTCTGGCTCAGATATTAGTGTTGAAGTGCACAGGTGTGATTATAAAATCCAATGATCTCACACATTCTTAAAGGTATAAAATGGCGCTAGGACATGGGTGGAAAATAGTAAGTCCAGACAACGATGAGCCGCTGATTCCCGCTTATATTCTTAGCCACTACGAGACTCCTACTTTTGCGTTAGGAGTTCAGACTAAGGCACCCTTCAGGTTTGAGTTCTCTTCTGCCTACCATATTGATCAACACATAGTCCAACTGGACTATTTAAGAGGTTAAGTTGCAAAAAACTAGATATAATTACACTTTCTTTAAATATAAATCTCTACAAAGGCCAAGTAGGCAAATAAATGCGCTATAGGTTGTGAACTTGAACAATGATTTTATATGTGTTTGGGAAAATATGTAAATTTATTGACTTTTTTCAAAGGAATATGTGCCTTTTCAGATTTCATTATATTTTTAAATTGCAAAACTAGCTTTTTCTTAATCCAAAAGCAGTGCCTGGTCATTAAGTCAAAAAAGAGACAAAAGCACAATATAAAACCACTCCAATTTCCGTGCTCCTTTTGATAATCACAGCCTTGGTATATAGATTTTTCCCAGTCTCTTTTTATGATTTCTATGAAAAGTCAAATGAGTATTAACCTATTAATATTTCTATGAGAGACTGTATATTTATTTAAGGGATGAATGTATTACACAAACTGTTTAGAGAAATTCTCTTCTGGAATTCCATCATGAGGTACATTTCTAAGGCAATTGGCAATTTGTGTAGACTTTTTCAATGAAAATATTTTCTGATTTCAAAAACGATGCTTAAGAGTAAAAACAAAAGGTGTTTTTAGAAGCGAACAGAACATAATGAAAGCCTATGTAGGAAATTTTTTTCAAAAGGAGACCGTGTTATTCTCAATTTATTTGACCTATTTTTATAATGTGTCCTGTCATTACTATTATGCTTTTTTGCACTGAGCTACATCTTCAGCCCTTTTTTATAAAAACATTACTTTGAGGCAAATTCTTGCTAAGTTACTAAGTTTGCTTATTTACCTAGGTTGGACTCAAACGTGGCAATCCTCCTGCCTCAGCCACTAGTGTACTTGGATCACAGGCATGAACCATCACACTTAGCTGCTTTTAATAAAGAAAATTATTGCCTGTAAGCTAGGAATAGTGGCACATGCTTATGACCCCAAGATTTGGGGAGCTGAGGCAGTAGAATGAAAGCTCAAAGCCCAGCTTAGGCTAGAAAGTGAGACCTTGTCTCATACAAACCAAACAAACAAGAAATTATTTCCTGAATATTTGTATGTAAGTTTCATTAGGCTTAATGCTAAAGAACTTAGCTACTTCAAAAAATTAAAGTTCATGTAATTGCTTTATAATTTTTTGCAAAAAAATTCTAAGCTCTCTTACATAATGGTATATACCATGAATACATAGATTTCTTTCAAGGTGACTGATCTTAAACATTAATTTGATACATCTGTTAAAATTATCAAATGAACAGAGCTGATATGTACTCTCCTTCATTATGACATTTTCAAAAATGTAAATTTATATAGTTATGTAAGATTATAAAGACCAGCAAATGCGGGATTATATTGTCTGCAATACAGTGACTCAGAAGCACTGCTAGGATTCAGGGAAGAAAGCACAGCTCTTTAGCCTGAGAATGCATCTTCTCTGAACTGTGATGCCAGGTTAAACAGAGCAGATGGGAAACACACTCCTCTTTCCTTCTCTTCCCTGTGATTAGAGAGAGTAAAGTTACTCTTCGGAGTCTTTTCCTCTCTGTCCTATTGCTGCCCCACCGCTGTCTGTCCCCAGGTCTTTCCTTGGCTTGGACTGTGTTTGTAATCAACTTCCAGCCTTCCCTGTTAATGCTTCCACAGGGATGTGTAGGCCGCCTGCCTCTCCTCCCAGGACACTCTCTCTGGGGTGACCTCTGCCCCTGGTGTTCAAACTCTGATCTCTGAGCGCTGCACCTTTCCTAGGGTCTTGTCTTCCCTTCTGATCTGCAGGGCCACTCTGCTGTCCTGTGTGCTGTGAAGGCTGTGAAATACCTGTGCCTCAGCCCAACACATCCCGAAGCAACTTATCATCCTCTCTCCTTCCAGGCTCCCTGTGCAGGTCAGGGACACCACTTATTACCAGGCTGGTGGTACTGCGGACTCTTCTCACTCGCTCTTGATCACCACAACCAACCGATTGGCTAATTTGGTTGGTTCTCATGTTGAAATTTCTCCCTACTCCAAATTCAAACCCTGATCCCTCCTCGTGTATAATGACTTCCTTGGATTATGTATTTTCTTTTAGAGTATTTATTTTCTGAAAGCCCTCTGATTTCTCTTCTTCATTCTCCAGTACCTTTCTCATTGTCCTCAGAATAATCATCTAATGCTCTTAGCATGCAATTTGGGCCCTTTGTGTTCTGTCTCCTGGTTATGTCACAGCCTTTCCTCCTAGACCATCCAGAGGAGCGCCTGTGTTTTGGTCACTGTATTAGTTTTCTCGGGCTGCTGCCATAACATGCAGAATTGGTGGCTTAAACAGACAAACATGTTGTCATAGCTTGGAGGCCAGGCATTCAAGAGGGCGGCAGCAGGTTCAGTTTCTCGTGAGGCTGTGCTCTAGCTTGTCTCTGGCTTCCTCCTCCGGTGTCATGCAGTCTTCTCTCCGGGCAGTGCCTCCGTGGTGTCTTTCTGTACATCCAAGTTTCCTGTTGTTTAAGGACACTAATCCTACTGGATGCAGCCCCACTGTCGCTGTCCAGATGAAAGTTTAACTTAATCTCCTCTTTAAAAACATGATCTCCAAGTAGTTTTGTCCTGAGACGCTAGGCGGGTGATGCACTTTTGACGTAGACATTCCTGGGTAGCAGGGGACACAATTCAGCCCGTGGCAGTTACGCCGAATGTGTTTTTGGTTGCCACATCATGACACATGCTCCTGTTCTTTGCTAGATGCTTTCTTCCCTCCAGAGCTCTTTTCCATCTCTCCTCCTCTTCTGTGACTGTTCAGAGGCTAAACTTTCCAAGCACCCTAAGCCCGTTGCTCCTGTCGTTCCTTCTTGCTTCCCTCATTGAACTCCTTGACTGGGTAATCGTGACACACCCCTCTATGGGACTGTAACTGCTTTTTTCTCTTTCCTGCTCTTCCCAAAACACACCCTCACACGTGACGCTAAGCTCTTGGCTCCCTGAAGACCCATTTAACAATGTCTGTGGCTTCATAGTTAATAAATTTGAATGGATGGCTAGAGCTTCACTTTGCGAAGTGTGCACATGCGAACTGCTGATTTGAGACCACAGACTTACTGATGGTGGCTATCCATTCTTGGCACTGTTGGGCTTAGAGCTTCACCACTGCAATCCTAGACTCTGGCATCCCATGGCATTTCTCCTCTCTTCTCTCAGTCATAACTCAGTGAAGGGCACACACTTTTGACCTCATCTTGATTATATCTGTGAAGACCCTACTTCCAAGTGTAATGACATTCACAGGTACCAGAGGTTAAGACTTGGTATTTTTTTTTATTTTTTATTGTGGGGGAGCAGAATTTAAACCACAGCCAATTATTAATGACTCATTTAAATGAATGATTACGCAGAAATTTCTGCACATATGAGGCATGTCCCTGAGGCTTTACACCTGAAGCAGGAAGTCTAGAGCGGTGACTGTCAGGCAGTTTCCGAGAGAGCCACTTGGAACCCTGTGCCTTACTACCCTCACAACAGTGAGGCCTCACCATGCAATCCACTGTGTAAGTCAGTTTATTAGAGAGCATAAACTGGCATCTGCTGAACCTTGGCTTCTAGTAATGTAAAATAAATGTGTTGGGAAAATATTAGTTTTCTATCAACTTTTAAACTTCTGACTTGTTTATATGTGGAAGAAAGGAGGAAAACTATATACAGAATAGTTTAAGTATTACACTAGAATTTTTTCTTAATTATTTCAGAGACTACATAGTGTTTTTTCCTTACAATTTTCTTAGTCACACAAGAAAAATTGCAAGATTAGGTTTACCTTGCAATTATTCTTAAAGTGAAGAGGAGGCAGGCGAACACCCATGAAAATCATACTTGATTGGCTTTCTCTTTTAAGATATACTTCACATTTCACAGGATTAGATCTCAATTCTCCCCCAAATTCCAATGTGAAAGTACACTAGAGTTTGCTTCATATCAGCTAAACTGATTGACAAGTTAATAAGGAATCCCTGGGTTGTATAAATCTTCTGTATCAACAGATCAGCTCTGAAGATTCAGTCTTTTATTAGAAACAGTACAATAGCACTATGTACCGTTATTAATATGAACTGACTTTCCTACAAAATACTAATTAAGCCAGGAAAGCTTCAGGAAAATGTAGAGATCCCTGATCATAGTTTCAAAGCTATAACAAAAACACGCAAGCAAGCATGATGACATGTACTCCTGAGAGACACAATGACCTGCTTGATTTACATTCCCCGGGAGAGATACAGCAAGCATCATGATTTTCCTTTCTTTTATTTAGTTTAATTTTCCATTCATTGAGACTTACAATGTTGAAGAAGTAAAAGTATACCCAAGGAATACGGTCAGATACAGTCTAGAGGAGGAGGCTGGACCTCAGGAAACTGCTTCAGGAAATACTGCTTTCCCTTGGAATGTGGACGGTGACTTAATGGAAGTTTCATCAGAGGTCCATGTTAGGTAAGCCTAATTATTCACTATTTCATGATGACCAGTAGACACAACCCTGGTAATCCAGTGAAAACTGCTTCTCTCAACAGTCCAAGGTGGAGGTAGTTGATAAATTGAAAATTGACTAATCAGAGAAGCATAAAAAGAAAAATACATAACTTTCAATGAATAGAAAGTGGTAACTTTACATTTATTTACCAACCCTTGTGTAGAACGCAGTCATTGAGTTTGGATATGAGTCTCAACATCAGCATTCCAAATTATCAATCTGCATATGTGGCTACATGTTCCATTTTGGATTTTTAAAAAATGGATCAAGATCTTAAGCTATTGTGCAGCCCTGGGAGAAGGAGAGTGTTAGTCTTGGTTTCTTCTTACAAGTTTCTAATACCACAGCACTTCATGTTCAGCAGTTTGCTTTTATCAAATCTTCAAAAGGCATTCAACATACTTTACAAATGAACAACTTTACATATTAACAAGGGCAACTGGTAGAAACAGGTTTAGGCAAATGCAAACTCATTGTTGAATAGCGTGATGACCAAGTGTGCAGAAAAAGTATACAGGGCACCCACTTGGTGTGCATGTTCTACAGGAACAACTGACCTTTCTACAGAGGTAAAGGTGGCTTTGAGATGATTACTGTTGATATTTCAGGCCCCTTCATTTGTAGCTCTGCCATGAATATATTTGGTGGGTATCAGTCTGATGTGGCACTATGTATCTTGCTCATTAAGTGTACGTGAAGAATAACAGAAGGAAGTTTACATGAAATAATAAATTATATATGTTATTGTTTACAGATTACACCCAGGACTTATCAGTTTTTATGGAGGAAGCATGGAAGAAATGAATGAGTCTAAAGTAACATGCAATTGTTTATAAAAGAAATATGTAAAGAAGCATTTTAATGTGGAAGGATTTGGTTGTGCTTTAACAGATATTCTAATAGAAAATGCATTTTTGAAAGAAATTAAAGTTGATATTTTTGTTGCAACTAAAAGGTAGGAGCCAGAGCTCTCAAAATGAAGATTAAAAAATATAAAGTAAAAAAATTCAAGTTCCAGTTTTTAGAAGGTGTTTACTGGAAGTAAAATAAACATTTCATGCCCTTAGCTATTATCATGATATATCAATATTTACCCAAGATAATTCTAAAGCAAAATCATTTGAGTTTTTATTTTCCAGGATTTAAGCCCATCCAGTCTGATATCACATTTCCTATAGCCTGGTATAAGCAGCTCTCTTAGGACCACACTGAACGGAAACTAATCCAAAGGAGTTAAATTTCAAAATCATACAAGTAGTCAGTGATATAACCAAAAACAGAACTCTTTTTTTACAAAAGTCTTTGTAATACATAGACAACCTTCTAAAAAAAGGATGTAAAATAGGGTTTAAAACTCATCACAAAGTGTATAACAGGTTTTCTTTAGAACCATGTCAGGTACCTAACTGCATGAAAGCTAGCCCACTGGGTAACTCTGCCCTCCTTGTACTAGAAAGGTACGGGTCTGGCACTTGGCTTTCAGCATGTACTAAATTTTAGTTTCCTTTGAAAGAATACTTTTCTAAATCTGTGCTTCATTTTGACACATGAGCCTAGATATTCTAAAAGAACTAATATTTAATAATAAAAGCATAAAAATATATCTTTTGCACAAATGCATTATTTAAAATATGTACAAGCAAAACTAAGTTTACCATGTATACTCTTGAGTTAAGAGGCTTTGTGCTTAAGTTTTATTGCTCAGATGCCTTCACAAAATCTCTGTACATTCGTCATTCTCCAGCCACCGGTCACAGAGCAGAGACTTAGGAATGGCTAACTTTCACAAGTCAGGAAACCCGAGGAAGGAGACAGCTGGCAGCAGAGACTTCACGTAAAGCAATATTTTCTGTAACAGTAGAGACTTTTCTCTTATTTGATCACTTCCTCTAACAGATGTTCAAAAATTTGGCCACAGTTTTCTTACCCATACAAAGAGATCTACATGAAATAAATACTACAAAATGACTGCATTTGAAAATGCCTTTAAAGATAAATTATTTAAAATTCAGCAAGAAGCTGTTTTATCTAAAATATAACCTTCTGTAATATTAACTTAAAAAGTTTATCTACCCATCCAAACATCTTTTAGAAATTTTGATGTCACTTTTATGTTAATAGTTCAAATGTATATTTTTCAGTTGTCTGTGAAATGTGTCTCTCCATTTCTATGGAGAATGCATTTGTAGGCCTGATTAAAACACTTATTTGCTTAATTTAGGATGTTATTTTACTCTACAGTACCCAGTAAGTCTGAAATACTGGCCTCTGAGTCATTCTCTGCATAGCTTTTTAAAATCACTAGTGAGGCCTAGTTTTCATATTTCTTAAATATATCAATGTATATTAGTTGAAGTGGCAACATTTATAATCTGTTGCTGTAGAATAGAAATTAGAACACTTAAGAATTTTTTATAAACAAAAAAATTCAGGGTGTTTTTCTTTTAATTCACTCCTAGGTACTCTTGATATATGTGTATTGTAGGAGACTATTGGATTTATACCTATATATGTATATAGACGTATATATTCTTTTTAAAAAATGTATGGATATATAGAAAAAAGTACGTAGCTCTGTAGTTATCCAGAAGTCTTCCTGTTAAATTCAAACCAGTGTATTCAGCATGAAACTTGTACATCAGGCCTATATTATTCATAGTCTATTGAATAAAACAGTTGCTGGAATAAAGAAAATGCATTACAAATAAAAGTCTTTCAAGAAAATTCCACGAAATGATTTTAAAGAACATTTTACAAACAAGCTCAAAGACATATGTGAAATGAATCAGTGCTTATTTGTCCTGGTCCAGTATGCTTTAATTCCAATATACTTTAAAATAGTTTTCAGGGTTTATTTTTCTTGAAGAAGTCGAAGGCTGTAGTGTTCTTTTACCCATTTAATACTTGCAAGTTCATCTTTGGCTATGGTAAGTAGTACAGCTTTGCAGTTATTTTCTTTGGAAGAACAGTGATGGCTTGAACTTTTACCTCAGGAACACATAACATGTTGTAAGTTAAAGAAATCCACACAAAAAAGTCGGAGAAAAGTTGGTTTTCCTGTAAACAATGCTTTTAGTCTAACCTGAGTCTTCTCAGCTCTCTGACTTTGGAAGAAGTCTTTACTCATCCTCGTTGCTTTTGCTGTTGACATAACTCCAACTATCTCTGTTTTCTTCTTGTATGATAGATTTGTACTGTCTTTTGAAGAAGCCAGCCTATAAAGAGAATTGCATAATAACTAATGTATAGTTAAAAATATACTATATTCACATCAAATATCCAGTCAATGCCAATATTTCTTAAACAGTGTCCCTTGAAACAAAAATTTCGGCAGGCTTTCCGCAGTGTCGTCAGTAGAAATTAGTTTGGGACATACTGGGCTAAAGTAGCATTTTGTTGTTGAATCAGTGATACGGCACATATCCTCCCCCTAAACTCGGCATTCAACATACTGTGCAGTTTTGTGAATGTTTTTTTAAAAGATCTTCTTTTAAATCTGGTGTTAGAGCTTGAATATTTGTTGAAAATAAACTAGTTTTCCAGAAAGACTTTGGCATTGAGGTTAGAAGAAATATGCAGTCTATGCTATCTGTTCACTTAACACCATAAACTTTAATAACCTGGAGCCATCTGTTTACTCTGAGAATATCAAGAACAGTCTTTTGAATAGACTGAACTGCAGCACTAAATTTGCTAATTGTTAAGGGCTTACCTTCCACATAACACATGAAATCAAAAATAGTACAGCAAGTCCAAGAAGCAAGCTACTTGAAATAATCACTATGGTAAAATGGCGCTTGGGTTTTTGATGGTGTAAACCTTCCAGTAGGACCTGTGTGAACAATTAAGCAAAACAGACAGTTTCGAAACTCTCACTTCCTTTCAAACCCTCCCCAAATCCCTAGAAGATAAGAAGTAGCCACCCTATTCTTGTGCTGGTTTAATACAACCACAGGAAACAATGGTAACTGTGTAGCACCAGTGAGGGCCTAAGCCTTCACCACCGCTTTTCCTTCCTCCTATTCTCACTGCTACCAATTGCACCTCCCTCCCTAAAATCCTGGGTCTTCCTTCCTGGCAGTTGTAGAAAATGCCACCTTAGGGACGTGCTCAAAGTCTTCCAGGATCTGGTTACACATTAATTTTCCAATTCAGGTAGGCAAAGGAAGCAATTATAGACACTCTCATAGCGTGCTTCCTCACAGTTCTAGCGGACCAGTTAGAAAGCTCATCTTACATGTGCTACGTTCTCATCCTTGTTCAGTTCGATAACTTTGGGATGTGGCTCTGGAAAAGCTGTGGCTTTTATTTCAAACTTGAGTGCCGAGGTGTCATCCTGTTTGAAACACAGAAAGATCATCATCACCCTGCTGAGTTTTATTTCATGAAGTCCTGTTAACAGAAATGATTCCTTATGACTTAGGTATTATCCAGAAGTTTCTGCAGTTTGTCTTCTTCTGTTTACCGAAATGCAATTTTTTCCTATAGGTCCAAAGGTGTGGTCTTAGTATAAGTTTATATGGCATCATTTCATTGAAACCCTTTATTACGTATAACTATGCAGCTGTTAACTTCATTTAAATATGATTTGTTAGACTGCTACGGGGTAAGTTACTAGTTGCAACGTAATTTCCTTGGGGATGTCCATTTTAACCCCCAAACAATACTTTTTTCACCTGGTAAACATTTCCTCCAATCTAAAGTTTCTTTTAAAATAAATCTGGTACAAATTGTAAGAGAATTCAGATATAAACTCAGTGGATGAACTCAGAACCTTACTTCCTACAGCAAGGACTTCATAACTCTGAATGCACAAAGCTTGGGGATCTGTGTATAACCTTTACAAGGTACAGTGTTTTCTTGTGGGTATGTTTTATTGTGGGTATGTTTTATTGTGGGTATCTAGGATGAGAATATATTCTTCAGTCAGGTCCTTAGAGAGATCTGTGAGTCTTGAAAGTTAAAAACTACTGTGTAAAGATTTTTTGACATTTTACATGCTTTGCCTAAATTTAGAGCAGTGTGTGGAGATATCTTTGTCAGGACGTGGGCCATGGTACAACCAGTTTCTAGTGGGTTGCAGTAGAGAATGCTGCTAAATACCATACGTGACACAGGACAGCTCCTGACAACAAAAAAAGTATCTGTTCCAAAACACCAGCAGCGCTCACTGTTGAGAAACCTGGGGAATGTTCCAGGGCAACTTGCAGAAGTTAAATGATGACCTCAGGGTATCAAGACTCTTTAGCACAGCTGAAACTAAAACAGACCTCCCTCTTTTGCCTGGGAAACTCAATGAGACTCTGTCTTCAAATAAAAAATATGACAAGGGCTGGGGATGTAGCTCAGTGTGAAGGCCCTGGATTCAATCCCCAGGACTGGTGCAAAAGAAAAAAATTCACTCAATAGCTGTCATTAAAGTGTCTTGTTTAATCTATAACACTACTTTGAAATTACCCATGCTGAGCAGATGAGGAAACTGCAAAACAGGACTTTAGATAAAACTAGTTTTATCTCAAAGTACACTTCATAAAAATAAGGAATCCAACTGGTATTTATTTTTAAATTCATTAATTTTTAAATTTTAAATGTCATTCTAAAGCACATTTTTTTCATTATGTTTTGCTATTGTTGATGTACTTTGATGATATAGTTTGATTTTATGAAAGCCTTAATTTTACTACATAACTATTTTCAAAAGAGTTTAATGGATAATTGGAAGCAGTGTGCAAAGAATTTTTAAGGTTACATGAAATGTTAAAATAACCAATTTCTTTGATTTACTTAAGGTTCATAAACAGTTGGGCATGCCTTTTAAACTACTTCATTATACCCCAATCTTTAGAGAGCTGAAGTGATAAGCAGAAATCAGTTTTAAGATTTATTCCATAATTTTATTTATAACGTAATTTGTCAAGTGCCTTCGTGAGATTACACCTGGGTGAGACTGAACTTAGATTTTTATGAATGTATCCATGAAGTTGTCAGTGTATTTTAGACTCACCATTTCCAAAATGGAGGGCCGGCCCTCTAACTGAATGTAAACATTGGCTTCTTTTCCACTTTCCATTTTCCCAAAATTGCATAGGAAACGTAAACAGTACGGGTCAGCTTTCATGCAGTACTAAGAAAGAATATAAAGTACTACATTAAAATTTTCAACATTTACATTTCAAAAAATTTCTTTATAAAAATTAAAACTCTTTTACGCCCTTTCGTACACTGTCTTTCTGTAAACGTGCCATTAAACATCTGCTTTCCTTAGCGGCATTTAAAAATGATCTCCCTTTAAAGAAAACACAAATGTTTGTTTCGTAAATGAAAACAAACAAAGTGTTCAAAGGGGAGCATGTGTTCTCGCCATTCTTGGTAACTTAGCTTTCTGGGACAGAACAGTTAGAGTCCTGCTAGGATGCGTGTTTTATGCTTGCGTTATTTGAAGGTGGTGATTGCTTCCTAGTATTCTTTTCCCAAACTCATGAAGACGGAGAGAATGAGTAAGTAAGGCTGTCTGGTGACAGTGTTCTGAAAGGATCTGGGACAGTATTTGGCTGCAACCTTGGGCATTAGTTAAATAATGAAACTATAATATATAATTAAAGCTGAGTCGTTCCTATTCCTCCAATCATGCTTATCCCTTTCATGAAAGATATTACCTAGTTCTGGATTCTCTCAGCTGGCAGCTCCCACCAATGTTTTATGCCTCTTTTATTTTTAAAAATTTTATTTTATGGAAAAAATAAAATTTTAAAACAATAGGAAAATAACAAGTTAATACATTGCATATTGTTATCTTCACAGTAATTGCTCAAAGTACAAGATATAGGCATGAAACATTGTCCAAATGGTATTAGCACAACTTTTCTTTTCAATGAACTAAGAGAAACTAATAGTACAAGTATCTTATCTTTTCTTTTTCTTTTCCCATCCTTCCTTTTTCCTTTCCCCTACCCTGGTTCTTCTTTCTTTTGATGTCTCTTCCCATTTCACAGTATCTGTTGTATATCTGGGACCTTTCATACCTTTTTTAGAAAGCAAAAACTACAACGTGATAAACTAAAACTTACCAATACCCTCTTATCGGTCTTTGACAAGAATCTGAGGATGCCCCATAAGGTCTCCGTGGCGTCCCTTTGCTGCCCTGATGCACATTCCCTTTGATAATTTTCAAACTGGCATTGTCCATTAGTGGTCTAGAAAGGTAGAAAGCAAGAAAAAGGTTCTATTTCAACGTTGGGCAGAACAAATACAGCATGGTTTAAAAAGTTCTAATTACTTACATTTGCTAAACTATATCAAGTTGTTAGGAAATCATGAAGATACTTTGTCAGAATTATTTAGGAGAGATTAAACCTCTGTGGAAAAACATGAACAAAATCCCAGCAAAATTGTCAAGGGTTAGATTTAGGTCCTAACCTGCCAGAATGACCTTAACCTTACAGAATATGAGAAAGGACAAAAATGACTTTTGAGCATTAGCCTGAAATTAAACATTTCTTTGGCTTTATGTGCAAAAGAAAATGATACAATTGCATGTCCTACAATCTAAATCTGGAATTCAAGTAAAAGTTTTAAAATATACTGAAGTAGGCTTGAGATACATATTTTATTTGGTGCATACTTTTTTCTTAATACCTAGAAGTCGGGAGAATTCTGATGGATCAATAAAAGAAATCTGAATTCGTAAGTTATTTAAATGTTGCTTCCCTTAAAAAGTTCTTGATCTTTAAACACCAGCTTCAAGCTTTATGGAGAAGCCTACCAACTGAATGAGTTCAACATGTCTGCATCACAAAGAAAACATGTCTTAATTACTCAGTACAGATGATAGAAGGGAGTTTTATTGTATAAGTCAAATGAAGATGTTCCAGTGTGACTCTACAGTTCTAAAGCAATATATAATATTCAAATATTAATGCATGGTGAACTCACAGGTTTGAATGAGACTGAAAGAAGTGAACAGAAATCTTTGTCTTAGCAATACTCCTATGAATAAAGGATTGGCCTGCATTTGTTTTAGTATTTAAGACACACTGAATAAAGATCAGATACAAGGAACTCATTTTTACCTGGACATCCAAAATGTTGAACAGTTTATCAGTTTGGGGAACAAAAGAATTTGGTATCATGATTTCCACGCTAACATTTGGAGCCATGCTAATGCCCGTGTTCATAACCTGAGAAGCAAAAATTTAAAAAATTTAAAGATGCATTTCATAATATAAATACAGAAATCAGTGAGGTTCTGGGTGACCAAGCAATACATCTAGTGGTGAAGGTTTATTGATGGCAGTGAGATAGCAGAGGCAGAGAGGGTATCTACAGTCAGACTATTAAAAGTTTATTAATAAATTCATCAGAGGTTTTAATTTTCTCATTTTAGCTTTTATTTTTCAGCCAAAAGTCTGAGCTTAAGAAAGAGACATCAGCAGCACATATTTGCACATTATGCACTTTAAAAACATGGCGCTTGGTCTTTATAGTCTGGGAGAGGGAGGACACATCTGTCAGTGAGCCAGCTGAGGAGAAATGCTCAGAGGTGTCCGTGATGTGTGACTGAGGAACATTTAAAAAGTGACGAGAGTTGAGTTCTTCGTATTCTATTTCTAACTCCTATATTTTCACAAAATCTCTCCAGGTTGAGAAGCTAATCGTCAGCTATAAGTGAATAAAAATGTATTATAAAATGTGTTTTTATTCAGGGTATTTATGATGCTAAATGGACTTAGAACATGGGGGAAGTATGTTATTGGGGTTTCACGAAGAGCAACAGATTCTTAATAAAAATGCATAAAAGGATATTCCATGCCAGTTGATAACTTTGGGGATTAGAGATCCCTGAGAGAGAAGCGTGGGCCAAAATGTTGCTGACTGAGGCTTAGTTATAAAAATCAATACAGTAAGCCACAAAAAAGTTTTCAACAAAGGCTGAGTGAAAAAAGGATGACTCGCAGACCTGCAATAATCTCATGGAAGCCTAGGACACAGACGGAGAGACTGGACCTCCATTTGGGACGAGTGCTTAATCATGGAAGCACAGAGCTCTTGCACAGGAAGGGTCAACAATGGGTACTGCCCAGGGCTACGGGGAAGGTCACCTCAGTGTCAGGAAGTGGTCAGTCTATATCGCAGTCACGCTTCATCCTTGGTCACCTCCTACCATTCCGACCTCCAATATCGACTGTTTGAGCAGACCTCTTCAAAGTGCATGTTTGTCTAGCCTATGTCTTTCCACTGCACATTAATTAGAAAGTATTTATTAGCAATTAGTAGTAAATTAATAAATAGCCTTTCTAGAGTCCAGCTTTGTTTCTGTTTTAGTTTATCAAAACACAATCCAGTGCTGGGTTCTAATATTTCTTGGTTCTTTAAAGTGGACTAAATTGTTTCAGCATTATGGAATAGCATAACAAAAACGTGAGGAGACATAGACTTGATGGGATTTTCATGTCAGTCTTTTCAATAGATCTGGGGCAGGCCTAGAAATCTGCATTTTGTATAGGTACTGCAAGCGATTCTAATACTCACTTTGTAAAGTATCACCTTGTAAAATGGAATATACTGTACCCACTGCAAGGCTCACAGCTTATGGGTTGTTATTTAAAAATGTCTGGACAGTGCTTCTGATTCAAAAACTTTCTGCAGACATTGTCTCATTATTTACTTATCTACAGCACAACCAGAATTTCAGTATGACAGTAGCATTTTTGTAAAACAAATTTTATATCAGTTTTTTAATATTTCCAAAGCATGATGACATTCTTCACTTTTGAAGATTACTCACTAACTGATAAAGTGCTAGTCACAGACCTGTGGAGATGGGAGGTAGGGGCTTTCTTTACTTGGTAACGTTAGGGCTGTTGTAAAGCTTGAACTAAGAAGAGATCCACTGCTGCCTTCCCTGGGCCTGTCATCCCGTATATGTGTCTCCGCTGGGGTCAGCTCACCCCATAACTGCGTGTTGCAGGCATGACCGCTCAGTGTGTTAACTGTCCTGTAAGGAGATGTGGGTTTGATAGCTCTTTTGCAAATGGGAAAAGGAGGCACTAGGGAGGGTAAGGAGGGGAAAGGGAAGTAAAAAGACCTGTTATGTATGCGTGACAATTCCCTACAATGAATGTAATCATTATGTATGGCAACCATGTACTAATTTTAAAAGTAGTACTTTTAAAATAGTTTTGTAGTACTATTTTAAAAGTAGAAAAATGGGAAGAAAGCCACCATCTAAGTCTGATTGCAGCCGCTCCTACAGCAAGCCATGGTTCCTGGGGCCAGGGCACTTCAGAGGGAGGGGAGCAGTCCATCAGTAAGACCCTTCCACTTCCTACAGAACAGACGCAATCAGTTTTTCTTACATGAAAAGTGAAGTTCATTTTCTCGGTCATGCATGTTTCGGGTTCACTGTCCTCGCTGGATCCATACATGAATGAAGTTGGATTCACAAACCTGAAAGAAAGAAAATCAAAAGGAAACTGTATTCTCTGAAAAGCTATTACAAGCTCTCTCTGCACACACATTACAGCATATTTAAGAGTTACACAGGGTACTCTCCCTGGGTTCTTATTCGACCAAGTAAGAAAATTATGAGGCCATGTGCTTTGAACTGAGTGACAATGTTTTATTCTTCACGGTATTTTTTTAACCTTCCCAAGCCTGCCTGCTTCACTGTGTTGACCATTCTTGCTCTGTCAGCACCCAAATGATTCATACATATTTTGCAACTATGAGGTATGTCCTTAGCTTTCCCTGGGGGCTCCGACACCTAAATCTAACCTACTTTGCAGTTATTTTTTACCCCCAATTCTTGCTGGCTATGTATAATGAATCCCAAGTCTGGGGAAGAAGTCACACACTGACGGGTGTCATCAACTTTTTATTGGAATACAAGGTTGGCATTCTTTTTCACCCGATTTGATACATGTATGGTCAGCAGTGTATTTCCAGGAGATACACTCAGGAAGTCCTACTCCACAAACTGTTCAGTTTTGGCAGGTAAATTACATTAGGTAATATCATATTTTAGGGTCCCATTAATCAGGAAAGAAATCAGAAACAAGGCCTGGGGATTTAGCGCAGCGGCACAGCGCCTGCCTGGCAAGTGCAAGGTCATGAGTTCAATTCCCGGTACCGGAGAAAAACCAAAAAAAAAAAAAAAAAAAAGAAATCAGAAACAATCAAATGGCGTATGTAATCTTTTGTAGTTTAATAATTGTAGGACATTTCTTGCTCAAAGTAATGAGATGTGAAAATGGAAAAACAGAGTACTCATCCTAAGAAAATTAAAGAATGAGAGGTGATATAAATTCTCAAAGCCAGGAAACATGCAGTCACCTTTCATTTGCTTATCCACTGACCCTTAAGGTCGTTCCAGTAAATGGCCTCTATCTCAAACTTGACAATTCCATCAGGTTTAGATATGGACATTTTAGGAGGATACACTATACCTGTATGCCCTCTTTATGAGGGGTGACAGTGATATTTAGGGCAACAAGGAACGCTCTTTTGTCTATTTTGCGGTGCTTTAAAAGTTGTAGTTTTAAAGAGCAGGAGGCTGAATAGTTGCCAGTGAAATCATGAGAGCGTTCCTTGGTCCTCCTTTCACTTTCTCCACACTACTTGAATCAGAAGGGAATGCACTCAGCAATTGCTAAAATGACGAAGCAATGAAAGCTGGCATAAGGGCTGTGATCACAGGACTCTATGATTCCAGAGATTTAAAGAGTGACAAGGGACACCTTGAGGCCGGTTCTCTCATGTCTCCATTCACTGGCCACATAGGTCGCTGTGGATTTTGGGGAGTGGCAGTTTGGTGACGTTCATACTCACCCTTGCCAGGGATGTGATTATGCAAACTATACACTAAACTCTGGGCAGCCCTGCCCTGCAGCGGACAACTGAAAGGCTCACTGTGCCCTGCTAGAGGCTTACTGGGGCTGTTCCAGTGAGAAATCTCCACCAGCTGGGCATGAGTTTGATGTAGCATCAGTGCTGATTACAGAGTGGATTAAAATAACAGCTAAGCAAGGAACTGTAGCACTGAGGTAACCGCTAAGAGACAAAGCATCCTTCTAATGTTTTAATGTTTAAGTATGATTCATTAACAGAATCAGCAGCAATGGAGCTGAAAATCAACTCTAAAGTTTCGAGGCCTCCATATCTACTTACCCATGAACAGCTAGCATAACCTCATATCTTAGAGGTACTGCTAAGGTCACTTTGTTGTCTGTTAGCTTGTCCATTTCTCCTTCATTTTCACTACAGAAACAGAATATACTCTTAGGATCCAGGAAGCACAAACTCATCTTTGGGAAAAATGATTTCATTCTCTGTATACCTAAAAGAATGCTGAGATCTCATTTTAACGAATGCTTTTGGAGGAGTAGGGATAAAAGATGTGGTAGTAGACATATTCTTAGGGCAAAGTGGGGAAATATTTGCCATCATTTAAGCAGTTATTTACTTAGAATGTTAGACGGTTTTTTGTTGGATTTTAAATAGACCAGGTAAGGAAGGGTTTCCCCTACAGACATCAATGCAACACAGCTCCGTGGTTTCTCAAAAGCCTCCCTCAAAATTGAGGGCTGCAGTTCCTCTAGGATAATTTGTTGTTCCTAATAAATTGTACCAGGAGGCAAAAACTGTGATGTTGAGGTCCTCTTCTGCTCTGCGGAATGAGCTCACATCCAAGAGAAAGCTGACATCTACCTGCAAAACAGAAAAGGCCCACTTAAAACAAAACAAAAAAAAACCTTAAACACATTTTTTGCCATCTGAATTTTAGCTTTTCTTCATAATTTATTTTTGATGGACTATGTACTTAAAACTGTTCTGGAGGCATAAGCAACCCCTTCCTTGGCAGTAAGATGCAATTTTAAAGTGCAAGCTTTTCTACAAGTAGCGTTCAGAGACAAAGCCTACTCTGAATGTAAAGACAGGCAGGTCCAGACGGACAAAATTAGAAATGCTTTAACAACTTGAGTGGGGACTCTTGCCAAAAACACCTTTTTTGTGTAGCAGAGGTAACATGCCTGGCAGACAGGGCCACCTGGGGTGGGGTGGGGGGAGTGTTGGATAGGATGGGGGGGGCAGAATTCTGATTGACACATTCACTTGCCCACCTCGACAGGAGCATGCGCACCCCCCTTTCTAAACAGTGAACACTGCCAAGAATATAAACGCAGAGCTCAAGGATTTCAGGCTCGGTTCATTTTGCCATTACTGCATTGCTCTAAGTAAAAAATATATGTTATGTGCAGCGTAAAGATGGAGTGGGGAGAAAAATATATTCCTGCTAGTAACTGAGAATCGTAAATGCTAAGCGCTTACCCTGGAGAGATGATCTACATAAATATAACCAAGGATGCAGTCGAGTTTGACTGTGCCAGCGTTGTCTGTTACTTCACAGTTTATTTGTTTCTCTTCCTAAAAGGAAAAATGAAACTGGTTGGGGAGGAAGGGAATAAGGAATTTATAACATACGTTTAGGGATGATTTTGAAAAGAAAGTGATCCTAGAAGTATTTACTTTTCTCATAATTTTCTGTTTGCTTTAGAAATAAGCAAGTAGAAATGTGCTGGGGATATAGCTCAGCAGCACAAGCATCTGCCTGGCAAGCATAGGGTCCTGAGTTCGATTCCCAGTATGAAAGAAAAAAGTAGAAATGCAAACCATGCAAATATGTGTGTATCTATCATAATATTCACATAAAATCTCCCTTAAAACATTCGCAGCCTTGTGGCTTTTATTCACTTTGGCATATCCCCCTCCTTAACCTGATTTCTCAGTCCTTGAAACATCAGGATGCAAGCGATCCATAAAATGTGTATTTCATTGTATCCTGTACACTTTCATTGAAAGTGCATTCGAGATATTTAGTTACAGTAATACCAATGGATATATTTTAAAAATATATTGCACAAATGCTGGAGCTTCTCCTCTTTTCTTTAAAACCGACTCCTAGTACTCTAGGGAAATGTGTTAATACATCTTTGTGTGATGTTAAGAGTCCTCTCTGAACACCCTTTGTTGTAAAGAGGTAGACCCCAGGCAAGATGTAGTTGAATTTACTGAGTGCCAGAGAATTCTCAAAGGAGAAAGTCATTGAGGCTTTTGTCCCTGAAATTCTAACATTACTATCTAACTGATGGCTCCATGACTGAGGCATATTGGTAAGAAAAAAATTTCCACATGCTCTCAACTCTCTGGGAAAAGGAGAACTTGCTTAAGACTTGGCTTGACACCAGGATTTCCAAATCAATAGAGGACTGCTGCTTTTGATGTACTGAAAGTCCTTCGGGAAGAAGGCTCACAGGGTGAACTTAAAATGAACACTGTACTCTGGGTGCCTGGCACAGGGGATCAACCAAGAGAGGCATTGTCATGGCACCTTACGTGCTGTGGCAGTAAAGCAGTGGTGGCATCCGAGCGACTCTCTTTTAGCACTGGAAGCAGCTGCCTTTGGATTTAAGAGCTCAAGGAAACTGCCTTTCTGAGCAGGGGCATGGAGGAAGTCTTAAAATAGCTAGGAGCCTGAGTCATAAGTCTAAATATTAAGACTTATGCTACAATTACTTACATCCCAAATCCACTTAACATTTTAATAAAATTAAGTAAGTCGCTAAGTTGTGCCTTGCTACTGTGGTTTGCAGTACTCACCAGGTCTAAAATCTTAATGAAGTAAAGACCCGCGGGGAGTCTGACGTGCAGAGCTGTCTCATAGGCATCATCCCCAGCATTAAACAAGGACACATTCAACATCAGTGTCTTCATGCTCCCCACCGCAAGATAGGTTTTATTTTCATATGGCCTAAAAATTAAGTAATTAGGTCCTTATTTAGAAAATAAAAATTCCATCTCCATATGTGTAATATTTAAGTTGCACTAAAATATTAATTTAGAAAAACATGGAATGACCCTCATGCAAGCAGATTTATATGTATATTAAAAGAACCCAGTTTTTCATATTCATTCAGCTATTTTGTTTTGAATAAATTCAGTGAGCTATCGCTAAAGAATTGTTTGTTTTTTAATTGGCTTTAATGAATTGGTCTGTCTTTCTTTTTTACTGTTTCTATAATTTTAACATTTTCCTTAGGATTATGCAGTGTTTCTAAAGGCAAAGCATTTTTCCTTTTTTTTTTTTTTTTTTGGTTCAGCCCAAAATAGTCTAGCTGCTGCCCAAACCAAAGGATAAAATAAGGAGCGGAGAAATGGGAGAAAAGGACAATGAGAAAATAGAGGGAATGTTTGGGTAGATGTGAGGAAGGCATGGGTCATAACCACTATGCCCAGCAAGCGGGTGGCTTGGTTTTTTTCAGGTACAGGAATCAAACTCACAACCTTGTGCTTGCCAGGCAGGCATTGTGCCACTAAGCTAAATCCCCAGCCCCTTAAATCTGTTGTACTGCAACTAATTTCTGAGGCAGACGAGTTGATCACTTGTACCAATAACTAGGGCAAATTAAAAATAGAATTGCAGAAATTCTTCACCATCCTCTGAACTCCAAAGGGAAAATGATCACGAATCCAGAGAGGTAAGTTCCAACCCTGGGACTTCCACCAGTTCTTTGGGATGAGGGTCATCCAGCATTTCTAGATTGGGGCTACCCTCTCTATCTGATAAGAGATAGACAGCAAGAGTTAATTACCATTCAGTGCTGATTTGGGTTATGTACAGTCCATGAAATCGTCAGAGTGTTTTAAGGCTGAAGGAATTTATCCAAAGACGATAGCTAGAATATTCTAAAACCTCAAAGCAACTGCACATTTCTACACAGCCCATTTTTTCCCCTAGTGAGAATGTTAGAATAGTCGAATGCTAAAGAAAACTTTCAGTTAGACTATGTTATGATTTTCTAAACTTTCCACAAAGACAATAAGCCTGGGACATCTAGTAATTTAAAAATTAGAAAAATTAGTTCAAATTAGAGGTGGATTTGACCCAGAGTAAATAATCAGACTGTTACAATAATAACAGATAATAACACAGCATTTTAGCTCTTTGAAGGTGTCCTCTATGATGTTTAAATTGTGTGATGCTGATAAACATGCATATAGATTAATGTTTGAATAAACTATTCATGGAAATACAGAATAGGCATTTCATAGTTATTTGTACATTTATTAAAGATAAAGGAACAGTTTAAGTACAATATCTCACAATTTGTGCTTTTAAGCATGGCTTGAAGGTTTGTGAATGCCTATAAGTGAAGTTCTTATACAATAAGTCAGGCATTATATCTGTTGCTCCCTAGTACAGACATAAACACTCTTGACTCTCATGTGGATCTGATGCAGTCAAAGAAATATGTGTAAATAAATATTAAGAAATATGAACATATGGGAAAGACTTATGAATGGAAGGCTCTGGGAACCAGGGAAGGGAAGCACTTTTGCCTGGGAGTAGTAAAGCTTATTCTGTTTTGTTTTTCTATTATACTGATTATTTAGGTTGGCTGCTCCAAAGGAGATCTTTTTAAAAATAAAGTCTGACAAGTTCATGATTGAGCCAGAGTTAAAGTAGATTGAATCCATAAACTGACTTTTCCAAAGCCTCCTCTCTCCCAATCCAATCAGCACACCGCCAGGTCATTTCCAACAAAGCAAAGCGATCTGGACAGTGCCACATGCCTGTGTAGTGGCTTCCAGTGCCTCCCAGAGAAGAGCTCCAAGTTCTTAGCATGACATCTGAGGCCTTTGGGAGCTGGCCCTGCTTCACTTCCACTGCACAGATCACCCTGCGCTTCAGCCCTACAAGCAAGGGCAAGTAGCGCCAAGATGTGCTATGTCTGCACTTGCTCTGCCCCTAACACCACCTCTGTGAGCATTGGCAAACTTGATAAGCTTCAGTTTGAACATCAGTAACACTTAGATCTTCTCCCAGCCAAAACTCTTTGGTAACCTCCTGCACACCAGCTTCCTCTCCAACCAGAAGAGTGGGTGGCCTCCCCTTCTTGTGGGCACACTGGATGCTTCTATAATGCAGTGTTTTCAAAATTTTTAATCCCTCCCTGGTTTGTCTAATCACTAGACTGGTGTCTGAAAGGGCAGGTGCTGGACTACAATAGTGACTGTTTTCTCAGAGTCGCGTACACACACAGTATGTGTGCATGTATGAAACAGGTTTGGGTTATGCTCAAGGAACATGTAAAAATCAGATAAGTACCAGATAAGGTATCGATCTTTAAAATTTATGAAATTGTCAATATAAACATCAAATTATAGCTGGAGAGTCATATCTTTTGTTCTGTAAAATTTCACAATTTCGCGTGTTTCACTAAGATAAATGTTGAGCATGACCAGCTGCATGTGATCCACACCCACCCCACAACCTAACATTTCAGTGGCAACACACCTACTGAAATAACCACATTAACGTCATCATTCCATGAGAACAAAATCAATACCAGAAAGAAAGGGAATGCCATTGTTCAGAATTACTAATTCTCATGAACCTCAAAATGTGTAAACAAGATTCTAAATTGAGATACTTTCCCCCAATATTCTAACTTTAATACCTCTTAGAAATTGGACAATTCAGTTAAAAGTTCTTTTCCTTTTTCTGATTTTTCCCACCTTGAAACCTATTTACCAAAACATATATGTAAAGAAAAGCACATTTTCTAAGTGTACAGCTCAGTACTTTTTTAGAAACTGAATACATGTGTGAAGCTAGCACCCAGATTGAGAAAAATCCAAACACATTTCCCTCCAGTTATTGCTCTGGCCAATTAAAATTCATTAGTAATACTAGACTGGTTTTGCCTAGTTTTACATTTTATATAAATGGGATCTTAGTATATATATTCCTCCTTCCATGTATTTGCTCTTTTGTGTGTGGCTTCTGTTACTCAAAATTTTGTTTGTGAGATTAACCTATAGCGGTATTTATTATTTTAAGCTGCTGATGTTCATTGGTGTATATATGCCATCTTACCTGCCACACTGTATAAATCCATCCAATTATCAATGGAGATTTCAGCAATTTCCAGCAATTGAAAGAATTAATTCTTTAAAAATCTCCGAAACTTGGTTTACTTTCACAACTAGCTTGTTATACTAACAAGCTAGATATAAACAATAAAAGAAATATGAGAAACTACTTTCACATTACAAAAAATACAGGCTGCATAATTTCCACATAAAAAGTAAGCATATCATACAACAGGGGTCTACATACTACTGCCAAAGGGTCAAATTCAAACCTCTACTACTTTTTATAAAAGTTTCAGTGGTACACAGCCACGTTCAATTTTAACATTGAATGGCAGAGTTAAGTAACTCAAACTGAGATTTGTCCTAGAAAGGCAAAACTATTTCCTGTCTCTTCACAGAAAAAGTTAGGTTGGGATGGTTCCCGCTATACAACAAGCTGATTGATGAGGAAGGGTTCCAAATCAACATACAATGTAATATTGTCGTGTTTTATTAAAACTTACTCTATGATTTTGACAATAGAGGCTTCATCATTTCAGATAGCAGGGGAGGTATTCATTTACCGTCAGAAGCAGACAGCACTAGAGAAAGTGGTCGCCCAGTCTTTTTTGGTGTTCGGACTGAGATTTGAATCTAAAGCCTTTGCCCTGAGCTACATCTCCAGCTCTTTTCAGTTTTTATCTTGAGACAGCATCCTACTCTTAAGATTTAAGTCCTCCCTAGAGCTCCAAACAATGAAAGAGAAAGAAACGAGGAACCCTGCTGTGAGTACCATTTCTAGCTACTGGTTCCTAGCTTTGTGGAGTTAGATGTTGCTAGAAGAAAATGTAAGAAAAGAACGGTGATTTCAAACCTTGGCTATCATTTCCGCGTGGAGGAGCTCAACTGAGTGATGGTGTGCTGGCTCAGCCTGAGGGGAACGGTGGTGACTTACTCAGTCCCGTGTCCTAAACTGTTAAGTCCCTCTATGTCTGGCTGGTGGCACTTGTTAAGCAGGAGCGAGAAAATGCACTGAAACACAGTTATCCTACATCCCCTTATTGTTCTCTAATCAAGTTACAACCCACGGAGCCTAAGAGGTTCTAAAAGTAAACTTCAGCTTGACATTAAAGTTTAATTAAGACTTGTGGAAGAGCTGCCTAGAAATAGACGTTTATAAAATATTCTGGCGTGTAACCAAAGCATTAGTCACCGAACACCTTTGGGAGAGAAGTTGGCACTTCCACGAGCAGCAGAAGGTGAAATCACTGTGTCTGCAGCCAGGATCCAAGACAACGGCAAATTAGAGAGAAACACAATGTGCACATTTCAGCACTGAGACTCCTGGTGTATTTTCCAATTTTAAGCTATTTTGCCACATTACCATAATCACAATTCTACTCTTCGCATGTACATCGTACTGTAACTTGATCTGTTAACACAGAGCCTTTGGAAAGCTATTCACCAGCTTTCTGTGTGAGACATAATAAAGAACCAGGTGCACATCTGGACCTGCGACAAGACCGAGCTGGTGTTTTCCCTGGGACTCACAGTTCGTTCTTCATTAAAACGTGCATAATGCAGACATGAAATTTGCAAAGCAACCTTGAATCCACATACCTTAAACAAATCAAGGCACCGTGTACATACGGAATCATAACTTCATAAAGGAAAGAGGAAAAAATAGAAAAATGATATATTCCAGCACCAGACTCTAGGTTTTTCCTCAGTGAACAATATCATTTGATTGTGTAAGAAATATGCTCCAAGTCTTGGTACAATAAATACACTTTGTGAATTAGGACTTCGGAGCAAACTGGTTTTTAGTCATGATGCTAGAAAAAAATATGACATCAAATGGTATCATATTTTACCATGTGACAACATGTGATAAATTTATTTGATAAAAGAAGACCCTGTGGTAAGTGACCTACAGACCTCAGTGCAGTTTTATTCTTTTTACTTTACTGTTGAATTCAGGAAAGATGAAAATGCTGAAAAGTTCTTGCCTACTGGGATAGATGTTATCTGACATTTAAAGAGGATTTATTAAAGGCAAACTCACTGACTTCAAGGGGAAGACACCAGGAGCACTTGGACTGGAAAAGTGGGATGGCAATTAGCACGTTTTAGTGTATAAACCACATAATTCATCTTCCCAGAAGTATCTGAAGTCAGTTAGCATCTATTTCCACTCCGTCTTGTTTACCGGGAATCAAATTCATGACCTCAAGTTTGCCAGGCAGATACTGTGCTGCTGAGCTATATGTATTCTTTAGACGAGTCCTTGAGGGTTAACAGCATAATGGCAGAGCTGGATCACTGCCTATTGTCTATCCAACAGTGAGTTCTCCTCTTACAGATAACACAACCTCATTACACAGGTAAGAGGCAGCACTTCCTTGATATTGCGGAAGCTAAGCCTCTAGCTCAGACTCAAGAACTGAACCATGACTAATCTCATGGGATCACGGTGACTCCATTTTCCTTCAACCATGCCAGATCCAAGGGAGTATAGATGATACAGGTCTGGTTAGTCAGCATATGTCTAATAAGGCACTTTCTTTCCTAGAAAAGGAGCCTCAAAAAGAAAAAGCATTTTTATCTTGGATCTTTTTTCTTCCTTGGGACACTGGCATTGCTGCAGCCATATTGTGTCCAGGAGGAAAAAGCCAAAAGAATGGAAAAGACGGCCACCAATGTATGGTCCTTGGTAGGTGCTCACAACCTGCAATCTCCTTCCACCATACTATTTATGAAAACTAATTGTCTTTACTGTTTACCATCAGATATCATTACTTGCAGTTAAAAGCATTCCTAGTGACATGAAAGCAATTCTTCAGGGAAGGCCTGCATCGTTTACCCTAGAAGCATGAGAGGAGTATGAGAAAAGTAGTACCATTTATATCATAAACTGTGAGAATTATTTGACTTCAGACTGCCTATGCGATGGCTAGCCCTGCTATTATGTTTGTAAAGTCTTATTTGCTCATCTTTCTTTTGCAATGGAAATCATCTGAATGTGGTTCATTGTCCGGAGAACTTAGTCGTGCAGGAGGAGGCCTTGCTTTAATTAAGAGACCAGAGGCTCGCATAAGCACTGTTCAGGGTACTGTGGGCAGCTAATTATTGCTAGCATCAGAAACTCATTCTTTACTGAGTGAATACATTCACCTAAAACAGGTTTAAAGATCTGGGCCACAAAAATACCACTTGTGCCAGTGGAGCTATAGCCCAGAAGTATAGCCCATAGTTCCACTGTGTGGAACATGTGGTCTCAGTTGGCCTCCTGTTTCTGAGAAGAGGAAACAAACACCTAAGCGGGGAACATATTTTTGTCTGATCAGAGTATAATTTAGTAAAAATGCAAGGCAGTTTGTCAACAGCTTTCACTGTGGATGTAAAGCCGAATTCGAAGAGTTTTCACGTGAAAGTTCCTCAGTACATTACCATTACCCTAGCAGAAACAGCTTCCAACTTTCCCAGTTGAAGGAAGAGATCCTGCACTTCCTCCTTGACACTGGCATTCATGCTACTGCAAGTCTCCTAAGACTGAAAAGCTTCTAGCCAGTCACGGTCAGCAGTGCTCTCAGGATGTAAGCCACATGTACAAGATGATGTTCAGAATTCACAGTCTTTCATTTTACAAACAACCTAAAAACTATCATACTCTGTAAGCACTCCAATCATAATATAGAGCATTCTCTCACTGGCCATGGGGGATATGTTCCAAGACTCTCAGTGGATACCCGAACTGCAGACAGGACCAGACCCTATGTATACACCATGATATTTCCACACGTACATATGACAGAGTTTACTTCACAGATTGTTCATAGTAAAAAAAAAAAAAAAAAAAAAAACAACTAACAATAATTAAGAAAATCTAACAATATTCTACAATAAAGTTACCAGCATCACTACTTGTGTCTTGGGGTCCAAAATTAAGCCAAATGAGATTACTCAAACCCAAGCACTGAGATTCTGCAATGGTTAATCCTATAACCAGGACAGGTACAAAGAAGAGGTTGACATGGCAGGTAGTGTATACAGTGCAGGGCAGAGTAGGACAGAGAGGGATTTCATCACATTACTCTGAACTTCGCGCAACTTGGACCTTATGAATTAATTCTGAAATTTTTAATTTATTACATTCAAATCACAATCAACTGCAGGTTACTGAAAACTGTAGAAAGTGAAACTAAGGGAAAGGACATATGGTAGAAAATAAATGAACTATTTTGGCTTAGGCAATACCAACAGAGCCTTACCTAGTCAGTATTTGGTTGGTAATTTATTCATTCCTTTATTCCCCTCCCTCTCAGCCCCTCCCTTTCCTTTTCTTTTTCCGCAGTACTGGGGAATAAACACAGGGTCTCTGCATCAGGCAATATCCTCAGCCTTTTTGTTTGGTTTTGTTCTTGCTGAATTGCCCAGATTGGGCTGGATCTTGCACCTTCCTGTCTCAGCCTGCTGGCAGTATAGATATGCACCAACACACCCCAGTGGCAAGTGGACTTTATACTTAAATTAACTAGACTGGCACCCTACGACATAACCCCAAAATAGTGACTACCACTTTGTATCCCAGCATGTGGCATCACACACTGGTCATTAATGGAACATGTTTCCTGTTTGTGTACCAGCAGTCAAATGACAGAATAAATGATGGAGGAGAGAATACTGGGAACAGGCAGGCTCCAGTGAAGATTTCTTTCATGTATTTTTCAAGAGCTGTGTATTTACACATGGAGAGACACGAGTGTGGGGGTCAAAGGCAGGGAAGGAGCAGGAGAGGGCACTGTCCAAGCCTGCCTGCATGAGCTCCTCTGACGCTCCTGACCTGCACCTAGCCAGGTACCCAGCTTCACACGCCAACCTTGCTGCTGCCTCTGCTCCCCCTCTGCCCCTCCCCATGTGCAACTGGCCTTCAACTGCAACTGGGCAACCTCTCCGGCCCTCACCTTCCCATCTTCCCTCTGATGTGCAAAGCAATTTCCATAGAGGGGATCAAGGAATGACAGAAAATTACAGCTTGTCTTCCAGCACCAAGGAACACCGCAGCCACCATGTAGCTAGTTCTCACTATGTGCTGCATGTTACGCTAACCGCGTTACACACACACTGTTTTTCTCTCCTACGAATTTAGATGAGAAAGTTGGTTTCTTTCTTTTCAAAGTTGCTGTACATGCGCTGTTTTGTATATCAGTTTGAATGATACAACCAGTCTTCTGAGTGGTAAACTAGGCTTTGTACTGTACAGTGAAAGCTCATTTTGCTCCCCAAACTCTATTAACAAGCCCTGATGAATGTTAAAACATACTGTATTCCAAGGCACAATTACACCTGGATATAGCCTCAGCGTTATTAATAAAGAATTAAAACATGTTTCATAACACTTACCTGTTCATATATACTCATTCTTTGAAAAGTGGCAATCCCTGAATGCATACTTACCATAATACGTATTTATGAGTTTATATATGTGTGTATATATAAAATATGTACTACTAGCCAAATCTAATAGAAAATATATATAACCACTCTCAGTACAACATTATTCTTTTCTAATTTTTGAATGAATCTAACTCTCAAAGATTAGTTCCCTTTATCTTTGGAACCCATGTACACTTATGTATTATGTCCTCTTAAATGAAAAAAAAAATAGTATTGTAAACTTACTTGAAAAATCCAATTTTTGCAGAAACCTGTAAATCAGCAGAACAATTTTCATGGGCACAAAACCTTGCAAAATTTATCTGAAAACAAAATATGGTAATATTTTTATTTCAATCAGTAGATATATTTGTATGTGAAGAATAAATCATCTTTGATATGTGAGGAAGACCAAATTAATATGTCAGATTTGGAATTATTTTAACCATCCCTAAGAGTTCAGTTTGAGAATTAGTGGGTTCAGATGACATGGCTGCAGAGCCAAAGAAACTTAGTTCTTTTCTTTTTCTGGTACCAGGAATCAAACCCAGGGCCTCACGCTTGCCAGGGAAGCACTGTACTGCTGAGCTACATCCAAGGCCCAGAAACTTAATTCTTCCAGGAGGTAAATCTAAAGCCTAAATTTGTTAAATGAAATGAGGTTTGAGAAAAAGTTAAATTAAAGGCACTCTGCAGATAATTGGAGAATATCAGCTGCCAAGATGTTCTTAATCAACTTCCTTTCCATTTTCTGGTGCTATATTTTGATCTTGTTTATCATACAAAAGCATTGCACTTATTTAATTATTGCAGATGGGAGGACAGTATTTTGCATTCATTGAAAACACCTAAATATAGAAATTGAGAAATTTCACTTTGAGCAAACACAGAACAAAATTCAAAGGTGGTTTACTGTAAGGATTCCACAATTGATTCAGCTGAACATTGAAGTAGGACCCACAGATGCTACAAGATATATGGGAAGATCTGAAGGATAAGGAGGACAAAAGAAAAACAATAAACAGAAAGAAGAATGACAGGAGTGGGTGAAAGAGGGGGAAATACAGAAAAGGGAGAATCTAGGAAGTCAGAGGAGAAGCAGGCGCAGAAAGTCGCAAGTGACATGAGCACTGTAAATTTGCCAGACCACGGATGGCCCATGTTCAGCGAGAAGAGGCATACATTTTTCTCTATATGATCAAATGAGTAATATTTCCCCCGTGACTCTTACTTGAAAGTGAGTTCTCTTAAGAACCAAAATGTAGATTAATACAACTACATATTGCCAATGTTTTGGATTGTATGCTTGCAAGACTGATGTCATCAAGACGTTTAAAATTAGTTGTTCTTAAAAGCTGAAAATAAAAGAGAAAAAAAAATCCTCACTGACTTTCATAAATATTTTCATATGAATAAGAGAAAATATGCCCTAAACTTTTAAGTGCCCCTAGTATTCTAGATCAGGCAGCGGTGATGATAAACTCAAGGATAGTGGTGATTAAAGGTGGCTTAAGTGCCGCTTTGCCTGGACAGGATATGAACTAGAAGTTTACCTATCCCTTTCATCTCTTCTGTTTGTGGCTCACTTTAATGCATGCATTTTAATGCATGTTTTTCCATGCCGAAACCCACTGTTTTTACATAGCTGGACAGTAAAGGTCTGAACCATGGAGCTCCTGCTAATAAATGCACCATCAGTGAAACAAACATTTTGGGAGAATGTTAAAAAAGCAGTCACTACATGAAATGCAAGATCATCTTCAGCTGGAACCCATCTTGGAAGGTGGCGGAAAAGAATGTGGTAACATTTTTTTAAAAGAGAAAATGTTGTGTTACTTAAGTATATATGTTATAAATGATAGAATTGACAGGCAACTGGAATAATAAGATAGAAGAGACCCATGGATAGGGCAAGTGAAAGAGAGGCACCATGAGAAAGGAGACAAATGAGAAAGAGGAAGATAAACTGAGCTCACATAAAGACACCGAATAACTAACTCAAGAATGCAACTTACTTCCATTATGCTTTTCTCTAGTAATACATTGTCTTCACTGGCAGAGCATCAGAGAGAGAAAATTAACATTTTATATATATGGGAAGCTACTATTGTGGCTAAATGCATATTTAAAAATATTCAGTTCAATATCCTAAAGGGAATATAAAAACTAAAGAGACATGGAGAACAGGGCATGCCATAAATCCGTTTTCTTAAATACCCATAAAAAATTTTAAAAAGGACTCAGACCTATAAGTTCATTTCTTCAGAATTATGCCATAGTTTAAATAACACTCTAGTCCTGTAACATAGTCCTCTGAGTGAAGGAAAATATTACCATTTTTTTAATCATGTTTTTTTCTTTCTTCTGCTGAAGGATTGGCTGCAGGGGCGGGAATTCCTCTGTGCTTCTCTTCCTGATAACATGGTGCCCAAGGTGGTAAGCAGCCTCAATCTGGATTGGGGTGAGGATGTCCCGCACATCTTTCTAAGGAAATTACAAACCAGAAGAGTAACAAAAATAAACATGTTCATGCTTGTATATATATATATATTCATAGATGCACATATATGCATGGATATGTATGTTCATGCCTTATATATACACACATATATAAAATTCTTCCCAGAATAAGGTCAAACATGATACATGAAAGCCAAAGCCAGTCTGTATCTTTCATCTAAATTACTAAAGAAGTGTTTGAATGTAGGGCTATAGATGTGGCTCAGAGGTACAGCACCCACCTAATATGCACAAGGCCCCAGATTCAATCCCCAAAACCACACCAAAAATTTTTGATGTGCATATTTTTACACAGCACAGAAGCATTCATGTTTCTTATAGCAAATACAAAAACTATACTGTAAAATGAAGAACTATAACTAATAGTATTTGCAAAGGTATGTATTTCGGCACATTCCCTTCCATGCTGTTTTCTATGCTTTTTAAAATAATTTTCCATGATAATACAAACATTTTAAAAAAATTTTATAAACTCTATACTGTTTCAAAGTTCTAATCAACACTTTAGTCCATTTAAATTATATTCTCTTACTCACAGTTGGATTCAGTATGATTCAGTTGACTTCATATTTACTATAAGGGTTTTCTTTTTTTTTTTTTTTTT
>NW_004955403.1:15751762-15807111 GCF_000276665.1 Chinchilla lanigera
ATACCCGAACTGCAGACAGGACCAGACCCTATGTATACACCATGATATTTCCACACGTACATATGACAGAGTTTACTTCACAGATTGTTCATAGTAAAAAAAAAAAAAAAAACAACTAACAATAATTAAGAAAATCTAACAATATTCTACAATAAAGTTACCAGCATCACTACTTGTGTCTTGGGGTCCAAAATTAAGCCAAATGAGATTACTCAAACCCAAGCACTGAGATTCTGCAATGGTTAATCCTATAACCAGGACAGGTACAAAGAAGAGGTTGACATGGCAGGTAGTGTATACAGTGCAGGGCAGAGTAGGACAGAGAGGGATTTCATCACATTACTCTGAACTTCGCGCAACTTGGACCTTATGAATTAATTCTGAAATTTTTAATTTATTACATTCAAATCACAATCAACTGCAGGTTACTGAAAACTGTAGAAAGTGAAACTAAGGGAAAGGACATATGGTAGAAAATAAATGAACTATTTTGGCTTAGGCAATACCAACAGAGCCTTACCTAGTCAGTATTTGGTTGGTAATTTATTCATTCCTTTATTCCCCTCCCTCTCAGCCCCTCCCTTTCCTTTTCTTTTTCCGCAGTACTGGGGAATAAACACAGGGTCTCTGCATCAGGCAATATCCTCAGCCTTTTTGTTTGGTTTTGTTCTTGCTGAATTGCCCAGATTGGGCTGGATCTTGCACCTTCCTGTCTCAGCCTGCTGGCAGTATAGATATGCACCAACACACCCCAGTGGCAAGTGGACTTTATACTTAAATTAACTAGACTGGCACCCTACGACATAACCCCAAAATAGTGACTACCACTTTGTATCCCAGCATGTGGCATCACACACTGGTCATTAATGGAACATGTTTCCTGTTTGTGTACCAGCAGTCAAATGACAGAATAAATGATGGAGGAGAGAATACTGGGAACAGGCAGGCTCCAGTGAAGATTTCTTTCATGTATTTTTCAAGAGCTGTGTATTTACACATGGAGAGACACGAGTGTGGGGGTCAAAGGCAGGGAAGGAGCAGGAGAGGGCACTGTCCAAGCCTGCCTGCATGAGCTCCTCTGACGCTCCTGACCTGCACCTAGCCAGGTACCCAGCTTCACACGCCAACCTTGCTGCTGCCTCTGCTCCCCCTCTGCCCCTCCCCATGTGCAACTGGCCTTCAACTGCAACTGGGCAACCTCTCCGGCCCTCACCTTCCCATCTTCCCTCTGATGTGCAAAGCAATTTCCATAGAGGGGATCAAGGAATGACAGAAAATTACAGCTTGTCTTCCAGCACCAAGGAACACCGCAGCCACCATGTAGCTAGTTCTCACTATGTGCTGCATGTTACGCTAACCGCGTTACACACACACTGTTTTTCTCTCCTACGAATTTAGATGAGAAAGTTGGTTTCTTTCTTTTCAAAGTTGCTGTACATGCGCTGTTTTGTATATCAGTTTGAATGATACAACCAGTCTTCTGAGTGGTAAACTAGGCTTTGTACTGTACAGTGAAAGCTCATTTTGCTCCCCAAACTCTATTAACAAGCCCTGATGAATGTTAAAACATACTGTATTCCAAGGCACAATTACACCTGGATATAGCCTCAGCGTTATTAATAAAGAATTAAAACATGTTTCATAACACTTACCTGTTCATATATACTCATTCTTTGAAAAGTGGCAATCCCTGAATGCATACTTACCATAATACGTATTTATGAGTTTATATATGTGTGTATATATAAAATATGTACTACTAGCCAAATCTAATAGAAAATATATATAACCACTCTCAGTACAACATTATTCTTTTCTAATTTTTGAATGAATCTAACTCTCAAAGATTAGTTCCCTTTATCTTTGGAACCCATGTACACTTATGTATTATGTCCTCTTAAATGAAAAAAAAAATAGTATTGTAAACTTACTTGAAAAATCCAATTTTTGCAGAAACCTGTAAATCAGCAGAACAATTTTCATGGGCACAAAACCTTGCAAAATTTATCTGAAAACAAAATATGGTAATATTTTTATTTCAATCAGTAGATATATTTGTATGTGAAGAATAAATCATCTTTGATATGTGAGGAAGACCAAATTAATATGTCAGATTTGGAATTATTTTAACCATCCCTAAGAGTTCAGTTTGAGAATTAGTGGGTTCAGATGACATGGCTGCAGAGCCAAAGAAACTTAGTTCTTTTCTTTTTCTGGTACCAGGAATCAAACCCAGGGCCTCACGCTTGCCAGGGAAGCACTGTACTGCTGAGCTACATCCAAGGCCCAGAAACTTAATTCTTCCAGGAGGTAAATCTAAAGCCTAAATTTGTTAAATGAAATGAGGTTTGAGAAAAAGTTAAATTAAAGGCACTCTGCAGATAATTGGAGAATATCAGCTGCCAAGATGTTCTTAATCAACTTCCTTTCCATTTTCTGGTGCTATATTTTGATCTTGTTTATCATACAAAAGCATTGCACTTATTTAATTATTGCAGATGGGAGGACAGTATTTTGCATTCATTGAAAACACCTAAATATAGAAATTGAGAAATTTCACTTTGAGCAAACACAGAACAAAATTCAAAGGTGGTTTACTGTAAGGATTCCACAATTGATTCAGCTGAACATTGAAGTAGGACCCACAGATGCTACAAGATATATGGGAAGATCTGAAGGATAAGGAGGACAAAAGAAAAACAATAAACAGAAAGAAGAATGACAGGAGTGGGTGAAAGAGGGGGAAATACAGAAAAGGGAGAATCTAGGAAGTCAGAGGAGAAGCAGGCGCAGAAAGTCGCAAGTGACATGAGCACTGTAAATTTGCCAGACCACGGATGGCCCATGTTCAGCGAGAAGAGGCATACATTTTTCTCTATATGATCAAATGAGTAATATTTCCCCCGTGACTCTTACTTGAAAGTGAGTTCTCTTAAGAACCAAAATGTAGATTAATACAACTACATATTGCCAATGTTTTGGATTGTATGCTTGCAAGACTGATGTCATCAAGACGTTTAAAATTAGTTGTTCTTAAAAGCTGAAAATAAAAGAGAAAAAAAAATCCTCACTGACTTTCATAAATATTTTCATATGAATAAGAGAAAATATGCCCTAAACTTTTAAGTGCCCCTAGTATTCTAGATCAGGCAGCGGTGATGATAAACTCAAGGATAGTGGTGATTAAAGGTGGCTTAAGTGCCGCTTTGCCTGGACAGGATATGAACTAGAAGTTTACCTATCCCTTTCATCTCTTCTGTTTGTGGCTCACTTTAATGCATGCATTTTAATGCATGTTTTTCCATGCCGAAACCCACTGTTTTTACATAGCTGGACAGTAAAGGTCTGAACCATGGAGCTCCTGCTAATAAATGCACCATCAGTGAAACAAACATTTTGGGAGAATGTTAAAAAAGCAGTCACTACATGAAATGCAAGATCATCTTCAGCTGGAACCCATCTTGGAAGGTGGCGGAAAAGAATGTGGTAACATTTTTTTAAAAGAGAAAATGTTGTGTTACTTAAGTATATATGTTATAAATGATAGAATTGACAGGCAACTGGAATAATAAGATAGAAGAGACCCATGGATAGGGCAAGTGAAAGAGAGGCACCATGAGAAAGGAGACAAATGAGAAAGAGGAAGATAAACTGAGCTCACATAAAGACACCGAATAACTAACTCAAGAATGCAACTTACTTCCATTATGCTTTTCTCTAGTAATACATTGTCTTCACTGGCAGAGCATCAGAGAGAGAAAATTAACATTTTATATATATGGGAAGCTACTATTGTGGCTAAATGCATATTTAAAAATATTCAGTTCAATATCCTAAAGGGAATATAAAAACTAAAGAGACATGGAGAACAGGGCATGCCATAAATCCGTTTTCTTAAATACCCATAAAAAATTTTAAAAAGGACTCAGACCTATAAGTTCATTTCTTCAGAATTATGCCATAGTTTAAATAACACTCTAGTCCTGTAACATAGTCCTCTGAGTGAAGGAAAATATTACCATTTTTTTAATCATGTTTTTTTCTTTCTTCTGCTGAAGGATTGGCTGCAGGGGCGGGAATTCCTCTGTGCTTCTCTTCCTGATAACATGGTGCCCAAGGTGGTAAGCAGCCTCAATCTGGATTGGGGTGAGGATGTCCCGCACATCTTTCTAAGGAAATTACAAACCAGAAGAGTAACAAAAATAAACATGTTCATGCTTGTATATATATATATATTCATAGATGCACATATATGCATGGATATGTATGTTCATGCCTTATATATACACACATATATAAAATTCTTCCCAGAATAAGGTCAAACATGATACATGAAAGCCAAAGCCAGTCTGTATCTTTCATCTAAATTACTAAAGAAGTGTTTGAATGTAGGGCTATAGATGTGGCTCAGAGGTACAGCACCCACCTAATATGCACAAGGCCCCAGATTCAATCCCCAAAACCACACCAAAAATTTTTGATGTGCATATTTTTACACAGCACAGAAGCATTCATGTTTCTTATAGCAAATACAAAAACTATACTGTAAAATGAAGAACTATAACTAATAGTATTTGCAAAGGTATGTATTTCGGCACATTCCCTTCCATGCTGTTTTCTATGCTTTTTAAAATAATTTTCCATGATAATACAAACATTTTAAAAAAATTTTATAAACTCTATACTGTTTCAAAGTTCTAATCAACACTTTAGTCCATTTAAATTATATTCTCTTACTCACAGTTGGATTCAGTATGATTCAGTTGACTTCATTTTTTCTATAAGGGTTTTTTTTTTTTTTTTTTTTGCTATTCATTAAGGACCATTTCCCTCTATAATGTCTAACAGAATATGGCTAGTATATGAAAATGTTATTTTATATCTTAGTTTATTGAATTTTATTATGAGTTGTTCTCTTAGGTTTACTGTCCTTTTATATTTCACAAAGAGTTCTTGCACATATTTATTAATTACACAGGAATTATAACCCATTCACGATCTATTCTGCTCAGAGTGGCGTTCTTAAATTTAATATTACTAATTTCTATATAATGCTTTTTATTCCTATTCTTATGACATGTGATGAAAAGCATAATCTGAGTAATTTTTAAATTTATTGTCCTTGTTCCCCAAAGAAACAACTGAAGTTTACTAGAATTGGCAGTTCTTATATTTTAGTCTTTACTTCCAGGCAGGAATCATTTTTCACTTTAAAAGAAGTTTTCCATGAGTTTATAAAAATGATTTTATTATCTTTTCACTTGATTATTTACTAGCCTCCTCTTTGAAAGCATCCAATATTTAATTAAATAAGCTTTTCACTAGATTAGTGGACTCAAATCTCTAGTTTATAAAAACATATGGAATTCAGGTAAGATATGAAATACGGTATGTACCTCTTAGAAAGCATTCTCTCTCCACAGAAATGTGGTTTCTAAAGCCACTGAATAAAGTGATTCTTTCCCCTTTATCTTAGAGGGTAGGCTAGTAAGATTTTACAAATAAAGTAATCCACTGGTATTTATATAAAAATCCAATTGACAAATTGTGTGCAATAAGATATGCTGACACAAAACTTAAAAGCAGAAATGATTTTAGGATTTAAGAGGGCAATGCACCATCAGCAAACATCGTCCGACCCACAGACTAGTGTACTGTAGAAAATTCATGCAGTCTTCATTTTCCTGGCTATGAAAACTGTTACTATACCCAGAAGATAATTTGAAGAATTGGTCACAGACTTTAATGTCTTTCATACTAACAAATTAAATTTAAAGCTCAATTTAACTCCATATTTCATATGCCCATTCCAATCTACAGGTTCTCATTTTAAAGAACTGATTCAATAAAGTCCTTCTTGACCATGTAAGAGACACTTCAGAGTGTTCAGCCAGGGTAGATGTATTATCTTAAACCACACTTGAGGCTTATGTCTATGCTTGATGAGCTCCTCAGGGTAAACCTGTGACTCACCAATTGACAGACCTCCCACTGAAAAATGTCAGTGGATAAGGCTTCTGCTTCTCTACAGTCATTTATGGATTGGAATATGGCTGAAATATCACTGCCTAAAAGCAAATAAAAACAGCTTATTTTCAAAGCTATCAATCAGTAATTTGTCATGGACAGGAGAAAATGGCTGTTGTATAGATTATTGCTCTGTTATTTACATTTACAAACTTTTGGTAAAAATCAGTGAACTAAAAATGACCCATACCACATAGAAACTGCATTTATCCTGTCTTTATATAATTATAAGGATCGAAGTTTCTTCTTACAACATTATCAGCATATGTATCTCATGGGTAAAAGATGGTGACGGCAAATTCACATTCAAATCTTGGATACACCATTTACCTAACTTTGGACAAGTTACTTAGTCTACATATGGTTTAGTTATCCAAAAACCTGGACAATGGTGACGGTGAGGATGCTTATGCACTGCTGTGACAATTAAGTGACAATGTATATAAAGTAAAAGTCATAATTATATATAAATATATATATACATGACAACCAAGGAATTATTAAATTTGTTTCTTAAAATTAGAAATGCCACTGAACATGTGCAAGGAATAGCTACATTGGACTATTGCCAACCAATGGACATTAAACAGAAAATGAATGATGTAATAAGTATTAGCCTTCTTTTACTTAAATGGTATCTAGAATATTTAGCGGCTGAATTCAAGTATTCAAAGTCTGATTACTTTTCTATCCTTCTGCATAGAGATGCCTTTATTAAATTACTTGATAAGTGATCATTTCAACAGGAAACCTTGACCATATAGGAATGCTGCAAATCAAGGCCCAAATCCCAAGTTATCAACTTGTGAAAATGGAACAGCTTGAAGCCCTGAGTATTACAATAGCAAACTTGATTAAATTATTCCCTAGGTATAGGAGCTAGACAGCCACTGATTGTCCCTCCACATGTCCACTGTTTTAATTCTTCTCAACAAGCTTGCTTTGACCAAATCACATGTTATCTAATTCATACTAATTTTCCACAAGGTCTTCCCTACATCTGGTGTATATTACTTTCATTATCCTAATTAGCTATTAATTATGCTTTTCTTGCAATATATAAAATGTACGTGTACTCTTGCAAGAATCGCATTTGACAGTTATTCACACATATTTAACTTTAACAGCTCCACCTAAAGACAAAAGCTGTAATGTCAAAACTGTCTTAAAGTGACAAATTAAGTATTTGGGAGGGAAAACAGATTTGCTTAAAGTTTTTTTTTTTAATTTGGATGGTGATGCGCTATTCTATTAAAAATAATGAAAATTCCATGCCACATTTTTATGGACAATTACATAAAACAGAGCACCCATAAGGATGCAGATAAGCACATGTCTAAAATTATACAAAGTCTGCCTTCTTCCTTGACTTTCATTGGCCAATTTGACAGCTGTCCTGTAGGCCCATGTCTTCCTACTGTTTTTGTGTATGGCAGCAATTTAAAGCATGGTGCCAAAATGTTTACAAAGTAGTAAATGAAAAACGATGCCAAGGCATAAACTTTTGAAGATATATCTTCATGGGTCTCCTGTGTACAGGAAGGTCTGGGAACACACAACTGAAGGTCAGTACCTATGTCACAGTCTCCAGCCCAAAAATCCACAGAGATGTGTTTGAGGAACAGGTATGCTGAACGTGAAGGCAGAAGGACAGCCACCTCATCTACATCTCAAATGGGCTACAGAGGCGCTAACATACATACTAGAAGGATTGTAAACAAAAAATTTGACCATATTTATGGTTTTAAAATGCCCCTCTGGTGCCAGTGTAGGGCTGAGAAGGGAGGAAGGTGAAACTAAGGCATAGATTGAAACTTGAACCAGCACCATAACCTGAAACTACAATCACTTCACCTAGTAAGTTTAGTTGAAGTGTAAAGAACTACCCAGCATCTGAGCCCTGTAGTTTCCTGGGAAAAGATACTCCTTCCAAGACAGATGCCCTAAGCATTATACCAAGAGAAGATACTCTGATTTTCCCCTCAGAATTGGTACAAAGAATACAGCATCCATCAATCTGTTAAATATTTATTGGATCTCTGCCCTTTGTAATGAATTGGCAAGCTCTAACAAGACAGGAATACAAATATGTGAAAGATAATATCCTGCTCCAAAGACCTTACAATTAAAAAGAAAGAATTAGCATGTGTTGCAATAATAAATTCAGTTCTAGAATAACATATCAATGTACTCATGTAGTTTTCTTGCACTTAAATTTTTAAAGAGTTATGCATTCATACAGGGATCAGTATACAGTGTGCTGTGGTTAAAAAGTAACTGCTTAGCTATGAAGAAAGATAAACTCAAGTCATTTGTAGGGAAATGGATGTGCCTTGAGACCATATTGTTGAGTGAAAAAAAATCAGACACACAAGCTTAAATATCGCATGGTTTCTTGCATTGAGAGACCTAAAATATAAAGACCAAAATAAAAGATAATATGAAGTAGGGAGAGAGATCTTTCTCCAGTTGGAAGGGGATCAAGAGATGGGGGAGGGGAGGAACAGGGGTTGAAAAGAGAAATGAACATGTGTGGAGTATGTGTACCAACTCCATACAGGGAATACAAATATTATATACTGTGAACATGGATGAATAAAAATAATTTTATTAAAAAATAAATGCTTGGGAACAAATGACACTTCATTAAAATATGCACATCTATTGCTTGGCAATATAAGTAACTGGGACAACAAGAATATAAATACAAAATTTACTAATCAAATACACATTTATTTCCTTGAAATTATCTTCAAAAAGGTGAATTTTAGAAGTTACATAAAGACTTTAACCCTCTGTATTTCAGAAATTGTAAATCAATGAAAAGGACAAAATAACCTGCTACATAGCTAGGCAAGTTGATTTCATGATTTTAGTGCAACAGGTAAAGCCTTGCAACTCACTGATCTCAGAATTTTTATGAGGGGCATTCCTGGGCCAGGATCTAGGCTAGGTATTTCTAGCTTTAATGGAAATGCTACTGATGGGTGATCTTGTTGCTTCATTTGTTACCTGAAAGGGCACCCTTCTCCTCCAGTGGCAGTTGCATTTTGATGCTGTGATTCCATCAAGATCAACCAAGAAATATCAGCTATGGAAATGTTAATGGCCATGTCCTACCATGCTTCGCTAACATTTATAAAAACTGCTGCAAATTATTGCTTGGGTTTCCCTAACTCAAAACAGCTTCAAAAATCACTCCTTCTGCTAGCAAATCTCCTAGCTCTAATGAAGTTATGTATTTGCAGGAAAACTTTTTCAAATGCTTACATGGATAGGAAAACATCTTGTTACAGAGGGAAAAATGCCAATAGAAAGATTGCAATAGATAAAACACCTGTGCTATTAAAAAAATTAACTATTTCCTTTATGTCAAAGAAACCTTTTTATAAACTCTCAAATCTAAAGCTCAGGTTCATTTTTAGTAAAATCCAGTAATTTTGTGGCTTTAATAGCAAAAATTAAAACATGTGTAATTATAAACAAATTATAGTGGGATTTAGCTAAAAGCAAAGACAAAACAAACAGGAACAAAAAAATCTCTACTTGGGACAAATCTTGATCAAGTAAAATAATCCCATGTGATACTGTTTTAATTATGAGGCATAGACTGAGTAGATTTGAGAAAAGGATGCACCTGCCAGCCAGATAAACACTCTCCAGAAACATTCAGAAAATTTACATGCTAGTAATGTAGATGCTCATTATAGTGCTAAAACTGTCATATGTTTTTTTAAAATTTCTAACATGAAAGTAAGACTTGAATCATAAATAGAAACTTGTGATTAAAAGAGAAGGATGTAATAGAAGCTCACCTTTTGCAATGAGTTCTGGGTACTTTTTTTAGGTAGCCAAATTCTCCATCATAAGTTTTATTTATTTATTTATTTATTTATTTATTTATTTATTTATTTATTTAGGTACCGGGGATTGAACTCAGGACCTTGCGCTTGGCAGGCAGGCACTTATGCCACTGAACTATATCCCTGGCCCTCCATCATCAAATAATACAATGAGATTTAGCAATATTTAAGTGGGTTTTAAAGGTTTTCATTTATATGAAATAATCAAGGGATTATACAAAAAATTTTAAAAAATTATTCTTTACTTTAATCTTCACATCTCCAAGGACTTTTATATACGATACTATTGATGAGCTCTTTCCAGCTCTCTCCCTCTAATACTCACTTCAAACTATCTGCTGATGGGGAGGGATTTCCAATTCAACTTTTTTCTCTGTTTCTCGCCCTTTGATGTCCTCTTTCCCTCTTTAACCTGCTTAAAATTCATGGTCTCTTCTTCCAACTTTGTTGCCCCTCATTTGCTTTCCTCTCTTGGAAAAACCACAGCCCTGGTTAATAGAAACTCTTCGTGTACATCCATGGTAAGACTGAACATAACTGGAAATAAAGCACAGACACATTGACTAATCTCACTGTATTAGCCACCTCTCCGTTGCTAGTGCAAAATTCTTGACATTCACAGTTTAAAAGAGAAAAGTTTCATTTTGGTTCCTGGTTTCAAAAGGTTCAGTCCATGGCTAGCCGGCTACAAAGCAGAAATGGGATGGTGGAAGAGATGCAGTAGGAAAGTGCTCATCTCAAGGTAGCCAGGAACCAGAGGACTGTAAAGACACTGAGAAGGGAAGAGGCCAGGGACAACGTCCCACCCCCACGGCCCACCCAGATAAACCCAGAAGAGTCTCTCAAGCCAGTCAAATCAATAATCAAGCTGCACTATCACACTCACTTTATGACCATGAGAGCAACACAATCTGACAGCCATAAGGTACTGTTTAATTCTCCGTTTGTTCTAGATAATTATTTCTTCTTCCCATATTTGAAACACTACTTCTTCCATCCCTAAAACTATTACTGATTTTGCTTCTTACTCCACTGAGGATCAAAACAACCAGCAGAGAACTCCCACGGTCCCCACAACCACACCCACCCAGCATCTGCAAGCAGGAAAACAGATCACCCATGTGCCTAGCTACATAACCATTCCTCTCACTTGTACAGCTAATCCCACCCATCTTGCCTTGCAGCTATTCTCTCTTCGCACCTACATCACAAAATTTTCACTGTACGGGGACATGCTGTGTGCATTAGAAACATTCTGATACTTCTCCTTTCTAGAAAGATAGGAGCTCTTCCGTCCACTGCTCTTTTCAGCTACTGACTCTGAACACCACTGCCTTAGTCATCCTTGTGGTAAATTTTTTGTTAAAGAAAAACCCTCTGCATCCAAATCCTTTCCTTTGTTCTCCCCACTACTTATCTGAAATGCGTTTGTCACAATCACCAACGGCATCCACACTGAGAGGTCCAAAGGTCAGTTCTCATCTTATTCAACTAGGCATCAGCACAGAAAGCGTCATCATGCACTCCTTTGCCTTCTCCACTTTACATTCCTCGCTTCCATGATGGCACCGCACTTAGCTGTCTTCCCTCCATCCTGGCTGGTTCCTCTCTTCGCCACAGCCCTCTCCTCTTTGTGCATAAACTCTTTGTGCTGTAGCACCTCAGAGATAGTACTGGTTGCCTCCTTGTGATCCCACACAGCTTTGGAAACCATCCATATGCCAAAGATAGATTAAGTTATATTTCTAGTTCCACATCTCTCCTCAACTCCAGATGAGTGTATTTCACCTGCAGGTACCACAGGTCTCTCTAGTAGCAGGTCCACAGCTGAATTTCATAATTTTCCACCCAAAAGTTGTTTCTCTCGCATCATGCTATCTCAGTTGATAAAAATTACACTTGTAGCTGCTCAGGCTAAAGAGTTTTGGAGTCAGCGTGGAGCCTCTTTCTCAACGCCAGGCATCCAATCTCACCAAATCACATCCAGTCTGCCTGCAATGACTTCGCACCCTATCCATCATCACCACTTTTGCTGCACACGTTTCTCACCTGGGTTGGTGCGGTGCCCCCTTCTCCCTGCATCAAACCCAGGTCTCCTGCTGTCTATTCTCAACACAGCAGCCAGAGTGTTGCCTGTCCCACTGAAGTCAGATCAGATAAATTCTTGGCTCCAAACTACAGTAGACCCCTTTTCTCTCAGAGAAAAAGCCACTCGTTCTATATGATCTGACTCTTTTCCAACTATTCTCCTCGCCTTGCCCATTTTTCCGCTGTCGTTGTGTCCCCATTGTTCCTTAAAATAAGCAGCCACCTTCTTGTTTTGAGGCTTTTACACCTAGCTCTTCCTACTGTGACGCTCTGCTCCTAAAAGGGAGCTTCTCTAAGTATGCTTACTAAACCAGAAGCATCAATGTCACCTGAGAGCTTAGTAGAACTGAAAATTCTGAAGCCCTACCCAGTCCTGCTTTGGCAGGGCTGCAAAGATAGCATCCAGCAATGGGTGGGCTTGATTTGATTTTTGTGGTGCTAGCAATTAAACCCAGGGCCTTACACATGCTAGGCAACTGTTCAACTACTAAGCCACATCCAAGACCAAGCAAATCAGGTTTTAAGAAGCCATATAGGCATCACTGTTGCATGTTAGAGCTGAGAAGCTCTGCTCTAGATACTTACATAACAACTTGCTCACTTCCTTCGGCTCTTCCTCTGATGTCACTTGCCAGGTGAGGCCTGTAGCAACCACCCTGTTCATACTGCACCCTCACTCCTCTCCCAAGCATGCCACCCATTCCTGCACCCTGCTTTCCTTTTTCCAGGTTTCACCACCCTTAGAGTACTATAGAGCTTACTTTTGTATCATGTTATTGTCTCACTGGATTAAACATTCTATGAAAGCAGTCATTCTTATGTTGCATTCAGTGATAATACACAGATACTTAATGACTATCTACAGAATTGAGACTGGGTAAGTTAAGCTTGACTAGTATGACCAATGGGGACAACCACACAAGTCAAACAAGCCCAAGCAGCAGGCAGAGAGGCTTCTGAGAGTTGGGGCTTATAAGCCCAGGTACATAATTAACAGGTGTCACTTCTCCCTGAAGGGGCATTTCAGTGAAATGTATCTGTATACCAACGCTGGAGGTGGAGACACCTTAGGGGATGCAGGAATTTGCTTTCAGTAGAGGATGCAGGAGCGTGCCTCAGGCTGCTGCCCTTGTGGAAGGGGAGAAAGTGGCACCATAATGGTTCCACCTCTGCCTAGGAAACAGCTAGAGCTCCTGGGCAGAACTCAAGGCTGGAGCAGCTGGTGCTTCCCAGATCCACCTGGGTTTGCTGCAGATGAGATACATGTGGTGGCCTTTGCCTTTCTACATGAGCTTGAAAAGTGTCCCAAAGAACAGCAGGTAATTAGGAAGGGAAAAGGATACTGTGTTAAGTGCTAGTGTGTAATATTCACCATACACGGCCCAAAGCTAACGTCTGCATCTTCTTACTATCAAAATAAGGCAGCACTACAAGTATATGTGCAACAGAACACAGAAACCTCTGCACTGACATTTGTGCTACAGATTAGTGAAACTATATTCTTTAGGACACTGAAGATGTACAATTTGAATGATCCCTTATTCCTATGAATAATGCCAAGAATAACAGTAAACAAACCAGATCAATTTGCTGTCATTTTTGGAACTTCAACACAATGTGTTACCTTGTGAACATTTCATGTTGGTGCTTTTATTGCATTGAAAATGATCTAGTAGTTGTCTCTTAAATTGACTAAGTAAAACCACATCAATGAAGGATGGGAAGAAAAAACCTCTTGAATTTCTAGCATATAAATGATGGTTACATTGATATCATTCTATATTTCTGGCTCTGAACAATCTACTAGCTTTATTACAGTAGAATAATAAAAACCACTAAGAGAACTAGCAAGGGATTGTTGCTCCAGCCTTGCACAGTGCCTTGGGATCTTGATGCTTACTTGTGTTTGCTTGGAGTAAGTACCTAGGAGAAAATTAAGTTCTAGGCTGAGGCTATGATTTGAAATCCCAGAAAGAGCTTCTAAGAATAGTTGGGCTTTTTGCAACAGTAGATTTTCTGATGAAGTACACTACTCTGTAATGAACAAGATCTGGCATTGTTTCAGATGCTAAAATTTGACCAGTGTTAGGAGCACGATGATCACTTTGGGTGTGAGTCTTTTAGTAAAAGAAACATGAAATCAGCTGTACTTTGGCAGGATGTACCCCAAACCATCATAAAAGCTGACATGTTGGCCCACAGACATAATCCCTACCACGCCACAACTGTGCAAGTTCGCACTGACATCACTGACAAAGCTGGCAAGGAGAGAGGGACGTACCCCAAAAGCAGTCACGCTGGATTCTGCTTCACTGGACTCATCTGGAAAACAAACCAACTTGTCTGTCCTTCCAGTCCCTGCACCCAAATACTATGGACTACATACAGAGATCAGCAAAGCTACTCAACATGTACATTTCCGAGCAAGTAGATAATAGGGGCATAGAAACTGCAAGTACAGAAAGGAAAAGACAAACCTTTCAAAGCAATAACACAATCGAATGTGCTAAATGTGAAGTAGTGACCCTGCTCATAGGGGACTTTGAATCATTTAGGTGGAGTTTGTGAAACATTTTAACTGGTTCAGATGCCAGTGTAATAGAGTAAGAATTTATTATAGTATTGAAGTTTCCATATTCATAGAACAAGAAGTCATAGTTCAGGTACCAAAGTAATAGAGTAGAAATCTATTACAACATTGAAGTTTCCATACTCATTAATAAATACGAGGCTACGTTACCCTCATAAATGCTCGATGTGTCCTACAGTTGACTCTTCCACTCCACACTTCTATACTTCCTGTGGTTACATCAGAAGTCCCATTTGAGGAAAAGTAAAACCTTGATGGAGACTCTGTCTTCCTGTTCACATCCAAACTCATGTTATAAAGCAAAACTGCAAAAGATGGAGACGTTGCAGTTAATATATGTAACCTTCTACATGCATTTATTGAGTTGGTAATAGTTACATAAAACATTGTAGAAACCTAACTTCTCTGTTAGTAAGCATTTGAAAAATTAACCTGAAATCTGAGGAGAGCTCAACATATAAATCTGAAAAATTATTTTTATAAATAAGATTTATGAAATCTCTAGGTTTCTGTTATTAATAGCATTGACACCATTAATTACTTGCTTAATCCTCCTCTGCATAAAAGTTTCAAAACATACAATATTAAAATTTGTATTAACAGAAATTTTGAATAAGATTTCAAATTAGCTTGGAGTTCTTGTCTGTACTGAGTATGGAAGTATACAGGTAGAGTTTTGTGTTCAAATGTCACTTGGAATTAACCTATTTTGTGTGGTTATATGACTAACTTCATCTATTATTAGGTTCATTTACATATTTCTGTTTCTGATTGAAAGGATTGTTATTTTTCTTTTAATATTTTTATATATAAAGTGAACACATCATTTATAAATCACATCTATATAAATAGTTTACTTAAATTTTTCTTCTTTTAGTCCTATTTCCCTGATTATTTGTCCTCTCTTTGTATTTTTTTGTTGTAGTTGGACCTCACAATTTGTACAAAAATTTTTTAAAAATTTGTCCCCATTTTGGTTTGGCAGGGTTTACTTCAGATCTGATTTTGCAAATACTCACTTGTTAAACAACATCTTTAAGCAAAAATAAAAATTTAAAACAATGGAAAAGTTTCAAATACCAAGAAAGTAAGAGCCATTTCCAAAACCTAAATGGGTTCTTTGCAAAGCAAGCTAAATCTAATAATCTGCTGGCCCTCACTACACAGGAGCAATAATTCATAAGTGATATTCTTAAAATTTTACATAATTCTTAGAATATGTTTTAGAAGTAACAATATTCTGAAAATATTTTGCCTATTTCAAAGAAACATAACCATTAACATATATTACTCCTACACATTTCAAATAAATCTTCAACCATCCTTTCATTTAGGAAATAGTAAAGTCCAAGTCAATTGGTTTCAAAAGTGTGGTATCTGAGATTTGGTACCAGACAGTGAGAGAGAGGAAGGAAGGAGGGAAGGGAGAGAGGAAAGGATGGAGGGAGAGAGGGAGGGGAGGAGGGAGAAGGAGGGAGAGAAGGAGGTGGGGGAGAGAGAGACTATAACTGCAATAGCCATTTACAAATTCATCATCCTAACTCAGTTCAGAGAAAGAACAAATGAAAAAGAGATGAATAAAAACCTCTTCCTGGTAAGAAGCAAAATGTCCTGGCTTTAGTAAGTATGCTTACCATAAGAATTACTTTTCCTAAGAAGTCATTTTATAACAATTGTAAAGCATGGCTCTGTACCAATGGCATTGATTATTTATGAGTTTTGCATATTTATTTTTAACCATTTTTAAAACTATCAGATACAATGGAACTGGTAGTTTTTTTGTTTTTGTTTTTGTTTTTCTTTCTGGTTTTTCTCTGGTACTTTCAGTTCTCAGGAACTGAACTCACGACCTTGCGCTTGCCAGGCAAGCACTTTTGCCACTGAGCTAAATCCCCAGCCCTGGAACTGGTAGTTTTGAGGAACACTGATTTTACATGAGGAAAACAACCCTCTCCATGTAATGTATATCTTTCAGATAATCCATTGGTCTGTCAGTGTTCATGTGGAATCGTTCTGGGGCCATGGTCCCTACGAGACTGTTCTGCAATCAGTAACCAGAGAAAGGTTTTGCCCAGCTTTTATTACAACAGTTCTGATACAACTTTTCCAGATCACTATTAAGAATTGGTTCTATAAAGTAGAGATACCAGGCTTATTCTGTACATACCACTATGAGCTAATTCAGACTGAGACATCTATTACACAGCCATCATTTGGTTCAATAAATATTTGCCACCCTTCATGATGTTGGATGACTTTTGCCTTCGGGGTCATGAGTACAATCGACATAGGGCTTGTGGGGTTCATGAAATATTAATATCCTAATAATGAAGCCAGGTGTGCTGGTCTCCAACCATGGGCTATTTTCATCAGTAGTTATTCTAATACTACCTTAAATATAAGAGAATTAGGAATAGTAATCTGCTGGCAAAAAAGATGTAATACTTTAAAAAGTCACAAAACTATAACTTGGTATTAACTAGAATTTTGGACAGGCCACATGCATGCTGCTTTCTTCAGATTATTAAGAGCTGCTTGCCCATTTGCAGAGAAATGGGCATGGTTCTTATGAGCTCCTGGAGGCAGTAAATTCATATATTCATATGTATGTATATTATATGTATATGACATATCTTAAGATATTATATGTAATTTTTATAAATATATACAAAATTATATATAAAATATAAATACATATCTCAAAAATTGAAATTGGGGTCTAGATTATAGGTAAGCTTCTTTAATTATTCAAATAGGATAATAGGACAGAATATATTTGAAAAGAAATCTTCTCATGTCCTCCAGCTTACACCAGCCCCAGGCAATAAAGAGCTCAGTAGGGCTGGAGATGTAGCTCAGTGGTAGAGCACTTGCCTGGCACCAATGAGGCCCTGAATTTGAGCCTCCATAGGCAAAACCATGCATAAATACTAAAATTGTTAAAATGAAGAGCTTGGTAAAGCAGAGGGTCTGGGGCATCACTCTAAGGACTTCATAGGTTAAACTCAGTGGGTTGACTTTAACACAGCGAGCGACAGTGTTGTTTAGCTTCCTGCCACAACCTCTAAGCAGCTACAGCCACCTAATGTGCTCTACTCATCGGTTAGAACAACTTGAGAAGCCATCAGGAGAGAAGAAAGGTGCTTATCAAGTGTTACTCTCTTCTGCTTTAAGGAGACTCACATGGTGGCAAACAGGAAGAGCCCTAAGGATGACCAAGAGATGACCGAGTGAATCGCACTCTCTGCCAGGCATTCATTCCACAGGGCACACTTACCAATATAACCAGGGACCTCTTTGCCTTTATATGAGAAACAAAGTGTTAGATCCATGCACACAGAGGGCAATCCATTCTCCACGCAGTCAAATTTCGTTCTATTTACTGACTCAGGGTTGCTTAATGATGCCTCAACAATTACTACTGGTCTTGTCCTAAGAAGGAAATGAAATTAGCCTTAATTATTGCAAAATTATTTTTCCTTAAGAAGATAATTGCATTTGTTTTGTTGGTTTCCATTGACCAAGTAATTTCATTAATTTGCTTTATTAGTAGCATGTGCTTACATACTCAGTTACATTTCTATGCACAGATTAAGAGAAATTTTCATCTGAAAGTCTAAAAACATTGAGTTTATCTGATGATTTGTTTAATTGTATCTATGCAAGATGCTGAAAGCATCCTAAGGCTCAATAATGAAGCTTCAGAAAGATACTCTTCAGAAAAGCATCACGAGGACGCTACCACTGCTGCTTTTAGAAATGGCCCCCCATCATTTATAATTAAGTCTGTTTGTCATTAATCAGTGAAATGTATCAAGCTTACCTTAGCAACACAGCAGAATCAGACCGAAAAGCGCCGACTGCTACATCTGGATGGTAAAAAACGACTCAGATTAATGACAATCATTAGTCAAAGAGAACGACTTTCCAGGCATAAATGCTAAAAGTGCGTATCACCTTTTGACTATATCAAAATGGTATTTACTGAAAATTAATTTAAAAAGACAGGTTAGTATCTTAAGATTCATTCCACATTTGTCTGAATCTATTCATTGACAAGAGTGTTCATCCCCTCATAACATTTCATAAATAAACTTCATGACATAAACTTACGATGTGCCAAAACAAAATTTGGTTTTAGGCTCTGGACATATTAATGCAAGAATTCCTTTGGAAATAAAATTTATTTTCCCTTTTTTGTTTCAGCATGATATGTCTGATTGATTTTCATGGGTGTTTTCATTTCTTTTCAAGAGCAGGGAAGATAACATTAAGTAACAGTGTCAAGCTGAAGAATTACTTGATTGTCCCTGGCCTGTCATTAAATTTAAGAATGCTTAAAAACTGCAAGGAAGAAAACCTCATCAGTAAGTTGAAGTCTTCCATACCAGCTTTATGTGTCCACAATAAAGCAGCATTTACAATAGGGTTTATTCCAATTTATAAAATGTGGTAAATTTTATACTCACCTATATAGCCATTATTATCTGCATCAATTTGTCCTGAGATAGACTGTCCGAACATACTTAATGATTCACTAATTTGAAGTCCTCTAATTCTCTGAAAAAAAAGGTAAATTAAGTGGGAAGCAGTTTTTGAACATCTAATATCGCAGAGAAGCCATGATTTTTGTACACAATGATCCTTCCCAGTATGCCCTGGCATATTTGCTGAAAACATGCACTTTCAGATTGAAATGGGCAGTTACATTTATTTTGTGACTTAAAATATTTTTCTTTGTGAACAAAGAGAAAATTATATAGTACAGATTTTCTAAAGTAGTTCTCTCTTTCAGAGTCTATATTTAGTTCCTTAACCAACATAAATAAGCAATATTACTTGGAAAATAAAATGCCTATCATCACTCATTGGAACCTACTACTCAGATTCCTGAAAGCCTATCTTTTGAGCCTGACTGCTTCCCAGAATTTAAGAACAGCCCGGGTCAGCTATCTGTCTCCTGCTCTATGCCTAATTTCATGCCCAAATGCTGATTTATACTGTCCATTTATGTTATCTGTACTAAAAACAAATCAGTATTTTTTAAGCAGACAAGTATATACCTTTCATATTAAAAATACAGAACTTTTCCATTTTTGCCTAATCAAAAATAACAGTGCTAACTAACATTTCTATAAAAAATATCTTTAGAAAAAGTCTCTGCGTGTGAAGGCAGCCTTTTTTGTGCTTTGAAATGCTTTGATTGTTCAAGATATAAAAATGAAGGCAGAGTTTAATTAGGAATCTTTATTAAAATGCTATCATCTTAGTTTTCCACACTGAAAGAATCATAGTATCATGTGCATGTTTTATCTCCCTGTGCAATCTTTACAAAATACAAGGCTGTAGCCACCAGGCAAGACACAGATAATCCAACCCACAAAGGCCTATTTATGAATAGTATGGATATTGGCTCAAGAGCTCAAATTTGATGAAATATGAAGAAAAATCTGTAATAGGCTATAACTGAGACAAAGTGGATATAAAACTCTTATGAAAAATGTTTTAAAGTTATAAATCCCTTAAAATAAGACTATTAGTATTGTAAAAACATGTTGAAATAAAATGTTATGTTTCAAAGAGTGATAAGAAATAAGAAAAATAAGTCCACATAAACACTGGAAACATGAAAGATGCTTAATCACCAGTGTTTCTTTTGAACAGTTCATACTGTGATATCTTACCTGGGAGAAAGTTGATGAGATGCCATCTACTCGACCATTATAAATGTAAATGGCACCTCGCAGGTCGTCTTCTTGTGGAGCTCCAATAGCAACATCTATTTGAGGATTCAAAGAATGAAAAAATAAATTTTTGGTATAAGGAATAAAGTTTGAAATCTAACTTTAATGATCCTTAATTATATAAGTTCCCTTACGAAGATAAACACTCTTCTGAGAAAGAAAACCTACTAACACCTTCAAGGTACAAGATTGCAGCATAGTTTGCACACAGAAGAAGGGAGGGTAAAGGATCACCAGCCAGACTGCTGAAGTCTACCCCCAGCTCTGCACTGTGCCCAGCTTTGTATGAAGGACCCATTCTTAGCCTCACCTATACAATAGGATCATAATAAAGCATTTGCTCAGGATAAAAGAGCATAATTCACCTGAAGGGTTTGGAATAGGACCAGGCTTATAGTAAATTATTATCTATGAATGTTATAACTAGTAGAATATTGAATTTGAGCTTGCAGAATGATGTTTAAATTACTTCATGCTCCAGTGAAAGTGATTAAGGTATATATGAAACCTGTCTGTATACACAGAGGCCTTTAGAAAATGGACTTATGCTGCAAAATAATGATGCAGCACCTTATGAGTTTATTGAAATTCCCATCAGATTATGACACCAAGAGAAAAAAGTAGATCAATTCATATAAGAAAACTCAAGAGTAAGCAAAAATCATGACTGACATGGTTAAGTACTATAAATATACAGAATTAAGGAGAAAACTATTCTACCCTACATTTTAAAGATAACACTCAGCTACAATTTTTAAAAAAAGAACCAAATTTTCCACACAGAAGACATTTGGGCATATTCAATCTTTGGTTAATATAGATTCACATTCTTTTATTTCCTAGAATTACACTTACATAATATACTAGCTGTCACAGAAATAAGAACAACATGTTTGGTTTATATGAATAAATTAAGATATTTTTCCATTTCCCTGTAACTCAATTTCTCATTTTGGGATACAATATACACAAGAGTGAGGTGTTTGAAAACCATTTTTATTTTTCATGTAAATAAATAAACATTTAATTTATTGAAATTAATGAAATAAACATTTCATTTCTTTCTGTTGGTTTAAATCATAATAATTACTAACATAAGCATAATCATAATAATTACTAGCATATAACCACCTATTTAATGTAAACAATGCTTCCTGGGCTAGGAGCTTTACACATATTTACATATTCTCAGAACTGCTTCAAATACAGTCAGAGCTTGGAAGTCATTTGAAATGCATTTGAACTTGGTGCGTAACACACTTTGATGAGAAAATCTTGTCCCAGGACTTGCCACTTGGAACTGAAAGTTCACAAGCTAGAAGTTGTCAGTGTTACTGCTTCATGACTTGTTACATTTCCCAGCCCAAATAATGTGCTTAATTATTCCTCATTCTGGATACTTGTCATGCGTCCTGGAACCAATTCACAATCCATACCAAGGTATCGCTAATAAGTATTTTGATCCTCACTTTAAAGATGAGGAAACTGAGGCAGCAAGCGTAACTGGCTCGAAGTCAAGGCCAGGATGTGGAGCAGTAGGGATGGAAACCCTGTGGTCAGGCTCTAGAGCCTGTATCTCCACAATACAGAGTCATCCAGAAGACGGGTCTGGCCCAATAATTCCCATCTTACCACTTGATCCTAGTATGTGTCAAAGCAGCACCCACCGTATGATGTGATAATATGTCAATATTCATTTCAAGAGCATGTAAAGGAATATGGTACTTTACAATTACAGAACCTTACTACAGCATGGTTCTGCTTTAAAAATATTTACACATGTAGTTTATAAGTCAGATAGTGAGTCTGGAGGTGATAAAAGCGAAGCTAAATGAACATACAAGGGGTGATGATAACCCAGTGAACATCTAAACTTAAAATTTACGACAAGAAAACACACATATCCATTAATCCTCCTCAGCATACTCTCTCTTTGAATGCACTGAGCCTATCATTCTTGCCACTTTCTGAAGCACCTGTGCAAGTCCTCCTTTGTGTCTTTACTGGACGTGACAAAAAAATATAATGAATGCTGCTGCCGGTGTGATCCAACAGAAAGGCAAGATTTTAAAAATGTGATGTTGTGTCTCACTCACTTTATTTGCTATTGTGGCACAATGTGACTTCTGATTTTTCCCCAAAGCCAAGGTAAAAGGTAAAGGTTTTGAATCAAATCAATTTGAGGCAGCCATGACAGCACAACTAAAGACACACATGAGAGAGAACTTTCAGAACTGCTTCAGGAAGTGGCCAGAATGAGGGGATAAGTGTTTTCTAAGTGAGGAGGAGTATCTTGAAGGAGATTTGTGACACTATATCTTTTACTGTAATATATTTTTAAAAATTTAAACATTTGTTGTATTTTGCAATCACACCTCATAAATTGTCTTGCAAAGTCCATTCTGTTCATGAAATTGATGATACTGTCTATATATCCGTTGGTCTCATCAGTTATGTTGATGGGTCTATCTACCTAGTTATTTCACAATTCTCTCAAACTTTGATGAGATTTTTACACTGAGCAATTGGTGAATTGATTGGACATCTTGTTAGAAACTGACTTACTTTGTTTTTCTAGGAAATAGTCTGACCTTTTCTTTTGAACAATAAAAATATTTATATGATAAATGCCAAGTCAACTTAGGTTTACTATGGAACACACCACAAAGTTTTGCTTAATAAAGGAGAACTCAATGTGATTTCAATCTAATACTGGAAAAGGAAGGCAAAATGAACAGGTGGAGTTTTCACTTCTGGTCTACATGGCCCTAGGATCCCTTCCATGAACACAATGAATCTTCAACCATCTACCCATTCCCCTAAAATGGAGTGAGGGGCTGGGGATTTAGCTCAATGGCACAGTGCCTGCCCAGCAAGCACAAGGTTGTGAGTTCGATTCCCGGTACTGGAAAAAAAAAAAAAAAAGAAAATAGAATGAGATAGAACATGGGGAAAAGAACAGAGAGACACATTAAAAAAGACATGAAGATACCCTGCTGTCTCACCCAGGTGGACGTGCTAGAACGGAATTAAGAGTTTAGTGAAGAACACTTTGACTCTACTTCCAAATCACCCTGGTCTTGCTAATATGTGAAATGTAGAGAATGACTACTCATGGGAAAACTAGAAATTAAAATGAAAAAGTGGACAAACTAGAAAAAATATGTGGCATTATACACACTCACTAAAGTATGGATGAGGCCACTCAATGTAAATATGTTATAAATTATAAAGAGGATTCTAAATGAAAGTATAAATAGTACAAAATGTGCAGTATTAAACATTTGAATAATAACCTTTAAAATACAAAAGTTTCACCTTTAAGATTTCTGCATGCTGAAGCTCTCAGAACAAGAAGCACGGTGTGATACCCCAGTTCCCATACAGAAGCTGACAGACTACACTGTACCCTGAAAGTCACCTCTGAAGTCCTCCTCCTAAGTCTCATGGGTAGGACGCTTTCTCTCTGTCCTTCAACCCCTCACAGATTGCTGCAGACATTCCCAGGACCTGGCATAACTGTAGTAAGGGAACCTGCCTACTGTCCATGACACTTTCACAACTCATTAAGAGAATACAGTTATAAGCCAGGTTTGGTGGAACACACCTGTAACCCCAACGCTCTGGAAAGTTATGGCAGGAAGATCACAAGTTCTAGCCCAGCCTGGATGACTTAGCAACTAAGCAAGATCCACCATTTGCATTCTTTATGGCATATCCTCTGTCCTTCATAAGCTACATCTGATGAAAAATAAATACTAACTATCTCAGTGGCTACTTATAACAGCAATCATAATGAAATTTCATACATGTTTAATTGTAACATGTCACATAGGATCCAAATAACCTAAAAATATACATACATATTTTCTCATTCATTTTTTGAAATGGTAAAAAATCCAGAGATGGTAATACCTGAATACCAAATTACTCTATTTTTCACATTAGAAGGTTCAGTGGGAGCAAGTAGTCAGTAACTGTCTTTTTTGTAGAACACATCTTCTACATTTGAAGTTGATTAAAAAATTTAAAGAGAAGAAGACGTATAGGTGGCAAGAATTTATAGTGTTCCTTCACTTATTTTTAGTATCCAAGCAACTTTTATCCTCATGTAACCATATATTAATTTCTAATGACTCTATCAAGAAGACAGTTCTGAGCCAGGAGAATAAGTTCCAAAAACTTACTGAATGCTGGAAAGTTGCACGCTCTTCTTCAAACTCATTCATTCATTGCACACACAGACTCCGTTACTACTCAGTACTAGGCAAAAGGCACAGCTAAGACTGTATCGTCTATTCAGTTACTGAAGTCTTCCATACCAGTTGGGAAAGAGCCACCGTCTTTGAGTTTCCCAGTTTGCTGCTCGCCAGCACTCAGGACTTTCCCCCAGAGTCCTCCAAATCCACAGGGCAGAGCTGAACAGGAAATGCCTGGCACAACATGGGCTTCCAGGACCCCGTCCAGCTCTGTGGCCAGGCTCTATTGGGTTTGATCAGTGCCTTTGCTGCACTGATATTTAAATACCATGTCCCGGTGAATCTATGTTACATGTTTCTCTCCCAACCTCAACATTTTATCATTTCTGAAATCAGGACCCTTCTTAAAACAGAAAAAAATGCTGGGTGTTCTGACACAGCACAATAGCATTTTTTCTGTCTTTTTGAGACAGGGTCTTGCTATGCAGTTTAGGCTGGCCTTAATCTCACTTTGCAGCCCAGGTTGGTCTCAAACTCGCAACGATTCTCCTGCCTCAGCCTCCCGGAGTACTGAGAATACAGGCGTGCATCACCACACCCAGCCTGTAATAGAATTTTTAAAGGCACCTAACATAATAATTATACTTAGTGGTGCTTTCAAATCACTGAAACAAGGTATACTCAATATCATCTCTTATCAACAACAGTAAAAATCAGTGCTCACAATGAGGAAGTCGGATGAACACTAGAAAGAAAAAACATACATATACCATTCTGGCTGCATTTTCTATAATAGAAAAGCAAACAACACAAAATCCCAATTACATTCTCTTCCATGAACCATTTTAAAAGTGGAAATGAAGTACCAAATTAGATACTTTTAATTACCTTCAAAGCCATCATTGTCAATGTCACCAAGATTAACTATAGATTCCCCAAATCTTGCAGCGTATTTGTCACTTCCAATGAGCGCTGCTTCCATTTCATTCATTACTGCTCCCTAGGTAGACAGGGAGAAAAAAGGTGTCATTAGTACACTCCCCGACAAATTTACACATGATTTACTGCTGTAATTGGATATGGATTTTTTTCTAATGCACCAAACAAGTTGGACAAACTGCAGGCTGAGCTTTAGCACACACGTCTCAATGCAATTCGATAAATATTTATTGAGTAAGTCAACACATATTATAGTATGATTACAGTGCATAGGACATAAAAAATGTCAAAGCCATGATCCCTAGCTTTGAAAATCCAATAAATCATTTTGATAATTCAATTTAACAAATATTTATTGAGCTCTTACTAAAGACAATGCCCTATGTAAAGCGAATAGGTGAAAGGGGACAGTGTGTGCATAAAACACAACCCTTCTACAAGAAGCACACAGATGCGGGGACAATTTAGTGCTGCCACATCAGTGACTCAGAAGTAAAACTGCTTTGCAGTTACAAAAAACAAGGGGAATGTGTGAAATGGAGATAAGGAAAGACCATCAGTAGTACGAAAACAGGAAAAAAATCTAGAAGAGATTTCATAAAAAACAAAGCATGCAAGGTGGCTACTGATAGAAAGGTATACTTCTGATATACAGAAAAGATTCTCAGCACAACACAAATTCCAGAGGAACAGTACATCTAATGGAATGAGACCAAAAGTCACACTGTAATTTAATGGGCTTTCATTTGACCAAGGAGGGTAATTTGTTTGTTTGTGTCCTTGTGTTTTGAGACAAAGTTTCACTATGTAATTCAGGTCAGCATTGAATTGTGCTCTGCAGTCCACACTAGCTTCAAACTCATGACCCTCCTGCTCAGCTTCCTGACTGCTGGGGTTACAGCAATGTGCCACGGGGAAATTTAATGCTGCGAATAGTAAGGAGCTACTGAAGGTTTCCTAATTGAGGAGTGACGTGACAAGATGGCCTTTCAAACTTCATCCCAGCAGCAATGGAGCTGGATTGGTCAGCTAGATTCTCCCTATTTGGAAGACAAGTCACTCTGTTTAATAACGTTGCAGTAACAGCTATAGTCTTCTTTACAAAATCTGATCATCTCAATCCCCCCCACCCAAAAATCTATGCTACTCATCAGAAATCCCGTCTTTAAAAACTTGTTTGTCATTCCCTAAACACATGCGTTCTTCCCTGGGTGAAATGCCCATCACCTTTTCCTTTTTAACTGAGAAATTCCTATTTTTGTCTTGCTCAGATACTACTTCTTCTGGGAAACCTTCTCAACCTAAAACAAATCACTTCTTCCACTTTTCACGTACTCATGGGGCATTATTTGCCATGTGGCCATCATTCGCCATGTTGTATTCCATTGTTTGCTCCCAGGTCTGGTGTTTACACCAGACCTTGAGGTGCTGGAGGTCGAGACAAAACTATTCCCACCACTTTCATAGTCCTTGTTGCACTCTACATACTGTCATTCACTTTATTCTAAGCAAGAATGAAGATGATGGAATCATCTCTATAGATATAATCGCTGACGTCCAAGCAGCAGGGGACTGAATCAAAGGAGTGGGAGGAAGAACAGCCCCCTCCTGGGGAAATGCCAAAAGCGAAGGGAGAAGGGCCCAGGGAGGGCAGACAGGTGCAGACACATAAGATACAGTTCTGGGAGGACAGTCTGAGAGAAGTGGTGCTCACTCTTCAAGTATCCTCCATTCCCAGAGAGCAGTGATCAAGCATTCTCTGGGGTCGCCTGAGAGGTATTTTAGTAGAATTAGGGGGAAAGCAGAGTCACTCAAGTGTCATTCTTTTTTTTTTTCAAGTGTCATTCTTTCTTAAGTTCATTCAAACATAATTTTGGAGCACCTACTTGTCCATGACGCTTCCCAGCCCTAAGGAAACAGCAATGAACAAGACAGATGACTCCTCTCCACATGGTGTCTACACTCCAGTAAGACAGACAATAGCGGACCAGATAGATAAATATCATGCCGCTTAGTGGCAAGTGCCTTTTCAGAGAGTTAGCAAACAGAGGGGTGATATGGGGACAAAGATGACTAATCTGAGGACCTGAACGCTGAATCAATGACTAAATTGACCATGGTGTTCAACAGTGGTACCTCTTGGTAACTGTGATGGAAGAACTCAAGCATGGATTGGTGGGCAATGTTCCTCCTTTGCTCTCTGCACCAAGGAGTTCTGCCTTTATTTTTCACACTGGGAAGGTTTAAGATCTCAGTGGAAAAAAGTTGCTGTGCTGCTTTGTTTTAGATGTGTATGCTGCTTTTTAAACAATGCTCGAAAAAGTTTATTTGCAAACAGAAAGAGAAATCTGCAACATGAGGATGTGGCATGTCTAAGAAAACTATCAACAGGGAAATGTGAGATATCTATGCAAGAAAAATGATTGTTGAGTACCACCATTAATGAGACTTGAAGGATCGCCGTGTGGATGCTATACCTTTACTCTTAAAATTAGGTTTAACTGCAGCCTAGGAAATCCCGATGCTTCCGTGAATTCCTTGCTCCGTATTTAGAACTTTAAGAATTCCCAACCTTCTAAGACTAGAGTGTTCTCTCTTAAATTGTACACAGTTTAGTCTGATGCTTAAACTAAGAACTTATTAAGTGTTCGGAAACCATTGGTTAAATCAGATTATAATTACCTTCTGAAACAGAATTCACTTTGTTGAATCCTGACTAAGAGACCTTGTGCCAAAGCAATGAACCAATTTTCTCACAAGCCTGCTTTTGTTTTTAAATCAAGGACACAGGGTGAAAGGGCATCTCATTAAGACCCTGGGATTTCTTTGTTTTGCTTTAATGTCAAGATGGGAAGCTGTCAAGATAATGCCAGTAGAAATCTTTAAATTAAATTAAGATCTCAGTTTCTACTTTAAAACACGGCTCATGATTTAAAACTGACCCATCGTCAGTAATTACCTATTTAAATAACTAGGATATTCATTTTGAAATAAATTGTCAAATTCATGTTTTAAAATGTATCAAGCATACATTATTCATTAACATTGTATCTAAACATTTCCAGTTGTTTTCAAATCAAGATATTTAACTCTTGATCTTCTCTATAATTTATTATATTACGTAAGGACCTCAACTTTAGAACTGTTTTTTAAAAAGGCCCGTTTTGAAGAATAAACATCTTTCTTTCACATTAGAATTGCGTCAAAAGAAAACTGAAGAAATTTTAATTGCTTGAGTGAATGTATACAAGCTGTGAATACAGAATAGCAGTATTTCTGGCATATCCAAATGAAATAGCTGTTCATTCATCAAGACGTTCCATTTTCTTTCTAAAGTGCATCAATAGAATATTAAAATTTTTACTTTTGTTAGTAAAATAAGCCTAAGAATCTGTAATTTCCAAGCTCTGAACTGAGAACAGTTTCCATGCCCATCACAGTTTCTGTGAATGGCTCTCGGTTTGGGGCAGTCAGTCACACTCACCGAGCCAGAGTTGATGAACACGAACACTCGGCCCTCCTCCCTGATGGTGCTGTGCATGGGTGCTCCCACCAGCAGGTCTGAGAAGCCATCTGCGTTGAGGTCCACAGCACAGACAGAAGCTCCAAAATAGGAGCCCAGCTGTCCCAAAGCAAATCATATCTGGTTATTATGAAGCAGGGTTCTTCACAAAAGCCCTCTGCTACACCACAGGTAGAGGCTTATTACCTTTTTACCTTTCATTTCATGTAAGATATTTAGTTCTTTTGCATCAATGCTGAATATATAGGCCTGTAATTGGGAAAATATTAGAAGAGTTTATATTGCCATCAAAGTCTCTTATTGACAATATACTTATTTCTGTTTGATCAAAATGTTCACTTTCACCTCCAGTAACTGCTCAAATATAAAAATATTGAAATTTACTTAAAATGTTAAGTATTACAAAAATATTTTGAGAGTAGTGCAAAACGCTGTAGGGATCCATTTTCACATTAATATGCCTCATTTACAGAGCAATCCTCTCAGGAATTTTTTTATGGATCCCACAGATGGCACAGAAAGTGTTGTTTGACTCACTTTTCAAAAGTTAAGGCACACAGAGATTGGCCAATGTACACATAGCAATTTAGCAAAAACTAGAACCAGAAATAACATTTTCTCCTCATCTTACAGTAAAGCATGCAGCTACTCCAAATTCCTTTCAATAAATGTTACACAGTAAATCTATCCCCTGGACAGCTTTCATTTCATTTTACAATTTACTTCTAGGAAAGAAAATCCTCACTTGACTTATATAATTCTTCTTAAAGTTTTTCTGCTAAATTTCCTTGAAAACCACAAATCTTTCACATATTCCACTAATGCAATACAGTTTATTATTTCTAATCTTTCATTCCTTAGAACTTCTGCAGTTCTTCTTTTGATATTTATTACCTCCTGTGATTGACTGGAACCTTTTGGAAAACAATAAAGATTAAAATGTAATTCTTACTTTACCAATCTGTTCGTGCTGAGGGGCTCCTCCAACTACTTCCGTACTGTGCTGACTTCGAAAATGCCCTGCTCCTACTGAGTACCCTTTAAGAAACGGGAGAAAAGTATCATCATTTAACATGGATAAAATAGATCCAAAATCTACCCGTGGAACTGAATGAGACTGAATTAAAAATGTCTACATTAGGGGCTGGGGATTTAGCTCAGCGGCAAAAGCGCTTGCCTGGCAAGCGCAAGGTCGTGAGTTCGGTTCCCGGTACCGGAGAAAAACAACAACAACAACAAAAAAAATGTCTACATTAAGCAGAATGTTACGCAGGTTTAGCATAATGCTGAAAATTCTCATTATGTTTTAAGCAGTTGTGATAGGTATGTTAATGAAAGCATGTGGTTAGCATTTCCAACTCCCGGAAGGTGAAAATATTATCTTTACACTTGGTTTGTATAGTATGAGTAATTAGTTTCTAGAATTAAAACCAAAATATTTGAATATATAAAGCATTTTAAGCTTTCAATAAAAATATCTTCCCAATTTTCAACTCTTGTGTCATGAAATCTTCCTATTGTCACGATGTAATGACACAAAAGGTGAACTATTTTAATTTCACATGCTGAAAGGCATACTATCGTTATATTTTTTGTAATACCTGAAGACTTGCTCATTCATAAATAAGAAAATGTTGACTTGTCGGTGAAGTTCTGCTTGAATGGGAAAAATACTGCCTTTTTAGTATAATTACCTCCATATAAGATGCACACATTTGAAATACATACAGCTTAAATAAATGTATCCTTTTTAAGGAAATCTAGGAAAACCATTTATTTAACGGTAATGGGAATTAATGCCAAAAATTTTTGTATTTCTGTAGATTTATCAAGTATGAAATAATCATGAGGAGGAAGAGAATAATGGTGATGAAAAGAGTGAGCTCCAGGAAATAGCCCAAGAATTTAAAAGGCAAAGGCCAATGAGCAGTTTTTAGACTATACTTCATAATGTTACCCTTTACCTGAATGCTGTTGACAGTCCCACCGGCTTTCGTATGATCTTTTAGGAAACTATACTTACTCACACATACATGGTTAAATGAGTTAACACATGTAAAGTTCTTAGAAACAGTCCCTGGAATGTAGTAAGCACACAGTGGTGGCTAGAAATAATTAGTAATAAATTGACCCTATAAAGATACGTACAAGTTTGTGTTCCCCCAAATAAAATACAAAAAGGAAACTACCCCAGGAGTTCTAGTTAATTATATAATGATTGTAGTCACATACTTTAATATAAAATAATACAGTCACTAAAATTCCATAGAGTTTATACTTTATCAAGAGAGTTTCTCATCTGTTTCTTTAATTGCCACCTACTGGCATGTAGCTCTTTTGAAGCTACAACATTCTTTTTTCAATAATAGCTACTAACCAAGACATAGGGAATTTGGATTTGTCAATTTGTACAATACCTAAATAACTTCCAAATTTGACTTGATTGTGTTTGTCTAAAAAGGCTTTGTATTTATTTGCAGTTATATTGTAGACAAAAAGAGAGCCGGTCCAATAAGATGATCCTGGAGCTCCCATCACAATTAAATCCTGAAAGGAAAAAGAAAAAAAAATTTAACCTCACTTAAAAGTAAATGTGATATAACTAGGGAAGAGAACACACTTTGTAATATGTTGCCCAAATATGAACATTTCTCTTAATTGAAAAACATATGACCAAAAAAAAGCGGGGGACAGGAAAGTTGTCTGAGTTCTGATCTGAAAACAGAATTTCAGAGGAAAAATTCTAAGACTTTCTCTTCAAATTTACCCAGTGGATTTAAAAAGTCATAGGTGTACAAAACAGTAGAGTAAGCCTGTATGAATAGGGTAACACGGTTACTCCTAAAGAAAATCCTATGTGATTGATTAGTGTTCTTTATGAAGACAATCACGAGTCACCGGAGGGTAAGAGCGGACTTATTTCAGTTTGCAATGACCATGAATAGTTTTCCTACAAATGTTCAGACTAAAAGTCTTTTCCAGTGGAATTTGGGGCCTTTTATAAATAAGAATTTACAAAGAAGAAAGAGAGGGTTGGAATGTGCAGGCCTTTGTCTTGCACAGCAGAAAAACTTGTAGCAATCAAATTTCTTTATCATATTTCTGTACTGCCTAAATCTTGAACATTTAAAGGTAAATTTAAATATAAACTAAAGAAAGCATTATTGCAAGCATTTTAAAAATATTACATTTTACAGAATAAAACTTGATAAAGCCACCTCCATGGAGTTAGAAACCATTCATGAATTCATGTTGGATTTTTAAGAGAAATCATAGGATTCAGGGGTTAAAATAATTATGACCTTTTACAGTATACTGTTAGAGTTCTAGAAAAGAATTAGAGTTTGGGGATCTATCTGGTTTAAGAAGATATTAATATATTCTTAAATATCCCAAGTGGTGTAATTTAATGAAAAATGTGGATTCGTAGGTATTTCCTTCAGTCCTTAACTGATAATAGAAATAACATACTTGAATAAGTTATTTTTAATTATCTAAAAATAACAAAAAATTAAAAATATCTACTTTTGATTTCCATTGAACTATTGATAAAACTGGTAATTTTTAGTACAAGTTTTCACTGATTATGAGTGGTACAGCCAGAAAATATTAATTTTTGCAAATTATATGAAGACTATTGAGCAGTAAAAATAGAATAATAATAATGGCAAATTTAAGAGATATTATTCAGATTGCACACAGTTTTTACTTCAGTGAGGCACTGGTTTCCTAAATCTTCAGAAGAGTTAAGGATGTAAATGTAAACATTCATAACAGCTATATTTTGAACTATTACCTCTGTGAAGAAACTAGATATTCCAGCTTGACATGATGCAAAGTTTTCTCCAAATTTTTTCACATAATCTAAAATGGAATATAAAAATGATTCAGGATTCCACAGAATGACACAATCGCTCCACTCTTGTTTAGAAATCCTTACAAATATGCCTTTTAAGGTCTACATTTTGCACTATCCCATTTCAACAAGTAGTAATTTATGTAATCTGAGATTACACAACTCTCTTACTAATCTTCAAAATATCACCAGGAAATGGCAATAAAAACAAATCTCTGACTCTTCATGAGAATATGTAGCTCACACTCAAAATATCTGTCAAATGAGCAAGATGGAGGTAGGATTTGCAGCTGAGCCCACCTTTTATTTTTTATTCTATAAATTTTAGGTGTACAACAGTATGTTCTGCTGCACAAATACCTGGTGAAAATATTCAAGCAAATCAACATATCTCCTCATGGTGACTTTTGTGTGTGGCAAAAGCATGCCAAATCTGTTCTATGGCAAATTTGCAAGACACATTGTATATTAAAAATGGCCCATGCTGTGCATTAGATCTCTAGACCTATTCATCCTATATAACTGCAACTTTATGCCCTTGGACCAATAGTCGCCTCATTCCCACCTCCCTTCCTCATCACACAGTCACCTTCCTACTGCGTCTATGCATTTAACAATTTTTGATTCCACAGACTACGTGTTCTTTGTCTTTCCCTGGTTGGCTCATTTCACTGAACATAATGCCCTCCAGGTTCACCCCTGTTGTCACAAATGTCAGGTTTTCTTCTTTAAGGCTGAGTATTAACTAGTCTGTGTGCTTGTATGTGTGTACATGTGCGTTCACATACATATGTCAACTCCTTTTCATTTGCCAATGATGTGGCCATAAATATAAGACTGCAGCTATCTCTATATGGTACTGACTGTTTTTCTGTCGGCTCATTTAGTAGCTCCACTTGTATCTTTTTTTTCAGTTTACATTCCCACCAACAGTATAAAACTGTTTAAAGGTCTCCACATTCTTTTCAGAGCTTGTTACACTTATCTTTTCAATAAACAACCACTTTAATGTGTGAGGTGACTCCATTGTGGTAGGATTTACATTCCCTGATAATGAGTGACATTGGGCACCTTCTCATGTATCTATTGACAATTTTAATGCTTTCTTTGAAAAGAAAGCTATTCTGCTCTTTTTCTGCCATCAACTTGAGTTCCTTATATATTTTAGATATTAACCTCTTATCAGTTACATATTTTCCCCATTCTGTGGGTTTTCTCTTCACTTCGTTGACTGTTTTCCTTTGCAGTATAGAAGCTTTTTACTTTGATGTGGTTCCATTTGTTTATTTTTGATTTTCTTGATTGAGCTTTGGGTATGATAAACAGAAAATCATTTTCCACACCAATATCAAGAAATTTTTCCTCTATGGTTACCTCTGGAGTTTGATGACTTCAGGTCTTACATACTTTAATAATTCCATTTAGAGTAGATATTTGCATATAATGTAACAAGAGTTTTTTAAAAAGAGCTCAACTTCATTATTTTGCATGTGGTATCCAGTTTTTCCAACATCATTTATCAAAGAAATGATGCTTTCCAAGGTTTTCCCCAGGTGAAAATAACAATCACGATCCAAGACACGGGGTCTCTTATTACAAAGCCCTTATGAATGAAGGCTTTGGGGCTCACTAAGGGGACACAGCTTTGCTTCTTTTGAAGACCTGACACGAAAACAACAATCATGGTCACAATTTTTGGGCTTTGATAACCAGAAAGTTCAAGTAAATTGTTATATAATTTATAGATTATCTTTCTCTGCCATCATTTTTCATTTTTATGTCTTTCCTGTATTTTACAATTTTGGATATGTTAGCTTTATGTCATCTTGAATTTTTTTTTTATAAAAGGGCTATGTATATCTTAGCAAAAAAAATTCTTCTGTGAAAATGTTTAAATATAAACCAACAACCACTCAGTAAGAGAGGTTAATAAACATACAGAAACTTAGACAGTTTTACTGCAACCGAGAATTTAACATTCACCTTTCATTTTCTTGCATCTAAAGGTAAAATAGGAATATTTATGATGTAAGCTTCCTGTGACCTCAAATTCCAGGGAGCAAAGATATCTGTGTGCGTGTGTGTATGTGTGTCTTTTTGAGACAGGGTCTCGCTATGCAGTTCAGGTTGGTTTCGAGCTCACTTCGTAGCCCAGGCTGGTCTCAAACTTGCAATAAGCCTCCTGCCTGAGCCTCTTGAGTACTGGGATTACAGATGTGTGCCAGCACACCCAGATGAAGATGTCAATATTATTAGAGTCAATAACTGAATTGAAAATATTTGGCCAAATTTTTGCCAGTTAATAAAAATTTTCTTTGGCTGCTAGGGTTTTATTTCTGGTTTTTGGTTATAAAAATTAAAAACTTGTATTCATATTTTCTTAGACTCCAAAAGACACTGAGAGTTTCAGTTTTGTTGCAGATGTTATTTAAATGTTCAGACATTTACCACAACTTTGGTCACGTCTGCATTCAACATCTAGCTCTGTATGTGATTCTGTATGTGATGGACAGCACAGAATTCCCATGGGAAAGGTCTTTCACACTTTAGACCCAATCTCTTGCTATTTCAGGAAATACATATGAATTGGAATGAAAGAGATAAAGTGGAAGAGATGTGCATACACTTATACTTGAAATATTTTGATTACTCCTAGAGGCTGGAGTTAGACTAAGAAACTAACCTTTTCCTTTCTAATCAAACCTTTCGACGTAATTTTATTATCTTAAATGTCCTATATTTATTGGACACTAGACTCACTTACATTGATGATAGTAAATTTACTGCAAAAGTGGGTAATGATCAACTATCTTCCACAGTTATTCAGATGAAACTGTAGAATTTCTAATCCAAAAGCACAAACTACTTGTGAAAACTAATGCTACCTACCACTGGATACAGAAAGTAAAGAAATATTTTGAGTAGTTTTTAAAAAGCTACTTCAAAGGTCTCCTTCTTCATCTCTAATCATCCAAAACTGAACATTTAAAACAACCAGAAAGGCATTTGCTTCCTTCTCTTGACGTAATTGATATCAGAATCAAACCTCACCTTGGTAACAGGGAGCCATTCTTTTACTGAGTTCCGTCCGTAAGTCAGAAGGTATCCCATAGCAAACACCAGCAGGGAGCTTATTTTCGTTCTTTATGTAAAATATATTTTTCCATCTGTGCCCACAAGTCTGAAAAATAAAAAGTAGACCAAATGGTTTGAAAGTTCCGCTTGACACATCTGACTGCAGAATTCTCCAGTGGGCCAATTCCAATACCTACCACGATGGATCCATTTTCTCCTGGCTGTCTGGAAAGTGTGACCCCCAACCATTGATTGTCTCTTTCTTCCAAACATGTCTTTCCACAGGGTTCTCCACCAGGGCTACCTACGGCATTTGAAAGTAAGTTTATCATCAGTTTCCTTGAAGAAAAAGTTATTTTTACAAAAATAAAGAAACTAAACCTGGGCACTCATCTTCAACGCTTTCCTTCAGCTAAGTCTCACTTCTATTCAATGTGCAATCAGACAGTATGTGGGAATTACTCTCTGCTAACATAGCTGGTTTCTCACACAATGTCATTTCTGTTTGTGAAATGACCAAGTTGTAAAGAGCTGGCTCCAGTGGTACGAGGAGAGAGCTATGAGTAGTACAGAAAGCCCTGTGAAAACCAACAGGCGCTGTGCAAATACAACTGCAGTGTCTGAGGCTTGGAAAATGATTTGCACTCTTGTTTTAACCATTTACCTAGCAATGTAAGCAGCAGCATCAGAGCACTTTTCTTAGTGTTTCTTGTATAGTCTTCAGCCATTAAGGTACAGTTTATCGGAGCTGGAAAGCAATGGTTGGGCATGCAGAAAATGCCATGTATAATTAGCATACTAATAATGCAGAGAATTTAAAATGAACTACTTTATGCTTTACATTCAGCGGAATGGGACTCATGTTTTCAATGAAGATTAAAAGATCTTGGAAACCACATTGTTTTAGTAGTAAATAAAATCCTTCTATATGCACTTAGGTAAATATATAAATAACTACAAAGTCAAACATACATAAAATATTCATGCAAAGCACAGTACTTTTAAACTGCACAGTAAAGTGATCCTCACAGTGATAATTTTCATCTGTTGACATGACTTCTTTGCTTTATACCTGAGATCATATTAATATTGTATATTAAAGTGATTTCAAATCAATTATTTGGGAGAAGAATAAGATACAGTATCATAAGATTCTCTTTGCAAAATTCTCTATCACTAGGCACTTTGTCTCCTGTAGTTTTGGTTCCCCGACTCCCACCCCATGCCAGTGTCCTGGAAAGACCCAGAATATCTACACAGCTAGGGTTAATTTTTTTTTTTTTTTTTTTTTTTTTTTTTTTGTTCTTTTTTTTTGGTTTTTCTCCGGTACCAGGAACCGAACTCACGACCTTGCACTTGCCAGGCAGGTGCTTTGCCATTGAGCTAAATCCCCAGCCCCTAGGGTTAATATTTTGGAAGTGAAATCGTTTGCACCAAATCTCCCAGGCAGAAAAGATTTTAAAAAGCATGAGAAGGTTTCTGTGTATGTATATACTTATGTGTCCTCCAAAACATCATGCAGGAAAAACACACCCCTGCACACAGCTGAACTGAAGCAAAGTTTCTGAGATGATTCTTCAGAGTCTGAGCCAGTTGGTCTGGGTGAGGCACAACTGCCCAGGTGACCCTCGTGGGCAGGGATGCTGCTACAACTGAGTGTGGGTGATGCTTTTCTGATGAGACCTTCTGGAGAATCATCAACTCCTACTGATCAGTATTGGCTCACAGGAGGGACAGATTGAAAGGAGGAAGATTACTAGGCCTGGAGAAAGAACACAGAGGTTTCTAGCAGTGTCTGTTCTTGGAACATAGAGGCTTGCTGCAGCCCAGACCTTGACAAAGGTGGCTGAGTGGATACAGATGTTCCTGTGAAAACTAAAGGAAAAAGGAGAGGAAGCAAAAAGAATGGAAAGAGAGGATAGAATTAAAGGTAGATTCAGTCTACACAAAGTTGAAGTCTCTATTATTTACCAGAACTTTATCAAATTATAGTCACTCAGCTAATTTTGCTCTCAGTTGCCTCAGCTAAGGAGTCAGAGGTCACAAATAAATAGCACCTGATCTCTGTTAAAATACGGTACATTTAACAGACACTCAGCAAGACTGCGCCCAGTATTTAGAAAGGCATTTATTATTCTAGAGCTAATTGACCAAAAGTTGAAAAACAATCAACAGATTAGTTTGGAACTAGAAAATACCGTGTAAATTATTTAATGAAAACAGCCAAAAAGTTCTTGCATTCAGGAATAATGTAAGATTATCATCAGTTTCTTCACTGTTCCTTAAATTCAGAAATGAAGACCAGAGATGCTCTTGGGTCAAGCTGTTTCTGTTTGTGCTGGCTTCTTCCCACGACAGCTGTGGCTCCACCAGGTGACATTAGGATGTCACCACTGCTCCGTCCACACTTATTTTCCCACTGCAGTAACATCACTGCCATCCACCCTCTTTCTCCACATGCTGAGTGGCTCCTGGACCCAAGGGTAAGGGCCATGGCCCCTCCAGTGACTTAGGGTGAGTCCTATGATCTTACAAACATCTGGGGACTTTATGTTCAGTGTGGCTTATGACCCTCTCTTCTCTTTCTCCTAATTCTAGGTTAACAATAGTGACTCTTAGGAACAGAGAACAGCCTTCCAGAAACCACAAGAAAGAGATGTTTACTTAAGAACAAATGTAGTATAAACTTCCTTAGGACTCTAGTGGTGGGGTTGACTCACCTGTAAGCAAAAGAGATTTCAAGAGAAAAACACGGGGTGGGTTTGTATGTGGGAAATAAGGGGATGGGGCTAAGGGCTACTGTACATGATCTCATATGTTTGTGACTATGTGCTTCCAAGCAATAGATGCCTTGTAATTTATAGATAACATTCCTGACTCATGGTTATCTTTAAATGGTACCTTTATCTTTATTCTCATGCATTGCATGGGGAACCACTCAGGCTGCTTCAAAGATCAGAGGGTCTAAGGACACCTGAGGATGTGACCTCATTTGTCTAGTGCAGGCACACAGTGGGATACAGTTATGTAACTCTGACTTAGCACAGATCAACACACATGCACTGTTACAGCACTATGTAAGAATGTAAATGTGATAGAACAACCTGTATAAGAATCATACAATAAAGATGCAGGCAGCTCTTGTGCTCTGCTCTGCTCCATGCTGCCTGCTGTTATTGCTGATATCTTGCAAACGTTCATTCTTTAACCCTGGGACCTTACCCTCGAAAATCTCCCTTGGTCCCCTGAGAAAAGATGACACATTGCTAATCTAATCTTAAATAACAAAGATGACACTCAGCATTGGCCCTCAAGGGTCTTTAGACACATAGGATGTGACCACTCAGAGGAAATTGTGGTGGAATTAATTTCCTGTAGGAAGAAGGATTTCATTTTTGCTGGAGTGAGCTACATTTATTTGTTTACAAGTACGCTGGCCTACTTCCAAGGTTAGTGGGTAGTGGCCTTGTTCCTCTTGGCAGGGGCTATTGCTCATTCAGCATCCCATACCCAACACCCAGCCCAGAAGCGTGTGCTAAAAGGGAAGGGTCTGAGGATGCCACACAATCCGCAGCTTTGCCTAGGATTTGACTATGCTTCTTGTGTTTATGTCACGCATCTTAGTTTGAAATGTAAGCGCAAAACAATGAACGCAAAGAAAAATAACAAACATGTTGTGAAACAATTACTCTTCCCCAAACATAAAGCTAATCCAAACCAGCAAGCAAACACATATATTCACATTAATTATGTTCCTCCTCTTTGCTTAACACTTACTACCACAGCAGCAACCTCAACCCCATTGACCGTAATGAAATTTCAGCTCTGGTTACAAGATAGAATCAATTCCAGCAAGACCCTGGAAGTCCCCAGTACTCCACTGGGCATTTCTTAATCTCAGAGACTATGTCCCACTTTTCTATGGCAGAGTCTTGCAGAAGAGGGCAGGAACCTTCCTGAACTTGGGTCAGGGCTGCTTTCAAGGTCTCCTCCCTTAAGGCTGCCTGTTCTGAGGCTCCTCTCCTTCTCCATGGGGCACTCAGCCTTGCCTGGCCCTTAGTGATGGGGTTTTCATCTTAATAAAAATTCTGCTAAGTCACCATGGCAGTGAGCCAATATGGTATGGCCCACTGGAGGCCATGTGGCAGGCTCTGCCTTACTCCTCCCCAGTCATATTACAACTTCCTACTTCCTTTTTTTTTGTCTTTTTTTTTTTTTTTTTTTTTGAGACAGAGTCTCACTATGCAGTTCAGGCTGGCCTTGTGCTCACTTTGTAGCCTAAGCTGGTCTTGAACTTGCAAGGATCCTCCTGCCTCAGCATCCTGAGTGCTGGGATTACTGGTGTGTGCTGCCATGCCTGGCCCCTGCTTCCTTTTTTACAACATCCTGTTTCCCTCTTCCCACCTCCTGTCCAATCACTGCTGGCCACCTTGCACAGATCATTCCCTAAACCCCACCCCCAGCCTGGCCCTATATAGCCTTTGTTCCCCCAGCCAGGCCCTCAGAAGTGCCATGTCCCTCCTTTCTGCTGTGGTCTCCTCTGTGCCCACAATAAAGGCATTTTTTACTTTGCTCTATTTTTATCTGTGCCAACAAACCTATCACTTAGCACCACCTGGGGAAAGTTTTAAACAAATACCAGCACCTGGGCCCCATGCCCAGAAGTTCAGATGTGCAGGATCAGGGTGGACACCTTGACATCAGAGTTTTTAAAAGCTCCCCAGGAAGCTGTAGTTGGGCTTAGAAATGGGCTTCTAAGCCACTGCTGATGGCTGTGACTATTCCTCTATTATTTTTAAAATACACTGTGTTTCTAAAATAATAGTAATACCTTTATGTCCCCCTCAGTTCCAACTAACTATTGAAAGAGAGTATCACCTGTTAAGCAGACTTTTCCTCTTGTAGAAATACAGTATTTCTAATTTGGTCAAAGATGATGATTACTAGAAGTGTCCTGAGAAAGGCTAATTCTCATGCATTTCCCTGACAGAACACCACAAATAAACTCAGATTATCTTTATATTTTATCAAGATGTCATGCTGCAAATGATTTATTGTCTGGTGTTCAGTTCAGCGCATATATTACTAATATAAAAGCTCAGTAAAGCAAGTCAGCTCCATAACTGAAAAAATACTTTACATGGCTCAACATTAAAAAGGCCAGCAGAAATTAACACATGATGGTTTTCCATGCATTGATAAATTAGGGTGACTAACTTCCTAGCATGGAGGAATACATTTTCCCAGTAAACTCTAAACAAAACAGAGTAATCTAAAATTAAGTTCTTTCTTTCTCCTTTTTTTTTTTTTTTTAAATTTGGGAAAAAAATAAAGCTATCCTTATGACTTTTGTTACTATTTTCAACTACTGATTTGCATCAGTATCTACAAATGTGTACAAGAATGTAAGTACATGGTACTTCTGATAATGCATATAAAGAATGTTAGTACAGACCCAACTAGGTTCACTCTTTACTGCTTTCTTCGCTTTCTAATGTTTTTAAAATCCACAACAGTCATTTCATTTTCATTGCTTCAATTGCCAGAAACGTGACAAGGACTATGAAAGACTGGGTAGTCGGTCTTGTGTGTCACTGCAGTGATTGAGGATTGACTTCTTTCTTGGTGGTAGCATTCCCACAGCTCAGCAGAGTTGCTCCCACCATAGGTGGGAACTCAATTTGTACTGGCTGAGGGAGGGGCTTTTGTAAAATACTGTACTACCACACAGGGCCATAACTAGAGTGCACTTTGCTAAATTGCTCACTAGGGTGGAAAGACAGCTTCGCACAGTAAACTCATCTCTTTACTGCTATGCTTCCCTACTTCTCTTCCACAATAGCGCTGCCTTACGTTTTAAGATGGTAACAGGTGGTCTGCAGGAGACAGCATGCGTGAGTCTGGGGATCTTAACCTAGTGTGGGCTATGAGTAGGATGAATAAAGACCGAGAGTTAGCTGCAGCCCACAGGCACATCTCTGGGAGGGCGTCTCCAAGAATGATGGGAGCCAATGAGATCCATGTGAAAAGCTGGACACAGGAAACACGCCAGCAACCTCTGATGTTGATATCATCATCACGACTGCTTTAAGGATTAGGCTAAACACTGCTAAACTGCACATAAGTCACAGCACACATCCTCCTCCATAAAATGCATGTAGCCCCTCGCTGCTGGGAAAGACTTATTATGGACATTAACTCACTTTTATTCTCACAGGAGTAACCAGAGGACTGTATTATCAATCCTCTTTTTACAGATGAGCAAACTGAGTCTTAAAGAAGTCAAATAATATGCCAGAATTTATGGGGCTGGTAAGTGGGAAAGATTAGAATAAAAAATAACATCTTCAATCTTTAAGTAACTTCCCACTCTTCTAAAGCACATACAAGAGAGCTCTGCAACTATTTCAGCTGTCCAGATTAACTGAATTCAGTTTCTTTCCTTAGAGCTGCCCACAGTCCATGAGTCAACTTTTGTTGTTCAAGAAAATTGTCACGTACATGGTCCCCTCCCTTAACCTGCCCCTTGCCTCTGTTTCGATCAGTTTCCAGTATTTGGGCATTTCCACTGCAGAAGTAAGGAAAAGGTCAGTCTCAAAGTTCTTCTTTCTATAGCTCGTTGACAGCTCAAGTAAAGCACAGGGTGGGGTAGCCTGGAACTTTCTGATGAAATTTTGGGTCTGGTTGATCTGCCTGTGATGTGTCTTCCCCCTGAAATGTCCAATAACTCTCAGTCTTGCTTTCTGGTTACTAAGACAAGATACAAACTTATCTGCTCTTTCAGAACTCAGGATGTGAAGTCAAGTTTCAGAAAAGTAGCATAAGCCTTCTAGCAATTGCTTTAAAAAAAAGAAAGAAAGAAAATCTACTGAAAAATGAATGCTATTCATTTCAAATTCTACCGATTTAAAATTTTTCTTAAAATACTAATTAAAATAAAAAACGCATTCAATTCTTTATTCTATGATGAGTTATTCATTTAACATATCTGATGAAAAGAATACTGAATGAAAATCATGTTTGTAATTTCTTTACATAAATTCAGAATATTAGAAAAGTATATGCAGGATTAAAAGTGAGCAAGTACACTGAACTATGACAGTAGCATAGAAGCCACCAGTGCAGGGCTATGAGGCTCACAGAAACGTACGCCTTTGGCTACAAGACTGCCTGGCTCCTAGTAGGTGTTCAATAAATGGCAAGGCTTCTGTGATCCCAGGATCCTCCATTCCCTTGATTTGGACTGTGCTAGCAGAGGGTGCTTACAGTGACACTTGGGCACCAGCCTTAATCCAAATGGCCCTTCCATGTAGTTTTTCTTATGAAATGCTACCTACATCCATTCCCTTATATTTACTGTAATTAAGCTACACTTTTCTTACATGTCTAATTAAGTAGGGTGGTGAGGTTTCTAAAAGAGAGTAGTGATGTTCATGAATTCAATGGCAATAAAAAATAATTTTGAGTCACGAAAAGTAAAAATTTCCAAGTTCTAAAGGTGACCTAGGACTCAAAAGTAAGCACTGCACTTCCAAGACCCTTTCCTACAGCTAATGTAGGGGAAAGAACATCAGAGCATCGTTAGCTGGGTGTGGTGGTGCTCACTTAGAATCCCAGTACTCTAGAAGGCTGAGGCAGGAGGACTGCAAGTTTGAGCCCAGGCTGAATAATTTAACAACTTAGCCAGATCCTGTCTCAAAATATATTTAAATAAACAAATAAATAAATAAATGGGCTGGGCTTATAGCTCAGTGCAAAGGCCCTGGGTTCAATCTCCTGTACTCTGGGGATACGGGAGGGTGCTCAAAGCATTAAATAAAACATAAGATCATCAATGTACCAAGCATATTTTAATACACATAAACACATACATTGACTCATTTTAAATTTTCCTGATGAGGTATTATTGTTACTATTCATGTCCCAATTTTACAGATGCAGAAGCATTAATGGGGTGACTATCTTTTCCAAGGTCATAAAACTAACAAGTGGGGCCCGGGGATATAGCTCAGTAGCACAGCACCTGCCTGGAAAGCACAAGGTCCTAAGTTCAATTCTGGTGCCAATAAAAAAGGAAAAAACAACCAACTAACAAGTGGGCAAGGAAGGGTTCAAAGTCACAGTCGGCGACCATAATGATTTCACATTATTATACTCCTTGATAAGAATTCAAAGCTGACATTATTAACAATCCTATGTTACATTTAATCTATCTTTGAAATAACACAGTACTAAAATTTTATAACATTAACATTCAGCATTAGAAAAATAAGAAAATTCCTTACTCTCTTGGATTTAAAGATTCATTTATAAAGCCAACATGAATGCATGATATCATTTTGAATGCCATGAAATAAAGAACAGCACAAAGTTGTAAAGAGCAAGAACTCTAGGGCAACCTGATCGTACCTCATGCTCAGTGTTCACTGTTGAATTCTGTGCTTGGTTTGGGAATTCACAGGGTAGCATGGATGTGAATGTAACAGGAAAAAAATAATGGAGGTCAGGAAAATAACAAAGTTTAAAAATAGGTGAGCAAAAGAAAAACTGGTGAGGACGCCCTTTCCCTAACTGAGGAAGGGTCACAGTGAGACGCAGACTCACAAATGCAGAGGTGGTGACTGGCAGACAAAAGTGATCACATGTACGGATTACTAGAAAACTCACCAGAAAACAAAGAACAGTATCAGGTAAGGCAGAGCCAGGAAGGTTTCACAAGCAGATGATCTGCACTGATCAGCGGCTCCTACATAGGGCATAATATTTTAAAAAAAGCAATCTAATTCATCTCACACAAGGAGTCCCAAGAAGGGAACATGAAAAATAAAGCTGCAATCTTATTATCTCTGGACCTATTCATATGATTCTTATATTTTATGTAATAAATTTGAAGAAAGTTTTCCCCACTGTTCGAAAAGCATCCATTGGAGTAAAGTGAGAACACACAGCCATCATTGCGCCCAATTCTGACACTCGGAAGTCCACTTCCGGCTTCTAATGTGATGTTTCCAGCTATCCTGAAAACAAAATCTGTTTCTAAACATGGTCCCTTCCTAGCTCCACTGCGAGAGTGATTGTTATTGTTTGCATGGACTGTTGAGAGTAGCTGAAGCACGTGGCGTCTGAGGCCGACCTTGACCCCTTAGACTGATACTGAGATGGGCAGAAATCTCCAGAATCCCACCCACATCTGAGAGTTGTATATACTCACTTCATTTATTGAGCTGTTACTCTGAGCTCGTCAAAGCCATTCAGACCAGGGTCTGCTCCTAAGTTCTCTCCTCTACGGAGGCTTCTCTGGTCATTCAAGCAATTTCTCCTTGCTGTTGTGTCCCTCTGTTCCTATGCTTATTATATCATCTTCTGATTAAGTCTCTGTCTACCTGCTTTCCTGTCATTTACACTGAGTCCTCTGGGGGTTTCATAGCATGTCTTACTTAGTTTTCTATTTCCAGTACATTGCATAGGTAATTGACAATATGTGTTGAATTAGTGAGAAAGCACCCAGTTATGAGTGGTTGGCACTTCCTCTCATTCCTCACTTCTCAACTCTCTGTGATCTGGCTTCACCACTTAGAACCACAGTTGGTTACTCATGGACCAGGGGCTGGGGATTTAGCTCAGCAGCACAGCGCATGCCTGGCAAGCGCAAGATCGTGAGTTCAATTCCTGGTACCAGAGAAAAACCAAAAAAACAAAAAAACAAGATAACTCATGGACCACTTCTCTCTAAATCCCATGAAACTGCTTACATTCTTACCTTGTACGGTTTCTGGGCAACTTATAATTCTGCCCACCACTCACCTCTTCTTTGGACATTCCCATTCTCCAACTTCCTAAGGCTGCAATGACCTGAGTTCCTTGCTGGTTCTTCCTTCTCAGTCTTTTTTTTTTCTCAGATGTCTCCTTTTTCAGTGGTTCCCAATCATGGATAAATATGAGAATCATCTGGGGACCTCTGGAAATTCCTGAAACCCTTGTAACCCACTCACAGAGATCTGATCAGTTTGAGACAGGGTCACTGGAATTGGTATTCCTGAAGCTCTGCAGTGTTTAAACTGCAGCCAGAGCCGAACAGCACTGGTCAAGCAACTTCAAACTGTAGGAGTCCTCAGGGATCCACCACTGATCCTCTGTTCACATTAGAGAGTTCCTGGGTTAAGCTCATTCACCTCCAGAGTTTGATGATCATTTTCAAGTCAATTACTCTCACCTTTCAATTGCCATATAGACTTCTCTCCTGGTCTCCAAATTCATACAACGAACTGGTAGGTAGGCCAGTTCTATGGCATTCTATAGAGCATGAGACTTCTGTATCTCCTAAGAACTCAAGCCAAAGAAATATATCATTTTGTATTTTGCTAGAAAGCCTGCTTGTCTATCCTTTTTTTTTACACTCATAGCACCATTATCTATTCAACAGCCCAAGTCAGATCTTTGGGTAACATGTTTGAAGTTTTGTCCTCGTTTTTCTCATTTGATAATTACCAAATGCCATGGAATCCATCTTCTCAGTATCTGTAGAATCTTGGCTTTTCTCCGTATCCTCCATGATGTCTAGACAATTATCTCAGTAGAGGCACCTACCTACCATCTGTGGCCTAAATTACGAAAGAGGCTTCCTATAATTGTCTTACTAGCCTCAGGAGATTCTGTCAAACACATATATCTGATTGTGTCACTCCCCATCTTTAAAGACCTTAGCATAAATTAGTACCTACAGAGTTGTCCCCAAAATAATCCCTGCTCACCTCTTCAACCTACAGTTCATCGCACCCTCTGCAGCCCACAGGACACATTTTTCTTTCAGTTCTGCAAAGGAAGAATGCTCCAAGACCTTAAGATCTTCCCACACATGGCCTGCCCTTTCTGGCACATTTCTCCAAAACCTCTGCCTTTGCCTAACTCCCAGCCTCTCTCCAGTTCTTCCTCTGAATCCCCATTCCTCAAGAGGCATCACCTTTTTCTTTCTTTTTTGAAATTTGCATTAGCTCACGTTTGCAGTAGGAATGTTTACATTCCCTGTGTGGAGGTGGACGTGTACTCGACACATCTTCACTCCTCTTCTCATGTCCTTTCCCTCCCCACTTCGTCCATCTCTTGATCTCATTCCCATCTGAGAAGGATCTATTTCCCTACTTTCTTTTATCTTTTATTTGCTGTTTATAATTTCTGTTTCTCATGTAAGAGAAACCACATGATATATAAGCTTGTGTATCTGATCTATTTCACTAAACACTATAGTCTCGAGGTACATCACCTGCCTACAAATGACTCAAGTTTACCTTTCTTTATGGCAGAGTAGTACTCCATTGTGTATAAATACCACACTTTCTTTATCCATCCATTTGTTGATGGGCAATACAGGCTGCTTCCAAGACTTAGCTATTATGAACTGTGCCGCTATAAACATGGGTATGCATGTATCATTGTAATATGATGCCTTCAACTCTTTGGGAAAGATACACAGGAGGGGAATAGCTGGGCCAGATGAAATTTCTAGCTTGAGTTTTTATTCTAACTACATTAGATCTTTCCACCATATTTTTCTCTAATAACTGAGCCCACAGACTAATCCCTTGGAGAAAACAGCCTGTTTCTTTTGTGTGCCCAGGTTCTCCCCTTCAGCATCCCTCAGTAAGTGACTGCGTGAATGACTCGTGTGAACTGAACTCAGGACCAGAGCTGGCCCCAGAGCTGTTGCCAAGATGGGAGGTTTCTTAGTCATTAGGAATATAACTCAGTGACCAAAGAAATGTAAGGCAAAACTAAAATGCCTCAATTTCTCAACTTAGGAAGAAATCTCAGCCATTGGGAAATAAAGTTTGGGAAACCGGGGAATTTCTTTCTGTCAACCCAAAAGTTTATTAACGAAGCTCCCTGTCTTTATTTTTCTGCCTAAGTGGCATAGCAGGGATCCCTCTGCACAGGGCTGATTTTTCCAAATGGATGATCTACATCAACCTCAGTGTTGTAAGTACAATTTTAAGCACATTGCAAATAAAATGAAAAAGAGACATATCACGAAAAATGTATTTGAAGTTTCAACAGTGGCATGTTTACCTTTAATATTAAGCTAGTAACTCTTGCAGGTCAGGTAGAAGTAAGGATAAAGAATCATTAATTCAATGATGCAGTATTTACTAACTTAACCTCCTCCAAATAGTCCATGCAGTATACACCAGGAGTTTTAGAAGGCAATATCATTTGCACAAAGAAATTCAAGAAGGAGAATGGCAACTAACTGGTGATATACCATCAGTGTTCCCAAAAAGAAGGGCACACACAGAGTGTTTAAACATCCAGTAAATAAACCACTTGGTCTGGCAAAGAAGTGACAGTCTTATTACTCACTTGTGCATTGATACTCGGAAATCACCTACTAAAAATGTAATGGTATTTTACACAGGGAATTTCTGTTTCTTTAGAATGGCTTCATAGGAGTATAATGTTTCATAGGCATATAATGTCAAGTCCACATGACTTTTTAAATTTTAGAGTATCTATATTAAAAAGATAAAAATAAGCAAAATAAGTGTAACAATGCATTTAATATATCCAAAGTATTAGTTATGCAATCAGTTTTGCTATGATTTAAATCTAAAACGTCCCTGAAAAGTCTTCTGTGTTCAGTGGTGAGGCTTTTGGAAAGTGATTAGAACATGGAGGTGCTATATGCAAGAGTGGATTAATCCATGAAAGGGTTCAAAGCCAAATATACTATTGGAAGCAGGGACTGGTCAGAAGAGGTGTGAGAATGTCGCCTGGAAAGGCTTATTCTTGTCCCTGGCTTCTCCTCATCTCTTTGCCTCCTGAACACCATGAGTTGGGCAGCTTTTCTCTGCCACACCCATCAGCCAGAGCATTTCTGCCTTGGAACCAGCCAACCATGCATGGACTAATTCTATGAAACTCTGAGCCAAAATAAACCTCTCCTCTTTTAAATTGCAGGTGTTGGGTATTTTGTCCCAGTGATAGGAAAGTGACTAATACAGAAAACTGATATTGGGCAGAGGGATATTACTGAACATTACTTCACCTTGCAATTCAGAAGATTTTGGAACTAGTTTGTGGGAGGAGTTTAGGAAGGTTTGGAGATGCAGGCAAGAGAAGCTCTACAAGGCTGTAAGGAGAGATTGATGGGTTATTTTGGACAGAGCTCAGAAGACCACCTGATGGTAAGAATGCAGACAATAATGACCACGCTCATGAAGTTTCAGATGGAAATGAGGACTCTACTGGGGAACGGACTAGAGGCCATGCATGATTCATTCTGACAAAGAACTTCATTTTTCTCCATATCCGAAGACTTTGTTTTAGGCTGAATTTAAAAACTAATTAATCTGGGAGAGGTAATTTCAAGGCTGTCCAATATTCAGGCTACGAAATGAATACTGCTGTCTCTTTTCAGTCAGATCTATAGTGAGAATCAGGAGCAAAAAGTAGAGTCAGAAGACAGGAAAGTTTTGCAGCTTGGTTAGAAAGGAAGTAGCAGTAAAGTTGAGGCCAACAAAAATGTACCTGCTGAAAATAACAGTGCCATTAAAAGGAAGTCAAGTACTTTGTATCTGGACAAGAGGAAAGATGCCTTGATAACTTCTCAGAAATTGGCCAAACCCCACCCATCACAGGCACAGTTTTACTTTGAAGGACTTTGCTTTGAGAAGAGAACCTGAGGGCAATCTGTTCTCTCAGGGCCACCCAGGGAAATATTTCAACAAATTCAGCTATTCAGTTACTCAGAGGCCACTACAGCCATGATCCAAAGAGTACTGAATATTGCTCAAGCTGGCAGCAGACCTTGGTGTCATTCACATGGCGTTGTTTTTTTCAGGCATGCAGAATGCAAAGGCCGCGGAGTCATGGGAGCTTTGACCCAGATTACAAAAGAAGGCAGAGGAGGCAGGGCAGTGTGCCCCTGAGGGGGCAGAACATGAAGCTGTGCGAATGAAGCCAAAGGGCCAGTGGAGACCCAGGAAGTTCAAGATACCAGAATATGGAACATCTCCTGGGGAAAACTGCAGGCAGCAAGCAAACTGCCCCCAAGAGAGAGGCAATGAACAAACATGGCCATATGGGAGGGCAGTCCTAGCCCTGTAGAGCTCCCATCTCACTACAACTTACCCAGGGTCCTATGCGATTAAATGTTTACCCTGCTGCTTTTGGTCTGATTCCTTTTCACCCCCTGTTCTCTCTTTTTGCAATGAGAATGTTTATCCTGTGTCATTACATGTTGGTAGCACTTAACTTTTCTGATTTTCACAGGGGCTCACAGCTAAGAGTTTGCCTTAAGTTGCAGAGGGGACTAGACTTTTCAGAAGTGCTGGAACTGTTACAGCAGGCAACATTTACATATGGACTAAATGCATTTTTCACAGTAAGATGGAGATGGGACTTTTGGGGGCCAAGGATGGAATGTTATGGTTTGAATCTAAAATGTCCCAGAGGAGGGGCTATTGGAAGGGATTAGACCATGGGAATGCCACAGTCACCAGTGGGTTAATCCCCTGAGGATTTCATAGCTGCAGGTGCTATTGGGAGGTGAGAGAAGAGGGTCACTGAGACGGTGACTTGGAAGAGTATATTCGTTTTTTTGTTTTTTTTGTTTTCTTTTGTTTTGTTTCTGGTACTGGGAATCAAACTCACAACCTCGCGCTTGCCAGGCAGGTGCTGTGCCACTGAGCTAAATCCCCAGCCCCCTGGAAGGGTATATTCTTGTCTCTAGCTCCTTCTTCTCTCTCTGCTTCCTGGCCACTGTGGGGTGAACAGTTTTTTCCCATGCCCTCCTCCCATGCCATTTCTGCCTTAAATCCAGCCAACTATGCATAGATTAAATCCTCTGAAACTGTGATCTAAAATAAACCTCTCCTCTTTTAAGTTGAGTGTGTTATTTTGTCCCAGCAATGGGGAAATGACTAATAAAATATTAACTAAGTATTTACTTCAAATGTAATCAATTTTATGTCCTATTTATTTAAAATCTATTTATTTGAAACATAATTTTATATCCTATTTACTTGAAAATAAATATTTAAATAGGAAAACATCTTATTTATTTGAAAATAAATATTTGAGATTAAATCTATTTACTTGAAATGTAATTAATTTTGTATCCTATTTATTTGAAATCAAACTATACCATTATAAAGGGTAGGTATGTGTGTGTAATAGCAAAATATGGAAAGATCTAGAATGTTGTTCAAATAATCAAAGACTTGGAAGTATAATTTCATAGTTATTAATGTATTTTACTATGTTCTAATGCTTTGATTGTTGACAGTCAGTGGATGGACTCATGTAACTATAATGGAGTCATTATTGGTAATGTCCTAATTCAGCAACCATTTGTGATCAAAGTTTCCTCTGAACAAACCTCAGGGAGACACACAGTACTGAATGGAAAAGAAAGTGGACAGTGGGAATCACCATGGCCTCTTCCAATTCTTCATGAGAAAGTCTGGGCCCAGGCCCTCCTGTTGGGGAGACCACCTTCCTTTGGTTCACGGCGGGAATTGCTAAGGAAGTAAGAAGGGGATAGCTCTCAGGCAGCCAGTGAGACGGAAGAAGCCCGAGTACGAAGGAAGAAGAGCACCTTACTGTGCAATAGAGACAGCTCTCTTGGTGCCACTTCTGAGCCAGTTCACTTTGCTAAAAGGAAATTCCCAACATCACCCATGCTGAGCAGTCTAGATAAATGGCCATTTACTGTTTGATTCTGATTACAGTAAATATAGCACGGAACACAACGTCATCTACAGAGAAGGGTACAGCAGGGAGCTAGTAACCTTTTCCGAGGAAAGGAGTCCATCTGAATCAGCCACTGACCTGACATTCCACAGAGACTTGGAGATTAGACAACACAGATGTTCTGAATTTCATAGGAGACGAGCACTATTCTAAGAGACCCTGTATCTTTGCATTCAAGACAGCAAGTTACTCCAAATGAAACGGGACACCTTACTGACAGCACTCACAGCTTGATCTTATGTAACACTTTTGGTGCGCCAACAAGGAAATATTTTTGTCATATTTTATTTCAACTGTTACCTTTTCATTCATACTCTTAATTTTTCACATTTGGTTTAGTGTATTAGTTGGCCCTTGTGATGTTTAAGCTTGTCAACTTGATTGGCTTGGGAGCCAACTAGGGTATAAGTGACACACACTTGTGAGGACGTCTGCTTGGGTCAAGGAGGCATGATCTTGGGTACCATATATTGTCCCTGGCCCTTTTCTCACTGGCACTATTGCCCTGCTCTGCTTCCCTGCTGTCATGAACCCAGCAGCTGTGCACCGCTGACATGCTCCTGCCTTGGAGCCACCTGCCATGGTCTGAATCTCTTGAAACCAAGAGGCAAATAAAATCTCTTTAAGTTTTTGGTGCCACATACAGCGTCCCAGCAATGGGAAAGTTAACTAATACAGTCTATGTGTTTACTCCGACTTGCTCATTATAAACAAACTTACAAATACAGACTGAAGTAGAAAGTAAATAGACTCATTTCTAATGTCTCTTAGGTATCAAACGTTTTCCAGACATTACAATCACCCACAGTTGGGACAAGACAATTAAAGCTATTCTACATAGAATGCTCTCTATGTGCGTGTGCATGTATGTGCATGCATGTGTGTGTGCATGTGCACACACCCCTCTAGATAGCATACTCTCCTTTCTCTGCCTCTCTTACACATACAGGCAAAACTGCTTCAAAAGAGACAGTACACATCCCACAACTCCTACAATCCTAAAATAGCTCCACCAGCTTGTTCTCTTCAGTGTTTTCTTTCTAGATGGTGGGCTCAATCTTTTCTCTTACAGCTTTAAGTTACTTTTGAATTTGTTCTACATGGAGATGCACAGTTTCTTTATACAAGGAAGGGCAGGTGAACCGTGCAGAACATTACATGAGAAATAACTTCAGTCACCCTACTTCCTACTATCTATCTTTTGTTTTGCTTTTTCTTTTTGTTTCTATTCCCTTGAATAGAAAGGCAATATGAGAGAGGCAGCGGAAGGAGCATATGCTATCTATAGGGGTGTGCACACACTCACATGCTGTAATAGAAGGGAAATTACATGATATGCAATCTAGATAGATCTTTCTCAAGTGGGAAGAGAATCAACACATAGGGAAGAGGAGTTAGGATGAGTTGTGTACCTGTACCAACTCCACACCAGGAATGCAGACATAGTGTACTGCAAATATGGACTACTAAAAACTCTAAATGCCCCCAAACCCTAAAAAAAAGCAACAACAAAAGAACTTCAGGAAACTATTTTACAAATATTTAAAACTACTGCTACAGCTATTAATATTTTAATCAGTGGACTAATTAGGAATTTTATATTCCTTTTTGCCTTTCATCTAAGTAGGTTCCTTTTTTATTGACCAAAATTCTGAAAGTTAAAAATATCACTTTGGTTTATCATTTCTAATGAGTTCTTTTATAAAGTAGTCAAGTTGATACCAAACTTTCAATTCACTTTTCTTCATCCATGCAATAAATGTCCATTTAGTTTGTTCTTTATACATCTACCTTGGTTACATTTCTCTAAGAATATTACTGTAGCGAATCCCTGCACTCCAAATGTCCAGAGAATGTTAGTTTTCCTTCAAACAACTGCCCTTGTTATCTAAAATTTTATGTAATATTATGACACGATCTTTCCAGTTAAACATACACATCCAGAAATAGATTCTGTGTCTTGCAGACAGGAAATAGGTGCTCACTAGTGACAGTTATAATGTCACAGACTTGGAAACTATGGCAGAGCAACAAAAGCGAAATTGTTCCCTACTGAGACCTTGTCAAATCTGCCGGCAGATCAAGGTTGGCTGCTTCACTCCCTAATTCTTTTTCCCTCAATTCTGTCCTGAAATGAAAGTTAAGCTTTAGAAAATGATTTCCACTTTATTGGTCTGTGAATGTTGTATGCATCCCTCATCCGCGTTTTGGGATGGGGGATGCTTACACAAGGTTGGGACCTATTCTGCATGCTATAGACAAGTCCTGGACTTCTATGGGTGTGCTCTGAGATAAAAGCAAAGAATTGATCATGGTCATGCTCAATTTGAATTCTTCAGAATGTGGAAAACCAGCCCCACAGTTTGAGAAAAGGCAAAGACCACCATTTTTAAAAAGTAGCTAAAGGTGCAGTTGGTAGCTATTCTCAAAAGTCCATCTAGAGTGAAGATAAATATGAGAAAAGTATCTGTGATGACCTTTAATTTGCCACTTACAGAGAATCCATCAGTTCAGCACACAACGTACTGGAGCCTTTCTTTAATTTGTTTGCACTGAAGCTATGCGCGTCAAATAAAAAGGCTTACACTTTGTACCCAAGCGAACCTGACTGTGACTTGGTGTCCCAGCTGCCACTCACCAGGTCAGTGACTTTGGAAAAAGGCATCGCCAGTGTGCGTCAAAGACCTCGTATACGAAATAGAAACAGTACATAACCCGGGGTTGCTCTGAGGGGAAAAAAAATTAAGCAGTGTATACAGCAGTGCCTGACGGTGTTTGGAACGAGATAGGCCCGAATTAATATCGGTTCCCCTTTTTCTCTTCGTGTATTCGTTGTAGCAAATGGGCTTTTGGCTTTGAAATATGAAACTTCTCCCCTCCCCCATAGTACACACTTTCAAGTTGGCATAAGCCTAGGAAAAGACCTTAAGAAATGGCAGCATAAATTCAGACCCATTTATCACGGGAGTTTTTTTTAAAAGGGCAATTAATAATTATATGTTAAACCTCATGATAACTACTAACACGGGAGATGCCAAATTTTCTTTAGCCTCTTCATTTACATTGTATATTCTAAGCAAAAAAAAGATATCACTTCCTTTAAACCCAAAAGGTCCTTAGGCTAAAATGGCAGAAAACGGGATCGATTCCAACTACTACACCTGATTTGCCTTTTAGCCTGTACATTCACAAAGTTAATAGGTCACAGGTGGAAATAAAATAACTCTTGGCTTCGCTGTAGCCTAACACGCTGGGAGAGCCTAAAGTGTGCTTTACACAATAAGGAAGGGGCAGAGCTGGAAGAGAAGATACGGTTTAAGAAACTTCCCTCAACAGAATTATGTCCTGTACAGCACTCAGGTCATAAGCTAAAAGGAGAAAAATACGGACAGAAAGAAGCGGGGAGGGGGTGCGAATTGAAGGAGAGGAAACGGGTCACGACATTTTCCCAGGATTTTCCCTCCAGCGGGGTCCACCAGGGGAGAGGGGTCACCAACTCCTATGCCCAGACCCGACTCACCCAGCTGGAGCTGTTCGCACGTCCGGCTGGGATTCTTTCCGATCCTGCATCTGTAAATCGCCCCGGGATGGACCACCGACGCGTTGGCGAGCCAGGTGGCAGTGGGCGCCCCCACCACGAGCCTAGGCGACAAGGGCGCACGTGCGCTCAGAGCGGCCGCCGAGCCCCCGCCCGCACC
>NW_004955403.1:15807856-15846241 GCF_000276665.1 Chinchilla lanigera
GGGCGCAGCCGGCCTGGACCCGCAGGGCACGGGGCCAACCTTTTCCTCCGGACCCGACCCGCGCGCGCCCCACGGAGAACCCCCGCCTCGGCCCGTGGCCAGCCGAGGTGGCCCAACGGCCAGCCTCAAGCAGGCGTGGGGACCGCAGCGCTCCAGGTCTTTGTTAATGAAGTCCTGCATGGGATCTTTCTTAAGCAGCGGCTAGAAAATGACCCTGTGAGCCAGAAGTTGAAAACAAGACGACAAAAAGAAGCGCCTAGGGACCATTTTGGCGACAGAGACGTTAGGGCTCTTCTCTTCGCGCTCAGCCCTGCACCCTTTGCCGCCGACTTCCTTCCTCCCTGCACTTCCCTTCTGCCCTGACCGTGCCCTGAGTGGTACAGCAGCGGCCTGGGCCTCCTGGGAAGTGACCGCGCCTGGGCCCTGCTGACCCCAGCCGGTCAGCTGCGGCTCGTGAGGGAGGCTCTGGGATGGGCCTCCCTTTACAAAGTCTGTTGGCCTCTCGGTCTCCTTCCCAACCGACAGACAGCTGCCACGGCCCGCCTGCCGCAAGGGCTGTAGACCGAGTGTGGCGGTGAGAAATAGCGCCTGAACAGGCGAGGAGACCCGCCTCGAGCCTCAGCTGGGTGCCTGTCCTCATCCTAATGCAACCCAGATGAGCTAGGTTTCCTTCTGAGCAACCAGGCAGGCAGCCACAGGTGGTTATCCGCCACACAGGCAAGAGATGCGGGTTCTTTTACTCATTGCCGTAGATGGAAAACCCAAAGAAAGGTCTGCGCGGAAAGATGTGTCTGCGTAAGACCACGCATCTTACTCGTTGTAGCGCAGACACACGAGAACTCTTGCTCCCCGAGCCTCACGGTTCACGCACACACACTTTGCTGGGCTCTCGGGGAACCAAGCCGGGAAGGCGGGACTGTTACAGCCTGCGGGAAGAGTTCACCCTTTACTAGCTAGGGAAAGCTCAGGTGCGTTCAGGACACTTAAAGACAGTTTTGAAGGACAAGGGAGTTGAGCAGCGGGAGGCAGTATGAGGGAGCAGGTGCGCGGCTCTGTGGGGCAGATGGAGGTTTCCTGCTGGGCAGTTAGCACCCACACACAAGTTGCTGCGCTGTGGCCCTAGCAGGGAAGCAGCGACCCATCCCGACTTTCCCAAGGCAGATGAGAAGCTTCACGCTCCATTGCAGGTCTGCCGTGGGTTTCAGAAGCGTAAATTAAGACCCCTTATTCTGGAAGCTTCTTCAGTAACAGGCGGAGAGCAAGGATTAGGACTTGAGTGGAGGTAGCAGGACAGAGAGGAAAAGAGATCCAACAGGTGCCTGAGAGGCAGACCCCACAGGACTTGGGGAAGACACAGACATGAACGGGGACTGAAAGGCAGTCAGGATGATGCTAGTGTTTGGGGCTTGGAAATGGGGGTGTAGTGCTACCATTCATGAAGAACAAAACCCACTGTGAGAATGGGATTGTGTGTGTGTGTGTGTGTGAGTGTGAGTGCTTGCACACAGGTGTGGGTATCAGTGCATTCAGTCGTGGACATCTGCAGGCTGAGATGTTTGTGGAGTGTTGGAATACTCCAGCCAGACCCAGCCCAAGTGTTTTTACTCTGCCCATGGACAAAACAAGAATACTAGCCTTGTCTTATTAATTACAATACAGTAGAAGGCTAATAATGGTATGTGATAAATCTACTTTAAAAATGAAATGAAGTAGCTTCCAGAAAACTAACGTGAATGACAAACAGTCCTGGTCTCTTTCCTTCTGCGTGTGTGGGTTTTCCTCAGCAGGCAAACAAGCTGATTTTAACTCAGGTCTATATGTCACTCATATTACTGTGGTTCTGAAATAAGTAATTCCTAGAATTCGCAGCCACAAAATATGCAGTCGAGTTCTGGGAAGCAGGGACAGTAAAGCCCCTGCTACACGGCCCAGGCACTGGCAAAGCTGGATGTGATTGGAACCCCAGCCTGTTTCTCTCCCCCTTTCACCAAAATCTTACACAGTGAAACCACTCCACACGGTCCTTTTCATAGCATGATCAAGAGGAGCAGCGCTCAGGCGAAACAGTTCCAGAAGGACCTGGGAGGGCACTCGTAGGCCCATGTAGAGGAACCCAGAGAGGTTGCCTGGCTAAATCATTTAGCCACGAAGTGGTTGATAGCAGAGAACTTCATTTCCATGGCTGTGGTTGTAGCTGTGGTCACTGCTTTGCAAAATAGCTACCCAATGCTATTTCACACACTGTGTGAGCTCCGGTTCCCATCGCTCAGGGCTGAGAAGTCAGCCCCATTCCTTACTCTGATGATGTGTTTGATACTTCTTTAGCAAAACCTGAAAATACTGATCTCTTTTTAATCAGTACTTTTATTGGCAAGTGTGAAAACCAGGTGGAGAAGAGGGAATGGAGGAAGGAGGAGAGGACTTTTTGAAATGCCTTATGCCGATTCCTCTCTTAACTGAGCTTCAATCTTCAGTCATTCATTCAACTGCTAGATGTCATTTGATTAGTATGTGTAAGGCCCACTTTGGGCCAGGAGCTGCATGAAGGACTCAAGAGCAGTAGACAAAATACAAGTGGTCCTCGTGAGGCATCTTCCTCCAGGAGAGGACACTAATGGACCTTCACAACTTGTCCGTTGTTACCAAGAGAAAGCATTTCTTCTTCTTAAAGACTTTCCTGAAATGACACTACCCTTGTCGAAGCTCCCTCTGCCCCCTTCATTTTTGGCCTTTCTGAGTTTCCGTTGTCAGCTCCTTTCCCTCCCTCCATGGCCAATGCTGGAAAGCCCCTGAGCTGTACTCTGGACCCTCCCTCCTCTTTTCATCCTCTTTCGATAGATGTATTTCCCATGTCTTTAAATGCCATCTAAATATCCTGAGTGCCCAGTCCTCGTCCCCAGCCTGGACTTTTCTTCTGAGCTCCAGGCCTATAGATTCAGCTGCCTGCTTGGCATCTCTGCTTGGCTCTCTCGTGGTCCATGTGTTTGTCACAGACCTGAAGCTGATTTCTGCTCCCCTACGGAGAACAGCACTCCATCTGCCCAACAGTTCAGGATGGAAAGTTGGAGAAAATAATCCTTGATTCTCCTATCCCAACACCAAATCCATAATCACTAAGTCCTAGCAATTTCACGAATAAGATGGATCTCAAACCCATCTATACTTTTTTCCTACCAGGACTCTGACTCCTGGAGTGTTATGCACAGAATCAGTTGCTATGCTTCATGAGCACCCTCTTCCGTTTATCTGCTTCTGCATAGCCACTACCCTTTCCCAGGATGCTATAAACTCACCCAGAGAGTTTAATAATCTGCTGCTTGGACTGGATTTACCTCCAGCTCAGTAAATTTCCACATAGAAGCTGAAGTGAACTTTTAAAATTCTAAGTCAATCCTACATCCACTTCCTGGCTTAAATTCTTCAAATGATTTCACATTGCTCTTGTAGTATGTTTAACATGGTCCTAGAGGACCTTCTGACCTGGCCTCTACCTATTCCCTAGCCAGTTTTCCTAGCTCCCTCTCCTTTGGCCACACCTACCTTAATTTTTCTAAAAGTGCATCCGGGTCTTTTCATTCTCAGGGCTTTGGTGGTCTCTCTTCTCGGACATATAGCCTCTTTTTCTTCTTTCCATTTCAGCTTAACAGTCCCTTCCTCCAGATGATTTTCTCTTTATCCAATTTTAAATATGTCACCATATTATTGCACTGATACTCCTGGTTATTCTATTCAGAAATCTCACATTTATAATCACACACTTTTAAAAATGTTTTTATTAGGTCTTCCTCACTAGAATGTGTAAGCAGAAAATGTTTTGTGGTAAGGTTGTTTACCAACATATCTCTAGCACCTGATACACTGACAAGCAAGTAGCAGGTGCTCAGTTAGGTATTTTGGGGAATATCCCTTATGTAATTTGGGCTTTATACATCACTAGCACCGTAAACAGAGGTAAATCTTAATGTTCATGTTCACTGATTGTTATAAGCAAGACAATGTGCTGGGTCCTTCAGGAGATGCACAGATGTACAAAGAGTAGACTCTCATTTTGAGCAGCTGATACTTGAAAAGGAAAACACATGTCTCAGAGGAGAATATAATATGGTCCAATGTGTATGACTTGTCCAATGAGCAGAGAAGTGACTGTTGAGGGAAACAGGCTGGCATAGGCATAAAGGACAGTTGTAGGATGTACACTTAGGTAGAAAGCAGGACAAGGAAGTGAAAGAGCTCATGTCACACACCAGGGGAAGCAGAATGACAGCAAGTGCAAGTGACAGGGAGAAGTAAGACATGACTGGCACTTTTAGGCCAGGTGATGAGATGGTCTTGTGCCATGAAAAGCAAACAAACCAAAAGGACAGGAAGAGTTGGAGCAGGGAGAGGGCCAGGAGAGTGGACTTGGATAATGCTCAATCCACCTGGGTCCTCCAGAGAAGTCTGAGATATTGGTGAAACATTCCTGTAAGTACGTCTAGCATGTGTGTTTTTTTTTCTTTGTTGTGTTTTTACTTTTTCTTTAGTAGATGTTTTAAAATTGCTATGTAAAACAATTAGAAATACATAAAGGAGAAATTTTACAATCTCTGTGCCTTTCTTTAACCTTCGGAGACACCCCTCCTCACAATTCACTCTCTGTATTAAAGTCTTGTCTCAAGGTCAAGACACATTTTTACCCAGCTTTTAGGGGATCCAACTAAGACAATAGGTGAGTTCCCCTCCCCCAGTAAAGATGTTCCCCAAAAGAAGGAAGATAATTCTTTTACCCTGACAATACTATTAGACACTATTCTGGCTCTATTTGCTTCTATTTATTTACTCCAGAAGGTTTATTGGACACATTCTGTGTCAATGGAAATGTTATGCATAATGTGGTAAAAAGAGTTGGAATCCTTATCTTCTTTAGATGTACATTCTAATATGGCAATCCAACAACAAATAATACCTGAATATTTCCTATTTTTAATTTTTGTCACTTTTCAGTACATTGGCATACACAAGCAGGTGGTGTTTCCTGCATACAACTATTCCTATGTGGTTTTCCTCCTCTGAGATGCCTAGTACAGTGCCTCCTCCCCTGACTCCATTCAATCCAGTTTAATCAGAATTTCTTGTCTAGGGCTTAATAACCTTCAGGCTAGGCCTCAGCTTCACTTTCTACTCCCCTCCCCGTATGTTTTCCCTTCCTTCTTCCCCTTCTATCTAAACAGGGCATCACTTCTATCTAAACCAGTAAGGCATCAATGTCATAGAGGATGGAGCTTAGCAAAAGCTCAACAGACAGAGAAGTTCCTTTTCACTGAGATGTTCAAGGCAATTTTTCTCTAGTAGAAGGGAAATTTTGATAGATTTCACTTTTTACCATCTTCCCCAAACTCCTGAAACTACTGATACTTTATAACTTCTTAAACCAAGTCAATTTCATGCTCCAGTTAAGAAGCAGAAACAATTACTCCTCTTGTGACAATGTATAAAGGACCTTCTTTCTCTCATCCTAGTCTCTCAGAGCATATAGGTTCTATGTGACATTTTATCTCATAAGTAATCCAACCTGGAAGATTGAATTTTTGCACTGGAATGATTTAATAACTGGTCCATGCACCACCTCAAAGATCCAGGAGACACAGAGTTTTCTGCATCGATCTCTTCTGTTTCCAAAGGTTGGATTCCATGGAAGCATGCCATGTTGCAGTGTCTCATATCCCTTTTCTGTATGACTTCTAAACAAACAAACAAACAAACCAAGTTCCAGGAATTCTGGAAAACAATATGGTGAAAAAGTATATTGGTTAATTGTGGATAAGGCGAGACCACACAAGAATTTATGCACATCCCAAGGACTTTGAAGACACAAAATAAATAAAAGCTATGTCCTTGTCCTTAAATAGCTCTCATTATAACTAGAGTAACAGCACATACAAACTTTAAACCAGAGAGCAATTTCAAAGTCATTTTTAGATGTAGTGAATATAGCACACATCATGCAATGGTGGTGTTTTAAAGAAACAAATTTAGTTTAATCCTAAATCTACCAGTCTTTCATTCTTTCTCTTACTTCTTTCTCTCCCCTTCCTCCCTCTGGCTCCCTCTCCTTCTGTCCTTCTCTCTCTCCTACTTTCTCTCCAAATCAAACTGAAGTAACAAAGATCTTGGGCTTTGTTGGTCAGATTAAAGAGATAAGAGAACATGAAAGACCAAAGTATCATCAGTAGATAGGAAGAATGTAAACAATGGGGTGAGGATGAGGTTTGTAAGGACAACAGTAGGAAATGGGAGAAATAATTTCTTGTACTATGATTCCTTAAATTGTTTAGAGTCAGCTGAAGCTTTGGGAACATTATTAAAATTTGCATTTTACAATACATTGACAATTATTATAAAGACAAATAATGTCAGCTTTCTCTCACATTGGTGCATTGGAAGAACAGACAGCTTTGATGTTCTATTTTTGGTGCACACTGAAAATCAGCTTTGTTTATAATACTTGCATAGTACACCAGCATTAAAGTAAATTTCCTCTGTTTACGGAAGCTGGAGCAACTATTTTGACTTTAAATCTGTGTTACTCTAAAGGCACTTGTCAGAATTATGGATAAATGTGGAAAAAATATTTTAGACCCATCTTCTTACAAAAATGTTAGCTCTAAGTTGACACATAATCATATAACAAATGTCCTTGAAGATTGATACCGATATTTCTTGTTTTATTCATGGTTTACACAAAATTTTGCAGGTTTGCTTATAACCAGTTTTAGAAACTAAACAGATATTTGTGAGACCTCAAGTTCCTGCTGTGGAACTGTCCTTATATTCTTATAGCTTTCTTGTAATTAAAATGAAATATTTCAATTAGATTATTAGTAAAGTTATATCTATTTCCAAAGTATTATTTTTAGTTCCCATAAGCATTAGAAATATCCTGTCCTTTCAGAGCTTGCAGTAGGAATTAGAAAATCACACTTAAATATACTAACAAAAGAAGGACAGTTAATTCAGTTGCTAACCCTAATTTTAAAAAAAGATGAAGTAATGCAACGTAAGGACAGAGAAGGGAACCTGGAATGGCAACATGTGGATGTCTCAATACTGATATAATCATCTATCTATCCGTGTATCTACCTATCTGTCTGTCTCATGAGCAGCAAGGAAAAGTTGAACTTATCCTTCTGGAATTGGTAGCTAGCATTCTTTTCCAGTGACTTGCTGTTACCTTTAACAGGACTCATTTCCCTTTGTATTTGGATATATTTGGCTGTCTGGTCAATGACCAAAGAACAAATTGCTATGGTAGATATCTTTACAATTTAAAACATACATTCCCACCAGCCACAGCAAAGTCACCATGAAGTTATGGACAGCAAGGTCCGAGCACCAAGGAGCATTATATGGCACAAAAGGAAAGGATGTCAAATGTACCAGGGCAGCCAAGACAACATTTAATAGATGGGTGTGGTGGCACAAGCCTGTAATCCCAGCACTCAGGAGGCTAAAGCAAGAGGATCGTTGCATGTTCGAAGCCAGCCTGGGCTACAAAGTAAGCTCAAGAACAGTCTGAACTGCATAGTGAGACCCTGTCTGAAAAAGACCAAAAATAAATAAATAAATAAATAAATAAATAAATAGACTACATTTATTAAAAACAAACAAACAAACATGATTTTCATTTTAGGCGTAATCTGGGAGTTGCTCTTCTCATAAGTAAGCAATCCATAATATTAGTACTGTAAACTAAGAGACAAAATTGTGGAAAGATACCTAGACCTATTATTGATGGTTACAACAGAGGAAGAGGGAAAAACCTAAAAGAAAGAGAACATTTCTGGAGCAACAAAGACTTGATTAAAGATTGTAGTGAAGCATAATTAGGGGACATTTGATCCAGCCGTTAATGAAGAGTGAGCTTCGAGCAGGTGTGCCTGAAAAGATGGAAAGGTTTCTGTATTTATGATTGACTACAGGAAGTGCCATTCCAGCTCCTGTTAATATAAAGCAAGTACAAAATACAATGGGGCATGGAGGGGGAGGATGTACAGAAACCAAGCAAGGAGAGTAGATAAGAAGCAGCACTGACCACACTAGAAGCTGAGAAAAGATTATCACTGATAATTCAGAGAGGGGATTCAAAATGAGTATCACAAGTTTTCAGCCTAAATGACTTCAAAAAGATTATCAGTCGCAGCTTTTTCTACTTCTTTGTGAGTTTAGTCAAGTGTAGTTGATGTTTTTCTTGCTGGTATGAAGTACTGAGATACCAGTTTTAATTACATAGAGAGTTCTAGCCTAGAATCATCTCAAATAACAATTGCAGTCAATGCTCTGCTAGCCAGAATGCAAACCAGTTAAGGTGCAGGTAATGATGTCCATCAAGGCTCATTCCTAGCTGCTTATATAAATGGCAGACTGCAGTTTTATCTATATGTACTATCTTCATTGATCCTTAGCAAAAAGTTGAGTTAAGTAGAATTACTTATTTCGTTTAAGATGAGACAATGTGTTCCAAAATGTTATTGGATTTGTCAAGACCAGTGACAACATTACTGACTCACTCGTGGTGCCTTCTAAACAATACTAGATTCATCTGTTTAGACAGAAAACTGTCATACTGGATGCCAAGCTAGAGATTTCTGGGCCAAAGTAGGAAGAATCTAAGCCTTTCCTCAGGTCCTGGGTAAAGAAACCAAGATTCGTCCACTCAAGCAAAGAGCAGAAGATTAGGAAACAGGTGAAAAACAATCAAACAAGAGCAGGTCCAAATGTTCCTGGGCAATTGTAAACAGAGCTGAGCTTTCTATGATGTGTTGTAACTGGCTTTGGGGTCTTACAGATGTGGAGATTACCGAGGGAAAGATATAGTATTCACCAGTGATTAAATGAGAGTCAAGTCTGGTTGCTGTTGTTTATTGTATCCTTCCAAAATATCTCAGGGACCATGCAATCTGTGCATAGGGAACAGAAGCTTGGTGTCTGAAGTGATCAGATAATCTATTCTACCTATCAGATTGTGTACTATAGTCTAGTCTAGGTAACCATCTGATTACTCCAAGAAATTGTGTCTCTAAGAGTTGACAGAAGTTATGTGTTTAAAATTTCTAGCTTAGTTCATCTCAGTTTCACCATGTTTTCTTTGTAAATTAAGGAAACTTTGGGAATTCAAGCTCTCTTTCCTCTTGGGCAGGTTTCAGAAGCCATTCTCCTTAGCTTAGCACTTCTTACATGCATAACAGTAAAATGCTGGAAAATGGGATTAAAGGAATGAAGTTAGACAGAATGGCTTTCTAGATCCAAGTAAATCATGGTTTAGCAAGGAGAATTTTATTAAAAATAATTCCTGGACCACCTGATCTAAGCATATTTTATAAACATAAAAGTAAATCTATTTCAACATTTATTCAGGATGATTTTTAGTTTCTTCACACTGGAGACAGAATTACCTTTTCCACACTTTGAAGAGTAACGAGGTGTGGGCGAGTTACACTCAAATTTAATCTCTTTTCAGTAAGTAATACTATAATGGCTAAACTTTAAGGCTTCAGCAACTGTGAGTCATTCCTCAGGGCCAGCAGACCTGGGACGGCAACATAGCCAGGACCCTTGCAGTGGGCAAGGCAAGGTTAGGTGACAACCATTTGAACCAGTCCCACCACTCTATTACAACTGTCACTTCTACAAGCCTCACATTTTATAAAAATGGAAAAGTTACCACATGGCTTTTGGCTCTTAAGTGATTGGGGAAATACCTATACATTTTGATGAAATTTAATTCAATGTCTAACTAGTAACAGTTTAGAGAATGAGAAAAAAATGTTCTCATAGCTCCACTGGAGACATTTTCATTGAATCCAGTGAAATTTTAGTGGCTTAACCAAAATGAGTACTTGTTTATGGAATTGATGCCGAAGGGCATTTTTGCAACACTGTAAGCTGTTTATAAAATAAAACCTCCCAGCAGAATGAGGATAGGCGCAGGATTAAACTTCTTCCTGCTGTCCTCACAGCAGACTCCTTTTCTATACCAAACTATCAATAGCATTAGACCTTCTTTTTTAATCCAAGAGACCTGTTATTAGAAAATAATGCCTCAGATTTCATAATCGTATTTGATAATCTTTCACAGACAGAAATTCCAAATGGGATTTGACTCAAGTTGAGAAAGTCTCTAATACTCACAAGAAAGAACTCAGTTAAAAGAGGCAGGAGATATATATTGGCTAAAAATACTATTTGAAGTGAGACGGGAATCTGACTTAGAAACATCAAAAGGTATCCTGCATGGAAAGAGAACTGGAGGAAAGCATTTGTCTAAGGGTTAGCCCTCTTCTTTTATGTGTCTCTGTCTCTGTAACTCAGATGTCCTTTAAGAGATAACATCAGCCCCCTCTTCTTTTGGAGTCTTCCAGACTACTTGCTAGTACTCTCATGGTTAGGACCCTGGTCTGGTTCTTTCAGACTTGCTCATCATAGCAAGAATGACCCTGACATCATCCTTTTAGCCTAAGGATGAGTCCTGTTTAGTCTACTAGATGTATTTGACTTTGTCCTGATAAATTCTAGGCACCAGCAAGTAAACTACAGATAAGGTCCATTTTCTTTTAATTCATTCCATGCCTATATATTTTTTTTGTTGTTTGTCTCAGTGAATACTTAGAGAAAACTACCTTATGCCAGGTACTGTGTTGGGTACTACAAATACAAACATGAATAAGACAGTATTCTATACTCAAGGAAATTAAAGCATGTACATAGGAGACTGACATAAAACAAATGAAGTCTACATTTTTTTAAATGCAATATTTCAGGTAGCAACAGAGAAAGGAGTGATCAGTTACAACAGTTCGGAAAAGCTTCATCCACAGGGACAAACCTAAACTGAATCTTTAAATGTAAAGTCATGCTTCCCAGGCAGAGGGGCAGAGCACCAGCAGGGCATGGTGTGTTCAGGAAGCTTTGTGCATTTGGCATAGATTGCAGAAAGGAGAGAAACAGACATAGAAGAGGCGGGGAGAGTTTAGATCACGGAAGAGAAGTACTCCATGCTAATAAATATGGATTTTTATTGTAGTCCAAAAAAATCTTATGTTGTACAATAACACACCTGGGTAGACAAGAGTCATGGGAAAGTAGTAATCTAGTTAAATGACTGATGATGTATTACTATAGAAGAAAAATGCCAAGAGGCCAAATTGAATGTTTCTTAAAGGGCTGAAGAGAAAGGAAGGTTGAGAACAAGAAAGTAATTGAGGATAGAATCCACAGATCTTGGCTTATTGAGCAATGGTATTCATTATGATAGGGTGAAAAGAAACAGAACAGGTCCCAGTGGGAAAATAATTAGGGTGGGGCTGATTGTATTGAGTGTGTGTTTTCTAACAGGAAGGCAAGTAAATGTGCTGCAGGGAAAACTACATATAAACTTTTGAGACAAGGGAGGGACTCCTGTCCTAGAGCTATAATATCAGAAGCATCAAAACATATAGGTGGATGATGGCAAGCAAGAGGAGAATAGAAGAAAGTTTTAGAAAAGACCCTGGAGCACACCAAAGTTTTGGATCTGGTAGAGAAAAAGCAATTTATAATTAGGTATAAGAAGGAATCGTAAGAGAATCAGGAAATATCTCAGCAGAGCAGAGTGGTAAGAAGAAGGTAGCCTATGTGTGAAATGTGACAGATAGGCCAGGTAGAATGGGGATTCTTTGGGGAACTGTGATTTGTAAAGCATGAAGTGCATGGAGGAAGCTGAGTGAGACACTGGGCCTCGAGGTGACCTCGTCTGCTCTGTCCAAGGGAGGGCTGAGTGAGTGGCCTCTGAGCTCATCACATGCGTGCTCTCAGTAGGAAGACTGAGACTCTCCGCCCTGGGAAAGGAAGTCCCCTCCCCTCGAAGCTGGTTCCACAGAGCTGGTTTCCTCATTTTCTTCTACTAGAGGGAAGATCTTATGCTTGGGAACTCAGTGGCTGGCGTTCTGGCTGTTTGCATTTCTGCTATTTGGTGAAGTTGGAGCGATGGCAGCTCTGACGTCAACTAGGGATGGAGAGTGACTGTAGAACACATACATATACATGCGGTGTGCTTCGTAAATGAGGGCCCCGCTAAAGTGACAAGATAGGTACATTGTGGAATGAATGATCTGTTCAACATTTGTTCGTGAGGGGGCTGGGGATTTAGCTCAGCGGCAAAAGCGCCTGCCTGGCATGCGCAAGGTCGTGAGTTCGGTTCCCGGTACCGGAGAAAAACCAAAAAAAAAATTTGTTCGTGAGATCTGCACAAATATGAGACATACATTGTCCTCCAAGCAGTATTTTTGGTTAGTTGTAGATCATAAACTTTATGTAGGTACATAGTGAAGGAGAGGAACTGAAAACCCAGCGATAGTGTTTTAGGAAAACTCTTTGATCACCTCTGGGTAGGGACACAGCAATCCTCAAAGATACCAACACACTAAAACCATTTGGAGATCTTATTAAAATGCAAATTGTGATTCCATAGGTCTGGGGTGGGGCCAGAGAGTCTGCATTTCTAACAAGCCCCCAGGTGATGCTGCAGCCATTGGAGGCAATGGTTCACAGGGCGAATAGTACCATTTCAAGAGGCAGTGATGCTCTGAGTTGAGTTTCTTTACAATTATCCCAGTAAGGGATAAAGCCTACAGTCAGAGACACTAGTGAAAAAAATTCTGAACTAAGCAGTGAAGATTAAATCATTCTTTCCTGCCAACATCTTGTGGTCGAGAAATTAAATTAGACTATGTAATGAAAATCTATTTTGACATTTAGTTATAAGCTATATTAATCCTTTTTTATGATGAGATAAAATTTCACAGCATGCTATCTTCTACTACCAGAATCAGCGAACTGTAGTTAGAAATCCTATTTCTGTCTAGGAACTGTCATGGTAAAATTTCTAGTATAGTGTCAGGTTTTTAAATTAAATTACTTAAAAATAAATACCATAAATTGGGCTATTTGTAAAGCAAACTTTTATTGCTTCCTTCCTTCCTTCCTTCCTGCTTTCCTTCCTTCCTTCCTTCCTTCCTTCCTTCCTTCCTTCTTTCCAAGGAGAACAGGGATGGGAGGAGGAGAAAAAAGAGGAGGCACTAGTAATTTCCATTGACACTCAAGTTTAGAATAAATTTAATTAATAATAAAGGGGGAAATCAAAGATACATTTTTCTAGCAGTATCTTTACAGGTACTTTGATTTTAAAGTCTTCTAATTTCTGATCACGGATAGGGTTTCTGAGAATTCAAATCTTTTTTCCTTCTTTTTTTTTTTTTTTTTTGGTTGTTTTCCGGTACCGGAGATTGAACTCACGACCTTGAGTTTGCCGGGCAGGCCAGGCACTGTGCCGCTGAGCTAAATCCCCAGCCCCCTGAGAATTCAAATGTTAACATCAAATGATGGTTTTGATAGAATCAATTGATATTTTTCATCCTAAAAGGCTTTTACACTTCACTTTTCAGATATCTGCAGCCTGCTATGGACTCTCCAAGCACACTGTGGATGTACCATGATTTTGTAGAATCTTATTTGATTCTACAAAATCCATTCTTTTGTCCAGTATTACTCTAATGCTGTTCTAAAGAATACTATTTCTGTGAATTAGATTATTATTATTTCCCAAGTGGGAGTTATACCATCCCATAAGTTTGGGAAAATTTGAGTACTTTAGTTCTCTCTTGACATTCATAAATCACATCAATATTTGAAAAATTCTGAAAAACAATCTGGTGCATTGTGTTTATCACAGTGCTACTCACGTTTATCTGTCCTCAGAGCCCATAAAGCACAGTTTGGGGAACATTTGCCTTTTCCACTCCTCCTCAGCTCGGGCTGAGCTGGAGGGATGACAGGTGGGGATGGGTGCCCGAGGGGAACTTCACAGACAACTGGATTGGGCTTTCGGGCCACTGGAGCCCATAGAGCGCTGTCAGTAAGGCAGGACTGGGCCGGCCTCTGGGAAGGCAGCTCGCAGTGCCTAGAAGAGATTCTCACAGAAGGGTATTTGTCACTCTTACTGTTTTCAGACTGATTCAAGTCAGCATCTTTTCTCAAACCTTTCTTTTCTCCAATCCATCTCTTCTCAAACACCTTCCATTTCATTCATTGGAATCCCATCCTCTTGTCACAGGTAAAATCTCTGTGAGCTTTGGCAGCCTTACCTCATTCTTTATTTGTGTTGTTCTAGTCCTGGATTCTTTTCAGTCTTCCAAAATATCAGGCTATTTTTTAAATCTTGTATTCTTAGCACTTTCTATTTTATACCTAGAAGGGTTATTTTCCTTCAACTGTTCATACAACTTCCCCTTTATTCCCTGCTCATATGTCACCTTCTCAGGTGCAACTTCTCCGAGCAGGTCTATAAGACACCTGATTTTTAATACGCATATTGTCACATATTTTTATACTTTAATTTCTGCTGTCTCCACCAACATAGAAAAGTGTAAGCTGATCTTATTTGTCTCTGCTTAGTACTCAGCACAATTCCAAATATTTGTAGAAGAAAGGAAAGAAAACTATAAAATTAGAAGAGTAGCCCACTGGCAAGTCTTAAAAAAGGAGCCCATGTGTCACTCATAAAGATAGTTAGAGTAGTAGAAGTCACAGGGAGACATTCACAATGAAACTCTCAAAAACTAAGACCTCATTGATATCTTTTGATGTCATTTAAACTGAAGGATGAGGCCTAATTCAGTGAATGTTAGCAAGACCAAAAAAATTAAATTTGAAAAGCTTTCAATTCTCCTTGGACCTGCATCTGAATTATCTGCTGACACTTCCAGCTTCTGTAACACTCATATGCTACATGACGGAATTACAGATTTCTTTTCCTCAACTGTACCAAAGAGAGCACCCTATAAAGATGTAGGAACAGGAGGCTGATTCTTAACTAATGTCATAGATTGAAATGAACAAAGACAAACCACTCAATTGTACAGAGTCTAGGATGCCTTTCAAGTTCTTGTTTTGAATTCTAGTTTTCCAATTATTGAAAAACTGATCCTTCGCCTAACACTTAAATTCTATATAAAGGAGTCTTTCTTAGAGAACATTCATTAAAATATTAAAATTCAAGTCTAAATTTCTCATGATTTAGCAATTGCTACATGCAGTTCATCATTTTATATATGAAGAAGCCAAACTAATTTTCCTTACATGCAAGATCATTTTGAAGGTAGATGATATTGCCAGATCTTAACATTTAGCCTGATTTATAAACGTCTCGCATATGTATCATACCTTCTCTCATAGCCTTAGTCCCATAAGTTTTGTATTATCAGTATAAAACATTCCACACGACTGGAAAAAATTGTGTTCAAATTCATACAAAGGTTATTGTTTTGAAAATCTTTGCAGTTACATCAACAGGCTGATGATGAAATGTTCAGGTGAAATTTGCACAGTTAAGAGTGCTTCATACACAGTCAGTGCATCCTGGACAGCAGACATGGAAATGTTCAACAAACTGGGGCTGGCTAAGAAGCAGCTACAGCAGGGACAGCTGGCAGTTCATTCTCTCTCATTCCTAGCGTGGCTATTGGATTCTGTCTGACCAGATTAGGAACTACGTACTGGGGGTTGGTGGAGACATTTCTAGACATACTTGGGCAAGGCTTGGGCTGTGGCCTCGGGATCTATGTCTGGACCCTCACTCCTTCTGCTTGGGCGCTCTTGCTGGGCTCTGCCTCACAGCCAACATGAACTCAGCAGCTTTGCTCTGCCACCACCCTTGTGCCATGATGTGGAGCCAGCCGATCACAGGCCAAAACTATGAGCAAACTAAAGCTCTCCTTTAAATTGTGGGTATTGACCACCGTGTCTTGGTGAGAGCAAGAAAGTGGACTAATACACCCGGGAATTCAGCCGGACTCAGGGATGACATTTTCTAGCCCTGCCACCCCTCCCCCAGTCCTTGTCACTGTCCTGGGCTGTGTGACCTCAGGTTTCCCAAGGAAAGTCAGTGGAGTAATGTGAGGGGCAGAAATGAACCATTGTGAAAACCACTGTATGCCACAGGCGTGGCACATGCCCATCATCCCAGCATTCTGTGAGGCTGAGGCAGGTCTCAAGTTCAAGCCCAGACTAGGCAACTTAGAGCCTGTCTCAAAAAAAAAAGCCATTCTGTTGTTAAGAGTCACAATAGCACCAGAGCAAATAATATCGGGGTTAAAGCCTTTGTTAATGTCTTTCTGGGCGCCTTTCCTATTCTTCCCTTGCCATGGTGCCTCCTCACTCCTCCTTGGGAAGCGACCTGCATGTGTGCTCTGGTCCGGATAGTCTTCCTCCTGCTCTTGGATAATTTGAATCCCGAGTTTTAAAGCTTGTTATATTTAGCTCTGGCTCTTTGGAAAGGCTGTGATGAACAATTTTTACATGCTTATTTATAAGCCACTATTTTTCTTAAAGGCCCCTATTTTCCTTAAGATCTATAATTTAATCCAAATGAATGAATTTTTTTATTGGCAGAAGTTCAGACAGAAGATCTGACAGAGATCACATGACCGTCTGTCCGGCATTTTGCAGAATGCCTGGCTTTCCCTTGCGTAGGAAAAGGGAAGAACCTTTCTGTTGTTGGATTTGCAGCCCAGAGACTCAACCTCCCATTCCAAGACAAGCAGAGAAGAAAAAGCCTAGGTTACTCAAATAAACTCTCCACTACTGTTTCTCCAGATTACTAGAAGTATGAGATTATTCCAGTTCTTAATCCATAAGCAATATGCCTTTACCATTTCAAACCAACATGAAGTAAAATAAATATCAATTACAACTTACCGTCTATAAGAAAAATTTAGCTAAGAAGAGGTGTAACTCACCTCAGGCTTCGGTGGTTTCTATTTATTTGCTTTAATGAATCAGCAGTGTAAGAACTTGTAGATGGCACTGTTCAAAGAAAGTCCATGTTCTCTGGGCCTCTTCAATTATACATTAGCGAGTAACAGGTGTTCATTCTGCATGTCCTTCTCTGTAACAATGCCTTCCAGGGCTTTTCACACTGCTAGATGCCACTTTTAAGAGGAACATGAAATAATCTGCTGGGTCATAGTCAATATATAAACAGGATGAATAGAATAAAATGGTGTACTAGAGCTTTTGTTCTAATTCCAGTAGTGTTCGGTGAAATTTGAGTTACAATTCTCTATCAATGGGCGGACTTGTGTGTGTTGTGATACAGAACATCTTATTATAAAAATAAAGTTCTGTAGAGCCTTGCTTTAGTGTATCACCTCATTTTGGAATCGGGATCGTCCCTCTTCATGGGTGTCTATGTATCAGTGCCTCAGTCTCAATGACAGAGGCTCCTGACTCCCTCTTTAGAGGGTTCCCATGTCAAGGAACTATAAGTTACAAATTTATATCCTTGGGAGCCTGAGTCAGCATCACCATGAGCAACATTTTTGAATTCTGTCTGACTAAATAAGAATGAATCCTTCAGTCCCAATGCTGTTCCAGATCACAGAAGACTAACCCCTGGTGTGTGGAAATGTCATCGTGAAACCCATTAATTTCTACATTATGCATTAATAATTACAATGAACAAAAAGAAATGCACAACAAGAAATCATAGTTTTGAAATTCATGAATATCATTACATTGAACATTTTCATACTTTTATTCTATGTGTATGAACCCTAAACAATATACACTATACCACTGTTTATTTAAATATTTTACATAAATAGTATCATGTGGTATATGTTTTTACAATTTGCTTATTTTTTTATACCATATTGTTCTTGAGATTTAGCCCTACTATTTTGGCAGATTGATTTAATTCATTTGTATTAATAAGTGATTTTATTCATTCTTTTACATAAAAAGGGTAATGCCTTAGAAAATAAAAATATTGCCCCCATAGTATTTGTCCATAGTTACTAATTAAATTGAACATATGGATCAAATAAGTGGCCCTCTAATTTTATATAATAGAGAATCTTATGCTATAATTTCTCAAAGTACTATGTAGATCCTTTCTGGGAAAACATTAATATATAATTTAACAGCTTGGAGGGTAAATTATTACAATAGAAGAACTTACAGTTGTCAGTTTCATACTCACATCTGCAGAGTCTGCTATGGATTATCTTTTGGGGGGGCTAGGAAGTAGGAAATAATTTTTAATTTTAAATAAAAAGGGATTTCATTTGATCTTATAGACAATCAAATATCTAAGTAATTTGGATAATACATTTAGACTTTCAGATACAGTACTGTTTATATTCCAGATGAAATTACTTCTAGCTAGATGCATTTATTTAATTGTTATACAAGTTAAAATATATAAAACATGCACCAACATCCTCAAAAAAGTAAATCAAGGGAACGGAGAAGTTCCTGATTGATTGCCTTAGTTAGAAAGATGAGCACACTAGTTTATCTTATGAATGATCATATCCAGTAGCTGAACTGATGGAATAACATGTTATTCCACATTGCAGAGAAAGCTGGGCACAAACATGATTGAACAAAGAGCAGATGAAAATACTTATCATATTCTGAAAAATGGTTTAACTTTATTCTTCTTTTCAGAAATCAGTTCTCTGGGGATAACCTCAAAATTAATTTACTCAAAAATACCAACTTTGCAAAAGGAAGAAAAGATAAATATATCAAAACTCAAACCTTAAGAATTGGTTATAACTAACTTACTCTAGAATCATGGCCTGAGTATTGAACTGAAAGCTCATAATAGTATATTATGAAGCTTTACAGAACTGGCTTACTTCTTAATGTGCAGTAATAGTATTGAAAATTAGTGCTCAAATAATCTATAAGCCTTACATAATTACTGAAACTTCACCATAGAATAAGTCAAGCTTTGTCAGACACTCTGTATCTACAAGCAGGGAAAGTATACAAAAAAATAAAAAAGGCCAAAAAAGGTTATTTTTCAGGCTTCTCAAGTATGAAATTATCATTATTCACACTGGGTCAGGGGTGCATTTTGTCTTTGCCGATTGCTTTTGGAGGGGAGGGAAATACAGGGAGAAAGGAAGCAGCTTGTGAAGCAAAGGAATGGTGCTCTGGCCAGCGCAGAGGAGGATGGTTTTCCTGCCCTGGAGAAGTGTGCAAACACAAGTCACCACATCAATAAAGGCCTCCCTGCTTGGCACAGCTTTCCCTTTGGTATGGAAACCACAAATTGCTTCTTCTCAGAAAAGAAGATCTCTACACAGTGACCCCTGGATCTTGCTGGGTTATAGGGCAACTACGTCTGCTTCTGTTTCAGACACCAATGTCTCTTCTAGTAAATTTGTTTTTTTTTTTTTTTTTTTTTTTTTTTCCAGTACCAGGAATCAAACTCGCAACCTTGCGCTTCCCAGGCAGGAGCTGTGCAGCTGAGCTAAATCCCCAGCCCTGTAAATTTGTACCATAGCTGGTTTTTAGTGCTTTGTCTAGTGCTTCTCTTACAAAGTACTAAAGCGGTGTTAGTGGCTTGTCTCTCACCTGGTAAGCCATTAAATCGGTGCTGGTTAAGGTAGGTAGGTAGACGTGTGGATATGATTTCCAAAACTGTAGATTTTTTTCTCTCCCTAAAAAATGCTTCAAGCTTGCCTTTGAACTCTGAGGCATAATTTTTGGGACATGGTATTTTTCTCATTGTTTGCAACATGTGGACAGTAGTATGCCCATGTCCACATAAGCTTAACTATGTGTGATAATTTTGTAGAAAATATCTCGTAGTCTCCTATATTGATACACATAGAACCAATTTACTCTCTTGACAATACTTGTATTATCCTCAATGGTTTAACATTGGACTGAGTCCCAAGTATTCAACAGCTGATGAAACATCCGTCCATTATGAACCTAAGAAGAAATGTGGCAAAGAGAAATTTTCTGTGGGAAGGATGGCTTCAGTGTTGCCAGTGAAGTTTCTCTCAGGAGAGAGAAGGCACACTCCAGATGAGGACCTAAAGAGAATTTATTCAAGGAACTATTTAAAGGTGTGAGGTCAGGGCTATGGGTAACAAGAAAGGGGCAGGGAAGCATCCAAATCATCACTGGACTCCTATGACAAGTTGAGTTCTGGGTCCCAGAGAGAGTGTAGGAAGAGCTCATGAGGAGCTACCCATAGGAGGCAGGACCGCTGTGGAACCAAGAAGCTCAAAGCCTATGGCCTGCCATGGAATAAAGTCCCCCAGTATCCTCCCTTGCTACTGTTCAATCAACTGCCAGGGTCTCCCATCGGCCATATTTCAACCGGAAGTCGGAGGAAGGGAATGCACTTAAGATAGTGGAATTTGCCTCCTGACACTCGGAGGAGAAAGGAGAAGCCTAGAGAATGGACTTGAAGGAGGACGACAACCCAACACACCTATACTTCCTAAAATCCAAGCTGGAGAGCCATTCGCAAAAGAAAACTAACTGAAAGCCCATGGAGAACAGTTTCAGTTGTTTCTGAGAGGGTATTTGTGACTTAAAAAAAAAAAATTGATCAGCCCAACTTCTTCAACAAGGAAGGCTGGACACCAGAATCTTGAATATAGGGGCTATCTTTCAATTCCTGAGAAACTGGTGCCCTCACTTTCTTCTCCTTGGCCCATTTGCTCAGGGCATGAATGGGAACACTGCTGAGCAGGAGGGTCATGGACTAGACCAACTGATTAGTGGTCAGAGGCAGAGGTGAGTCCTTCACACACCTAAGCACTCTGGTACCAGTTCCAAAGCTACTCTGTCATTTCCATGACTGTATCCTTCTCACATGACCAGAGTTTGGACAAGCGGGAGAGGACAGTGTAGTTAGAAATAGTCTGAAGAGGGGATTAATAATGATACCTTGCATGTACCAAAGCAACATCATCTTTACTGAAAAAACAAATTTACACATTAGCATAGCATCATCCTTGATAACATTCTTCCTGTGATTCTTTCTAGGTGCCTTACACGTACATACAGCTTCCCTTTAACACTGACAACAGTCTTGTGCAGTGCATTTGTCACATTTTATTAATATTATTTTATAAATGAGGAGATTGAGTCATATAGAGTTTGAGGACACCCTTATTTAAGTAACTCATAAGCCTGGAGACAAAAAGATCCAGGCATTCTAATTCTAAATACAGTGCTAATTCTAGTGCCACTAAAAAGAAGAAAATACTATATAGCTAGCTACTTTCTATTTTTATATTAACTCTTTGACATTCAGAGCCTCCTGTTATTTCTGAATCAAACTGAATCATTCTTAGTAATTTTGAATCAAAATTAATATACTGCCAATGAATTTGATACTGTTTAAGATAAAGTGTCATAAGAATGACTGAAAGCAACTGTTTCTTTTTTATTAACGTCTACTGATACTGAAGAATAGTCAGAATTCAGTTGCTTGCAAGTGACATTTTAAATATTCACAAAATTATGAGGCAAAATGTGCTGCAATAGTATTTCAAGTTATGCAGGTTATTAGTTTCTAGAAGCAAAAAGTAAAATATTTCAAAAGCTGTTGGTTATATTTTAGATTACCTGATTAACGGAGAATAGCTTAACCCAGATAGCTAACTATGGAAGAGGTAGGGGACAGTGTCCAAAGGGGGGACTGATAATGACACCCTGTATTTACGAAGGCAACATCTTTACTGAGAAAAAAAATTCACATATTAGCGTAATATCATCTAGTTTCTAGTGTTCTAGTTTTCTGCCAAAATATATGAAAGTATTACAGACAATACTGCATGTCAATACCAATATTAGGAAAATCAATTAAGACAAAATTCCTAGTGGTCCTTAACTAGTAAGTCAAAAATAAATGTGGTAGGAAATAAAATCCAAATTTTAGCTGTCCTATATCGAGCATTTATAAAAGGACTGTAACTTCTGATGGTTTTTAAAACTGGGGCTCTACACAGTCTCACTGAGGGGAGGCAGCATTCCTGCCCCACTTCTGAAAGCGGAGTAGACACATCTGTGTGAGTAGGAAGACATGGTCAGTAGTGCATTCCACTACAAAGAAAGTCCTCTTCTGTCCTGACTGCTTAGGTCAGATGATTTCTCCTCTGCTTATAAATTCTGTTCATGAATATGCCACTCACAATTTAGCTAAACAATTAAAAAAGATCAGCACACTTTTTCCATCTCAAAACAGAAAAGAACTGCATTCAGACTAATTTCCACTTTCATCGTATTAGGAAGTAGTAGAAAATTACTTCCAAATACTACACGGAATCTGAGTGGAGCTTTGCTTCTGTTTTTAGTGGCACTGTAACTTGTTTGGAACTCAGTATCCTATGGATTGATGCATTTGACATAAATAATCTTCTTGGAAATGCTTCCCCTGTACAAACTCTGGTAAAAATAATGCCTTGAAAGCTCTGCAAAAGATCAATCTCAGGCTCTAATAGACAGCAGGAAAATCACTTATTTATCCTCTGGCAGGTCACTGTGTCTGGAGTTTCTTTCATCCAACAGGACCTTGGTTTATCCACATTCATCTCTGGCCAAGGCAACATTGCCACATGCTGATGACATCTTTGCTTTGCTTGGACTATTACCAGAGTGATGTAAACACCATCACCAGTTGCCATTCACTAAACCCGGAGTCTGCAAGGAGTTCTGCAGAACTGATAATTCCTGCTAGCACAGGAGGGTCTTTGTTTCCCAAGCAGCTTTCCTGAGGTATCATTTCCATACCAGAAAATCCACTCATTTTAAGTATACAATATGATAATTTTTGTAAATTTGTGGTTATTTGACCATCACTACAGTCTGCTTTTAATCATCTCAATCACTCCATAAAGACACTTCAATTTTTAAATGTGTTGATAGTAAATAAATGATTCTCATTTAAGAATATAGTATAAAAATATGATTATGAATGCTCTAACATGGTTATTTAATCTATAGATTTTTGTTGTCAGAGTAATACCCAGATATCTTGATTATCACTGAGTTGATACATTTTACTTTTCAGGCCAAAGGTGGTTGCTGTGAGTTTAGTTTTTGTGGAAAATCAGAATTTGCTCAAGCTGAGCGAGATTTTTCCTACAGCAAGACAAAGAAAATATTTTAAAATTCTTATCTCTACAGGTAATTTTACAAGCTGACCTTTAAGCATTCTGAGAAATGAGATTATTTCTTTGTATAACAGCTGAAGAGCTACAGGCCTTTGAATCTATTTAGATCAGTACTCAAGAAGGACAAGACCAGGTGCTGAACTGAACTAATTGTGTCCAAAGATAACCTATAGATCAGCACCAACATCAGAAACACCACCCTTCCAAAGCAAGATCAGCAATCCAAGCAATTTTTTTCAGGGCAGGCAATTACTTTGTGGAGACCTGAATCTCATTTTAAAATTTCCTTCAGAGTTTCTGCATTTGCAACTGAACATTTCTTTTCTGGTTCTGGTATATTGGTTCCTAAGGTTCCCCTAACAAGCTACTATGAATTAGACATTTATTCTCTCACAGTTCTGGAGGCGAGGCCTCAGAGTGTCAGCAGGGCTGTGCTCCCACCCTGGCCCCAGGTAAAATCCTCTTTATTTCTTCCTAGTGTGTGGTTGTGGCCACCATCCTTGGCATCCCTTGACTCCCAGCGACTTTGCGTCTTTTCTGCCCCCACAGCACATGGCATTCTCCCTGTGTGTCTATGGCCTTAATCTCACTGCACCTGTAAAGACCTTTTTTCAAATAAAGTCACATTTGGATTGTAGGGGGCAGGAATGACCCATATCCTGAGGGTGAATATAGATTAACCCACAACACTGTGATCTTCAGGAACCGTTGCTCCATGAATGTGCTGTGCTGTAAGGTCTAAAGACTTTCCAAAGCGTAATGCATTTCCCTGAGGATTTATATCCGGGATGAAATGAGGTTTTTTTAAAAGTCAGGTCTTTTTTCAGATTATTTAAAACTGCAGTGTATAAAGAAACTGTTAAAAAAAAAAAAGGACCTGAAATGAAATTTATAATATTTTTCCATTTTTCTCAATATCTGAATTATCTTGTGGAACATGTTTAGACTCCAGAGAGAGTAAACATTCCTCATTTGTTTTCTAGTTTGTCATACAAAATGTATACAAATATTCTGCAGTGCAATCCTCTTTATGTCTTTCTGCTTTGAATATGCTTCATGAAGGTAGAGAGCAGTTTCTTTTCCCCTTTGAAGTTCTGTGTGGTTTGAAAACAAGGTTTCTATAGAAACAACCACCTCTGTTCTAGCTAGATGTCCCATGCTTTTGGGCTTTAGCTGCCACCCCTCTGGTCGTGGTTTTCCTCGTCAGCCTTCTCTAGGCACTATTTACCCTAATTTACTTTACAGTCAAATATTAATTTTATGATTTTGATAGGTGCCAAAGTGTAGCTCTACTCGTTGTAACAGGATGTAAAGTAGAGCTCTTCCTGTTTGGGTTTTAGCTGAGGCAAAACTAGAGGTGACAAGTGTACTCCACCTCCACAATAGGTGCTAACTGTTCAGCTGGACTGGTACAGGAAGGAACTTTCGTTACCCTTGGTTAACTTTATGATCTAGCCTATGAAGAAATTCAGAAATCTCAAGAGAGGAGAATGTTTACAGGAGGATTCTCTAGAGAGAGGTGTTCTTGGACAGTGATTCCTTCGGGGGAGAGGAGGCCTGACTGGGGTGTCCTTGGTACCTTAAGGCAAGTGTGAGAGTCTTGGAGGAGGTTGTGCAGAGGTTCATCTGTGACTCACATCTCTGGGGAATGGGGGAGGTAGCCAGGCCTGAGCGTCCCATGAGGGATGGCTGGTTGGAGCGACCCATGGTGATGGGAGAGCACTGCTGCAGAAGCAGATGCACAGCCTGCGGAGACCTCCATGCGGATCACACATGGGAGCCATCTGGACTTCTCTTGGGTTCTGTCCAAGGAGGCTGCTGAAAGGCTAAGTGGCTTCTGCAGAAAGTCTGGAGGTGACTTGCTAGATATCCAAGAGCTGAGAGGTGAATGACAGGAAACAGCTAGAGATATTAACAGGAGGGAAAGTTCCTTTAAACACCTGCCAAGCCCAGAGAACTGAGAAGCCATGGGTCTATCAGGAAGAGGGAAGCACCGGCCCCACAAAGTAAATTCAAATGTCCGTGAAGGGAATATAAGACAGTTATTTTGTTATTTGTAAATGTGTTTCATTATAATTTTTAAAAAATAACTCAAATAGCCTCATGCGTAGTAGGTGTTCTTTCATTGGACACTGGTTGAATTAAGTGAAGAGAATCCATGTTAGTCATTTACCAAAACGCTATATCTTACATAACATGTCCATGCACTCCAACTGCCAAGATGTAAATAGTAAAGAACACGTCTCTGGGTGTCTCAAGCATTCCCTAATTAACAAGTATCAGTTAAAGGTAGAGTGCCAAGGCTATTGCTGTAATCGGAAACCTGTATTTCAGCTAGACATGGATCTACAAGAGAAGAAGGATTTGGATTTGTCTTGGTTGCTCTTCACCTATGCCCCTGTGCCTATCGTCAGAGAGGGGACATCCTACATGATGCAGTTTATACATCCCTGTCATCTGTCCAGCATCATTACAAGTCTTTCCCAGGATTCAGAATGTGGACAGCAGCTCACGAAAAGAGCTCAGGTCCTCAGGTGTTTTTCATTGTGGCCAGAACACATGTTTGGGGTCACAAAAACTGTCCTGTCTTGGGGAAACAATGGGAGATACGTTAGTCCTGTCCTATATCCTATTTCTCAGTAGAACATTTCTACTTAGGTGTTATGATCTCATTAGAGCTCAGAGTCTCTGATAGGTGCTCCTTCAAATAAATTCCTCTTTCCAACTTCCCTATTCTGGTAAATGATAGCACTGTTTCCGTCAGTTACTAAGGATCAAAAAAATCAGTCATTTTTGTACTTCTTTTTCTATGATGTCTTTAATATCCAAGTCTTGCTGTTTTCCTTCACGAGCACCTCCTGTTGCTGTATTTTCCTTTGCAATCTTATAGCTTCACTTGCTTCCTCAATCTCCTCAGTCTTCAAAATTGTTTCTCCAACCTAAGAGTTTCTTGCACACACACACATACACAGAAGGCAGTGTGTTCACAGTGTTCAGTTGTTCACCCTAAGAGAACTTCAGCTTATCATGCTGATATTTAGAAACATTTTGTGGCTTACCACTACCCTCAGATTAAACATAAAACATTGGACAGAATTACAGTATCATCCATGTATGATGCAGCCTTCCGTACCTCCCTCATTCTGCACATCACTCCTATTCTGTTAAGTGTCTCCATATCCTCAAAGATTATTTCATTCATTCACTAAAAAATGCTTGCAACTTTGCTAGATGCCAGGGATAAGCAGTGAGAAGGAAGGCACAATCTTTGAGCAGCAATCATCACTTTGGAGTGAGTGGGGCTTACAGACCTGTCAAACAAGTTTCATGTTAGGAAACACAAAGTACTACAAGACAGCAAGGGCACATAACACTCAGGCTTGGGTTATCAGAGATTTCTCAAAGGAAGTGACTTGTACCTTGAGGCCTGAAGGCAAAGGAGGAATTTTCCAAGTGAACAGGAGTCCAGCAGTATAATAGGTAGAAGGAAAAGAATATGTGAAGGTCTAGGTGATACCAAACATGGCTAGTTTACGTAATTAAAAGAAATGTTGCTCTGTTGGAATATACTATGCTGTGGTATACGACAGGAGAGGATAGATTCTCCAAGTCAGGATAAGAAACTTGGACTGTATTCTAAGAAAAATGTAGAGGTCTTACAAGATTTTAAAGAAGGGAAAAAACAAATTTATCATAGAACGTACACTCTAGCTGCTTGGTGTAAAATGAGCAACAAAGACAGGCAGAGGACCAGGTGGGAAGCTGCTTCTGCGAGGTTGTGGTGGCCTAGATTTACATAAAGACAACGAGGGTACTTCTACAACAAGGAAATTGGGACACATTTGAGGTAAACAGTGATAGGAATTTTCAGTAATTGTAAAGATGGTCTTTTGGTTCGGATGTGAAATATCCCCTAAAGGCTCACATGTTGAAGACTTAGATCCCAGTGCATGAGTGTCCAGAGCTGAAGCTTTTGGGAAGTGACTGGCTATGATCTCAGCAAAGGGTTAAGCCATGGATACGTTCATAATCAAATGAACTCTTTGGAGGTGGTGGAAGCTGTATGAGGCGGGGCACAAGTAGAGGAAGTAGACCACTGGGGCATGCCCTGGATGATTATGTTTTGTCCTTGGCCCCTTCCTTTTCTCTTGCTCTATTTCCTGGTAATCAGCTTTCCTCTACAACTTCTTTCTTCCTTGGTATTTCTGCCTCACCACCAACCTAAAAGCAATGGAGCTGACTCACCAAGGACTGACCTCTGACACCACACGCCTTTGGTCTATCTCCTCAGGTAAATTATCACAGTGCAGAAAACTAACAGAATGAACCCCAAGTTTCTATTTGGGGCAACTGCAAGAGTGATGGTATCAATTACTAAAATAGCAAATGAAGGTGAAATAGATTTAAGTTATACGTGGTGGTTCTATTTCTGACCTGTTGAAGTTGAGGTATCTATGAGACTTCGAAGCAAAGATGCACATAGGAAAATAAGGACGTGGAAATATTGAGTTTAAAATGCAGTCTTGGAAATCATGAGGCCAAATAGACGGTGACTAAAGTAGTATGAACCAATGAGACCCACAATGGCCAGTGAGAGGAAAGTTAGGCTTTGAGAGCTATTGCCCTGGAGTGTGGAAACATTTAAGTTAACACATAAGATCGTGATGCTGAAGGGAGGCAGAGATGGATAAGTAGCTTGTGTGGTCATGGAAAGGTAAAAGGAGAGTTTCAAGAAGCAGCCAGCCTCATGAAGCTGTACAAAAACCCTAAGTTAGAAAAAGATTCAAGTGTGCAAGACAGCCCCACGAAGAGGTTGCATTGGTTATCTTCTGTTCTCGTCCATCCTTCTTCATCTGGCTGTATGGTCTGGGAGTTTGATCACCACAGGTGGCTTCAGTGAACTCTACTGCATTCTGTCTTCTGGTTGAGTTAGACCGTTGGTGAGCACTGGCAGAAGATGAGAGGAGGAAAGAGGGGAAGGGAGAGAGTAGGAATATTCAGTCCCCTGAGCTGTTCTGTGGTTCTGCCTCAGGCTATGCCGCATTTGACTTAGGGTCACAGCTTCTATTTACCCCTTTTGTCCAAGGTGGAAAAAACTTCCTACGGTTATCAGCTCTGGAGTATGGCACTATCCCTTGAGAGTTCCCTATGACCTTTGACCTTTAATGGGCTCTTTATTGAATTCTCTGCAAATTATCCCAACTTGAGTGTCCCTTCTCTTCTGCTAGGACCTTGAATTAAACAATGGTCATTCATGACTTTGGGGAGAATCTTTTTAGTGGTGTGGCACAACCAGATTGTAGATGGATCAAGGAATAAATAGGAAATAATGAAAAAGAAATGACAAGTAAGCCATTCTTTCAAAATGTGACCTATGTAACAGTGCAAACATAAAAGATAGTAGCCACAAATAAACACCCAGAGATACTTTATATATATATATATATATATATATATATATATACACACAGTACTTGTATATTTTTATACTGGGAGGATTTGAGCAATTGTTATTTGTGAGAATAACAGTAAACACAAAGAGAGAACACAACAGAAAATGAGCCTAGCAATTGGGACATAGTCCCCTAAGAAGATAAGAGAAAACAGGAAGGGAAAGTCTAGTTTGGTGATGTCACTTTTCTTCATGTAGCTGAAAGCAAGGTCATCTGTTGAAAGAAAGAATGAATGGTGATGTTTGAAATCCAGTAATAAAAGAGCAGCCTCCAAATATTTTTGAAAAGAAAATGGGATTGTCAGAACTCTGACAACCAGTTGAATGTTCAGATCATGCCTTTAGGCTACCACCAATGTGCAAGTACGTGTGGAACTTCTTCAGAAGCACAGAACCAGTGTGGGTATCTCACCAAAAAGTATAGAATTAAACTGAGCCAAGGCTAAGTTTTTCCAAGTACTTGGATGGGAGAAGAGCATCTGGGAATTAAGAAGTGAGAATTTGAAATGATAGAACATGAGATTAACTTGCATAGGGAAGGTAGTGCCAGGGAAGACTAAATTCAAGGGTCTGATTGTCCCTGAAAGTCTCAAGACAGATATGGTAGGGCTAGTGAAGTGGAATGGGGAACTGAATACCTGAATTTCATACTTCAGTATAGTTCCTCTGATGCTCACAGGGCCCAAAATGAAGGCTTTTAAAACTTTAACTTTAACTTTATTGGTACTCTCTCTCTCTATATATATATATATATAGATATCTATCTATCTATCTATCTATCTATCTATATAATGGTTGCATTTGTCATAGGGAACTGTATCTGCATAATATATCTTGATTCTTCTTCTCTTCTGCAATCCTTTCCCCTCCAACCCCTCTTCCCATCTGTATTTACAAAAGCTTTGTTGCCATTTTACCCTTCTACTCTCTTTTTTTCCTTTTCCCTTCCTTCACCCACCCCCTCCCTATTTCCCAATACCTATTATACATTTGGTTCTTATTTACACTTTCAGTTCCTCACACCAGAGAAATAATGTGCTATTTATAAATGTGTCCATTTATTTCACTTAACAGCATGGTCTCAGGGTGCATCCATTTAGATAGAAATGTCTCGAGTTTATCCCTCTTTATGGAAGACTAGTACTCCATTTTATTAAGAGAACACATCTTCTTTATCCATTTATCCCTTGATGGACATTTGGGCTGTTTCCAAGATGTAGCTACTACAGATTGTGCTGCTATAAACATGCATGTGCATATATTGCTGTGATATTCTGCTTGTAATTCTTTCAGGAAGATGCCAAGAAGGGGAATTGCTGGGTCAAATGGAATCTCTAGTCCTAGTTTTTTTGGGGAATCACCACATTGATTTCTACACTGACTGTACCAGTCTACACTCCCACCAACAGTGGAGAAGGGTTCCTTTTCCTCCACAGCCCCTCCAGCATTTATTGATTTCTTTATAATAGCCATTCTTTCTGGAGTGAGGTGGAATCTCAGCGTTGTTTTAATTTGCATAATTTGAATGACCAATGATGTTAAACATTTTTTCATGTATTTATTTGCCATTTCTACTTCTTCATCTGAGAAATGTCTATTCATTTCAGATGGCCATTTTTTGATTGGGTCTTTAAATTTGGGGATCTGATTTTTTTTTTTTTTTTTAGTTCTTTATATAGTCTAGGTGTTAGTCCTTGGTCTGAGGAACAGCTGGCAACAATTTTTTCCTACTCTATAGTTTGTCTCCTCTGTTGATGGTTTCCTTTGCTGTAAAAGCTTTTTAATATAATGTGACCCCATTTTTTTTTTTTGGTTTTGGTTTTTCTCCGGTACCGGGAACTGAACTCACGACCTTGCACTTGCCAGGCAGGCGCTTTTGCCACTGAACTAAATCCCCAGCCCCTACCCCAGTTATTGATTCTTTGTAATCTTTCCTGTGAAATCAGGTGCAAGTCTTTGTTTACAACAATGTCTTCAAGAGTTTTAACTATTTTATCTTCCAGCAGACTTAATATTTCTGTTTTAATATTTAGATCTTCCATCCATTCCAATTTTAGCTTAGTGCATGGTAAGAGATATACTTTCTAGGTTTAATTTTCACCTGTGGAAAGCCAGTTTCCCAAGAACCATTTATTAGATAGGTTACCTTTCTTTTAATGAAGGTGCTTGGCCACTTTATCAAAGATAAGGTGGATACATGTCATTGGAGTTGTTTTCTTATCTTCTAATCTATTCCTTTGATCCTCAGATCTGGGTTTTTTTGCCAGTGCTACACTGTTTTATTACAGTAGCTTTGTAGTATAATTTCAAGTCAGGGATTGTGATGCCACCTGCCTTGCCTTTGCTACCCAGAATTGCTTTGCTGTCCTAGGTCTCTTCTCATGCCAAATGAATTTTCTGAGTGTTTTCTTTAATTCTGTGAGGTGTATTATTGGAATTTTGATTGGAATTTTATCAAATCTGTATAACAATTTTGGGACCATGGCCATTTTCACTATATTTGTTCTTCCTGCCCAAGAATAGGGGATATTTTTCCATTTTCTGATATCTACTTTGATCTCTTTTTCAGAGTACTACAGTTTCCAATGTGAAGTCTTCTACTTCCTTCATTAGATTGATTCCTAAGTATTTCATTTTATATCGATTCCATTGTGAAGGGTGTTGTTTCCCTAATATCTGTCTCAGTGAGTTTGTTATTTGTGTACAGGAAAGCTATTGATTATTGAGTTTGACTGTATCTGCTACATTACTGAATTCAGTTAATAAATCTAGAATTCTTTTAGTGGAGTTTTAGGGGTCTTCTATGTAAAACATCATGTCAAAGATGAAGCCTTAATGGTGGCTGACTGCTGTGGAGAAAATGTGGATGGACGTGTGGCTTGGTAGGTGGTCCATGGGACTAGTTGCCATTCTGCATGTGACATCCTCATTGTATACCCTTAGCTCAACTCTTTTTCAGTGAAAATTGTGTATAACTAATGCCTCATACACCTTTACCAAATTGTAGTATATCACAAATGTGTAGTCATATTTAAATACAAGAGGGAATTATTTAGCCTACAAGGCAATCTCACTTTTTGAGTAATCTAAATCCTTCATTTAAATCTATAATGAAAAATGTATTTTTATAAAGAAAAAAACAGGTGGGATTTTAAAACTAGCCAGCCTGCCCAGAAATGTTCCTCATTTGGTTTTCTAATTATAAAACACAGAAGGAAAGTTTGGATTCAAGTTATAATTTACCAGAACTATACAGGATTAGTTTTTCTACATGCAATCCAGTATTTGACAGTTGTTAAATATTTGCTTTAACCATGAATTTATTTTGAGTACAACACAATTGCACCTACTATCTCTGCAGAGTTCTTTTAGGAGTTGGCATACACTTATAATATTTAACTGGAACAATCAATGATTTAAAAGTAAAAATGCATTAAAAAATAGAAAATGCATGAATTACTACACTACCTTGGAAGCACATAAGCTTTGACAGAGAGTGGAAAAAAAATTGTTGTGTAAAAAGCATCAACATGATTTTTTTAAAGAACCTTTTCTTTTTATTAGCTGTAAATAGATTTAGCTCTTTAGCAAGATCTCTTTGGAACACATACTCAAAATCCAATAATGTGTGTCAGGGTACTAATGATAAAGGGTACTCATTCTCTTCCTCTTCAATCATACTAATTTGTCACACAGATAATGTTGATTTGCATCTTTAAATTTCTAGACACATGATTTATAGACACACAATATTCATATATATGTTATACACATTCACATATATATATATAGGTATATGAATGCATTGAGTGTGTGTGTGTAGCTATCTAGATGTAGACATACACTTTCACACTTACTCTGTTCTCTGTGCAAAAGGGGCACTATCAGCATTTGTTGAAAAGTCATGGTGGATTATATTAAACTGGACGCATCTCCCACCTACTTATTTTTGTAAGCAATGAGTAACTCCGGTGCTGGAAACAAGTATCCACTATACAGTGTATTTCTGGTTGAAGAAAATGAGAAGTACATTTTGGTGAGACGGTAACAAGTATGATCAGTCGAATGTACATGAACTTGGTCTCATTAACTTCTGATACAAATTTCAAATTCTTGAAATATTTATTGAAGGTCATTAAATGTCAAACCATTGATAATCAAGGGAGCAAAAAGTAGATTTTACCTGATATGAATCAGGTTGGTAATTGATATAGTTACATTTTATGTACTGTATTTTACCTGTGGCGGAAACATATATCTATATTCAAAATATTTTTAAAAATTTTATTTTAAAAAGAAAAATACAACAAAATTTCAAACCAAGATAATAGGAGCATAAAAATGTTTAATACACGGCATATTGTTATCTTTAAATCAGTTACTTAGAGTACAAGGCATAGGCATTTAATTACCCAAACAATATTAGCACAAACATTTCTTTTCAATGAACTAAGAGAAATTAGTAGTATAACTACTTTAACTCATATTATATATATATATGAGCATTATATATTGCTTTTTCCTTCCTTCTTTTCTCCTTTCCCTCATCCCAGTTTCTCCTTCCTTTGAACACTTTCTTCCTATTTTACAATATCTATTCTACATTTTGGATCTTATTCATTCTTTCAGCTTCTTACACTAGAAAGACAATATGATGTTTACATATATGAGTCTAATTTATTTCACTCATGAGTATAGTCTAAAGTTGCATCTATTTACATATAAAAGCCTCAAGTTTATCATTCTTTATGGCTGAGTAGCATGCCATTGTATTAAAAAAAGAGTGCATCTTTTTTATCCATTCCCCAGTTGATGGGCATTCGAGTTGTTTTCAAGATGTAGCTATTACAAACTGTGTTGCTATAAATGTGGGCACAAATACATCACTATGGTATGATGTTTTCAGTTCTTCTGGGAAGATACCCGGAAGGGGTATAGCTGGGTCAAATGGGGCCTGTAACCCTAGTTTTTTGAAGAATCTTCACACTGATTTCCACAGTGATTGCACCAGTCTATACTCCCAGCACAGTGGAAAAGGTTTTTTTTTTCCCCACAGCCCCTCTAAAATTGATATTGGTTGATTTCTTGATAAGAAGCCTTCTTTCCAGGATGACATAGAATCTCAGTGTTGTTTTCATTTGTATTTCTCTAATGACCAGTGATGATGAACATTTTTCATGTATTTATTTGCTGTTCATATTTGTTAATCTGAGAAGTGTGTATTCATCTCAAATGCCCACTTTTGGATTGGGTCTTTCAATTTGGGGCAATCTGATTTCTTTGAGTTCTTTATATGTTCTAATAGTAAACCTTTGAGGAACAGCTGGAAAACATTTTTTCCCACATTATGGCTTGTCTCTTCACTCTGTGGTTTCTCTTGCTGTGCAAAAGCTTTTTAATAAGATGAGATCCTAGTTGATGATTCTTTGTGTAGTTCCAATGCAGTTGGGGTTCTATTCATAAAGTCTTTGCCTACACCAGTGTCTTCAAGAATTTTACCCATTCTGTCTTCCAGCGGATTAAGTGTTTCTGTTCTAATATTTAGATCTTTGATTCATTTTGAATTCAGTTTACTGCATGGTGGAAGATATGGGTCCAATTTTAATCTTCAGCATGTGCAAAGCCAATTTTTCCAGCATGATTTATTAAAGAGGCTATCTTTCTTCCAGTGAACATGTTCAGCCTCTTTGTCAAAGATAAGGTGGCTAAGTATGTTTGGAGTTGTTTCTGCATCTTCTTATCTGTTCCACTGATCTTCAGGTCTGGTTTTTTGTTTTTGTTTTTGTTTTATTTTTGCCAGTACCACATTGTTTTTATCACAGTAACTTCATAGTATAATTTCAAGTCAGGGATTGTGATGCCACCTGCCTTGCCTTTGTTGCCCAGATTTGCCTTTTCTATTCTAGGTCTCTTCTGGTTCCAAATGAATTTTAGGATTGTTTTCTCTAATTCTGTGAGGTATGCTCTTGGAATTTTGATAGAAATTGCATTAAATGTGTATAACAGCTTTGGAATTATGGCCATTTTCATTATATTGTTCTTCCTATCCAAGAGGAAGGGATATGTTTTCATTTTCTGATATCCTCTTCAACCTGGAAATATTTTTTATAAACTAATCTACGCTGTTCTCATGAATTTTCAAAAGTCAGTAGTTTTTAGTTATAATATATTAATTCTTACATATCACTCCTATTTACTTTAGGAAAAGTAACTTTGGCCTTTTTATAAAGCAGAGTATATTTTAATGTACATATGACTATTTGTATTTTCTTTCAAGTTTTATAGGTTGTTATTCCAATTAATAACACTTCTTGTGCTCCTAGGAAAAAATATCTGCAGCTACCAGTAAAAACCTCACATTTTTATGTATAAAACAGAATTTTAGAAGAATTAGAAGGCAATACTGATATTCCAATTATAGGAATTTTCTTTCCATTCATACATATTCCCTCTCAAATATTATATATTATAGGTGCTATTGTGTGACCAAATGCTGTCTTAAATAACTAAAAGTATTCAAGCATGATTATTTGCTTTCTTATCTTTTATAACCTCTGACAATCATCCTTCTGTTGGTAACTTCTGTAATGACAGATTGTCTGACCACACTTAAGTAAAACTGGAAGAGCTAGAATATTCATATATTAATAAAATGGATTAAAGCTCTTATTTAAATTTTAGTTTATTTAAGGAATATGTGAACTATGTGATGCATTCATGCTGGCATGTTTTATAGAGTTATTGAATGAATATATTTATAAATACTTACCTGGATAAAAAATCACAGTGACTTTACTACAGATTTCATTTTTTTGTTTATATACTTATCAAAAATGTTTATTAAGGACATCAATTAAAATCTAGTAATGAGTTATATGGTGATAAATAAAACAGATCACAGACTCCCGTGGGGCTTTTAACTCAAGGTTATATTACTTAGACTTTACAGTCAAAAAAGTTTCCTGCAGTATTTGCTAGAATTAGAGTTCCAGAGCCTCCGTTCAAAAGATCTGGAATGCAGACTTCAGAAAATGCATTTTAAAGATACCATCCCACACAGTTTGAAGCACATTCTCAAATCTCATTTTGATTGCTGAGTGATGTATTTTACACATCCTCCTGATCATCATTATTTTCAGTACCACCCAATGGCTGCCTTTGAGTTCAGAATATTTCCAAACCCCTTGGCATAGTTTCTGTCTTTCTCCCTAATCTCCTTTCTTTTTGGTACCGGGAATTGAATTCATGACCTTTCTCCCTAATCTCCTTTGGCCAATCTTTTCCTAGCTCTGAGCTCCCCATCGTGCTGGCTTCCTTCTGCTCTCAAAACCTGGTGACCTCACATTGTACTCGGCGTCTTTACCATCTTATTCACTGCAGGTAGTATCCTCCTCTGCATAAGGTCTCATCACTCAGACCTCAGCTCAGACACCACCTCCTCAGGAGGCTTTGCAGACCGTTCCTGTCCTGGCATTCACAGTCGAATGCTTCCCAAGGTTGTCTTTTGAAAAGACAACCCTAGGCCATTTAAAAATATATGGAGTTCTTGGAATCACCCCACTTGTCATCAAGGAGAGCGCCCCCAAAGAAAAGCCCAGGAATCAGGTGTGTGTGTGTGTGTGTGTGTGTAAAATGAGAATAAGAACATTTAATACAAGACTGATTTTTTAAAATTTTAAGTGCATGACACAGTGCTGTGAACTATATGCACTGTGTTGAGCAGATGTATAAAACGCATTCATTTTCCAACCTGGAAGTTGAGACCCACTGAACAACTCCCCATTTCCTCTGACCCACCCTGCCCCTGGAAACCAACATTCTCCTCAATGCTTCTATGAGTCTGACTACTTTAAAATGTCTCATATCGGAAGAATAATGCAGTGTTTATCCTTCTGTGACTGGCTTATTTCCCTCAGCACAATGACTTACAGGTTCATAGTTGTTGTTGGATGTGGTAGAATTTCCTTGTTGGTTAAGGCTAAATAACACTCACCATATTTATAGATAAAGAGGCACATTTGCCTTCATCATTCACCTGTCACATTAGATATGTAGGTTATTTCCATATGTTCGTTATTGTGAACAATGATATAATAAATGTAGGAGTGCAAATATTTCTTTGAGATCTTGATTTCAAATTTTGTAGATAAATACATGTAAGTAGGGTCACTGGATCATATGGGAGCGCTAATGTTTTTAATGTTTTGAGGAATCTCCATAAGGGTTACATCATTTTACCTGCTCATCAACAGTGCACATGAATTCTAATTCCTCTACATCCTCAGCAACGCTCATCTTTTTACACATAGTACATTCTAACAGATGTGCAATGACAGCTCGTTGTGATTTCGATTTGAATCTCCCTAATGATTGATGAACACCTGTGCCTATATCTGTTCGTTATATGTATGTCTTCTTTAGGGAAGCACCTGTTCAAGTCCTTTTTCCACTTTTAAATTGAGTTATCTGCTCTCTGTTTGTTGACTTTTGATGCTGACTGTAGAAGTATGTTATATATTTGCAAAATTAATTCCTGCTCTGTTATGGACATGGTGAGTGTGCTCCCTAAGAGTTCCTGTGTCAGGTGGAAGTGTTTAGGGTGGAGAGCTCTTTAGGAGACAGGCCTAGTTGGAGGGCCTTCCTGGCCACGCCTCTGGCTGGTGCTGGTCTCACCATGTGACCACTCCCTCTCACCTGTGCACCTGACATTGCAGTGCTACCTGCCATGAGGTAGTACAGCACAGGTGGCTCTCTCTATGCTGTTTGGACTTTCAGCTTCAAAAGTCTGAACTAAATAAACCTCTTTTCTCCTAAATTACTAAGTATCAGGCATTTCTTTATAGTGATGGAAAATAAACTTAATACAACCTTCATCAGACACATGCTTTGCAAATATTTTTCACACTCCATGGGTTCTTATTTCCTTTCCGATTCTTACTTGTTTATTTTTGCACTTTTAGTGTCATACTCAAGCAAACATTACTAACATCAATATTATGACGATTTACCCCTCTCTTTTCTCCAGGAGTGTCTTAGTTACTTTCTCATTGCTGAGTTCATATACTCAACACCCCAACTGTAAGCGGGAAAAGTTTGTTTCAGTTTATAGAGGTGTCAGTCCGTGGTCAGCTGGCTGTAAGGCAGGGCTGCATGGCAGAGGGACCTGGCAAAGGAGAATAGCTCACGACAGGGTGGCAAGAATCAGAGATGTGTCAAGGGAGGGGGAGGGGAGACAGACCCTCCTAGTCCATGGTTCTGTGACCCACATCCTCCACCCAGGCTTCACCTCCTAAATCACAGTTAGCTAGACACTCATCACTGGGTGAGTCCACTGATGGGTATCATCTCCTTGTGACCACTGAGACTTTGAGGGGGGTGCATTTAGATATAATCTATAACAAAGCATTTTGTAGATTCATGTCTTATGTTTAAGTCTTTATCCATTTTGAGTTTCTTTTTGTATATGACATAATGTAAGGGTCTAATTTCATTCTTTTTGACATGAATACCCAGTTTTGTCAGCTTGACTTGTTACTAACCATCCTTTCTCCCACTCTGTATTTTGAAAATACCGTGGTAGAAGATTAGTTCATTAGATTTTTTGTGTGTGTTTATTTCTTAGTTCTTTTTCAAGATTATTTTGGATCATCAGGAATCTTTGTGATTCTGTATAAACTCTAGGATCTTTTCCTCTGTAAAACAATGCCATTAGAATTTTGATAGGGATGGTAAAATTTCTAAGTTTTAAAATTCATGGGATTGGAACATAGGCCTCTCTTTCTTTCTCCTTTCTTTCTTTCTTTCTTTCTTTCTTTCTTTCTTTCTTTCTTTCTCCTTTCTTTCTTTCTTTCTTTTTTCTTTCTTTCTTTCTTTCTTTTTTCTTTCTTTTTTCTTTCTTTCTTTCTTTCTTTCTTTCTTTCTTTCTTTCTT
>NW_004955403.1:15846341-15877189 GCF_000276665.1 Chinchilla lanigera
TTTCTTTTTTCTTTCTTTCTTTCTTTCTTTTTTCTTTCTTTTTTCTTTCTTTCTTTCTTTCTTTCTTTCTTTCTTTCTTTCTTCTTTCTTTCTTTTTTCTTTCTTTCTTTCTTTCTTTCTTTCTTTCTTTCTTTCTTTCTTTCTTTCTTTCTTTCTTTCTTTCTTTCTATCCAGCATGGGGCACTCCATGCTGAGCTATATCCTCAGTGTGTTTTATTTTTATATTTTGAGACAGAGTCTTACTAATTCATTAAGTTGCCAACACTGTGCTCAAATTTGTGATCCTCCTGCCTCAGCTTTGTCAAGTGCTGGAATTACAGATATACACCACCATGCCCAGTTTATTTTCACAATGTGTATGTGAGTGTGTGTGTGTGTGTGTGTGTGTGTGTGTGTGTGTGTTAATTTCTTCATCAATGTTTTCATTGATGTTTTGGGTATATCTTTTACTTCTTTAGTTAAGTGTGTTCTTATTTCATTCTTTTTGATGATATTGTAGATGAAATTATTTTCTTAGTTTCCTTATGGATACTTCATTGTCGATATAGAAACAGAGATGATATTTACATCCTAGATTTGCAGTTTAAAATTTTACTGAGCTTGTATATTATTTCTGAAAGGTTTTAGTTACTGCTATAATTTGTGAAGTCCTTAGGATGTCTATATAAAATAACATCATCTGCAAATTATTTCACTCTTCCCTTTTAACTTGTATGCATTTCAAGTGTTTCACTCATGCAGTTGCTCCAGTGAGGACTTCTACTACCGTGCTGAACAGAATGGTAAGAGTGGGCATCCTCATCTTCTGTCTGATGTGGGAGGAAATCACTAAGTGTGACATTATCTGGAGGGTTATCTTATGAGATAATAATTGCTGGGTTCTGTTAATTACTTTTTCTGCATCGACTGAGACCATCATATGATTTTTAACCTTCGTTCTGTTAAAGTAGTATATCGCACTGATTAATTTTCATATGATGAACAATGCTTGCATCTCAAATATAAATCTTACTTGGTTGTGACATAGCATGATTTTAGTGCTGTATTGAATTTGGTAAGCTAGTAATTTGTTGATTTTTGCCCTTGTGTTCATCAGAAAAATTAGTCCGGTTTTGTTTTCCTGTGTCTTTGTTAGTTTTGTTTTCTTGTGTTATTATTGCTACTGGAGTAACACTGATTTCATAAAATAAGTTTATAAGTATGCTGTCCTCTTTACAGTAAAAAGATTTTTTTTTTTTTTTTTTGGTACCAGGAATTGAACTCACAACCTTGTGCTTGCCAGGCAGGCACTGTGCTGCTGAGCTATACTCCTGGCCCCTGCCATCCACTTTAATATTTTAGAAGAGAAGTAGAAGAGAAGAACTGGCACTAATTCTCCTTTAAATGTTTGATAGAATTTACCGGTGAAGCTATCCAGTTCTTGGCTTTTCATTATTAGGAGATTTGACTACTAATTCAATCGCCTTTCCAGTTATAGCTCTGTTTAGATTTTCTATTTCTTCATGATTCACTCTCAGTAGGCTGTACATTTCTAGGAATGTATCCACCTTTTAAAACGTTATTCAGTTTTCCAGAGTATATTTATTCATAATAGTCTCATGATCCATTTTATTTTGATGGTGTCCATTGCAATGGCTTAAATCTAAAATGATTCTTTTATGGGTGGTATACAATTGGATTTTGTTTTTCTTTCCTTTATTTTAATCTATTCTTTTACTATATGTCTTTTGATTGAGTTGTTTAGTCTGTTAACCTTTGAAGTAGTTATTTATAGTGAAGAACCTAATATAACTATTTTGTTATTCACTTTCTTTGTCCTAGTGTGCTTTTCTTCCTTTCCCATTTTCTGTCTCAAATTGATGCTATTGCTAAAATTATTGCAAAATTTAGTGAATACTTCATCTTACTTCTGGGGAAGCAGTTCATACTTTATATTTCATGTGTTGCCACATGTCCATACATATAATACATACTAGCTTCATATCTTAAATACAATGAACATATGCACATACATTAGAAAACAATTCTGTGCACTTGTCTATTAGGGAGATATATGAATTATTTCATTAGAACTAACATTTATTTTAGGGATAAAATTTAACATTTTATTTTGTCTCTAAAATGTCACAGTGTTGTAGATAATATTCTACAATTGTTTATAATGTGATAAAAATGGGACCTGTGTAAGAAGGTTGAAAGTTACACCATCCTAAAACAATGATTATGTTGTAAAAGAACAATCTCTCATGAAGATTTCCACTTTAAAAGGCACAGCCAGTGAAAAAAATAATTCAGGAGAGATTGCTGAAATGGTTTCTTGTTAGAATCTTCGTTCAGGCACTGTTCATCAGCCTTTACCGCCTACACTTTAGTGCTCATAGTAACAGCTGTGTTAGGTTAGTGGACACTTTTAGTGGTATCAGAAACTGGTGGGCATATCCCTGGGGAATGCAAGTGGAGCTTGTGATCTTGATTTCCTAGTCTTCACCTCTTTCAGTCAAGCAATCAGTGTTTACTAGTTAGCCATTCAAAAAAAAAAAAATACCAACTAATATATCAAATACTGCTGTAGCCAATCATGAAAAAATAGAAAAGGTCCTTACTCTCATCAAATTTATTTTCTAGTCATATGTGACAGGCAACATAAAATATATAAAAGAAAATTAACAAACTAAAGGGATCAAAAGCAATGATGTTACCATTACAGTGGAAGAATTCTGTAGCTTTGTCATGATGTGAGTCATCTGTATTCCTCAGAGTGACCAAATACACTTCCTCTCTCAGCTGCTAGAAATCTAGAAGCCCAGGTCCTTCTAGGCTCCCTTTTCCCCTATGGGTTGCACTCTGGTGGGACTGAAAAGGTGTCTCAGCGGGTGCTTTCTCCTGTGGCCATCATCTGGCCATAGGCAGTTCTCAAGTATCCTTTCTTCCAACAAATCTGTGAATCCAGGCCATTCCAAGTCAACCCTATCTTTCTGCTCTTTTATAAACCCAGCTTATCTCTTGCCTTTAGGTATTTCTAGGTGCCAAGCTGTGTCCTATGATTCTAGGGGATATTGGTTGAAGATCACTGTGTCTTATTATCAAGTTTATACAGGAGGCAGAAAAGAAGCTGAGGTAGCTTTTCCTCTCAGCCCTTCTTCTTGAATATAGGTACCTGGGGGAGGGGCTCATGGTATACCATCAATTCAATTGAAAAACTAATCGCTAATCTCCAATACCTCTCCTGACCCTTTTAATTCCTTTTATAGAATGTTGGTTAATGGTTAGCTAAAACTTTTAAAATCAAATTGTCTACCTATTTTAAACATCCTGTATAGGAAATCTAGTATCTCACTTTGTAATGCTGAAACAACTTCCACTTTATGCTTTGCAAACTAAAATTTAGGTAACGATTTCCAAATGAAAGTTCTACAATAATGCAAAAAATCAAAATAAGGTAAAAATGAAAATAAGATGACATGGATCATCTTCCCACAAGGAACGTAAACATTACATGCCTCATCCATGTACTAATAAACTAAAAAAGTGGCAAATTAAAACTGAGTAAAATCATAATTATGGATTGACATTTTGCAGAAGATAATACGCTCATCTGAGGCACTAAGCCTCATAATATACCTTCGGTTTCTGTGTAATATGCCATTTGTACAATTAAAATTTTAAAAAATAAGTTCAAGATAACTGAATACTTGCATGGAAAAAAGGCTATATTTAAAATTTTAAAAATACAGTGAGATGATAGAGTAACTGGACAGACCCTTTAGATTGAATTGTTCAGGAAGACCAAGGGGGAGAGCATTATGAAGAGAGAAAAGTAGAGTGAAGGAGTCCCTAGGTGGGCAGAATTACTTGAGATTGGTCACGGACAAGGAGGCAAGCCTGTGTGCGAACAGTGTGTGGGCGAAGGGGAGGGAAGTCAGAGGGTAAGTCAGGAGCCAAGTCTTTTTGGACTTTGTAAACCAAAGAAGTACTTTTTATTTTTTTAAGCTGATGGATTGCAAGAAGGAGGAAAAGAAACAGATACATAAAAGATAACTACTCAATGACTAAGCTCATGCTGGCTATTGTGAAAAGAAAGAAAGAAAGAAAAAGAAAATTGAAAAATAAGGGAGGAACTTTCTTGCCCTTTCATGAGGAGGAGTTATGTGACTTCACAATAGGTCAAGAAGAGACTTTCTTCTTTTTGCCACTAAACTTTGGCACAACATATGACTACTGAATTTTTAAGTTCAGATATTCAATTTTTAAAGATTAAGCTTTTTCATTCCACCATTTAATATATCAAAATTCATGATATTCCTTGTGTTTCTTCCTTTCCCACTATACTGGCTGTTCTGCTTAAGTTGGCCTTGTTTTGTGCTTGGTTTTTAGCCCGACTGCAGAAGATAAAGGATTACAAATGGGACTCTGTGTTTTAAATAGTAGAGGTCATCAAAGGAGTCCGGGAGAGAAGCACTTTCCCTAGAGTCTCTCAGGCGCTGCGAGTTGAAACGCAGGCTCAGTGGAAGAGCGCACTCTCTGAAGCTGCCCCTCTGGACACAGGAAATGGTAATAAGATGATTGTAAATGTCTATATTCAGCAAAATGAGTCATGGGTAAGGCTCTGGAAGCAAGTCATCAAGATAAAAGGATTGAGTTTAGTTTGTCTAATGAAATGAAAGGATGGTGGATACAGAGGAAGTCGTCTGATTTCACGAGCTCAGGAAGGAATTTTTATTTTCTCTGGTTGTTAGAATGTGGCCGTATGAGGGGCACCGAACTGGAGAAGTCCGTGGAACTGGGAGAAGAGATGGAAAGCAGAAGTACTGAGTGTTGAAACACTGTTTTGGAACCTAGTGATTAATAGCATGAGTTCTGGAGCCAAACTTCCCGAGCCAAACCTGGGTCCTTACTGATGATTTATGTGATTAGCAAGTCACTTATCCTTCAATGCCTCAAATTCTTTGCTGTAAATTGGGAAAATATTGCTCTACACCTCTTGGACTTGTTGGGAATTCAATGAGTGCATATGTATGTAGCTCTTAGGATGTCACCTGCACCATGTAAACATGCATTAGCGACCCTTAGGATCACACTGAAGTGACTTCCCCATAGACACCTGAGAATCCAAAATCCATTTCCTTTGCCAGATATGATCCATACAAGCACAGAGAATAAACATCACTGGGATGGGATTCAGCGTGCTTGGTAGTATGACAATAAACTAAAAGATCAGCTAAGACTTCATTGCCCTAGGAGCCCAGGGACAGAGAGAAAAGGGAAGCAACACAAAGCATGAAAATCCAACATGCTCGGTAGGATGGAGCAGGACAGGACTCACAAAGTGGAAGAAGACAAAGAAGAGTCAGGGGGTCAGATGAGCAGAAGAGAAAGGGAAGGAGATCATTCAAAACACAGATGACCCAGCAGGGGATGGTGGCACATACCCGCAATCCCAGCACTCAAGGCAGCAGAGGAGGGAAGAAAGCAAGTTTTAACCCCGCCTGAGAAATTTATTGACATAGTGAGAGCCTGTCTCAAAATAAAAAATCAAATAAAGGGTTAGGGTTGTAGCTTAGTGTGAAGGCCCTGGGTTCAATCTCTAGTATAACAAAGGGAACAAAATAAAACAGAAAAATAGATCATCAGAGACTGAGACAGTGGTTATATTAAGCAGGTAGACCGATAAAGAAAAAGACATGGCTAATTCTTTTGAGAGGAGCTGGTAAGTGAAGGAAACCATTTGGGCTCCAGATGTACATGTGGAAGGGAAAGAGAAGTGATGTGTCAAAACTGACAGATCGCTCATTTCCAAAAGATGAAACTTGTTTTAGCATCACCCTTTGAGAGAATGGCCAGACTGTGGGGAAATTCATTCAATTTGTTCTTGAGAAATTCATCGGATTCAGAGGCTAATGTGGAAAAGGGTATTGTTATCCGTGACAGGAGGCTTTTGGTATGCTTCCTAATACTGGAGACACAGACCAAACACACTCTCTGGGCATAAGGCTAAGATGGTAAATTTGAAAGAAATAGCTAGAGAATGTGTCTGGTTACGTCTGCCACATCTTTGTGCACTTGAGTTTAAACTGATTCAAGTGAAAAGCCCTGGCTGATCAGCTTTCACAGCTGCTTTCCCGTGAAAAGCATCTGCCGCAGTCCAAGTGAAACACTCACCCCCAATGCCAACAGGGGGAGTTTAATTCGGGACAGGACACAGAGCTCAAACTCAAGGAGGAAGTAGCGAGCACCATGGAAAATGGCATTTCAGGTTTCTGAGTTTGAAAATCAATGGATCATTTCTATTTTCCAATAAAATGAAAATATGTGAAATGAAATTAGTAGGACAAAATAAGCCACATTTTAATTATCACACTCAATAGTCATTCTGCTCCACTGCTAGAACAGTTTTTAAATGCTCACCTCTAATGGTTCTGCTTATCTAATTAAGGACTAGGAACAACTTCCAGATTGACACTGGCCACATTCCTGTTTGAATAGCATTAACTTAAAGGGTTCGCATTAACTTAAACTAGCATGATTCCTTTAGTCCAGAGAGACACTGAGCTAGAGGGGTTAATTCTACATAGTAGCTGGAGCGAGGACAGGTACTTCATCTATGTAGCACATTTTTATTCCCTAAACGTTATGTGTGCTCAGTTTTCCATTTATTATCATTACACACAATATGTCAGGCAGCTAAAACCTCCTTTACTGAAAAAAATCCTCATGATGAAAAAGCATTTCTTTAAGTGCCGATGATTTTGTCCTACTATTTTCTAGTATTGCACTGTAATATACTGGCTTGATGTATATAGTTTTAGGTTGCAAAAGATCCATTCTTGGAAGTTAAATTTCCTAATGAGAGGAAGACAACTGAAGGAGGAGGAAATTTAAGAATAATGTCATCAATATTGTTGACATATGTAATGTTCTGTAGCTTCCTAAACTTTCTCTAGCTTCTTGAGAGTATAATTGGGAAGAAACCTACTCAACAATATAATAGTTATATGAATTCAGGTATAAACTCCAAATTAAAAGGGGTTACTTCCTTCTCAAATGAAGTTTTTTAAAAAGGCAAAGCTGACAGGCATATGGTAAAGGTCACATAATCTTCAGCCTGCAAATGTTCACGGGCTACAGGCTGAGGTGAGAATCTGCATCGGCGCGGAGCTCTTACTGCCAGCCACTCTCCGCCATTGTTCACATTGTCACCTTTGCCATGAAGGATACCTGCAAATATGGTACCCTCAGGAAAGCACATGCAATTCATGGGTATACTGCCAGGAGAAGAGATAGAGCCACCAGCACAGGACAGAACAGGCAATAAGTTTCAGAACATTGCATTTTATGATTAAAAAGGGCTGATTGCTAATAAAATTCAATGATTATGACATGATTTCCCCAACCATACTTAAAGTAACAACAAGGTTACCCAAACTGAATATTTTCAGAAATTCAGACACCAGAAGGCATTTCTAGATGTCCCAGCTGCAAAAGCTCTAAACTATAACTATCATATTCATTTCAACAGAACGGTAAAGCAAAAGCACTTATTGCTGGTGACATTCCAGGGAACGGTTAAAATTGCTTTATGGCCTTTGGTAATGAAAGCAGACAGCAGTGTAACAATACGTAATAAGGTGAGTTTAGTTTTATGTCCCCAGAACAATGTCCTTTACCCTTATGGTTCAATTCTTTAAACTGTTTCAGTTTTAAGTAATTACAAATGAGAGCTGGAAAGTGACAGATATAACCTGTGCAGCAAATGGACTTTGTTGTAGCGTGGTAGTATTCCCCCATGTACTATTACCTTTGACTTCAAGGGATTCAGTGTAAGTGAGGATGTCACGTGAAACAAATGCCCCCTGACTTACATCGAGTTCATAAGGATCTTCTCCAAGCAAGACCAGCTTCAAGCCTGTGGCTGGAGGCACCTCCCAAATGATAGTGTATAAAACACTGGAGCTGCATTTGGTGCTGCTGGAAGATAAAAATGTATTTTGTTCTGATCGTTCCATTCATATTTGAAAATTAATATCAACATAAATATGAGTACATGAAATCCATGGCTTTACAGCTATTGTTTCTTAAGATGTTTTAAAATATATTTTTAAAAAGGCAAAATGATCCCATAAAAGCCATGGTTTTATGGATATTATTACTTAAAATGATTTTTAATTTTGAAAAAGTCCATACTAAGAAAACTATTAAATAAATAATAGCATAAGTGGTAAGTGGCAGTGGGGAACATTTCATGTTGGTATATGAAAGACTATGTGTCCCAGTTAATCTCAGTTGTCAACTTGACTGGATTGTGAGGCTTCTGGAGGGCTGAATGGAACACGAGACTTCTGTACACAGGAGTGGATTAGGACATTGAGGTTCACAGCTCAATGTTCTGTTAGGAGTGGGGGACCAGTTGGACAGGGGTCACTGGGGTCATGCCCTTGGAGGGCACATCTCCTGTTCATTCCTTACACTGTGCTTTCCAGCCACTAGGGAGGAGGCAGCTTTGCTCTGCAATACACTTCTGCCATGTTTCTGCCTTGGAGCCAGCTGGCCATGGACTAAAACCTCTGACAGCATGGGGCAAGTTAAACCTTTTTTCCTGTAAATTGTGGGTGTTGAGTATTTTGGCTCTGCAGTGGGAAAGCTTACCAGTATTCTGTGGAAACCAGCCTCCAAGATGGCATTGGAGGCCCTCCACTCCTTCTACTCATGCCTTTCCATAGTCCCTCTCACAAGGAATAAAACTGACATGCCACCAATGAGATGTTGCACAAATAAAAGAGTGTGACTCCCAAAATGAGGCATGAATCCCCTTTGCTACTTTTGACCATTTGTTTTGTGGGTATAAACTACTACGGCATGAAAAGCAGCCTTGTAGAGAGGTCACACAGCTCAGAAGGAACTGCATCCTCCTGTTATGGCACTGTGAGTGAGCTGACATTTTGACTGCAACCACATAGGGTAGTCTCAGCCACAAGCATCCAGCTAAGCATTCTCAAAAATTTCTGACCCACAGAACCCCTGTGAAATACATGTTTATTGTTGTTTGAAGTTACTACAGCTGGGATATTTAAGTAGCAGTAAAAACACTAGGAACAGAAAAGTAATACCATGACCAAGACTCAGAAACAATGCCTGAAAATCCCATTTAGCACTGATCATATAAATCTTTGGTTTATTTCGCCTCCATTTTCCCGAAGTTTCATTTTCAAAAGGGCTGAATTGAGATCTAACAGGAAGGTGTATCTGTCACTTCTGCTTTTTGCTGAGGCTGCATGCAGGTCTCCTTATGCAGCAAAGTATTTATTATCACCTATTCCTTGTGACACTGAGAGGGGGAGATTTTGATGAAACCAACAGCTCTGTAGCCAAGAGAAATCCAGTATACCCCAAGAACAGACAGGTCTTATAAAAGTGATTTAAAGACCTAGATTCTAAATTTTACTCAAATTGCTCTTTCTATTGTTGTCTTTCTGTTTTCAGAAAGGATCTCAAAGCAGCTGCTATCTCTCAGCTCTATCTTGAAGGGCAACTTTATAGTTTTCCTGGTCCCTAGCTGAGTGTGCTGTGAATTCAGAGGAACTGTTAGTTGTTATTATTTAATATCTCTCCTTTAAAAACTTCAAAATGGATTTATCTTCTTTTCATTTTAAAAATCAACTTGGCTTTCTATTCATGAGCAAGGGATATCTTTCCATTTTCTGATATACTCTTCAATCTCCTTTTTCAGAGTACTGTAATTTTCAGTATATAGATTCTTTACTCCCTTTGTTAGATTGATCCCTAAGTATTTCATTTTTTGGATGCTATTGTGAAGGCTATGATTTCCCTAATTTCTTCTCAGTGAGTTTATTGTTTGTGTACAGGAATGCTATTGATTTTTTAATATTGACTTTGTATTCAGCTAAGCTACTGAATTTGGTTATTAAATCTAGAAGTCTTTTGGTGGAGTTTTTGGGGTCTTCTACGTAGAGTGTCATGTCATCTGCAAATAATGATAATTTGACTTCTTCTTTTCCTATCGTTATTCCTTTTATTTCTCTCTTTTGTCTAATTGCTCTGGCTAATGTTTCCAGCATTATATTGAATAGGAGTACTGACAGTGAACATCCATGTCTTGTTTCTGATTTTAGAGTGAAAGCTTTCAGCTTTTGTCCATTTAGTATGATGTTGGTTGTTGGTTTATCATAGATGCCTTCTATCAGAGTCAGGTAAAGACCATCTATGCCAATTTTCTGTAGGGTTATTTTTTTAATCATGAATGAGTGTTGTACTTTGTCAAAAGCTTTTCTGGCTTTTGGGGGAATACTTTTTAATTAGATATATTAATGGGGTACAATTTGATGTTTCAGATGAGATCAGGCACGTTCAGGGTGGTATGGCCATAGACAATTCGATGTTTCAATACATATATACATTATACATTGATCACATCAGGCTACTTACCCTATGCAGCACCTCATGCATTTATCATTGCTTTATTGTCAGAGAATTTAAAAACTTTTCTTCCAGCTATCTTGAAATACACAATGACTTCTTGTTAACTGAAGCCACACAATCATGTAGTAGAACATCAGAGCTCCTTTATTCCCTCTAACTGTAACTATAACCTGCCAACCACTCTCTTGTGCGTGCTCTCCTATTCTGTTCCCTCCTGGGCTTCTACTAATCACTGTTCTACTCAGCTCCACCCTCAGGCACAACTTTATAGTTTTCTACAGTACCAATTGTTTTTAAGAATTTGCATGAGTAAGGTTATACAGTTTTCATCCGTTTGTGTCTGATTTATTTCACTCAACATAATCTCCTTCAGGTTGTTCATGTTATTTCAACTGAGAGGACTTTACTCTTTTTATGACCAAATAATATCCCTTTGTATAGACGTGCCTTTTTTGCCTATTCGTTTGTTGTTAGGCGTTTCAGTTGATTCCAAGTCTTGGTTCTTATGAATAGCGCTACAATAAATGTGAGAGTACAGATAATCCTTTGATGTACCCTTTCCATTTTACTTTCTCTATAGCTACAGGAGAGAGATCGCTGAATCATACACTTGTTCTATTCTTAATTTTTTGAGGAACCTCTTCACTCCTTCCCATTCACAGTCCCACCAACATTGTGTAAGAGTTCCTTTTTCTCTACATCCTTGCCACCTTTGTCTTTTTCATCGCATCCGTTCTCATCGAGGTAAGATGATATCATATTGTGCGATTTGTAGTTTTCCGGTCAGACAGTGACATTGGGCATGTTTTCAATGTATCTATTGGCAGTTTGTACATCTTCTTTTAACAAATCTCTATGAAGTTCCTTTGTCCATTTAAAATTGTATTTATTTTCCTGCCATTGAGCTAATTAATTGCCTCATGTATTGGGAGTATTAACCCCTTGCCAGAAGGGCAGTTTACAAGTATTTTCTGTCATTCTGCATCTTTTCACTCTGCTGATTGTTTTTGTGGCTGTGCAGGATTTTAGTCTGATGAAATCCCACTTGTCTATTTTTGCTAAAACAACAACTTTCTTCTCTCCCCTCATGGCAGCAGACATAGTTTGCTGTATGAGGTTCCTTGGTAACACTATTGCAGCTTCCCACCCTCACTCAGAAGACTCAGGAAGATGTCTTTGTTGCTGTTTACCTCTCAGGTCAGGAAGCTAAGAACGAGTGGGAAGCGTGTAGCGAAAGGGTAAGCAGAATTCAATTCATTTTCAATACTGACTCAAATACTCTCACCCACCTTTTTGTTTTTATTTCCCAACTCGTTTTTCACCATCAGTGGAAGTTTCTTATTAGTTTCGGATATGCACGCTGAGAATCTGATCCCCCCTGTGTCAGCATTTCCGCAATTGCTCCTGCCACTGGCTACTCCCAGATGATTGCTAAAATTACATACCCTGGGATTTAACTACAGACTAGACCACAGTGTTTTTTAATCTTCTCTAAAATTCCTTTCAAATAACTAAGGAGCTAATCATCCCTAGCCCTAGTTTTCTTTGTCTTTAGTTCAGGCCTTTGCCGAAACCTCTCCTTCTGCAGAACAGAGCCTCCTTTGCTTTTACAATTTTCAGACTACCGTTGTTGGTGAATAGGAACCCAGCTTGTGTGGGTCCACATCCCCATAGAAGAAACTCCATGAACTAGGCTCCTGAGTCACCTGTAGGGTCCTCTAGCCCCTCAGCATATTAGCCACACAGAAATGCTAGTAGAGACCTAACACCTCATGCTATCACTTGTTGATGGTTGCTCAGGAATCATATTTACTAGTGTCCACCTCACAAGCAATCCAGAAGAAAGAACCCAGTTCTTGGTAGGGATGGATGTAAATGAACTCCACCAGGAGCTGACTAGTAGTTCTGGTTCTAACTCTCTAAGCACAGTGTGGGAGAGCCTCCTCCCTCCTCAGCTGGCCTCATTCCATCTGTAAGGTAAACGACACAGAACATTTCCAGCTCTGTCAGCTTCAAGCCTGTGTAACCATGGGGGCAGCTCATACTTACACCTTTCCGCGGCACGCATTCTCCCTGTGACACTTGGTGCTCCATTCCTCCTCCTCGCTGGCTATTATGTTCATTGTCGTCTCCTTGACTGCCCCGTTGCTTTATCTCCCCACTTCATCCATTCCTCATCCTTTCTCTCTAAACCTTCCACTTGAGAAATAGAGTGTAGGAGATCTACTACTTCTTGATGTAAAGTATGCTTCTCTAGCTTCTTCAAAGCAGTCCTTCCAAGAAAGGAAACATACAGACATTCTTTATCAGTATACTATTGTCTTCTAGAGGTCTCTGTCTCTTTATTATTTTGTTATTTGTTACATTTAGGTTTTCCCACTGAGATCTACTCCCCGTGAAAGCAGCCAATTGTGTGCCTCGTTCCCTGCTTCACCTAGACTTCTAGGCCTTTTTGGACAAAATAATAACTGTGGTTGTTTGTGTCAATTTATATGCTCAATATGCTAAATTAATTGAACCAAAGCCTCAAGGAAATCTACTTTTGAGGGAAGCATGCCTCAAAGACATCAGAATTATTTAGCAACAGCAATAGTTCAGAAAATACTTAATGCAGCCATAGTAAATTGTCCCCAATGTGAGATGAGGCAGAAAATCAAAAAGAAAGAAAAAATTTCTCGACAAGAGTGTCTAGTAAACCTCAAAATAGTTTGCAGCTGTGTGGCATGTGGTATGACTGGATAAATAAACCTAAGAAGCACATTTGGGTTGGAGAATTCTGGCTATAATTGTCCTTTACATCTCTTTCTCTGGTTAGATACAAGGTAAAAATTTTAGGGGCTTTATTCATAATGGCTATGTCATCTTAGGTTATAGAAATTCCTTATTAATTCAGTTGCACAAATACAGGTTTTGTGTATCCAAAGTTGATATTTAAAAAAATAGGAGCTATGTCTGAAAAAGAAATACATGGGAGAGACTACAAATGAAATTTTAAAAAAACTAAAATTCATCACTTCAGGGCTAGTTATCTGTAATTTTGTTTTATGGAAATTAAGGATTTCTCAATTTCAGCAATTAAATTGTGCCTCTGTAGTCAACTGATATTTTCAAACTGCATTGCTTACTTATGAATCAAAAAGTCTTCTGAGGCATTTATGCAAGAAAACACAAATCTAAATTAGTAAGATTGATAAAAGCTCAATGATTTGTGCTTCTTTTATATAAACCTAAAATTTTCAAGTATGACTCACTGACAAATTCTATTTCAATGAAGTTTTGACTTGCTATATAGAAAGAATTATCCCAAAATACTTAATTGGTGTGAAAAATCTGTCATAAATTATGACATTTTTCTAAGTATAATACTAATGAATTAGTATTTCCATTTTATAGCTAAAATTCTACTTTGGAAAATATTGTAATAGAATATTAGAGATGAATTCTAATTTTTTAAAATTATTACTTTGTTGTTTAACTGAATAAAATTGGTTGGTCAAAATGTTTTTTGATGAATGTGAAGGGAATTTGAGGGTGAATAAGTACGACCTGAAAAACTAATTAATATTTATGGAAGTCACTTATATTTACTAGTAATAAAATAAATCTTAACTTACACTGTACAGTACTAAGGGGCTGTTAGTTTTTCACTCAGAAGATGAAGCAATAATAATAATGTCATTATTAGAACTAGTAAAAGTAAGGGTAGTAGAATACCAATATAATTCCTTAAGATGAAGTGAGCACTGTAATAAACACTTTATATGTTATTTCATTGAAAATTCAAAATAAACCCGAGAAGATAAACTGCAACTCTCTAAAAGAGGGAACTGAAACAACAAGCGATTAATTTGCTGAAGATAATATGACTAGGAGGTAGGAGGATGAACTAGCAATTAAGAACAGATTTGCTCCCTCTAGAGCCTGGGCCACTCTTGGCGAATTTGTTCTACTTGATCGAGATCTGTGAACTTCTCCCATGTATCTTCCTGGTGTGTAAGACAGTGTGGCACCATGTATGCCCTGCAAAGAGCGCACCAGGGAAGAGAGACTAGTTAGTATTCCTGTATAGACACCACTTTAAGTGGCCTGTAAATGGCTGTAGGGAATTGAAAGAGGGACCCAAGTAAAAACAAAGCTATTTGTGGGACAAAGAAGTTGGAAATAATGATGGAAAATATCTATATTCTCTAAAGTCGTTGCGGTCCTACCTCAACAAGACCCATGCCATCATTCTCTTCTTTGCTTTCAAATAATATTTACTGTCTGTTTTGTCTCTTTTGTGTATTTTGTTATACATCATCTTGTGTAGCTTTTTAAATGTTTAAGAACATCTGCCGAGTAAGCTAGGGTGCTTGAGGGAGAATCTGTCTTATCTTTCCTTCTATTATCCTACTATTTTCTCAGTGCTTCACTTATCACCCACTACAAAGGAAGTTTGAATCACTGTAGTGATAAAATACTAAGAGTAGTGGTGGTTGGGAATGGCTTTGTAAGGAAGATCATAGCAGTGTTCACAAGCTAGATGATTTTCCTTTTATGCATACAATTGAAGCACCAAAGCCCAAACTTTTGTGAGCTAAGGCCCAGGCCTAAGAGAGAAGGCTCTCTCACAGATGATTGGAGAGGTGGTTAGGAAGGAACTATTTACAGTAGTGTGGGAGAGTTAGTACCTACAAGAAATGGTGAAATATCCTGGGGCAGAAACTATAAACAGCCTTTACCACCCCAAGGGCTGCACAGGCCAAAGCATGGTGTATGATCTGTATCTAGATGTCCCTCCAACCTCATGTGCTCACAGGTGGGGATTTTGGGAGTGACTGGGTCTTGGGTTTGTGATGATGTATTAGTTCACTGATTGGTTTAGCATAGTTCTGAGCATGGGAGATGGATTTACTAAAGAGGGAAAGCCCACCCTGGGTGTGGGTGGCAGCAACCAAGAGACTTGTAGCCTGGATGGGGTATAAAGGAATGGAAGGAAGGCTTGAGGCCTTCTGCCTACCCTGGCATGGACTGTTTCTCCTCTGCCATGCCCCTCTGCCTTGTCACTCTGCCTTGGAACCAGCCGACTATGGAATGAAACCTCTATAAACTGTGAGCCAAATAAATCTCTTTCCTTTAATTTGTGATTCTTGGGTATTTTGTCCCAGCAATAAGAAAGTAACTAAGATACATGGCAACACTACAGTCAGATGAGGCCTACATAGGAAACATGGACTAAAAAAATAGTGCTGATTGTAAGTAAAGTACCTACCTCTAAAACTCACCAGTGGTGGTGGCAGGGCCAAAAATAAACACCTAAAAACAAAATCGGCCTCCCAGAGTGCAGAGATTACAGGTGTGTGCCACCATGCCCAGCTCGGGGAACACAGCCCTAACTTTGCCCTTTGTTATGGTTTGTGTCTGGATGTCCCCTCAAAGCCTCACACAGCCATGGGCAGGCTTCTAGAGTTTATGATTGATTCATGGTCCAATGCTGGGATTATGGGTGTAAGTGCTACACAGGGCAGGTAGTTTGCATACAATGTAAGGGAGGCAAAGAGGCTGCTCGCCTTGTTCTCTTCTGGCTTTTGCTGTCTTCTGCCACCATGAACTATGTAGTTCTCTGCCATGTGCCACTCTGCCTTGGAGCCAGCCCAGTATGGACTGAAACCTCCACAAACCTTGAGCTAAATAAACCTTTCCTTCCTTAATTCTGGGCATCAGGTATTTTGTCTCAGCAATGAGAGAACCATAACCAAGACACCCTTGAAGTCACAGCACAGTCTCCTACAATCATCACCAAGTACATAGACTCATAGCACAATATGGAGAGCATCCTGGGAGATTTCCAGAGTGCACTGTGAGCCAGGGGAGGGCCAGCTTCTGGCCTCTCCACCTGGGTGTGCCACGCCCTTTACCCAGAAGGGACTCACTCTCTGTTCCCAGCTCAGCACCCTCTGCCCAGTCCCAGTCCTGCGGGAACACAGCCCAGACCTTATTTCCCCTTGAACAATCGCCTGCGAACACTCAGTGGCTCTTCTCCGGGGATTTCTGTGTCACTGCAGCCGCACTGTTGTAACCCTCCTGGCTCTGTCACTGTGACATTTTCAGTGTGACTTCTGTCCTTGTTGAAAAGGAAAAGCTGGGTGAACTTAAAAAATAATTGTTCTACACTCATGCCAACTATCAGATTTTTAAAGTGAAGATGAAGTGAAATAAATGAAATAATGAATAAAATTGAGTCAACTGTAAAAAAAAAAAAAAAAGAAGAAAGAAACCCATAAATTCCCTCATGGCTGCCTGTTAGCCTCTTTCTCTCCTGTGTACTTGGTCTTTTTCTCTGCACAAAGCCAACTGGGAGGAGAGGTGAGAGAGCGGATGATTCCATCCATAGAAGCTGGCTTGCTGGTGCACAGGTTTGTGGACTAGAACAAGGATCAGCTGTGGAAAGACAGATGGAGGGTAACCAGTGCAAGATGCCTCCCTATTTTGTATGGAGATTACTATTTGTAAAAAGTGTTGTTACATTTTACTGTTTCTTTCTGAATAATATACAGATGATCCCCAGATATGGAATAATTTATTACCTATCACTACCTAATTATTATACAATTATATAATTTTCCCATATGTTATTTTATATTTTTCTTAAAATCACCTCATCTTAATCCACTGATTTTATATTTAAATTGCTATATTTAAAACACTTATCTAAAAATAGTGAAAAATAGGTCTTACTCAATTTAATGCATGATTATTAATGTTGGCTTTTTCTTCCTATGGAGGTCTATATATAATTGAGCCACATTTGATATGTTCTTGTTCAGGACTTTGTTTTTTTGATGCTTCATTTCTCCAAACCATAATGTTATAGTAGTTAAATTATTTATAATGTTTAGGAAAGTACATTAAACATTTTCAAGAAGAGCCCTATTTGTGAGAAATGCAGATATGTGATAGTACACCCCTTGCTCATAGGCAAAGTGATTAACACTCTTTGGTCCACATACTAGCAGGAAACCACAGCAGCCTTGACAGAGAGGCAAAGACACCCCCTCTCTTACAAATGCAAAAATAAACTCTTGAAATGTTCCAGAGGTCCCAGGCTCCTTGACTTGCTTTTTATTTTTTAGCACCCCTTAGTCACAGGCTCAGCCATGTTTAAACACTAATACCCTATTTCAGTGTGCATGTAATTATGCTATGCCCTCCCAAATTTACATTTTCCATTTTAATTAGCATGTCAGAAAAGTCAACTATTTGTAGCCTTATGGACTACCATGTCATTAAATTTATATATATATATATATATATATATATATATAAATTCATAAAATCATAGGAGTATAACGATAGCTAGTATATTACATGTTGTTATCTTTAAAGTAGTTGCTCAGGGTACAAGATATGGGCATAAAGATTTCTCCTACCAAAATTAGTACAAACCTTCCCTTTTAATGAGCTAAGAGACACTAATAGTATAACTGACCTGCATTTTTTCCCTTTGCCCTACTGACCTTTCCCCTTTTACCCAATCTAGTTCCTTTTTCCTGTTGAACAATTTCTTCTCATTTCACAATATCTATCGTACATTTTATATTGCATTTACTCTTTTAGTTTCTCACACAAAGGAGACAATATGATGTCTACATGTGTGAGTCTGATTTATTTCACTTATGAGCACGATCTCTAGTTGCATCCATTTACCTATAAAAGTCTCAAGTTTATCTTTCTTTATGGATGAGTAGTACTCTACTGTATAAAAATACCACATTTTTTATTTTTTATTTTTTATTTTAAAGAGAGTAATACATGAGAAACAAACAAACAAAAAAGTTGAACAGTAGCAGCATACCAGTATCATGAACATAAACAAATCAAATCAAGAACATTCAAAGTGATGCGAGTCTCAAGACAAATTAATACAAATCAACAGTGGTTGTTACATTGCACATCGTGTCACATCTTTTTTATCCATTCCTCAGTTGATGGACAGTTGGTTCGTATCCATGATTTAGCTGTTACAAAGTGTGGTCATGTAAACATGGGTGCACATAAATTGCTGTGGTATGATGTTTTAAATTCTTCTGGGAAAATACCCAGCAGGGAAATAGCTGGGTGGAACAGGGCCTCTAATCTTAGTGTTTTGAGGAACCTCCACGCTGATTTCAACAGTGGTTGGACTAGTCTGCACTAGTACCAACAGTGGAGAAGGCTTTAAATTTGTCTTTCATTGTAATAGCAGATTGTGGTTTGTTTCTAGATGTTCCCCCAAAGCCTAAGGCACATAGATGGGGCTTTGAGGAGGAGGTTGGGTCATAGGGATGTGATACTCTTCCACTGATAAGTGATAGCTAATCTTCATGACTAATCTACTGATGAGTTTATGGCTAAATGTGATGTCAGGAGGTGAAGCCTGGATGAAGGAGGTGGGTCAGTGGGGACATGATAACTGTCTTATCTCCAGACTATACTGGAAGGGTATGTCTCCCTCCCTCCTCCTTTGATCTTTCCCTCCTACTTCCGACCACCCTGCCATGAGCTCTCTTTCCTCTTCCATACCCCTCTGCCATGCTGGTTTCCTTTGGAGCCAGCCAACTATGGACTGCAACTCCTACAAATTGTGAGCTCTTTTACATTGTGGGTGTCAGGTATGTTGTCCCAGCAATGAGAAAGCAACTAAGATACCCATAGAAAGCCATTGTTTGGGTTGGAGAAGATTGAGGGTGGAGAAAATGTAGAGAGAAAACAAATTCAATGGTTCCATTTTGACCAGTTGAAACAAAGAGGCCTGTTCCACCTCCTAGCTGGTAATTTAGTTTGGAGTTGGCAGAGAGGCCTGGCCTGCCGATATAAATAAGGGAGTTGTTTTTTGATGGTATAGAAAGTCAGGCGCCTGATGAGATTCCCAGGGAGAGAGCAGAGTTAAGCAAATGGCTCTTCACAATAAGATGTTTTCACAGACAGGAAGCTTTCTATATATTACAATGTATTTATAAGCTACATTAGTTAAAACAATATGATACTAAGGTGCAGTGGAGATCAATGATGAAAAGCTCAGAAAGAGACACAAGTCTATGTGGGCCTGAATATGGATAACTGTCTCATTTCCAGACTATACTGCCAGTATAGATCATTTAACAGAGCACAAGGGACACACCATCCCTTCTCCATTTTCTTTCAATATTGTTATTTTAAAATAATGTTATTTTGACTATTTTAACAAATAATGTTGTGTCTTAGTTATTTTTCTCATTGCTGAGACAAAATACCCAACAACCAAAGTTAAAGGAAGAAAGGTTTATTTAGCTCACAGTTTGTGGAGGTTTCAGTCCATAATCAGCTGGCTCCAGGGCAGGGTGGCACATGGCTGAGGAGCAGCAGTTCACAGAGGCAGAAGACAGCAGAAGCAACAAGCCAGAAAGAGCCAAGGCTCTTTATGTCCCTCCTACTGTATGCACCCCAGGGTGGGTATAGCACTCACACCCTTAATCCCAGCATTGTACTGTGAATCAATCACACACTGTAGATTCAGCTGCCTCTGTAAAGCCACCCCCTAGACCACCTAACACTTTGTGGAGCGGGGACCTCTAGACACAAACCATACAAGTGGAAAAGCTAAACACTTAGGAAAATGTTAGGTTTTACCTTTAATTTATAGGGAATTTATTTTGACATAGTCTATAAATAAACTATCATACAAATAACAGAAGTTTTATAATTGTGGGATGAGGAAGGTATTTATAAGCATAGAATATATATAAGATAGGAATGGTTTTAAGAAGTTTATAAAGAGTAAATAATATAATAAAACAGTAAGAAAAGACACACAGGGAAAACATTGCAAGCAAAACTGAAAAAGCATGGAGAGTCTGGATGACTCCTTAAAAGAAGAGCAGTTATCTTTATTTTGGCTAAACCTGGCCCTATTTCTAAGTATTGATATGTACAGAGCTGGCTAGGATTTCTCCTTATCCCTTCAATTGGCTTTAAGCAATGTAAATTGGTCCAGCCAAGGTGCTGATGTGTAGTCTTTGAAGCAAGGTGACAGGGCAGTGTTTCTCTACCCCTGTAGCTCTCAAAACACATGTGTGAGCTGGGGTGAGATGAAAAGCCAGTGCTCAGCACTGTCAGTTGGGATCAAGCCTCGAGATAAGAGGCTATGACTTTCCAGGGCATAGAAGATCACATACCAGAACTAAAGCACAACCCCAAAACATTAGATACTGCCTGGATGTGTCATGCAGATTACTCTTTCTGCATATCCTTCTCTCTGCATATTGCAAAGGTGAGTTCAAGCCTCCTACCCAGCCCACTTCACAGCATTCACTTACTTCCCACCGCTGTCACAGTCGTTCACCCTCAAGCCACTCCTTTTTTCACAAGTTAATAAAACACAGGTTCAACCTTGGGTCAAGGCCTTTGTTCCCATTAGCCATCATCCTAGCTGAACTTACAACCCCTTGGCTCCCCATAACTACCAATATGCTTTAATGTCTTTATTTTCGCCATGGTTGTACTGGAAGTGGTAGACTGGAATTAACTCACTAGAATTCCAGTAACTTTCCCATGGGATTACAAATACAAACTTCCTGGACCTCAACGAGGATGAAGAAGGGCTGTCTATAAAAAGGCATAATTTTCTTAATATGTGAGAGTGTTTTATGAACGACTAATAAATATTCACAGAAACATGGAAGACTAGTCCAAAATATTACGAAAAAAACATAAATGATAAACAATGTATAAAGCAGTGTTTGGTTGTTTAATTATAAAACAAACTAAAACAATAGCAAAACACTTTTTTTATCATTAAGTATGCAGAGATATACCTTAAATTTTACACTGCTGATGGACCGAGCCTTGGTGATACACATCAGAAGATCTGTGCTGGCTAAGGTGGGTAGTGTTTTCCAAACAAGGCAGCAGTAACATAGTCCATGTCATGTATATTTCTTACCATGTGACATCATCTCTTCTCCATCAAGAGGGGGATTTATGTCCCCTCCTCTTGAACCTGAGTGACCTTTGTCATTGCTCCCACTAAAAAAATGTGGCAGAGATGATACTGTGTGACTTCAAAGGCTAGGCCATAATGTGCAGTAAAGTTACTCCTTCCTTTCTCTTTCCCTGTCTCTGTCCCCTTCTTCCTCCCCTCTCTCTCCCCTCTCCCCAACCCTCTTTTCCTCTTCTCCCTCCTCCCCTCACCACACTTTTGCAGCCTATTCACTCTCTTGTGCAGAAGCCAGGCTCCGAGCTGACAGTACCCACCAACCACGACATATACAAAAGGGTAATCAAGCTTACCGGTGATTCCAGCCCACTGACTTCCAGTCTTCAGTTACTATTCAAATATCAGAGCAGAGGAAATCCACTCCTGAGGTGTCTGAAATCCTTACCCATAAAAACTACAGGAGATAAAAAAAAAGAAGATGATTATCGTTGTTTCAAGCCATTCAGATTTTGTGTGACTTTTTAATGGAGCAATAGATAACTAATGCAATGACTTTCAATACCATATATTGAAAGCCTTAGTAAAGGGTTATGTATTTATTAATTTATCTTGAGGAAGCAACTAGGCAAATGCAGAATATGCATGTATAGGAAAGCGTGCTATAACTTCCAATAATAAGCAAGATAAAATCAAATATTGGGAACTGCTTAAATTGTGATGTATCCACACAATGGCCTATTATTTAATTATTAAAAATATACAGTCAATCTGTAGTTGGCATGGAGAGTGTTTCCATTTATATAATTGGGTAAAATGTCAAATTTTTAAAATTTTACATGCAGAATCTCATTCTTTTTGGCAATCTTTTTTATCTAGACACACAATAGCCTTGAAAAATTATGCATCAAAATTATAAGATGGAAAGCATTCATAATTAAGTAAGATAAGCTATTTCTGTCTTAAGAGTTATAAAAATATAAACAAAAGCACTCGTGACATTTCATTTAAGTATCATACATCCTGTGAGATTGTATGTGGGCACTTTTGTTTTAAGGAAGTGAGGTACTTGTGTCAAAGTTTAAAAAATGGCAAAATGGTGCCTTTGTTTTTCAATTCTTCTTACATCACTTTTCTTGTTCCTGGTAAAACTAGCACGTGCTCTCCTTACTCTTGAAGAAAGGATACAGTGATGGTAATAATAATTTTTTAATGAAAATGTGTCTAGATACTACCCTGAAAATGAATGTGTCCTATTATCATACATTGAAAAAGCCCTGGGTCATATGTTAACACATGGAAAAAAATCTCAGAAACTTTAAAATGCTTGCCCAACATCATTTAAAGATCATTTGAGAACAAAACTTGATATATCAGCTCCAAAACTTATGATCTTTGTGCTGGATAAGGAAGCATAAAAAAGCATTTAAAATTTCTATTGTACTGTAATAGATACTAGGTACAAATTATGTAGTCATTTATACTGACTTTTTAATACATTCCACTTACTTCAACAAACTAATAAAATAGTAATAAGAAAGAGCATATTCCATTCCTTATTAGTATGGGGCCAGTCCAAAGGATAATTTTGAAATCAGTAAAGTTTCTCTTCAGCAGTCACTCACATGACCCTTGTCCTTCAAATTTCATTACCTAGACATATGGCCAGGTGTCTTTTTTCCCCCATAGAAAGGTTGAATCTGACCATAAGAGCTGTTCAGTTAAAGTACACTGTCTGGCAATTCTATCTCATCAGCTCAGAAATAATTAAAATTTTTAATAAGTATAATTTAAATTATAGTGTTCAATTTTTCATTATATTGTTTCAGGAGGCAGCATAAAAAATAAGTCAATGAGATGTTTTATAACCTGGTGATGTCTTGCAAAAACATTTTCTAACTTTACGAATGGCTGCAGAGAGGGGTGTTTTGGACTAGAAAAAGGCTGAAGGAATTAGCAGTTAAATTTCACAGTTCCACAAAGAGGAGGAAACTAAAGCTCAGAGAATACCACTGCCCAAAGATCAAATACTAAAAAGCAAGCAAGCCAGAGTTAGCAATCAGATTTCCTAAACCCTTGTCTACTTTTTTGTCTGCTACGTTCCATTGCAGGATAATGCCACAATTGCCCAGATAGGCCAAAGAAAATGGCCACTTTCATTCCTCCAGGATAGGTGTCCACTGTCTATAGAATGCTCGAAACAGAGTCATTTCTGGATTCTATTTAATTAACAAGACAGTTCTAAATGTGGACTAAGGATATGCCTCATGCTCTATAGATTGCATCCAGAGCCATTGCTTAAATAATTGAGTGGTTATGGCAATCTTCCTAAATCATTACAAATTATTAAGCAGCATGTGGTACAATTGGGACCAGGAAGGCTCAGGTGTAATAAATGATTGTCCTCAGAGAGAGCCATTTCTTCATAATAGACAAGTAATTCATTAGGGAAATACAAGAAGCTTCAACTGTAGTAATTAAGCATATTGAAAAATGTTATATATGTATAATCTTTTGCTTCCTGTAGGAATTAAAACTGAAAGCAAAGATCAATTTCCCAATAAGCTATCAAAAGGATGTAAAAGACTTGTTCATTGACTTATGCATATTTGCATAAAATAGTAATTATTTTACATGAAAAATTTCTAATTTTTATTTTAAAATGTTAATTTAATTTAGATTTTAATACTTGCATGAAACAAAAAAGGAGCAAATTGGAAAAAGTCAAAGTAAGACAGTAGTAGGTGATTATTGATTGGTATTTTAGAGAAATGGTAGAAAATAAAAATTTTAAAATCCAGACAATTTAGAAGACAGAAGAATTTTTAAAAGAACAGAATATCGAGAATAATCCTGTAGTTATTCTACCAAAAGTAAAACCAAATACTAGAACTTCTTGAATGTAAGTCGATCTTCTTCTTGAGTTTCTCAGAAACCTTGTTCAGGGCTTTAATAAATCTGAGGACACCCTCTCTTTCCTTTCTTTTTCTTGGAGCACACATATTTATCATCTTTCAGTTTTTAGATTAGTTTTTTCAGTTTTTAGATTAGTTTCACACATTTATCATCTTTCAGTTTTTAGATGTAACTTTTGAATCTTTTTCTTTCTGCTACATATTGATTAATTTTATAACATTGTTTTCTGGTTAACCACTACAGGTATACATGGATAGATGCAAAATTTAAGCTGCCAATTTAATTATCATTTTAGCCTTTTTCTTTATTAGTGAGCAAATTTCATTTGAAAGCATTTTTTATAACATTTATTGGGTCAGAAATCATTGAATGATACAGTGCAATTTAATTGGACCCCCTAATGGATAACAATTTAAGCTCCTTCTTTAGAAAGGATGAGTTAAAGGCTTGCATGACCATGTTTTAAAAAAACAAATTTCTTACATCTGTGACTCATGATTTGGCATTCAATTTAACGTAAAACTAATGCTTAAAATGGAATAACATAACTCTTATACAAAAATAAAATAACATGAAAAATGTATATGTTTTTCTTTGTGGAGTGTTATTGATTACTAATTTAATCCCTTCATTTGTTCATCATGCTTTTACTATAGATATATTCATATTTTCTACTTCTTTTCTCCAAATACAGAATGACAATAAAGAGAAATTATTTTTAAAGAGCCAAATAAACATTCTGAAGTTGAAAAGTACAATAACTGAAATGAAAATATTACTAAAGCTCAACCAACAGCAGATTTGAGTTGGTGAAAGAACTTAAAAATGGGAGATAAGCAGCATAAATGTCACCATTAAAAAGGGTGGAATAAAAATTAACATTACTCATTGACCTGTGAAACACCAAATTTACCAAAATATGCCCACATATGTCCTAGTCAGATAGGAGAAAGGGACAGAAAGAATATATAAAGAAAAAATAACAGAATATCTACCCAATCTAATTAAAAACATTAATGTGTACATCCAAGGAACTCAAAATTCTCCAAGTAGGAGAAACTCAAAAAGATACACACCTCAACATATCAAAATCTAATTTCAAACGACAAAGACAAAGAAGCATTCTTCAGAAGAGCAAGAGAGATGAGACTTGTGTAAGGAATTCTCTAAACAGCGGTGGCGAAATTTTTAGAGACCTAGTGCCCAAACTGTAATCCAAAACCCACTTATTTATTGCAAAGTACTAACACTGCAGTTAAACACGAATACTGAGGTTTTAGCTTAGAAAAAATCAACTCATACATGAATAAATTTTATCTTAAAACCACAATAACAAAGCTTTCAATGATACAACTTTTTATTGAAAGGTAGAAATTTGCATTTGGTATGCTTTTGCACAATTAATGTGACTTTTGCTATTGTGTGCACGCTGATCATTTGTCAAACCCTGGCTGCAACAACATAGCTCACGTGAACGGAGAGGGCTCTGTGTGCCTGCTGTGGCGTCTGTGCCATGGGTTCCCCGTCACTGCTCTATAAGATTAATCGCCAATTTTCTTCGGAAGCTGTATAGGCCAGAGGATAGAGAGATGGTGTATTCAAACTAGGAAAATGGAGATGACTACCAAGAATTCTGTATTCGGGAAAACTTCTCTTCCACGTAAGATATCATATCCATACTTTCCTTTTGTTCTGTACACATAGTTTAATTTAGCTTATATCTCTAGTGTAAATTTAAATTTAGTTTAAGTGACATAACATAAAACATACATTTATGACATGCTATGTGATATTTTGATACATGTATACACTGGATAATGTTTTGATCAGATTAGACATATTTAGCTCCTCAAATATTTGTCATCTCATGGTGGGAAATATTTAAAACAACTGACTTAAAGATTTTGTCTATCTATGCCAATATTTGGGCTTTTTAAGAGGAATTTGCTATCATTTAAATGTTTTGTAATTTTTTGTGGAAAGTTGCCACGTTAAATAGTGCAACGTAGGAACTCTATAAGTGTAAATCTCCTCCTTCCCCAGTGTTTGTTTGCTGTTGTTTGTTGAGTGAATTTTCATACTTAATTCTGTATTTTGTTTCTTGTGTAGTTACGAAAATTTCTGCTCAGTTAGGTTAGTGGTCAGTTAATAACTGCTCAAAGATCTTCCTCAATGGCTTGAACCAAGGAGTCTCCTAACCTTTGCCAAGGGGCTGTCTGTGCATATTGAAAAATGCCTTTGTCGCTGCCATGGGCAGGTGAGAATGCCGAGCCCACATCCTTGCTTGTGCGGAGCCTGAAGATCAAGCAGAGGTGAGAGGTTGGGGAATTTGGAGGGCTTTCCTGAAGATACATGAGCATGGCTGTTGAGGTTAGCAGGGATATGTTGGAGTTTATCAATCCTCTATGGAAATTTCATCTTCCAAATTTTCTTTTTAAGCTTTTGAATTAACCTATTCTTTGCCCCAACTGTTAGCCACACCTCAAGCAGTCATGATGCTGACAAATCTCTCTAATTGTGTTTTACGAAACCCAGAGAAATGGCTTTTCTCTCCTAGGCATGGTGGCACGTGCTTGCAACCCCAGCACACTGTGGGGCTGAAGTAGGAGATCAAAAATTCAAGCCCAGTCTGGTCAGTTCTGTGAGACCCTGTCTTAAAACAAAAAATAAAAATGGGCAGGAGGTGTAGCTTAGTGTGAAGAACCTGGGTTCAATCCTCCAAGTAACATCGAAAAGACAGGGAGAAGGGCTTTTCTCACTAGTGGAGCTATACATCAGGAAGTCAGGTCAAATAAAGAACGCTTACGGGAAGGAAGGATATTTTAGAGAACCAGTTGACTCCTTCTCTGAGAGTGGGATTTTGAAGGAGCTCAGGCATGCTCTCCCCCAGCACTGGCTGTCATACCGCTTTTCACATTGTCATAGGCTTTAATTTTCAAGATTCTGAGTGAGGAGTGAAAGAGCAAGTTAAACTGAATAAACATTCCCCAGATTGCTAGAAGCCTTTGCTTAATTTCCAGTTTTCAAAAAGTTCATTCTGTGTTTTGCCAGCTTTGTCATTGCTGTCATGGCAAAGAGAATTTTCAGAGATCCTTATTCTGCTATTTTTGCTAAGGTCACCAGATGAATACTTCCAAAGAGAAAAAAAGACATAAGGAATGAAAAGGGGTTTGAGGAAGGAAAACTAGGAAGGAAAACAAATGAGAGCTTCCAAGGAGTTTGTAGTTGAATGAATGTCAATTCTCTCTACAAAAATTCTAATTGCTTCTTAATTCCAGGGCACCGGTAGAATTTCAGAGCCTGAATACTCTAGTTTATTTTAACTTTGCAACTTCTTTGCTGGCTATTTCTTCAGGTGTGGCTCCTTTGCAGTTAGGCCACAGCTGGTGCACGTCTCTACCTCCCTACACCACCTTCCCTCCATACCCATGCGGCAGCTTCCTGCCTCAGCACAAGGGGCCGGCTGGGGACAACGCTGATGCCATCAACCCTGGGAGCAAGGAATAAGCCATGGCCTGAGGAATTATCTCAACAGGGCCAGAGCCGAGCCACATTATTCTGTCCACGTTTGAGGTGCTGATTTCCTATCCAAAGATGCTTTTACCCCCTTATGAGGATGACAGGATAAAGAATTGTTCCCAGTTTGTTTCTTCTGCATGGATCAGACTGGCCCATAGAACTGCAGGGAAGTGTAGACCTGAGAAGAAAGTTAAATGTGGTTCAGAGTTTCTGTATCATTGCTGAAAGTGAGCTTTGTACCATGTGCAAATCAAAACACCTTCCTATTAATTTTCTGATCCATACAGTAATAATATGTGTCTGCTAACTCTACAAAACAAATCATATTAACCCTTATCATTCTGAGTAATTTTTTTAAACTCAAATTCCCTCACTTAAAAAGAAATTATTCCCTTTCCAATAAAGGAAGAGTGCCAAAATCTGGGTATTTCAATGTTTTTATTACAGTTTCAGTACTCAACCTATTATTCCTACTGCAGTGGATTTACTCAGGAACTATCAAACTGTCTTAGATTGATCCTTAATCTTCATCATGTAGGTGACCATATTTTACTAAGTGGCCTTGGAGAGGATTTTCTTTAACCTATTTTTAAAGTTGAATAAATATTCATTCAGTTGATAATAGGAAGTTTCTCTCATTTCACTGTGGAAGTAAGACATTTATATGGATACAACTGTAGTCTATAACATTTATTCAGTACTTTGTAAGATTATTAAAGTAATGTTTTCTTCAAAAATAATGGTAAAAAAAAAATCAAAATGAATGGAAATAAATTTCTACTTTCAAACTTTACCCAAGAATTCACTTTGAAGAAAGTATGAAAATTTGATTATTTCATTACCAGGGTAACATCATGATAATAAGAAGTCAACAATTTCTAAACATGCTTCAATGTGTCTGAAGAAATTCATGTGCTGTGACATAGTATTAGATCTTACTTTCCACAGTTAACACAAAATATTCATAAATGCATTTTTCCTTTTCCCTTGAAAAATAGAAAATTGTTGGAGGCAATATGTTAATTTAATTGCATTTTATCTTGTGTCTGATTAATCTTGCATACACAAAAAGGGAAGCATTTGGGATTACTTTTTATGCTAAATTGATAATAACTCTAAAAAAATCACTGGTATTATTTGAATATGAATTTTAATCTCTTGATTGAAAAAGACATTAAAACAGCTCTTCAGCAATTTAATAATTTAGGAAACCAAATATCATATTGGTTCGGAGCATTGTGTATGCTTGTAAAATACTCTTGACAAAATGAATATTTTGGGGGGCCTGTGAAGTATTAACACTTTTCCCTCAATTATTACCAGTACTTAAAGTGTGTGTGTGTGTGTGTGTGTGTGTGTGTGTGTGTGTGGCACTGGGTGTTATGGCTTAGTCTAGATGTTCCCCTAAAGCTTCATATAGTGATAGAAGGGGCTTTTCAGTGGTGCATGGATCTAGAATGTGTAGTGCAGGCATCAAGGGTGTGTGATTACTAAATCAGTCCACGGATTGGTTTGGTGTAGATCTGGCTAGGATTATGGGTATAAGTGCTACACATACCCTAGGGCAGGTACCCTACATAAAAACAAAGGACAGAAAAAGGGCTAATGTCCTCTTGCCTTCCTGCGTGACATGGACTATTTCTTCTCTGTGATGCCCCTCCGCCGTGTCACCCTGTCTTGGAGCCAGCCAACTATGGACTGAAACTTCTACACACTGAGCCAAATAAACCTTTCCTCCTCTAACTTTGGGTGTCAAGTATTTTGTCTTAGCAATGAGAGAAAAGTAACTAAGGCAGTGGGGATTGAACTCAGGGCCTTGTTCATACTGAGCTACATTCTGCATTTCTTTTCTTCTTTTTTTTTTTTTAAGTCCAGTTCTCTAAGTTGCTAAATTGCCCAGGCTGGGCTCCAATTTTCCCAGCCTCAGCTTCCCCGTGCCAGGATTACAAGCATGTGCTACCATATCCATCTTTTAAAGCACTTTTGAATGCATGTTTCGGCCACCTTTCATGAATTTGGTGCAATTGTACAAAGTGTCTCCTGAACTAAACTAACCAGTGTCTTTCCCGAAAAAGAATTATGAATAGCTGTCAACTGGAATGCAACTTAACCAATTACAATAAATGATTAAGATTTTTTAGAACAAATCATTTTGAACAGGAAAGCATTATTTTCACACACAATAGCGCTAATTCTGTGTGCTCCATATTCAAAGTGAGCTGAAAGACAAGTGTTCCCTCAGAGAGCACGCCAGCCCAAATATCAGTAGATGGTTTGACCATGTGACATCCCCAGAGGCATGCTGAGCCCGGGGCTCTGCTCCATGTGCAGCTCACCAAAAGGCCAGATGTTGCTACTATAGTGTTCCAAAGCTTGGCATCTGGGGTCTTGGCCAGCCCAGGAGATAGCCTTGGGTCCTGTGTCTATTGCTAAAATGGGAAGTGAAAGAAGCTACACAGCAGAGGGTCTAAATGATTCTGAATAGATAAACAGGAAAGGAAAGTAATTCAAAGTATACTAGCTTTTGGTAAATTACTAGTTGTCTACATGGATTAAACATATAGATAATGTCAAATGGTTACAAAGCTTGGGATAATAATTTCCCACTGATCTTAAGCACGTCCTAAGTTAACTCTGTCAGTTGGTGGAATTATTTCCCAGTATTAGAGAGGGCATAGCCCAGGCTTCAGGCGCACATGACAGCGGAAGGGAGGGGCCGCTGCCTTCCTTGCAGATTTCACAGTGTCAGAGTGTTTTGGGCTCTTCATCCCATTTCTGTGAAGTTAACACTTGAAATAAGGAAGTAGTGAGAGTACTGTTGCAATATAAAACTAATATGATTTATGGATCTGCATTTGTAGAAGTATTACAGTTTTTGGAGTTAAGAGGCTTAGTAGATTGATAGCAGATCCTAAAAGTAACACAGTAGTAACAAGAACCTTGAAAAGTCGTACTTTTAAACTCAATAATCCTACTTCTTAGGAACCTGTCCAAAGAAATGAATCGATTATCAACCAAGTTTTTTTTTTTTTTTTTTTTTTTTTTTTTT
>NW_004955403.1:15877294-16075066 GCF_000276665.1 Chinchilla lanigera
AAAAAAAAAAAAAAAAAAGGTAACCAAAGAGTCAAATAGTGAGCTAAATTCCTAATAATAGAGGATATTACACCCACTATTCCATGGCATTAAAGTGATTTAAGATTATTTAACAGCACAGAAAATACTTATGGAAAGAGACAAAACTTTCTAGAAAATAAGACCCCAATTTAAAAAATCAGATAACTATGCCAGAGTAGGAAAAAAAAAAACAAAATATCAGTTGTTATGCCTGGATGATGGATTGGTATAATTTTTATTTTTTTCCATATTTGTTACCACTTTAAGTATATTTTATAAGGATCATATAAAATATTATGCAAATAGGAATTAAAACTAGGTACTTTATTATGGACTCAGTAGAATGTAATTGATTAGAAAACATTGAAAAACAATTGCAACTTCTTCAAACATGAAACACTGGGAATTCTCAAGCTGTTCTTAGTAATGCCACCAAAATGATGGGTTTTCTGCTTCAATTTTACTAAGACTCTAGTGAAAAATTCAAAGGAGAATCCAGAAATTATTGCTGCAATAGAAAATCGTATATGAAGACTCAGTTTCTAAAATAAATACCATCTCTGGAATATTTTTAGTGGTGCTGCACTAATAAAGAATTTCAAGATGGGCAACAATTTTCATGATAAGGGGTTTTTCTTGTCATACTTTTTCTACGTGTTAATCAATTACATATGATGGTCTTGCAGAGATCCTGTCTGTGTTCTTCTCTCCTATAATAAGCACTGAAAATTAGCTCATTCTTATTGGGCTTCTGTTTCATAGTTAGAGATTTTCAGTATGTGTTATTTTTGTTTGCAATGTATTTCTCTTTATTGACTCTTAAGAATATTTATCATTGAATCAGTACAGTAGATTATATATATTTCCATACACACTTGAAACTTACGTGATACCAATATGCATACGTGTTCACACAAATTTCACGTTAAGTCACAAACATAAAGCTCCTCTGTGTGTAACGCTCCTTCGCAGCCGGTTTGGTCTTACTTGCGGTTTAATTTTTACTAAGCAGATGTGTTAAAATTCCAAACAAATGTATTATAATGTAAGTTAGGTGCTCACTTAGCAACATCTCTGAGAGGGGAGACTGAGTCTCAACAGGACCATCAAGAGAGAGATGTTCAATCTAGTTCTTTCTCTCTCCAAAGAGCACGGCATGAGCTCAGCTGCACCCCAGGTCTTCGGCCCAGCCCTCGGCAGAGGCAGTGAATTCAGCCATAACTGCAGCAGAGTCTGATCATTCTCCTGATGAAATTACACTGATCTAATTTGCACGCTGTGAAGACATTTGGCACTGGCTGGATCTGAGCCTTGACATCTTCATTGGAATTAAAAGTACACTAAGAACTGACATTACGTTTCACGTTCTTTTCTGCCAGGCTGTGGCATTTCGTCCTCTTTAAAGGCATTATTTCAAGAACATTTAATTTGGCTTTGATATGCCTGCCATTTTGCTGGGTAGAACACACTGAGCCAGAAAAGCTCAGCTGTAATAAAGTTTGGCACCAACAGCCCACCATATACCTGCACCATCCTGTGCAATTTAATTGGCATTCAGTGGGTTGATAAATGGATTGGCTTAATGAGACAATATACTTGACATATGCAGGACTCTCCTGAGGAATAGGATTCATTTTTTCACTTCGCACATCAACATGTTACAGATACCAACACAGTCACCTCCAGCAGTTGTGCTGTCACCAGTGGATGCCTTCCACGGGCTGACCAGTAACGCTGTCTTCTAGTGTCTCACCGCCGCCCCCTCAGCATCAACCAAAGCACCGTTTAACATCTCATTGTCTTCTTTGTTTTCCCAGATACCAGGAATAAGATCGCCTCCACGCTTCATTTACCTACATCTGCATTTTCCTAGCAGATCAAATGTCTTTATGGTCAAAACAGATTAGTTTTATCACTGTCAAGTGATGACAGACTACAAAATACAAGGAATAACGAAGTCTAGGTATAACTACCGACATACGCGATCATGTAAAGGAGCAAGGGGAGCCATGCTATCTTCACAATTGTGCGTTGCAAGTAGGAACTAATTACAACAACAAAGAGACACCGTTTTTCACTCCTCAGATGAGCAAAGATGAAACAAAGCCACGAGGCTGCGTGTTGGCAGGGATGGAGGGAACACGTGCCTCCTGCTCTGCTGGTGGGATTCTAAATTAATACTTTCTGCAAGGCAACTGGCAATATGTATCAAACGCCTTTAAAATGGGCATAGCCTTTCACTAAGCACTTTCACTTCTGAAAATATATCCCAAGGAAATGATAATGGGCCAAAGGTAGATATATTCAGTGATGATCATCACACTGATTTGCAATAAGAAAAAAAATTTAAAACAATGTAGATGTCTTTAAAAAGGAAACTATCTAAATAAAATATGGAATATTATACCTATATTCTAGAATAGTATATAGCCATTAAAAGGATATGGTAGAAATATTTGTCAGGAAAAAAATGTTGGGTTGATGCCTTTAATGCTAGTGAATTATTATAAGACATCGGGTTTATTATTAGTTATATTTTATGAAAAATTTTCACATGGAAAACTATACTCATGCTTTAAAATGTCAAAGGACAAATATCAAAATAATAATAGGAACCCTAAAGAGATGGGATTGTTAGTTTCTTTTTCCTTTTCATTTTATCTCTATTTTTAATTTAATGTACTATTTAAAGAATTTAATTAAAGTGGTATTCTACATTTTCAACAGATGTTTCTGACCAAAATATAATTTTGAAAATTCTTTTCTTGGTTGTATGTCAAAATATGCCTCTACAATTCAGTTCTTCTAGGGTTCTAAATCATTTAAGTAGTCAGTTGAATGGGTGTCCAGATAGCTAATGCATTTAGACAAGTGAAGTTTCATTCAGCCTCCAGCTTTCTAGGATTTGTCAGTTCACTAGCAATAGTTTAGCAGTAAAAAGTCTTCAGATTGTTAAAACACCACTGACATTTCAAAGGCTTCTGGGGTTTTCAGCCCCTGGTCATAATCACTAGTCAGTGGGAACTGGTTGGTTCTCTTCTCCTTTTCTTTTCTTTTCTGTTTTTCTTTTCTTTTCTAGAAATGTTAGAAATCTCTAGAAAAAGATAGAAAAATTCTTATGAGCATTTAGATATAAGAAGCTATTTATTTAGATTTCTAAAGCCCCATGGGAACCACTTTGTGCCTGGCAATAGGCATACAGGGTACCTCACTTCAAACCTGGTCATGCAAGTAGTAAAGATAATGAGGATGGAAGGAAAGTGCTTCCAAAGGGAGCTCAGGTTCAGACAGCCAAAGTGCTCTGTAAGGTAAGGACCAGCTGGAGGGCCCAGGCAGGACACAGCGGCTGTGTCAGAAGCATCCGAGGCAGCTGTGCTGCTGGCGGCTTCTCTGTACAACCCGCCTGGCCATGGCCTGCCTCTGGCTCCCTTCCTGTCCCCGAGGTGAGGTTGGTACCCAGAAGCCTCTGCTCCTCCTTGCCACTGGGTGCCAGTTTGATGCTCTCTATTCTGCTCCAAAGGAGGCTCCAACCTGCAAATCAGCCCAAGGAAATGAAAAAATGAAACGGTGTGTGACAGTTTCTAATTACTGCATAAAAACAACATATGGAAACTTCATTGTCCATTTCATCCTTCAACATGTACCATCAAGTCAGACTTCTTTTACTCCATCACTCTCTGGAGGATTGGAGCTGATTTGCTTCCAGAAAAATACTTTATTTTTTACAATAGTTGAATGGAATAATAGAATTTTAAAATGTTTTAAATATCTTGATCATCGGGAGGTTTTCATAACCTTGCTCTATGTTTCATTTGCTCTTTCTCATTGAACGCTAGTTAATTGTATTCCCTAGGGCTGCTCATAACCTGGACGGAAACTGTCCGTTCTTCAAAAGTTTAAATTAACCATCCCTAAGTACCTCTTATAAATGCTCGAATAAGTCCCTAATCACTTATTAGAGGAGGCAGGCGGGTTGATTCAGTACACTAGCCTGCTCAAATGTTCTAAAAGCATATAAACAAGAGGTAAAAAAGAAAAATCAAGCAGACATTATTTCTTGCCCCGAAAGATAATGGTAAGAGGAATGAAAAGAGAAAAAAACTGAGTTCAAGCCCTGTGCTGACTTACAAAAAGCTGAATTGATGCTTTGCTTCATCTTTCCCTCTGCGTTCTTTACCTCCTTCATTTTCTGCTTTCAAATAGGATTTAGGCACTCAGACTTCTAAGATATCATTCCTCTTTCCTGCATTCTCTGACTCTATAGAATAGCCAAAATACTGTTTGATTTCTATGTAGGACAAGACAAGCTTGCTTATATTTAAATACCAACCTTGGAGTAAAGTTAAAAGTGGAGGCAGGACCACAGAAATGAGACATACATCAACAACCCATTTGCTGAAAGCAAAACCTTCCAGTTTCTCCTCTCCTCCCCGCTGGCCACAGAAGCGCAGTCAGTTAATGAATCAGAAAAAAGCTGGTTACCAGATGTCCTGGCTTATTAACACGAACATCACATTCTGTAATGGCATTCAGAGCAAGCTGTGTGGAACTGAGAGATGGCAGAGGAAAAGTTCTCTCAGATGAGCTTCCCAATGTGGGTGTGCCTTCGTCAGGTGTGAAAAAGGCTGAGGCGCAGGGCCTTGAGGCCAGCTGTGGGGCACTCTGTCTGGCCTAAGCTTGCGGGGTTCACAGAGGCCCTCTTCAAGGTCACCCCATCTCTCAGTCTTTCCTCTTCCCTCTAACCTGTGCAGAAGCATCAGCATGGACTCTTGTCCATGGACAAGAAAGACAATGATAATAAACTTCGGAGCAATGCAAAGGAAAAGCCCATTCTGTCTGACTGTTTTTCACCACAGCTAATTTTGAAGCCACCCATTGTTCGGCTCTGCAGTCTAATTTTATGTTAATATCCTGAAAGTTGTCAAATCTTGGCAAAACCTATGCATAAATTACACAGAAAGTAGCTCACAGGAGGGGGAAAGTAATGACTGTCATGGTTAGCCAAACCCATTAATAGTCTCACAAGCAATAACCCGGGAGCTCTGGTCAACTGCTGTAGACATCTGTGAAACTTTTGCAATTAATATCATTTTTCCTTTTTTTTTTTGTTGTTGTTGGAAGAGGTATCAGCTGTAACATAGCATGCGACTGACTGATCACTATCAGCTCTGCCAGTAAAGGTCTGGTTATCAGCTCATCTGGTTGACCACTGCCCTGATTTCACCAAAAGCCACTGATTTTGAAGCGAAGCTATGTTGTGTACGGCGACAGTTAGTCTTCAATAATAGGTGGCAGCTCAAACAACAAAACCAAGCTGCTTTGGTCTCTAATTCACCTCTTCCTCTCCCCTCCTCTCAGACTGGGAAGAAATACAGTGGAGAGACTTAAAATCTCTCTTCAAAGCTGCACTCTAGGCAGTCTTCGCTGGAAAATTATCTCACTGCCCCTTTATCTAACTTTTCCACTTCAGTCCAGTGCTACTTTTCCCTGCTGTGGGTCACAGTTTCAGGAAAACACAAATTGATCTAATTAGTCAATGCCTGTTGCCCTACTGGCGATTAAAACGTTTTGGGTATTACTCATATATATGTCAATGTATAACGTATAGGCATACTTAATCTATTGCTCATTTTCCTGGAAAAGATTGCGGGTGGAATGTTCTGATTTTCCAGCTCCAACCTACAAAGGCTATTCAGTACTTTCTACCAATTTTAGAGCTGAGGCCTTTAGCACAGCACCTGGCACTAAACGGATGCTTAAAAAGTATTTGATGGATGGATGGATGGATGGGTGGATGGCTGGATGGATGAATGTTAGCAGAGGGTATTCCTATTTTGGCCTTGCTACTGTAGCTCTATATGTTAACTCTATGTAGAATTTTCTTGCTGTAAAATTCATATACTGTGTGTAAGGTTTTCTTGGGGAACTCTGATAGAAGCCTTGGTGAAATGTTTGGTCAGTAGCTAGAAGCAGAGTAGCAGTTGGAGGATGTGGCAGGAGTATATGCTAGAGAGATAAGCTGGGATATGATAAGACCAGGGCCTAGGGCTATACTAGGGACTTGAGTCTATCCTGCAGGCAACTGAGAAAAAGTTGAAATCTTTAAATTGAGAAGTAACTACTGAGATTGCCTGGGGTGGCTAGTTGTGGGGTATGGAGCCAGGTGGAGAGCAGAATCCTGATAAGAAAGCCAATGTAAGTTATTTCAATTGCCTCAGAGAAATGATAAGAAAGAACAAGAAGTAATCAGATCTGGAAGATATCCCTGGAGCAGAGCTGTCAAGGTTTAGCGATTCATGCCCCCTGGGGTAAAGTAGATAGGGTGGAGAGGATGGCTTCTAGCTTTGTGTAAACAGTGAAGACTTTGACCAAGGAAGACAGAGGGCTTGGGTAAGAGTAGGACTGAAGGAACGACGAAGATTCTGGGAACAGTGACATGTCCATTTTCCAATAATCAATCTTTGGAAAATAATGAGTAGTTATGTGTCAAACCATTGCGAATGATCACCGACAAAGACAGCAACTTAAACCACAGCAAGACACCATCAAACAGATGCTGATCAAGGACACATCCAGTTGGCCCGACTTCCTTTTAAGAAATAGTCATGAGGAAAAATAGCTAGAACATACAAACGATAAATTCATCATGCCTCGGAGGAAGTTCTTTACATCCTCTGAGTTCTGGGATTTCTGAACTAACTGTTAAATGAAATGCTCTGACCTCTTTCTTTTTCCTGCTCTAAATATTATAGCAACACGTACCCAAACAGTTGTAGTTTTCAATTTGGTGACACATGTGGCTCAGAGTCCAGCCTTGTGAGGACAAAGCATATTCCAGACACATCAAGAAAGAAGGAAGTACCGGTGTGGTTACACAGATGAATGCCAGTTGTCTGAAAAACAAGTTTGCTGTCATCTTGGGACACATCATTTTTAGAAACAATGACCCATTTGGCGGCCCCACACATGTTCCTGTCTCCGAAAGCTTTCCAGCATTCCAGGGCTTACTTTATTTAGGTTTGGGATTTTCATGAGTACAAATCTCTGCCAAAGCAAGTGCGGGACCTTAATTCCATGTAGCATGACTCATTCCATTCACACTATTATTTTTTTCCCTCCTTGTATCTTCTGTTACTGACCCTTGTTTCCCTGCCTCCAAGACCTGGCCTGAGCACCTCCTATCAGATGGCAGCAGGGTGGAATGTCTAATTATTTCACTGTTGAGCTTGAACAGCTGTCCTGGATGGCCTATTTAACAGTGCTGGTGCAGAGGCTTTTGAAAACAGCCTTTGTTTCCTGAAGGAGGTGGTTTTCCTCATTAGAAAATGTTTCAATTTACAGCAATTGGATTTATGTAAAATATCAAGATCCATTTTTTTCCCATTCAATTGAATGCCTATCAATTACAGGGAGTTTTTAAAAAGCTAAAGAGTTAGGTGTCCCAGAACCTAGAAAATATTCTTCCTGTCTTCAGGCATCTGACTCTTGATTGCATTTTAAGACTTCAGCGTAGAGTGGGGTTTTCTAGGACGTATGAATTCTCTAAGCCAAAACACAGGCTGATGTAGAACTTCTGGTATACATGCCTTGGGTTGGCTCTGGGGAGCTAACAGTTTTCCCTTTGGAAAGGGAGTTCAGATTGAGTCTCAGGAGAAGGAAGAGAGGTCAGAGCAGCAGGGTGGGATTGTCTAAGAACAGCTCTTTGTCAGAGAAGTAGACAGGCAGCAGAGCCTCTGGAAGCAAAGGGACCCTGTCTTCAGTGAAGGCCTTTGACTTCTGAACTCCCGGTCTCTCTTCCATCCCTTCATTCTTGGGGCTTTCTTCGATGTCAATTGTTCTTTGTTCGTGTTTGTCAGTTAACCCGATTTCAGTCGTAGGGCGATGGTTTCTCCTTTCCCCATTTTGGGGTCTTTAGATGCAAAGAGTCGTAATTAATTTCCCTAATTTTAAGTAAGCAGCTGAATAAATTGTTTTACTGTTAATTTCACTCAGACTCACCATTTCGGTTTTAAGTGGATTGAGATGAAATTTTGCAATATTATCATAGCATGAAGCAACCAAGAATATGCCTGTTATTCTTCATTTATAGATCCCTTTCAAGACAGACCTCATTTATTCATTCATAATCCTCAGATACTTGCTCATTTGACATCACTAAATAATAAATTTAAACAAAATGAATCAATATCCCCCTAAAAGTTAGTTTGCAGATATTTATATGTGCCATGTAAAATTTATAAAAGGATAGCTTTCCTCAATAATTAAATGAAATAAATGTGATTCCATATATCCTTTAAAAAATCTAAGATGAATTCTCTGTTTTCAGATTATATGTTTGACTCAAAATGAAAAACATTGTGTTTATATTTATTTCACTAAGAAGAATTACATTCAGTTTTCCACATCCATAAGTATTTAGAAAAAAGCATGCTGGATGGTAGTTTAAACTACATTAGTTAAAACGTATTTTAAGTCTATGGTACCTTCAATAGAGCTGCTGAAATAATTATATGAGTAAGCATGTTCTTTTGAAATATTGGTACATTTCTAATAAAAAAATACACATAATGTGCTATATGGGAATGGATATCACATTTTCATAGTGAGTGAACTACTTTCTGACTCTTCGAGGGTCAGCAGAGCCAAATGCTCTGAGCAATATAGAAAAAAAAAAAAAAAACACCATTGCAGAATGGCCGAGGATACAAAGCAGTCATTGATTTATAAAGCGTACAATCTTCTGGTGCTGCACTTTATGTTATGAATGTCCACTATGACCCCTTTATTCCCGGGTTGGTTAAACCCGCAGAAGTGCTTGGCATGTAGTGGCGCGGTGGAGCCCTCATCTGGCCCCAGGATCACTACTTAGAAGTTCAAAGTTACACACCTGTGCTCAGATTTACCTCCTTGCTCTCCCACCAGGTGTGAAGATGAGCCAGGGACATTGATGCCTTCCAGGGCGCCTTCTTTTTCTTACGCTGAAACACATTTTCATTTGAGATGCAAGGGAAAGCAACCTAAAGATTACACTTTTCCTCCTCACTGCCATTTAGGTATAACCAAGGACTAAGTGGAGGACTGTGAGAAGAAATAATCTTTTGATCAGCCTCTTAGAGTCAGCTGACTCAGCTGGTGTATGTAACATTTTGTTCTTTCTTCCTGATACTTGGACTACACATGTAATGACTGGAGCTCTGGCTGCCATCTGGAATTATGAGGTAAGCTTGAGAACGAAATGGGAGCTAGAAAGGGGGAAAAGACTGTGTGGATTCCTGAAGACCGTGTTGCAGTCAAACCATCCGAGACTCACTCCACATTTCTCAGATGAGCCAGCAAAAGAAACTGCTGCCTTCTTAAAAATCACAATTTTCATAGGCTTTATATTGCAGAAGTGTAATCCAAAGTATTTCAGAGAAGGAATTTTATGTCTGCTTTTCTATTACCAGAAAGACCAATATGACCTTCTGTGCCTGTCCTTGTAAACTATGGAATGATGGAACTTGGTCAGCCCAAATCACATGTGATGGGACATAATGATCATAATGACATTGTTACCATTTAATAAAAGCTTTGCCAGTCACTGTTCAGGTTTCCTTTTATAGGTTTTTTCACATAAGTTTTTTTTTTTTTTTTTCCTTTGGTGTCAAGAATTGAACTCAGGACCTTGTGCTTGCCAGATGGGCACTTGTGCTGCTGAGCTATATCCCTGGCCCCATCCTTTTATAGATTTTTTTAAACATGATGATACTATCTGCAGTCCACATCACTGTAGGTGCATGTCCTATTATTCTTGTTACATGAATAAGGAAACTGAGACGGTTGGGGTGGCTTTCAAGGGACAAGGCTGGGAATTGATTCCTAAAGCGAAGGTATGATCCTAACCGTCAGGTCATGGAGCTGGCCACCTCCTAAGCACTGTCTCTCATTAGAATGGTGTCTGTTCATTTTTCCTCCTTGGCATCAATTTTACATAAGAAGGAAACCCCACAGACTAGAATGTGGACCTGTGTGTACAATTCTTAGTCCTATCTCAGCAGATTTAACCACAGAGTCCTAGAGAACGAGCCCTTAAAGATGCGCTCCTCAACTCAGGAAGACCTACATTCACGGGGCTCAGCTACACTGTGTGTGCCGTATCCCTGGGGAGAACCAGCCAATAGCCGAGCATCTGTCCCCCGAGACTCTAGTTAGGGGCTTGTGTCAGGCTACAGAGCACACCCTAGTAATGAAGCAACGCAAGAAGGCTGTGCAGAAATGCCTCTTCAGGTCTATTCTGTCTTCCAGTTACAGGAGGCCACATTCTTATTACTTAAACATAAAATAATGAATAATGTCCTGCAAAATGATAGCTTCTTCTCCATTCTGCTTTTGTCACTGTGGCTGTTGTTGTTGCTCTTACTGTGTCTAGTTTGCATGGAACACTGTCAAGCAGAGAATAGCAGACCGTTTAAACTGCACAAATCCTAGGTATCGGACAGAATATTGTAGTTTATGATCTGTGATGAAAGCGCATGGTAGATGTTTAAATTTTTTAAAATGTTACACAGGAAGACACGTTAACTCACCTCAGTCCCCCTTACTCCAAACTATCTATCGCATTGTTCTTGCCACTTTTTGAAGCTGTTCTCAAAATCCTCTTTTCTGAGCATCTTCACAGGTGTGATCAAAAGTACCGTGAATGCTGCTGCTATCTATCTAGTGCAAAGACAGGTCCATAAAAAATATTAGTGTGAAGCTGGGGATTTAGCTCAGTGGCACAGTGCCTGCCTGGCAAGCACAAGGTTGTGAGTTCGATTCCGGGTACTGGAAAGAAAAAAAAAATATTAATGTGTGTCTTCACCTTGCTTATTCGCTGGGTCTGGCACCGTGCGAATTCTGGCTGCTTCCCCAGGTCAAAACAAACATAAAAGGTAAATCTTTTGAATCAGCTCAGGACATGGAGGCAGCCATGACAGCAATTAAAGGCACTTATGAAAGAGGACTTCTGCATCTGTTTCAGAAAGTGACAGAAACAATGTGATAAATGAGGAGGAGTATTCTGAGGAAAATGAATAGCCATCTATGTTTAACTGTAATAATATTTTAAAAAATGAAACATTCACCATATTTTTCAATCACACTTCATATGTTTTGGAAAAAAAACAACAACCTCCAAATGCCAAAGACCTGTGACTTCAAATGCCAAAGGCCTGTGACTCCAAATGCCAAAGGCCTGTGACTTCACTCTTACTTCTGACCCACTAGGGGTGAGCTAGGCACTGGGTAGACGTCATCTTCACCTCAGAACCCAGGCTGATGAAGGGACCGTCTTCTAAGACACGGCTTCTCTATCGCAGTCAAAAGTAAATCACCATGAACTGTTGGGTACGTGCTGCTTCTGTCTACCTTTCTGTAGGCTGAGTAAGACAGATGGCCAGACTCCAACAGAAGGGAAAACACGCTTCCACACGGGGCCAATGCAAAGAAAACCTGAATACTGTGGCACAAATGTAGTACTGGGCAAGGGCACGGCACAGCACCTGCCTGGCCAATGCAAGGTCGTGAGTTCGAATCCTGGTACAAAAAAAACAAAACAAAAAAACCAAAAAAACAAAAAAACAAAAACCCACCCAAATGTAGTAATCTATTTTTCCAAAAGGTAAAATATCTAGATTACTCCAGTCATACTGAGCTATTCATAGTTTCTCCAGATGACCACGGTTCTCTCACTTTTGAGCCTCTGCATGCTATTTTCTCTTTCTGGAAGCTCTGCTTCCCATTCTTCACCGGCCTAGTGTTTCAGTAACTTTTCTTTCTCAGACCAAATAGGACATCTTCTGGGAAGCGTTGCCTGGCTCCCTAGTTGTGTGGTATTCCTGGGCATTCCCATACTTGAGAGCTTTGATCTGCTTACAACTCTACAAATACCTGGTTTTTTCCCCTTCCTTAGTTCATGGAAGGCAAAGAGTATATTTAGTTCATCTAACACAAAACCTGGCAACAGAAAGCAGCCAGCCAATACTGTTAAATGACCATTAGTGTCACGTCACACAATCTATTGTTGTTGTGTTTTAAGAAAATCTGGCATGGGGAAGTAAAGACCACCAAAACTTCTTCTCTAGACAAGGGAGCACGCCATCTTGGATATGTGGCCCATTCAGCCCTCTGTTACCCACAATGCCACACGATGTCGGTCAGCAGGGACATGACAGATTCCCAAGTGAACGTGGAGAAAGGGCAGGAACCACTGATAGGAACTTGGAGACATGACTGATCATTTTAGGATGGCTGACAATTGCTTCAGATAGGAACAGCAGTGTTTTTAATTTAAACAGTAAGATTCCTTGGCTCATATCTTGATAAATTATAGTATTATTCTTCTGCTTCTTTTCTTCATTGTTGCTAGCTCTTTTCCATCTGTATAAAAGTGTGTTTTGCTAAATGGTGCAGTGCACGTGAAAACATTAATTTATTTGGATTAAGGTGCAGCAGCATCACTTAAAAATGTATGATGTATATACATACACATGTACACATGGTAGTCCTGGAGCTGGCAGTATGAGCCATGCATCCTTGTGTGTAATTAACACATTTGGAAGATCACTCAGCCAAGGAGAGATCAAAGGAAATATGAGAGATATTGGGGTAATTATGGGCAGAGCACTTCTGAACAGACAGCTGGAACAAAAAGTGTCAGATGAAATAGAAGAGTAAGCCCTCAGCAATGTTTTGATACCTTCTTCAAAACCTGATCTGCATTTCTGTACCCTGGTTCCACAACAGAATTATCCAAAAGGCTTTTAAAAAGTATGAAGGACTAAACTCTACCCCGGACCATGGGAATGGGGCAGTTCTAAAACATTCCCCAGATGTGTATAATGTTCAGCCAAAGATGAGAACTTCTAGTGGAAATAATCAGCCAGTATATGTTAATCGACTTTTAAAAATTACCTTGTGTCTAGTAATAACCAGGGCTAAACCTCGTTTGGCCTTGTGTATAGATAAAATCGAACCAGAGGAAATGTTTATGTTTCGTGAAGCTCCTAGATACATTCCTTTTCAAAGGTCTGCTGACAGCAGCTTGGGTTAACTCCAGGAGTCTAACCATTCCTGGCAACTGGACTTCAAAAGGGAAAGGGGGCACGATGGGGGAAGGTCTTTAGAACAGATTACGGCTGCTCTCCTTGCTGCGGCAAAGGGTGGTCGCGGCCTCATCATCCTCAGCACAGAGCAGCGCCGACAAGACAAGCCGCTGAGTCTATGGAAGTGCTCCGTAAGGATTTGGGAAACACAAATCCCGAAAAAAAGAATTCCAAGCTTGGACTACAGCTGGAAAAGCATCACTAAACATGCGTGTTGTGTAGTGCTTCCTTCCACCTTCAGCACACACAGTTTTCATATAAAATGTATACAAAGTTTGCCTTCAGTGCTTTTCACTGCTCAGCCATAGTTTTTTTCCTCTTTCAGTAATTCTTTGACACCTCATCACCATGCCTTGTGTCCAAATTATTTCACAAATATCCGGGCACTTGACAGTTTTCATTCTACGGTCTACCTCATATAAAGTCATAAAGTTCCTACCAGTATTATATAGAAGCAAACATAATTGCTACTTTAATCATGATAGCCAATGCAATGTTTAGACTTTTTTTGTTGTTCTTTTCACACATTTAAATCTGGTGCATGTTAGAGACAGCTAGAAACCATTTTAAGCCAGCTAGTTGCTCCCAGGTACTCAAGGAGATCTTGTGACCGATATTGGGATATATTTATTTTCAACATAAAGGTCATTACTGTGTGACCACTTACCCCTCTCCACCTTCAGTATGACACGATAAATAGGTTTGCTTCCCTACTTCTCTTGGAGACAAGGGTAGGGCTAGGTTGGGAAGATAGAATAAAGATGGAGAGACAAGACACAATGGATTCTCAGAACATCTCCAAGCTTAAAAGGCTCTCAATCTCGGCTTCAGATACCAGGCAACGGACATCAAAGTCATTCTTAAAAACTGCCATTGACACTGCAACAACATGACATACACTTTCTTATTTATACTTCATTACTTCAAAGTAATGAAGTATAATTTTTCTTAGATTATTTTCTTATATAATTTTAGAAGTTCTGCTTATTTATACCCAATAGGAAGCTTGTTTCTTAGAGAGTCAGCGTGACTATTTTGTTATCCTATACTGCTTCAGAGTTGCCCAGTAATGACAGGGAAAAAGCGAATTTTGTGGAAGGATTATGAGGAAGCCCAGGGAACTCAGGGCTGACTGGTGAGCCAGTTTGGGGCAGTTGCTCCAAAAGAAAATGAAATTTTACTATTTCTTCCGTCTTGGCAACACTCTGGACAAGGTTCAAAGTCAGAGGAGAAAGGTTCAGTTGCCTGGATTTGGGGCAAACCCTAATGGAATCTAGTGGAAAGATTAGAAGGGAAGGTACCCGATTTATCCCTCCACCAGAACCGTACAGGATGAGAAAAGACACAATTCCCCATGGCAAAGAAGGTGCTGAGAAGACCGGAGAATGGATGCTGGATAGCTAAGAACCAATACTGTCTACTTTCGTACATTTGCTTTCTGTGATACCTAACAAGGCCTGCTGCCTATCAGCCAGAACTTACTGCTAAAGAGAAAAACTAATATTAAAATAAAATTGCAGCTAAAAAATTGATATCTTTACCTAAACAAACAAAATAAAATCAAAATGAAGACAAAACTAGTCCTGGGACTGTAGGAGGGCTATTAAATTGTATTTTCATGAACATTTTCTTGTGTTTCTTTCCCCCACTCTTGCTGCTGTGTAACTCTGGGAGAACTTGGGGAGGGATACATGTAACTGGGCCACCAGTTAGGCTGGGTGGGCCACTCTGTTTTGTGGGGTTTTTGTTGTTTGTTTTTGTCTGTTTGAGACAGAGTCTTGCTATGCAGTTCAGGCTGGCCTTGGGCTCACCTTGTAGCCCAGGCTGGCCTCGAACTTGCAATGATCCTCCTGCCTCAGCCTCCCGAGTTCTGGCATTACACGGAAGGATACAATGTTAAAGGCTCAAGTCAAGTGAAGGGTGGATAAAACCTGACTTGGAAGAGCCCTCTAGCTGCAGAAAGTAGGTACAGAGAGGCGCCGAGTGTTCCTGACTGAGAAGATCAGAGAGGCTCAAAGTATAGCAAAAGACAAATAGGGAAGGCGTATGATCGAATCATACAATCTGATGGTCATCACATCTGTGCTGATTCGGGATGCTCTGGCTCATAAACTCCTGACTTCATCCTGTACTCAAGACATATACTGCCGATTAAACTGCAGAGGAATGTACCCATTGCTCTGTCTCTTCCAAGCCATCTACTGCAGCTGTTCTCTACCTTTCTCCAGCGTCAGCTGCGTCTCTAAGGCCCGTGACAGTTTTGCTCCAAGAGTATTTGTCCTTCAACTCACGTCCTCCTCTCTCAGTCACACTGACCTTCTCATCAGTTTCTCACACGCATCCCCATCCCTTCCTATCCCGAGAGGATCTGTATCCCACTTCTTATTTCTCAAGCACTCTAACTTCTCACGCACTGGGAAGCGTTTTCCCATCCTTGAGGCTATTTTGTCCTTCTTTGACAACTTCCTGAATCCCCACCTGAATTACTTATTCTAGCCCTCTTGGACACTTCGCATACTTTCTGTCATGACTTCCATTATAACTTAGTGTTTATGTATCCGTGTCCCTCACTAGATTTCACGCCACTTGACAGGAGAAGAAATATATCTCACCTTCTTTCTATTTGCCCTCATTTGGGCAGTTTTGGCCCAGTGTAGATAGTCAGTCATCGATTGAATAAATAAATGTTTTGCAGTCTCCTCTTTTGTGAAAAGAGTGGTCTTTTGACTCAATCTTATAGTTTCCTTTCTAATAAAAGGCTTATATTTTGGGGATCATATGTATAATATTTGGTTTACCTTCTTTTGAAATAGTAAATTGATGTTTATAGTTTTGCTTATTTCATCTTCCTTTGGCCTAATTTGTCTGTTGGTATTTATATATGTAAATTAAACTCTTATGCTATTTAGGCAAGCTGAGATTAATAAAAACCCTTGTGCTCTAAAAGGAATATCCATATTTATTATTTGTATTATATATAATTCTGTTTATTTTAACAACATTTTTTTGCGCAGTTTTGAATCTCATTGACTAGATATCCATTTTCAACCCCAATGCATCATATAGTATTCACAAGAGTGTTTTGTTTAAAAATGCACAAAGGTATCTTATTAAATAATGTCACAAACATGAAGTTCATTATTATGCAAATGCCATCCTTGGAACAGATTTGTTAATTGCAACTCATTTGCATAATTAATGAACTCCCAAATGAATTATGCCTTTGCAGATTTGTGCAGCATTGTTTTAAAATAAATTATAAAATACATGTCAAAAGAAGAGTGCTTTCTGGGTTCCCATAGCATTGTTTGAAAATTAATTACCAAATGCTTGTCAAATTAAAATGAGTTTGTAGTTTTTACAATGTTATTTTAAAGTTAATCACAAAATAAAATGTCACTGCATTAAAGTAAACAACTTGTTATTTTCTCTAAAAAGAATCACAGAAAATAGCATTTTAACTTCAATTACATTGTTTTATATAGTGATTCTAGTGTTTTATTCATTTCATCTCTACCCTGTGACATAACAAAGTTGGTAGTTGTTAGCATGTTAATGTTTTGGTAAATTGAGACTTAATTTGATTTTATTAGGTGGCTTATTTTATATGGTTGATGACTAATGTGATGCATACGAACCCAGCACGAGTACGTTCATAATTGGAGTTTAAAAAAGTATTCACAGTCACTTAAATATGTTTCATAAACTGCATTTTTAAGGTGTTTTGGGGTTTTTTTGGAATTTTGACTGCTGCCTGTTAACATGATTAAAAGTCAAGCTTGGATTTTTTTTTTTCCTATTCTGGCTGGTGTAGGACTATGATTCCTTTCTTTGCTACAGAAAAGGGTTTTGGCCCTAAGGCTACTTTCTTCACCCTGTGGACATTGTCTGCTCTGCCTACCAGCCAAGGTCTTTCCCAGTGTTGGGGTTCACTTTCTTCCCTAGTCTTGGGGTTCACAGAGAGACCTCACCCACTAGGAAATTGGGAAGGAAACACCACTCTACCCCCAAAGCTGTTAAACTATTGTGACCTTGCAAACTAGACATTTCATAAAGAATTTTCAGAAGTTAAGGTTGCCTATAAAACACCTTTTTAAAACAAGAGATATAATAATCATAATCCTGCTAGTAGTATAAGAAGAATTACTTTCTTCTTTTTCTTTAAATAAAAACCAAAAAAACAGCAGTGTCCACTTTTTGCTCACATTTCCCTCTCCTTATTCTTGAAATGAAAGCAATTGTGACTGACATTCCATTTTGTCAGTTCTTGACCCTGAAAGTAAACCCATGGGAGGAAGTCTTTGTTTGATATGACTGAAACTACACAAATAGATACCAACTAGTAATTCGTAAGTAAGATAATAAACCGTCTTGCTACTGTTTTTATCCTGTAAATTGCTGCCTCTCTAAACCAGTGTAGGATATTCTGTGTTGCCCTTTCTGTAAACTGATAAGCACACAGTATCAGCTCTTTTTGAAGAGGCAGCATCTCTTACACAGATACCTACAGTGTAAATAGCAACTCACGTGGCTCATTCAGATACATAGATTTGACTTTTTGTTATTTCTTATTTCAAGCTGGCATACATATTACTCAAAGACTTAGAACACATTTTCTTTTTACAATCAAATAAAAAATAGCTACTATTTTCTAAGCTTTGATGCAACTGTGTAAATGTTCTTTACTTTAAATACCATAGGACGCTCCAACTTGGGTTGTTTTCTGACACTGTACATCATTATGCTCAAAAGCACAAAACAATAAAGGTTCCAACATGGTCAATCTATCTCATGACTAAAATTTTTAGTGGAGCAAAAACCACATACTGAAAGCATAGGTTAATCTGTACAGATAGAAGAATCTTTTATTATAGGTATCATTTACTTTGAGAGGGTTCCCAGTGAATTAAAAAAGAAAAGTTCGGAGAGATTTAGACCCCCAGTTTATGTTCTTTAGTGCACTATACTCTGTAACTACACAGCTATACAACTATACAGCTGCTAATCTTCTATTCTTTGGAAAAAATGCACGTAGATAAGAGCAAGAGTGAAGAAAGCTACAATTTTTATTGACTGAATATAAACCTTCTGTGATGCTATGTAAGCTTATTAGTCTACCCTTACCTAATCTTCAAGGACACTGACATTCTAAACTCTGTTCATTTCTGTATTTTATTATGCAAACTCCAGAAAATTGGTAGGCTACTTGTCCTATGAAACAAATCAGCATCAATTTTCTTTATTAAAATCATGGCTTTCTTTTTCCTCACAAAATGATTCTATTACCTTCTTCTATTTTTATTTTAAAATAGGCAATTATCAAATAAAAATTTTGTATATTTAATGTGTACCAGACAGTTTGGGATATATATATATATATAGTGTAATATATATATATAGTGTAATATATATAGTGTAATGATAACACAATATAGTTCATTAATACATCTATCACCACCCATAGTTACCATTTGTGTGTGCACGTTTGGCACATGTACATAGGAGTTAGGACACTTAAAATATGCTCTCTCACCAAATTTCAAAAACTAATATTTTAGTAAAACTATAGCTAACATAGAAGGTAATGTAGTACATGCACATACATGTATGCATACACATAAACCATGAAACACTATTCGGCCATAAAAAGAGAAGGAAATCATGATAATATAGATAAATCTGTAGGACATTACACAAAAGGAACCAGACACAGAAAGACAAATACCGTATAATGGCATATATGTATGGAATCTAAAAAACCCGGCTAGCCAGGTGTGGTGACACATGCTGTAATCTCAAGACTTTGGGAAGCTAAGGCAGGAAGATTCCAAGCTTAGTCTGGGCAATTTGGTCACTTAAGAAGACCAAGAGAAAGAAAGAAGAAAGAAAAAAAGAAAGAAAAGAAACAAAGAAAGAGAGAGAGAGAGGAAGGGGAAAGAAAGAGGGAAAGAAGAAAAGAGCAAAGCAAAACAAAGCAAAAGGCTGGCAATATGCAAAGGCCATGGGTTCAATTCCCAGTATTAAAAATAAAAAGGTCTGAGAGATGTAGGAAATGTTCAAAATGTGTGCAAACTTTCAGTTAGAAAATGAGGAAGTTCTGGAGATCTAATCTCAGGGCTTTGTAAAATGAGTTACAATGTCAGTTGATATAGAATGTGATATGTCCTGGATAGAAAAGAGAGTAGAATTTTTCTTTTAAATTCTCTTGAAAGCATTTTCAAATCCTTCAAAAAGGGATCTTATTTTTTTCCACAGTGTAAGTAGATTTGCTGTCCAGATTTGTTGTTGTTTAGAAGACTAAACCTATCTGTCATTTATTTGGAAGCATTTACCAAAGAGAGCTAAGCTCAACTGTACTTTGTAAACCAAATGTAGCCTTCAAGCTATAATGTCTAAAAATCTCGTGATTTCTGTTCTGTTTATCAAAAATCTTTCTTGTCTCATTTCTGGTGTAATTTCTAGGTTACTCTGTTCCAAAGGCATAAACTGGCTGTATATTTCAAGTGACAAGAGGGACCAGTTTCCACTTCTCCTAAAACCAGTGAGTGATTCTTCTGTATTATCAATGAGCATAAATATTTTTTTCTGAAGTATTTTTTGGAAATAAAGTATTTTATTTCCATAATAAAAAATATTTTCTCCTACCAGATCTTTGTAAAAGATTGTACTTACTTAGTCACTAAAATTCAGTTACTGATGAAAGGTAATGTTTACAAATTGCTAAGTGCTGTACAGACAAAATAATAAAATTGCATGTTTTACTATTTTCTACTGGATATTTAAGTTATAGAGATACATGGAAAGAGTAACAGGTATTCTGTGGCCTTGGTGTTACCTCAGAATTTCATTTTCTTTATGTTGCAATTTGTGGAAGCCCTATTCTCTTTCTGAACTTTGATGTGTAACTTGTAACACAGACTTACTGAATATTCATGCCTAAAAATGGAGATATTTCTTCCCTGGAGTTCAAGTTGAAACACATTGCTGATGTATGTCCATTGTGACATGATACGGCATTCTTTTGCAGTAATTTTTTAATTAGATATAAAATATTAATTCATTGGAGTTTGTGCATAAAATTATCAACAGAAGTAGAAAGTTCAGTGAGAGGCAGAATGTAGAAGTGGTGTGAGGAAAGAAAGGCCCTTAGTGCCTCTTGGAGAAAAGTGGATGAAAGATGCCCAAAATGTGTTCCCAGGAACTCCAGCCTCACTGACTTTGGTCTGGAACACATGGAAGTCAGCTGACCCATCTGGCCTTCTGAGGCCATATAAAAGAATATCACAAAGCTGATGTAAATTGGGTGACTGCCCTGTGTAAAAGCCTACCACCCTGCTTCACAGGTTAGCATGGAAACAGAATGTGTCCTGATTTCTTTAAAAACAAACTCAGCCCATCTTCTCCACTGATCAAACTCTTCAATGATCCTAAGTGAGTTATACTTAGAGATTCCCAAATAATTCTGAGTAGGAGATTTCTTATAGATCACATCACTAACTTGGCTTTTACCAAGTTATTTACCTGTTTGATTGTTTTTTTCACTTCTCTCATTAAGAGTGTATGTTATTAAAATATTATTGAAAGGAGTATATATTATTAAAATGAAGTACCTAAATATAATAGAAATGGAAATCCTCGTATTAATACATTACAACCTGAGATGGGACTCTGATAGTCAGACCTTCATAAAAGATAGGATGTATCAATTATTACTCCTTTCTCTCTTCAGAGTGGAACAACAACAGTGTAAACCAAAATTTAAATCTGGGTACATTTTTCTAGTGAAGGACCAAGGTTTCTTCACAGCTTTTGTTTGTGAACCCAGCCTAGAACCTGCAAAGATAGTATGAGAGATGATTTGTTCGTGTATTCAGCAGGTATTTATTCAGTAACTATTGGACATGAGGATTTTATCAGTGAGCAATGGTCCCTGCCTTCATGAGCTTATTCTCTAGTAGAGAAGAGAGGTATGAAAATAAGATGTGTCATTCAGCTTTCTCTTTGGTGGGATAGAATACCGAACACTCATAATTTAAGGGGGGAAAGCTTTAGTGTAGCTCACAGTTTCAAGAGATTCAGCACATCATTTGCAGGCTCCAAGGCAGGAACCTCATGGAGGAAAGCTGCTTGGTTCATTTTGGTTGGGGAACACAGCAGGGGAAGAGTGCCAGGGTGGACGGGATGAGATATCAGACACAGATGGGGAGTCTGTGACCTCTTGATCCACCCAGACACACCTGCTCCACAAATCCCAAGAGAAGATCTCCAGTCAATCAAGCTGAAACTCCATTCTATTTGCCACATCTCACTACTTCTCAACTTGTTGCACCTCTTCAAATAAATCTCCTGAGACCATTCCCAACCTCCAAATAGAGACAATAGCAAATTTGTAACTCCATTTAACATCATGCAACTCTCCTGCGTACAGTGCAATGACTCCCTCTCCAAAATCTCAACAGTTCCAGAATTTTTCAAAAATCTGAGTCTCTCCTGATACTGAAGGCAAACTCTTACTTGTGAGCCTCTTTAAAAATAAAAAACAAGGGGCTGGGGATTTAGCTCAGGGGCACAGCACCTGCCTGGCAAGCGCAAGGTCGTGAGTATGATTCCCGGTACCGGAAAAAAAACCAAACCCCTCCCCCCAAAAAATAAATAAATAAAAAACAAGTTACATAACTTTAAGGAACAATGGCATGTGGTAAACAGTCCAAAGGAAAGATGGAAGCAATAGAAAATGAGTAGACTGAAGCAACACAGAAACCCAGCAGAGCAAGCATTAAATCATGTGTCTGTATATCAGGCATCTGGGGCACATGGTGGTAAAATGTAAGTTCCAAAAAGGCTTGAGTGGCTCACCCCTATGGCATTTGCACTTGCAGCCTACACAGCCTCTCCCCTGGGCTGGTTCCATTCATGGTCCATGGTGTTCCTCAGCAGATAGTCTACATTCCTAGCATCTCTGATGCTCTAAGATATCCATTGCCTTTTTGGCTTCATTCCCACAGCTTCATTTACTGGCCTCTCAGGGACTCCTTGCCTGGCCCCCAGGCACACCTTTAAAATCTGGTTGGAAGCCTCCCTGATCTCACAACTCTTACATTCTGTATGCCAGTAAAACCAGCATCATGCAGAAGATGCCCAGGTTTCCTGTCAGCAGAAACAGTAGCCAGGTGTCCTTGGGTGAGGCACTTCAGTGGCCTCTGAGTGCATGAGTGGTACAGCACAGGGAAATGAATCCAAGGGAACCAATTCTCTATAAGGATTGTATGTAGCAGGGGTCCCAGAGACTCTCTTCTCAAAAGATAGATTGATACTTTTATGCCTTTGAGCCTGTAATGCACAGGGTCTTGCTGATTCCTGATGTGCTCTCAAGGCACTTTTCTTCTTGTCCCTGTACAAAGTACTTAGTTTGTTTTTAATAGTGCCAATTTCATTAGCAGCCTTTAGTCTCAAATTTACACATGGTTCTTTCTGGGAGAATATTTAACTTTCAAATATTTTTTATCTGTCTTTTGTTCCTGATTTTCACTATAAATCTGGCTAAAAGGACTCACCAGGATATTTGCCACAGCCTGAACATGGGGCTGTTTTGGAAATTACTCTGCCAGATTTGTTAGTCTCCTGTCATTAAACTCAATTTCCCAGAAAGCCTCAGAACAGTGGCAAAATGTAGAAAGATTTTCTTCCAAAGCATAACACACATGACCTTTAGTCCAAACACCAATGGAGTCCTTGTTTCTGACTAAAACTTCCTGAGCCTGGCTTTTCCTGTGCACATTCCTATCACCATTCTTGTCTTCTGAAATCTGACCAAAATTACCCATAAGTCTCTCCTTACTGCATTCTAGGGCTTCTTTAGCTGTCATTGCCAAATCTTTCCAAACTTCTTCAGCAAACCAGTTCCAAAGGCTTCCAAATTAAATGATCAAGTATAGTCAAAGAGATGACCCCACTTTTCTAATAGCAATTTTGTACATTACTCAGCTTTCCTGCTGCTGGAACACAATGCCTAACACTCACAATTTAAAGGAGGAGAAGTTTAATTTAGCTCATGGTTTCAGAAGAATTGGCAGATTGTTGGTATGATCCAAGGTGGAAACCCCACAGCAGAAAAGTGTGGTAAAGCAGAACTTCTTAGTATGTATTGGAGAGGACGCAGATCAGGGAAATAATACCACAGCAAAGGGGTGGGAGACCAGAAATAGATCCCAAAGCTGTGCTTCCATTATTCAACTAGATACACATAGACGTGTGCTCTACCACTCCCCAGAGTAGATCCCAATGCCAATCAAGTTGAAGCTGTACCCAGACTACTATATAAGTACATGGACAATAGTGTTTCAATGGTGAAATCCAACTATGCTTTGACCGATCATCCTTGGAAAAGTGATGAGCTAAGATCTCACAAATAAGTAAGAGTTGGCTAGAAGAAGATGGAAATGATGTAGAGAGAGGGTAGAACTGGTACTAAAAAAACTGAACATTTAAGGCTGTATGGAGGGAAAATCCATCATATAATTGTGGTCTTGAATAAATCTGGTATGTTTAGAGCTTATATATAAGATACTATACAGATAGTCGGAATTATAATAGCTGATATTCATCTGGCACCTACCCATTTTATAATATATTATCTCATAAATATTTCTAACAACATTACAAGGGATATGTTACTAACCCAATATTTCAGATGAAACAATTTGATCACAGGGTAAATGACAGAACTTTGTACCCCAGAGTTTTATTCTGGGACTCACGTAGTATTCCAGTGACTCTGTTGTTATTTATACTACATGTCAATATTCTGTTTGTCCTATTTACCCTAAAGTTGAAATTGAAATGGATCGAAGATCTAAATATTAAAACAGAAATAATACATCTGCTGGAACATGGAACTCTTGAAGACATTGGTGTAGGCAAAGACTTTATAAACCAAACACTGATTGCATAGTAACTATCACAAAGAATCAACAACTAGGATTTCATCTTATTAAGGTTTTGCACAGCAAAGAAACCACCAACAAAGAACAGAGACAATCTACAGAGTAGGAAAAATATTTGACAGCTGTTCCTCAAAGGACTAATATCTAGAATATATAAAGAACTCAAAAAAAAATCAGATCCTCCCAAATTTAAAGACCCAATCCAAAAATGGGCATCAAAAATGCATAGACACATTTCAGATGAAGAAGTAGAAATGGCAAATAAACATATGAAAAAATGTTCAATATCATGGTCATTTGAGAGGTGCAAATTAAAACAATGCTGAGATTCCATCTATAGAAATATTGGCTATTATCAAGAAATCAACCAATAACTTTAGGGAAAAAGGAAAACTTCTTCACTCTTGTTGGAAGTGTAGACGGTGCAACCACTGTGGGAATCAGTATGGAGATTCCACAAAAAAACTAAAGCTAGAGGTTCCATTAGACCCAGCTATACCCCTTATTGGTATCTTCCCAAAGAAATTAAATGCATTATATCATACTGATACATGCATATCCAAGTTTATAGTGGCACAGTTTGTAATAGCTACATCTTGTAAACAGGCCAAATGCCCATCAATTGATAAATGGATAAAGAAAAATGTGATTTTTCATACAGTGGAGTACTACTCTGCCATAAAAGGATAAGCTTGAGACATTTCTACCTAAATGGATGCACCTTGAGACCATGCTCTTAAGTGACATAAAATGGACACAGATGTTTAATTTCTGAGGTTTTTTTCCCCTGCTCTGGTGTGAGAAATCAAAAGTTGTAAATAAGCACCAAAATTTCTAATAGATATTGGAAAATGGGAAGTAAATGTTCAAATGAAAAAGAGAAAAGGGAAGGGGGAGGGGAAGTGGAAATAAGGCACAAAAGTAAAGGATAGAAAGAAAAACCAGAAACAAAACTTTTGTAAGTAAGTAGGGGAAGACCAGTTGAAGGGAGCAGAAGAGAATGGGAAAAAAAGTATAACATATCATATATATATGTATATATATCATATATCAATATCATATATCATATATCATATACAGGTACAAATCCCCTATTGTAAATGTTATCATTATGTATACCTAAAATGTACCTGTAAAATTTAAAGAAATACTCAAAAAAATTCTCAAAGTATATTCTCGCTCACCTCCACCCCAGAAAACTGAGTCAGAATCTCTGGAGCAGGATACAGTAATCCGTGATTGGAAAAGCCTTCAAGTGGTCTTGAAGTTCAGTACAGCTTATGAGACTCTGATATGAGCGGTAAGAAATCCTGCAATGGTTTTAGAGAGACAGGGGACTCAATCATATGATGCTCTCTGAAAATTGATCATTCTTACCTGTATACCTATATATTAAAAGGGAATCGTGGAGTTAGGTCCTGTGGTTCTTTCATCAGAATAAAAGACTCATGTTGTCTCATCTCCCCTCTGGGCCCACAGAGTCACACATCTACCCTCCTTTAGTCATAGAGAATCCAGCTAAAAAGCGCTACTGAAAGTGACAGAACTGAAGGATAATACAGCCTTCTGCTAGAGAGCCCTAACCTGACCACTGAATTGAAAGAGATTAAAATACACTTTGTAATATGATTGCAAGAAAAATGTCAGTAATCAGAGAGTTGTGACTTACATTTTAAGCTATTAGATTTGCACTGTTTTATGAGCAAAAAGAGTATAAACATATTCTTAATTGTTAAAATTTCTCATCTCCTTTGGGTGAAGGGTTTTTTTCACTAGGACTAATTTCAGTAATCATTTTCTCTCTCCCTTTCATATATATATATATATATATATATATATATATATATATATATAATATGCATACGAATCTCAAAATATATTCCATGTTTCAGAGTTACACAAAATTTTCATACTTCTAGAAAGGGGCAAAATCATAATACAAATAAAAATCCAATTGCCTTACTCAATGTCAACTATAGAAGGATTACCACAGAATGGTAATGTTTAAATTGCATTTTTTTTCTTTTCAATGAAATTACACCCATTTCATTAAGTGTAGTGCAGGCTGTTTCCTTTACTAGTTTTCACGTTTTAATGCTCTTGAAGCTGACTTCCAAAGATTCTATTTAGATTACTACGATTTATATACTGAAGCTGCCATTAACCTAGAAACCAGATATTGTGAAAAACCTTTCTTAAAAAATGTCTGTTTGAGGGGCTGGCCGTTTAGCTCAGTGGCACAGCGCCTGCCTGGCAAGCGCAAGGTCCTGAGTTCGATTCCCGGTACTGGAAAAAAAAAACAAACAAACAAACGAAAAGCAAAAAAAAGTCCACTTGAAAGTTGATTAAGTCTACAGCCATACCACTCTGCACACGCCCAATCTTGTTTGAAAGTTGATTAAAAACCAGCAATATGCAAATGATTAATAATGTACATTTTATTGAGTCTAGGAATACTAAGTATTTGAAAAATTAACAAAGAAAATGATGAGTTTTTCACTTAACTTGACCCTGAAAGAACCTTAAGGATAAAAAAAAAACAAAAGTCTTCGGGGCTGGGGGTTTAGCTCAGCGGCACAGCACCTGCCTGGCAGGCGCAAGGACGTAAGTTCGATTTCTGGTACCGGAAAAACAAAACAAACAAACAACGAAAAAACCCCACAAAAGTCTTCATCTGATTCCCGCCTCTATTTCAAATCAGTTGGTGAAGATAGACTTTTGTCTTCATGATACGGCTCGGGTTCAGAATGTTGTGCTTTATTTTGAATTTAAGGAAGAAAATTAAGGCTTTAATAAAAATGTATACAATATTTATATTAGTATGCTGCGGTGTTTCTTCTGGGTCAGGTAACTCTGAGCCAACTTAGTAATTTGGTGGAATTTGTTTTCATTCTCATTAGCTGGTGGATTCATGGTAAGAGGGAGAGGAAAAGTGGCCACCCAAGACCACACACAGGTATTTCTCAATACGCACCACACAGCAGGGTTACTTCCTGATGAACCCACAGAAGACTGAACACACATTTAATACGCACAACCCACTGAGCACCGCAGCTTAGCAGCACTGCACACTGTAGAGTAAAGGCTGTGAGTCCTTTGTGACTGTGGCCGTGGGCTGATGGGATCTTCAGCTCAGTGTCACTGCCCCGCATCCGGAGGTTACCATACCACACACCACTAACCCAAGAAAAGATCAATATTCAGATTTCGGGCTTGGGGATGTGGCTCAGCAGTACAGCACCTGCCCGACAAGCACAAGGTCCTGAATTCAATACCCAGTACCCAAAACAAAAACAAAGAAACAAATAAGAAAACAAATTTTGAAGACTTTGGCACCATAGTAAATAAAAAAAAAAAAAAAGAATCATAAATTGAACCCGTGTATGTTGGGTTCTGTCTGTCCCTGGTCTGGGGCCATCTATACTCACTTTCTTTCTTCTGCCTGGAGCACTTCCTTCCTTTTTCCTCCTCCCCTTCCTTGCTTACTCCTGTTAGTTCTTCATTTCTCAACCTCAGCAGGTGCCCAGGTGATCCATACCCACTGTCCCTTTGCCACCAATTTCCATTTGGACCAGAAACATGTCTACCTTGTTCCCTTTTAGATATATCTCTAGCAAAGAGCAGGGTGTCTTGTACTGGAAGGTTGTTAATAGATGCTAGGGAGGGAGGGGAAGTGGGCAGGAGGAAGGACCTTGTGAGGTAAGAACTCTAACAGCTAAGAGGGTAACAGAGATCTGTGCTCTCGGCTTAGCTTTCTGCGACTCCACACCAATACCTTTAGCTCAGAACACCCGTTTATTTATTTATTTATTTTTGGTTTTGGTTTCTTTCCGGTACCAGGAATCGAACTCACAACCTTGTGCTTGCCAGGCAGGTGCTGTGCCTCTGAGCTAAATCCCCAGGCCCTAGAACACTGATTTAACCAACATCTCCTTGATGACAAGAATTACTGTATGTCAATTGATGATAAGTGAATAGATACAAGGTTGTTCACCTTAATTCCAGGTGACTAAAATATACTTTAGAAATTATCATATGAATAAGAAAATTTATTGGGTGGAGGAGGCACATCATGTTTGTACCTGTTCAAACAGCCAGAGGAAAAGCCACTTGGCTGGGGGGAAATGGCATAATTAGCCCATGTCGCTAAGGACCAAGCATTTCCAAGTGGAGGCCATTCCAGTCTGGCTGAGGCTGCTAAAGGAGGCATCCCTAAGATGAAGTGAAACAAAGAGCATGGAAAACATGCCTGTATCAATACTCCAGTTAACCTGCCTGCTGCTGTGGAGGTGTGCCAGGAGTACACATTGCTTTCTGCTTTGTCATAGCCAAAGAAATCAGCTCCTGGACGCTCCTGCCAACACACTCAAAATTTTATGCAGAATGATTAGAAATCAGCTTTCACTGATCATCTATTCAACTCCACTCGACAAATATTTTTTGAGAACCTGTTATGAGTCAGATGCTTAAGATAACTCAGGAAAAAATAGAAACAATAGATGCAAAATACTGTTGTGGGATGACAAAAACTTTGAAGTACATAAGTAGTGGGTGACAGTAAGTACTGAAGTGTGTAAAATATGATCTCTGCACTAAAAGTCTTCTGCTTATAGTCTGTTTTTTCCTTTTGAGACAGGGTCTCACTATATAGCTCAGGCTGGCCTTGAACTCACAGAGATCCTCCTGCCTCAGCATCCAGTGTGGTGGGATTACAGGCATGTATCACCACACCCAGCTGCTAATAAGCAAGAACATGATGATCTACCCTTGGAGGTAACCCGTAAGCATGGGAATGCCAGACATACTCAACCTTTTAGATGTCGAATGCCCCGTGTATGTCCAAAAGAAACAGCTTTGAAGTTGACAGTCATGGAAAACTCCACAAAAGGGCTAAGTCTCAAGTGGGGACTCAGAGTCGAGTTCACAAAAGCAAAAAAAGAAAAACAGGGGAGGAAGGGAAAGATAGAGGTTCTCTGGACAAAATCTATTCTTGAAAATTATGTACCATCTGCATTTACCAACTGAGAGTTGCTCTGTGCTGAATACTACTGTAATAACCTGGGAGAGTGCGCAAAGAGAAATTTCACCCTCCAGTTCATGGAATAGTAAGGAAGTTTTTTATAATGTGCGTCAGTCACTACAATGCAATTGCAGAGCTCTGAGTCATAAATAAAATGAGCTTTCTGGCCGTTTAGAGGAGGGAGATAATATTCACGTGTTATCAGAGAAAGCCACACACGGCAAACAGTTGACATTCAACTGGCTGTACAGGATACAAGTGTGTGAAAAGCAGCAGACAGTTTAAAGGCAGAGCCAGGACAGGAGGCTGGCGGGCTATTGGAGAGACCAGGAAGTTAGAGAGTTAGTTCAGAGATTATGCAGTAGATGAAGTAGGGGGTGGGGACCAGGCACTTGGTGATCGATTGACCACATTGACTTTCTTGTTCATATACTGTAACTCGTATTGTTTTAATAATGTTTCAATCACCAAGTCATAATATGACATAGAATTTCTTTGTTATTCAACCCTGCACTTATATCTATGAGGAAAATTCTTTAATGTTTATGTAGGCTCAATTGTTGAGTCTGTGTTCCATCCAACTTGATTACTGTCCTCAGTAATATTTAATATTATTGTAGTTATTTCTGCTGTTGGGGCCAAGCTCAGAGCCTCACACCTAACGATGTATTATTACAATCTAATTTTTAGTATGCATTTGCTGAAATCATGGCTGATTTTCATTTTCTCTGTTTTCAGCTGCGTTGCTGAGTCCCTGCATCTGCCGCCTCACTGCCCCCAGCTCAATTTCTTTTTTGGCACATACAGCTCAAATGACCCGTAAACAGCTCTAGTGGGTGCCGAATTGTTTACATAAATATAATCAGGATACAACATAACACTGTGCTACAGTTGTATCCCAGTCACCTCATGTTCTGTCCATGACAATGACACTAAAGAGAATTGTGTGAAGTCCCAATTCGCCTCTGAGGTCAACTTCAAAAGGTTAAGGATGTTCTCAGAATAGTACAGTTGTCCACAATACACTGCTCTTTCAAAAGGGTCTGAATGTGTGCTGCCTGAGTGGTGGTGTGAGGGTGACCTTGTCCATGTGTGAAAACAATGATTTCTTTTTAATTTGGCGGAGTGTAAAAACCTTTGCTAGTCTCAGAGTCATTATGTTCCCAGCTGTGCACATCCATGGTGCAGCACATCCGACACCCAGAGCCAAAGGGGGTGGATTGAGGGGTCAGTAGAGGTTCCAGAGCTGGACTTTGCTATCTGGGTCCTCTGCGCTTCTTTGAGCGGCCCCACAATCCACAAAAGCACTAGAAACGGCAAGAGTAGAAGGAATGTAGAAAAGTACAGGATTTCCCCCTCGCATCTGTCCATCCACCCTTCAGTTTAAAAAACATGCATTATATACGCTATGTGCTGGGATGTGGTATGACTTAAGGCTCTGCCATGGCCCTGACTGCATATGGTTTATAAGCTACTGGTAGTGATATACATGAAAAGAGTCCTTAGGTGAGTTACTGTATCATTACAACTGGAACAAATGTGTGACGAGTTTAATAGAGTATGACGAGGGTACCACACTGTGGCAACATCCTATTCCCAAAAACCAAATAAAATTAAGCCACTCTTGTTTAAAACATGAGAATGGCTATCAGAATAAATGATAAAATTTGACTTTCTCAAGGCAAGTGTTACTGGGGACCTGCCAAGATCCCCAACTGCCTGTATGAGGTGTACAGCGAAATGATGAAACAAGAAAGACACATTTAGTTATCAGTGCATGAAGGGATGCTGGGAGGTCAGTGCCTTGGGATGGGCAGAGACAGAGACCCTCCAAGCAGCCAGTATGTATTGGGTGCATACAATGATAAGCGGGCTAGTGGAAGTTTCAGGGTGACAAAAGACTCAGAGGCAATGGATAATCCTGGGAAGATGCAAGACGGCTGAGATGATCCCATACTAAGAAGGATCTGGCCCTGGAGTTTTTTAAAATCATAGTAATCTTAGTTTAGTCTTGGTAGGTAGGAGAAGATGGCCCATCCCTAATGGGAAATCTCAGACGGGTGACACTGATAATCTGAAGCCTCCATTTATCCCTTAGGGAAGAATGCAAAATTAGCCATTGTGAATTTGTGGTCCCCACAGAATGTCACCCAGATCATACAACAGTAACAAGGAGGTTAGAAGACAGTTGACTATATGGTAAACTACACTATGCACAGGTTTTGTTATTATAGAGATGACAAAAAAAAATCTGAAATTTTCCTCTCCAAATCTTTTCATAATACATACTCTCCATTTTTAAAAAATGGAAAATCTCATCTGAAATCTTAGGCACCTGTGTGGCTAGTTGATTATTCATGAGCATCATGAATCCGATGTATATTTTCTCTACCTAATTCCATTAGACAGTCAATTTGTAATGCTAAACAGAATACGCATGGGAACTTTCAATGCAGCACTGTGGATCTGCTGCAAACATTCACATAGGAAAATCAGACGTGCACACACATGGCTGAAGCACACATCCATCTGTCAACTGAAGACCAGTGTATTGCTTAACCTGTTGCAGTGAAGAATAGAGACCCTGATACTGAAAGAATCCAGGAATAGATCATGAAAAATGGCCATAGGGGTACATAAAGGTGACTACTGATGAGTCATAAAATTGTAGTGCCAGAATTTCTTCATCTGCTCTATTCCTAAGGATTCTTGAGATAGACACTGTTTTAACAAACTATTTCCAAATAAATATGAAAAAAGGGAAAGTTAGTAAATGGAAGTAACCTAATCCTAGAAAACAAACTACAATATACCTTTCCCGTAAGCCATCTACTTCGACATGCACATAGCCTCTGCCATTATCAAGAGCATAGCTTTTATAACTGATAAAACTACTTGGACATATCATAATCTACCACAGTCTCTACTTTACACACTAGAGCTCACTCTTAATGTTGTGTGCTCTATGGCCTTGTTATGGGGAATATAACTCCCAACCTGTTAGATGTCAGATGTGCTGAGTTTGTGGCATCACAACATCAAGGAATGAAGTCATGAACCAAAGGAGGAAATAGGAGAGTTTTATTGGAAATAAGGAGAATAAGAATAACTCCTAGATTTCCAGGATGGGTCCCAAGTGGGCAGCCACTGAGACTCTTTGTCAAGGATAATTTATACAGCAAAATTTACAATATGTGTACAATGTGGGTCAAACTATCATCAACCTATAGGATTACAAGTACAGCCATTCAGCTAATATTGATCCAGTAGGGGCATAAGTCATGTAGTAAGTCATATAGTCCTGTAGTAGGGTGTATTGAAAGAACAAAGGCATTCCTAGAAAGGGATGTGGTATGCTTTTCTAGTCTAGATGTTCTGCTCACCTACCTATGCATCTGATGCCTATCTGGGCTTCATGGGCCAAACAGTGCTAATTACAGTATAATCTCAAATTACCATTCATCTCTAGGGAGGGTTGCAGGCCTCTTTCTATGTGTCTTCATCTTCTGCACTGGCTCACTTAAAGGCCTAATCCCTTTCTGACTATTGATTTGGATCTAGTTTAGCTCTCTGTAGTAGGTTTAAACACATGTATATGGAGAATAAAATGTATCCATCATTACAGTATGAGGTATTTTCAGAGCTCTGTAATTCATGTATGTTCCAACTATTCTCTCACTCACACTTCTGGCAACCACTGATCATTTTCATTGCATTTTAAAAAAATAGTTTTGCCTTTCCTAGAACATCATATAGTTGGGTCATTCTCTCATTCACTATTGGTGGGTATCTAGCCTTTTCCGACTGGTTTCTTTCACTTAGTAATAATCATGTAATTTCCTCCATGTGTTTTCGTGACAGCTCGCTTCGTGCTAGTGTTGAAGAATATTTCATTGTCTGTGGGTGCCACAGTTTATTCATTCACTTACTAAAGTACCTCTTGGTTGTTTTCAAGTTTTGAAATTATGAATAATGCTGCTATAAGCATCCATGTGCAGCTTTTGAGTGGATGCAAGTTGTCATCTCCTTTGAGCAAACAACCATCTGTCACTCAAAGTGGCTGTGCATTTTACATTCCCATTGATAAATGGGAGTTCCTGATGCTCCACATCCTCAACATCATTTTCATCATGTTTTGGATTCTGGCCATTTGAATAGGTGAATAGTGATAAGTTGTTTTAATAAAATCCATAATGTATGAGACCCTTGCACTCACCCACTGGAAGTGGAACTGCTTTTGCTCTTTACCCAATATATCAATCAAGGTTCTTCAGTAACATTGCCTGAGAAGCTGAATCTAGCTACCGAATACTGCTCTTGCTAGGCTGATCTCAGCTTCTGATTATGTGATACCCTAGTCAGGGGCCAGCAGTTCTTCCTCCTGGAAGGTCATTCCTGAATTGGAAGGACCTCTGCTTAATATGCATTCCTTAGGCTTGTAGTGGACTTGTGAGAGAGGCCTTGACTGAGGAATGGAAACTCTTTTTGTCTCAATGAGATCTCTAGGATAAGTTCCAGGGAGTAGAATTTGGGAATTTCTCTGTTCTTGTGATGCCTGCTCTTATAATCAAAGAGAGTGAAAAACAGAGCAAGAAACATCATCTCAAAAGTTTCCATATCCTTGGGCTTCTCCAGAGAGGAACAAATGTGCTTCTGGCTTTGCACTGGAGGGGAAATAAATCAAAGCAGCAAATAATGCATCTTTCCAGAAAAATGAAAAGATTCCTGCTTTGCGATATTCTATTGTCACATAAATTATAACACTATGTACCATGTGCCTAGCACATTTCAGACTCTCAGAACATTGACTACCACATACTATCTCCACCCTGTCTGCAGAGGGTCGGAGGTGCTCATGTACTTACCACCCTACCACGGGCACTAAACAACGCTTCAAGCCATGAGAACACTACTCCCCTCATTCTGTGTATAGTAAAGGCTTTTTATCTGATGAAATTTTGACCTGTAATTACTTGCTTAATCAATAAAGTAGGTTAGGTAAAAATGATACATGCATACGTTATCATATTAATTTAATTTTATAATATGCCCACTCATTTGTCTAATTTCAAATGTAGGGCCAAGGCCATTCCTGTGGTATAGGCCACTAACTCGAGACTTGGTTTGGCCTTTTGCATTACAAAAAAAAAAATCCATAATGTATGCTCAATAGGTGCCATTTACTTGTTTTAATTAACTAATTAATTTTTATGTGAAATAAAAGCTAGATATAAATGAAGATATTTATTATTATCATAATTATTATTATTATTGTGGTGCTGGGGATCAAGCCCAGGGTCTTGTGCATGCAAAGCAAGAGTGCTACCACTGAGCCACATTCCCAATGCAAATGAAGCAATTTAAAGCAGGATCCATCTAGGTCTTCCCAATCTTTTCTGTTTTCAAGTTTGCATGTCATTTAGAAACAATTTTCAAAACTTTCCAAGGCACTAAATTTAGTTTACATGGGAAAGATAGTTCTGATAGTTATATTTCACTTATGTAGCATTTATATTTTATAATTATAAGATGAGAAATGAGCAGGAAAAACTCTATTGTGAGAATAAGCATAACTGATTCATCTTGGGTGGCAGCAGAGTATGTAATGACCCTGGAGACCTGCCTGTTCTACAAGCATCCAGTTCTGCAGTGCAGAGGGACTGAAGGGAACCGGTGTGTCCAGGACACTGGTCAGTTGCATGTGCACTATTAAGAGAACATCTGTCATAATTCTTCCAAGTATTTTTCTGGGAATTGTGATGTATAAATTATAGATAAGTTTATTTTAAAATTATTTAATATTTTCACACTGAGTACACTGCTTCATAACAGTATTTCAGGACTACCGGCCCTTCCTGGAATGACCCAATCCTCCTAGTTATACCAAGAGAACCAGTGACTCTGGTGACCAAAAATAGTAGACTCTGACGTATGTGGTATTTTATTTCATTTTATTGTTTTGAGAGCTCTAGGAATACACTGTATTCCACCTACATATACCCACACCTATTGGTCATACTTGACATTCTTCTGCTTCTGCTTTAGTCATTTAACCCAGGGAATCTAAAAGTTTAGAAAATAGGAGAAATGGTTTCTAATTTTTTGGCATAAGTTTAGTGGAAGAAATTTTCCCAAAGATAAGGGTGCATGTAGTTTCAGTATGTTACAAGAACAGTATATCTATTGTATACTTTATTTCCAGTATTATGGTATAATATATAATGGAATAATTATTCAACTACCACAATGCTGAATCAGTGGGAGCCCTGAGATTGTTTTCCTGCAACTAGATGGATAATGGAAGACAATGATTCCCAAAGGGTATTGTATTTGTCCAGTCTACTTCACAATCTCATTTTGGTTGCTCTCACTGCAGAAAACTGTGCTTCACAAAGATAAGATGTTGGAAAAGGCAGCAGGCTGTTCAGTGCTTTTGTGGAAATCAGAATATTCTTCCTTGACTCTAATCCAGAATGTAAGGAGATTTGAAGTTGTCTCAAACATACTTTTAAGGCTACCATTATTTTCAACCTCAAGCAGTGGGTCTCCTTCTCATGTAGACAACATTGATTCACCTGGCTTATTCACCAATAATATGAAGATTCATGCCTTCCTAGATTCGGAGAAAGCCAGGAAGAAATGAGCTCAAAAGGAAACATAAACAGCTTAGTTTGCAATTTTCTCTAGAACATGACGTGAGATAAGAGACAGGTAAGCAGCAGTAGGGTGACTAATTACAGGTTAGTTCATTCTGAGGGCCTTTCTATGCAACATGATTGTAATATCAACATGATATCTAAGGTAAACAAAAGGATGGAGAAAAATTTTCTGTAGCTCTTGTACTCATTAAGCACCCAATCAACATTAAATAAACCCAGCTGAGTGCTAGATACATGACATAAAAATAATAAAAGAAAGAATTTGTGACATAAACGCGAGGTCCTAAAAAATGTTTAATCTGGCTAATGACTGTGTAACAAGTAACACTCTCAGAGAGACATGGAATAATCGACATGCATCCCTCATGTATCTTCTTCACCTTGTCTAGGTGGGTTCTCTCCTGTGTCATGCAGCCTCTGGAGTGAACTCATCCAGACTGATCTCAGCTGGGTCAGACACAGTCTGCTGCCTGTGGTTCTGACCTTCATCTTGGGATCAGCAGGCTAAGCCAAGCCTGCAATTTCATGGCGACAGCTGAAGCACAAGAGAGGGTATCCAATCTCAGAAGTGCTTCTTCAAGCCTCTGCTTACATCACCTTTACCCTGGCCCACTGCATGAATCCTTCAGTACGTCTACTCACAATCAAGGTGAGAGGGAACACTTCCGGTCGTGATAAGAAAAAAATGCAAAATCACTTAGCCAAAACTGTGCGCATGAACAGAGGCGGAAGACGGAGAGCCAGGCATGGAATCTACTGCAGTAACAGAAACAAAGGAACAAAAGACAGGAATCCAGCAATAAGCTCCAAGGAGTGTCAGGATCAAGAAAATGACATTTATTTCTTTATCTTTATATCCAGTTTTAGTACAACTCTAGGGACTTGTTTTTATACATGAGTGGCAGGGCAATATGTTTTCTTGCAGCTTCCAATTTGGTCAAGATTAACATCTCTATGAAAGATCAAGAACTCTCCATAAAGCCCTTGATTCTAAAGTTGGCTCGCCATTAGTAATACACCAAGGAGCAAGAGTTTTAATAGCATTAGATAATAGCTCTGGAGGAAAAGTGCCTTAGTGCTATTTTAAAACTACGAGGCATTAAAATACCACAAGGAGGATGCTCTGAATTGTGTTTCCATTCTTTAAAACACTCTGTGCAATTAGGATTGTTTCTATCAGAATAAATAGTAATTTGGAATGCATCCAAATTAAAAGCCCAAATGAAAAAGGAACATTAATGGTGAGTGGAATGTTAAAAGTCAGCCCTCTCTAGGGCAGAGATGTGTGTGCAATTTGAATAAAAATCTATAGAATCCATGTGGAGTAAAGGCAGAATAAATTGATTGAAAGCTCATAGGAGAGGGAACCCACATAGTCTTCTAGCTAGAAAGTAATTCATATCTAGTTTTCTGAAAACTCCAAAAATCAAATTAAATTCTGTAATACCATCATGAAATCTGCACTGGCATTAAAATAGAAAATATATGTAAAATAAATCATTATGAATTTCTTCTGCCTTAGTATCTTAGAGATCTGATAAAGATGGATGCTACAAAATGGAAAGAGTGGCTTCTTCATGTACATTGTAATCCTGGGATGATGGGTGTTGCCTTTTATGAGGAGACTGTGTAATATTTCCAACTTCACTCACCATGTGTATTCAAGAGGTCGTAGGCCAACTCACCTGGATCTGATTTCTTACCATGCTATCAGTACCATCTTACTCCAGCGTTTGCTGGTCATATAACAAAGACTTGGCATCACCTACATGTGATCACACTGCATATAGATAATCACATTACATCTAATATTAGTTACTTATAATGTCTAGGAGGAAGTGAGTATGGCAGTTCTGGTCTATGCTTGGGATAAAATAAATAAGTGTAGATGTTTAAAACCTAGCTCCTACAAGCAAATCAAAGATTCTGGTGTAGTGGGGAAAAAGTATGGCCTGGGATCATATTCTTATTTTTAAAAAATGTCTATCATTATCTCATATTACATATAAAACACCTGTAATTATAGATCTTCTAATATAAAATATAAAAGAATATCTTTATGGCCTTTGGTTAGTAAAAAAAATCACAGAAGAAGCAGAAGGAGGAGGAGGAAGAGGAGGAGAGGAAGAAGAAGAAGAAGAGGAAGAGGAGGAGGGAGGAACAGCACCATAGACTGTTTACAATGTCAACAACACCATAAACCATTTAAAATGTTGACAAATTGATATCTTAGTCCACTTTCTGGTGCTATAACAGAACACTTGACACTGGTTAATTTATAAAGAAGTTTTATTTAGCTTTGTTCTGCATCATAATAGGGTAGATAAGTGGAACAGCATAAGCACATGTGGAAGAGACAAAACATGAGAAGACATGTTTTACAATCTTCTCTCCGGAGAACAACTCACTCTCATGAGAAGAGCAGTAACCAGGCCTAATTACCCCTTGAAGACCCCATCTCCCAACACCAGCACCCTGGGAAACAAGTTTTAGCATGAGTTTTGGAGGAGATAAACCTTACACAAACCATAGGAACAGACATTATCAGAACTAAAAGCAGACATGGAAGATAGCACTAGGGAAAAAATACCACCCATAGACTCTTAGCAAGCCACTTCTCTCTGAAAGAAATAGGTCAGAGTATATAAAGAAACATTACAATTCAGGAGAAAGGCAATAAACAACACAGTTTTTAAAATTTACAAAACATTTGAACAGATACTTCACAATCGAAGAAATATTTGTGGCAGGTAAGTACATGAAAAAATTCTCAACATCATTAGTCACAAACTAGCAGAGCAGTAAGCGAGTACTACATATCTATACATTAAATTTTAAAAGCCTGAAAATGCCAAGTGTTGGCAAGGTTGCTGAGCTACAAAAGCACAAATGTATTTCTGGTGGGAACACAAAATGTACAGCAATTTTGGAAAACAAGCATTTTCTTGTAGAACTCCATGTAACTCAACAATCTCCTTTTTAGGTATTTACTTAGAAGTAAACACTTATCCATACAAAAAAATTGTATAGGACTGTTTATAGCACTTCAGAAAAAATAACCTAAACTGGGAACAAGTCTAATGTCTGTTAACTAGTGATGAGATAAATTATGGTGCATCCATAAAATGCAATATCACTTAGCAATAACAAGGAGCACCCAGACGTTACGCACACCAGCATCCATCAGTCTCAGAATCCTGCTCAGTGACAAGCTAGAGAAAAAGACTACATATTTTAAAATTCTGTTTATGTGAGATTTTTAAAAAGCAACACTACAGGGACAGATTACAGATCAGATATTACCACTGGTGGTAGTGAGATGAGGGAACAATGCACACTTCCAGAAGTGATGTTCAGTGTCTCAATTATGGTGGTTACACAACTTTTACACTGACATGACTCATCGAGCTATCTAACTAACCATGCAAATTTTACTGTATAAAAGTTCTTAGTAAACCTAAGCTTCAAACAGCAATCAGTGATGCTCTAGACCAGAGTTCTCAGGGAGAAAATAGAAAGAATTGAAAGCGCAGATGGATTCAGAGCATATTTTAGAGGAGAATGGACAGTAACTGCTATGGAGTGATGGAAAGAGAAATTAAGAAAGTTTCCTACACTTTTGGATTAACTGTTGGAGTAACTGATATGAAATAAGATGATATTTGTCAAGAACTTGACACAGTACTTGGCAGACAGTATGGCCTCAGTAAATATTAGCTACTGTCATTTTTAGTTAGCACTGTCTGCTTAGTAAAGACAGTCCTGTATGAATAGTACCAAAGATGTACCTACAAATAGTATTCATGAGGTATAATGTGATTGATTTGTCACTTGACACTAGTATAGTGTTTTTCTTTTTTTGAACAGAACTTTGCAGAACATATAAATTATGCATTGTTGATGAATTCCTGTAGTAGATATTCACTGGTGCCAGATATCATACTAAAAATTAAGGAAGTAGTCTAATGGTAAGCAAGACATATTTCTACTCTCAGTGACTTTGTATCATAGTAAATAAACATTCAGTGATGACAGAAGGTAGTTACCTACCCCAGTAACTGAATCCCCAGCAGAGACTAAAGACTAAGCATCAACAAAGTAGTTAGGGAAATTGAAAGCAACTGAGGACCAGGTGGATCATTATGAGTAAACGGGCAAAGGCACATGACAGCGTGTTGTGGGAGACAAAAACATTAAAAGAGGAGAGTTTGTTTCAAAAGAAAATAATGCTTGATGCTATGCTGGTAAAAATTTTAATCAATCTACACACTATCTAAAATTTTAAAATGTCCATATGTTTTATAGCAAATAAATATATAAATACACCAAGGGAAAACTGATATTAAAGATTCACCTGTGTTCCTGCTGAATATGAACAGTTCTGGGAGTAGACACAATAGCAACAAGAATAACTATGTATTCAGCTCGACGTGCCTGTAGCCATCTTGAGCTGTAACTGCTATCATTGCCCCAGAGTAACCCTAGATGGTTTCTGCAGTAATAATTTCCCAGAAAACTATAAACAGACAAAACCACTACAGTGATATGCAGAGCTTTAAGGCCAGACCCTGGAGCCAGGAATGTGTCTGACTGTTTGATGTTAAGATAAACTAGGTATATCTAGCTAGGATGAAGTCACTTTTGAACTGACCAGTATATACATACCTCCTTCTGATTCAAATTATGAGGACCCACTTATTCATGCTGCAGCCAGGCCCCTAATTCTGCTAGCAAATCCCTGGATAAACCGTACTCTCTGAAGTCCTGGATCTGTCTACCTCTCTTCTTCCATCTCACGCCACCTTGAGACCTGTCTTTATACACTGAGATTGCATTGCTTCACATTATCAGTGCTATCAGAGCTACATATACCTGGCAGCAAGGTGAAGCTCTTGACCCATCGAGGATATCAGTGCAATATGTGATAAATGAAGCAAAATATATCCTAGAACTTTACTTATCGTATTTGATGTACAGGGATAAAATAATCTTGAAACTAAGGACCTATGGACAAAATCTGTTGTGGTATGACAATGAACACTCTGCTTGTTTGGAAATATCTTTGCTCAGTATTACACAGTTTTCTCTTCTAAAATATATTGTCCTGTCTAGAAAAATATCAAGTATCATTTGACTGTAGAATAGCAATTATCAACACAACTGGTTGGTATGCCTAGAATATCTACATGCATAAAGAGGGACCCAGAATAAGCTTAATTCATGCCTTGAGTTTCTAATAATTCAATTTTGCCCTACTCCAAGGCCCACAGGTATTCTTTTATAAAATCCAATAGCTTCCAAATATTTTATGCGTTGTGTTTTTTTATAAAATGATGTATATCTAGTAATAAGCTTTCTACACTTGGGAAATTATATTTTATAGTCATATAATTTTTAAAAGCTGGCCAACAATTGACTCAGAAATTTCATGACTTTTAAACGTCACAGGTGTGCTTGGATTCTAAAGTCATATCAGCTAGGATTTAAAATGACTAAAGCAATTACAAAGGAACTTTGGAGTTTCCATTTTACAGATGGGAGATGTTAGACCTACTGTTTATTGACCAAATCCATGACTGAAAGACAAGTGGGTATTATTTTTTAAAAAGTGATATTCACTACTTTTTGTTTCCCAAATCTATTGTCTCATAACTATGGCCTTAGCTTTAGTTAAAAACTGGGCTAATGTAGCAGACTGAAAAAAACTTGTTTATCACTGCTGCGCTCTTTACTGCTATAGAGTGACAGTAAAATCACTGTCATCAACATCACTCACAGGACACAGAGGAAGTAGGAGAAGAGGAGGAAGAAGGGAGAGGAGGAGGGAGAAAGAAAAAAAGGCAGAGCCAATGTCCAGAAATGTTGGACGATAGAAAGTTGAAATTTCTAGGCCCCTGGAAAGTAAACTGACTAATTCCAGAGATGAGAAATGTTTAGGAATTGGAGGCATCAGACACTGAAAGCGGGGGTTAAAAACAAAATGATTATTTGACCTGAGCAACCACCCTTCAATTTTCCATCCAGAAAAGTGTTTAATCTCTAGAGAGGAGTCACACTCCAAGACATTGTCTCATCAAAGGAGATGAAAAGGAAGCCAGTATGCTTCCTTCCAGCCCACTTTCCCTGTTTAGATTCCAGACCACTGGAAAGAAAAATTCAACACAGAGCAGAGGCAAAAGGAAATCCAAAGAGGAATCCACACCACTCCTAGACAGCAGCAAAAGAGGCTGCTGGAGTTCTTCTTCAGGAATGATCTTTCCTTATTGGCACTGCAGTACTTTTAAAATTATGCATACATGCTACTGTGATAAAAATATTTTCCATTAAAAGCAACTCCATGGTTTGATTACCATTTAAGTGAATGCATAGTTTTCTAATGACAGTAAGGACCTAAAAATCATTTCTTCTTATCCTTTGAAAAATACTATATCAATTATTTCTTATCTAAATTAATTTTAAAATGCTGTGTTTTCCAAAAATACTTTGGAAAGTGAGAAGTGACAGGAAAACTGGCAGCAAACCAAGGACGAGCCACAGCATAGGACAAAAAAAAAATTTGACAAGGACAATTTACCCACAGATGATCTAGGTCCTTTTTTATCATTTAGTTGGCATCCCTTCACTTGACCATGTGTTGTCCAAACTGAATTTTGGGGCACATTATATCACTGTAGAATATTAACTTTAAAAAAAAAACAGCCAAATTACTTTTTCCATTCACTGCATAAATGGAATTCACCCTCTTTATAGTCTTGAGAGGTTGCTTACTTTCTGGCAAAACCAACTGCAAAGATTTCCAACTGGAAACGTATTTTGCATGATAACAGGTTGAAGTCATGAATCACTTGATAACTCATTAAAGTGACTAGCATCAAAGGGTCCCTTAGGAATTTAGGGAAAAGGTAGTTAAGCAATTAATGAAGTTATTTAAAATCCTGATATGGTTGAACCTGCTTTGAAGACTGCTAGGGATTAATATTTATTTAATAGATTGTCAGTTTCATGCCAAAAAAAGAAACGTGACAGAAGTCACCCTAGTCTCAATGTAAAAGAGGTAGCCCTTGTGAAGCGTATTTTATTGCAGTAGTTGACACCATTATAGTCTGTACCATTATATCACCATACAAAAGCCATCATTCTGAAGCTGAAATTAACATAGCTGTTATTTTCGATTAGAAGAATTGGCTCTAAATCCCGTAATTCTCTGCAGTGATTTATATTTTAGTAGTTGCCATCCAGCGCCAAGAGGGAACATGTCAGTGTATAAGCGCTCTCCGATGAGACATAAGGTATTAAAATTGATAGCAAATGGCAGAATAGGAGAGGAACGTTGTACCGTATTGTTTTCACTTGCCCTGGACAGTCTCTGTTATGGCTTCTTACCTGAGACTATTTGCTCATATTTGTGTTTGATTCAAAATCTATTATTATCAATGGAAATGTATGGGATATGAGCTTAGTGCAATGTGATTAGCTCTTAGCTCCTGCGTAAGTACTGGAAATGCATTAAGTGTTAGAAAGATCTTCATCAATATGAATATAATGGCTGAGCTGATTGACAGAATGAAGAATGCAGAAAACAATTCAATAGTTTCCATAACTGTATCAAGATTGGGAGAGTGGGAGTTGCAGACCAACCACTGATCTTCCTCTCTGAGCTACATAGCACTACCTTTACATCAATATATTTAAAGAGTAATATAATTAGTGAGTTTTACCCCAGCATCCAAGACTACAATCCCAAAAAACAGTTCATAATATTTAAGGTCATATTAGTTAGTTTTATAACTGCATTTATACCTGAAAATACCCACAGGCCTCTGAAATCTCTAGTTTGGATTTCTCTCACCTGTGAAATACTGTGAAATAGGATTGCAATTCAGGACAACATAGAGGAGAGCAAGCTTTATAGGGCAAGGGCTGTAATTTCATTTTCATACACACAGCATAGTACTGAACACACCAATCAGTGTTACAAGTATTACAATGTAAGGCAACATTACTATTGTTTGTATAAATATTAAATACCAATAGGTAAGAATGTTGACTTGAGTCCCACCTCTGGCCATATATAGGATGTATAGGCAGGATGTCCTACTTCCAGAAAGTCTGTATCGCATCATGCCTCCCTCCCCACTTGTCCAGCCTTCAAAAGAGTGGCATTCTTGACAAAGGTGAGTAGCTATCCCTATTGTCCTGTCTCAAACCTGAACAGCACTTTGTCCCAGGGAAAGGAATTAAAAACTAGAACAGTCATAACATCTCCAACTTCTAATTTTCAGTATGCCATGGTAATGGCCATAGAAGAATTGGGGGTTAGGTTTGCAGGATGGGAAGATCACATACTTCCCTCATCAAAGGCATTCAAGTGGCTGAGAAGGTGTGGAATAGAAACACAATTTTGGTAACAGTAGCCAATCATCAGTAAGGTGTAAGCCTGCTCTAACAGGTACACAGTGACAAGGCCAGGATCTGGAGGTGCATGTTTAGCACCTTATGCAGTGCTTTGCACATGAAAGACAAGTCAGACAAGTGACAAGCCCAACAAAATATACAATCAAATTGTCTCATTATGATTTACACAAAAAAAATCACTTTTGTGCTATTGAGTCCTTGTATTTCTCATCATCCAGAAATAAGCCAACACACAAATGCCAAAATAATGTTACCTCTGAATAACTGAAAGAGCCTATTAATTTTATGCTATGATCATCATGTTTCTTCCACTTAGCAGGAATACTGTAAAACTACAAGTGTGTCTATGAGTATACTGTCCCCTCCATTTCTCTCCTTCCTAACTTCTCTGTAAGAAGAGTATCAAGCCTGTAGTGCTGACATCCTTGAAAGGCAAAGTTATTCTGTGCCTAGATAAAAGTCATCATGGAAAGGAATGATCTGATTGCTGTCATCTAGCAAAATGTTCTAGTTGCATTCCTTTTGTTTTTGTTTTGTTTTGTTCTTTTTGTTTTTCTACCGGTACCAGGAATTGAACTCATGACCTTGTGCTTGCCAGGCAGGCACGGAGCCAAATCCCCAGCCCCCTCTAGTTGGATTCTTTCTCAAGCAATGCTCTCTGTCCACAGGCTTCATTTCTCTCATTGGTGACTACAATAATGCTTAGGAGACATCTGACCCGTTCTCAAAGCAGGACATTGGAAAGTCCAGGTCTATTGATGTAGATTTTTCTCCATGGTTATGCCTTTCCTAATCATAACAGAGCTACAAGCTACACACTGGTCTGTTTAGAGCGCCATTCGCTATGCTTTTCTGTCCTCATTCATCAAATATAGTCTCCCTCAGACTTGGCTATCATGTCTACATAGAACCACCATTTGAGCCTGAAATTCTATCCTTTTGATCCTTTCTCTTGCCTCACAATCTCTACTCAATGTCTGCCCTATCCTCAGGTTTCTTATGTTTCTTTCCTCCTGGGATATTTCTATAATGGGTATTGTAGTCACATCCCCAATGCCAACAAAATGTGTGCTCACCATATCGTGTCTTTCCTGAGCACACAGAAGACCACATTTCCCAGCCACTGGGTTGGCCTCTGAGTTCTTATATATGTGAGTATGATGGCAGTGACGCTGGCCAGTGCTTTTTCCCTTCCTAAATGTCTTCAGATGGCAGGATCATTGGATGGAGGGAAGCTGGAAGCCCCACCCCCTTTCACCGGTGAGAGGAAAGATACAAGTACCTCAGGGTGTAGCTTCCTGAGAAGAAGTAGGTTCTCTTTGACTAAGTCAGTAACCTCAGGGTTTGCTTTTAGCAGCACCTGGTGTTACTCCTTCTCAGAAACATCCAGTTCATTTCCAGAAAACAACCTGTGCCCTGTCTTATGTTTGATATTTAACAAATAATATTTCATATATCTTACTACTCTTTCTAGCTACCTAGTGAGGGAAACTAAGGCTCCAAAATGTTTAGTGATTTACACTAGCTCACATTACCAACATAATGGCTGAAACTCACACCAAAACCCACACTATTCCCACTATACCCAAATGTTTCTTTCTTCTGTCAGTTTTCTTTTCTGGATAGGTTTCAGAAACATGCTCTGTAATCCAATAAGCTTGAGGTTGTTGCATGCTGTGAGTTTCATTAGAAGTAGGGCTTGGGTATCTGAAGTGGTTACGAACCCTGAGTACTATACTCTTTCAGATTGCAGAGGTAGACGTGGGCTTTCATGCCATGGAAATTTCTGCAAGCATGGCATACGTATCAGCAGGGACTCATTCTGCTCTGTTAAAGGACGTAGTGAGCTGATACACAACAAGGCGCCTTGGGAAGCTGCACAGAGATTGACACAAATGTAAAGTAGGAGTACATATTTCTTTTCTCCCTGTGACAAAACTTGACCTTGGAAGCAGCAAACATTAGGGCCTTTCCATTCCGATGTTCAAACTCATCTCACAATATATTCATTAAGAGCTGGCAAAGCTCCACTGAGAGCTGTACTAATCCCAAGGGCTGTGTGACCTATTCTGAAGGATGGGGGTCAGTAAATGGCAGAAACAAAGCTCTTCAACCATCCTAGATGGATCAAGCTTCAAGGGCTAGCATGGTCTTTTATTCAAAGATTTGTGTTGGAGTAAATATCCAGTTTGGTTTATTTAAGCAGAAAGTCTCTAGTGGTACCTTTGACCAAACCTAAGATTTATTTTTTCTGCATATTACTTGACATAAGGATACGCAGAAGTTTCCTAATATGATATTCTTATAACTTAGAAAAATTAGTAACTCCTACCATGCAACCTTGTAGGATCATGTGCTAATGAAGAAGATGCTCTAATAATTAGGCCTAGAGCCCACTGAATGTAACACCTTCCAATTAGCACTCCCCAGCATGAATACTGCCATTATAATTAAACAACAAAGACAAAAATGGGTATCAATCCACATAATAGAAAATAATTGATGAAGTTGGAGGGCGTGATTATTTGTGATTACTTTACAGTCATGCACAGAAAGTAGGAGAACCACAGCTAGTGGTTAATCTCTGGCTACCTCTTTGAAGATAATGAAATTGGCTTCCTACTGATGATTATTCATTAACAATTAATTCTTTCTCAGTGATCTGCCTCATTTTCAGCTTCTCACTACAAACATGCAATGGAATAATTACAAGTGGAAATGAAAAAGCAATTAGTGGCAGATAATGCCAACATCTGATTAAAAAACAGTAGAACAGATTAGCAGTTCCATAACTGCAAGTCTGCTGCCTTCAGCAGGGAGGTGTAAGTCACCCAGTTTTACTATACTTCAAGCTGTGCTTTCTCTTTCATTGTCTCCCCTCCATCATGTTCTGCCACATTAAATGCACTCTTATTCTATGGGGCATTGGATTGTTGTAAATACTTTCTAAAGATTAAGTAGCATTTCAGAGATTTGTGATCCTACAGGCTGAAATTCTAACAGCACTCTCTTAAAACATGATAACAAATCACATGCCCAAATACATACTTTCCTTTAAGGATCGTGAGAAAAGTCATCATACATTGACTCACTTTAATTTCACCTTAACCTTTGCTTAGTTAAGTATTTTAAGAGGAAGAGCACCACTAGCTCCAGGAGGTCAAAAAGAGGCAGCTCAGCTCTTTTCTTCTCTGCAACTATTGTTGCTTTGGTCTCACTGGTTGGCCTCTCACTCTGCATGCTGTGGAGCTGTCAGTGGATTCTTTTTTTTTTTTTTTTTTTTTTGGTCTTTTTTTTTTTTGGTTTTTTTCCGGTACCGGGAACCGAACTCACGACCTTGCGCTTGCCAGGCAGGTGCTTTGCCGCTGAGCTAAATCCCCAGCCCCTCTGTCAGTGGATTCTTATTTAACGTGGTCAAGGGTTAACATAGCTCTGGCTTCTGTATAAGGAATATTTTGATAAAAAGCTTATGATCTCATTGTTCTTAGCAATCTAGCTGGTAAGTTAAAAGCACTTTATATGATGGAGAATTACTTGAAGAGTGTCATAAGCCTTCTACAGAAGGTAAAACTCAATATTCTTTTAAATAATTTGGAGGATATGTTAATATGAAAATTGGTGAGATTCTTTTTTTTCATGGAACCTGACATGGTATAAAGCAAAGATAGAAGTCTAGACCAGAGATGTTTTGCTCATTTAGGACACTGGGTTTTGAACAGAACTACATTAACTAATGAATTATTTATTACATGTTATTTCACCAGATTCACACATAACAAGATAATAAAAAAGGGCATGTATATAAAGGGCCAATGTTCAGTTAATTGCAGCAATATGGTGTCCCTTATGACTGCTTGAACATCTATTCAGGTTGGCCAATTCTTGGTCAGTATGGCTGCGAACAATTGGACTATCACTCCTGAATACAGCAAAGCATTTCTAAGCATCTTTATACCTGGAACTGTACAAGGGCATTGCTGCTAATAAGACATGGTATGCCAGCCCTCAGTGAGCTGGGAGAAAAACATGTGCAAAGAAATGAGTGGAACAGGATGCAATTATTGTAATATTTGGGGTATTTACAGGGAATAAGAGGAGTACCACAGGATTCAAGCAGAACAAATTGTGACTGAAGAGATTTCACAAGCAGATGATGCTGGAAATAAGTCGTAGAAAAGGAATTTGTTCTTTGTTCATTTGTTTTTGCATAAGGAACCGTGGAGCACAGGACATTCCAAGAAATACAGAACAGATGAATAGGGGCTGGGGATTTAGCTCAGTGGCAAAGCGCCTGCCTGGCAAGCGCAAGCTCGTGAGTTCGGTTCCCGGTACCGGAGAAAAACAAAAACAAAAACAAATAAGAACAGATGAATAAAGTTACTGAGTAAGGAAACAGCCTGGATGGATTGGGAATGAGGGTGATTACATATAGCTGGACAGCAGGGCATCAGGATGAAAATAGCAAAGAGAGAGTGCTTTAGAGGCAGGCAAGTTTCTGCTCAAGGAGGGCTTACATTCCGTGCTTATAAATTCCCACTTCTTAAAGTGAAAATTATTCTACTTCCTCAAGCAGCTATTTGCTAAGGTGAAACTTTTATCATTCTACAGAGTTCAAAACTCACAGATCACATTTGCATATGCTGGGAAGTTCTCTATAAAATCTAAGTATCTTGTGAAACACAGCTGTGAATCGTTGATAGTAACAGACAGTAACATTAATAATGACGATACCGCTCAGCGGCAAAAGCGCCTGCCTGGCAAGCGCAAGGTCGTGAGTTCGGAGAAAAACCAAAAAAAAAAAAAAAAAAAAATGACGATACCTTGGATCACTTTGGCATCTTTATTCTGGCAAACTCACCATTCTGTCATATCAATGGAAAATCTCTGAAAGTTAAGAAGAGGGTTATTATGCCTTTTGGAAATTAATCACTTTCCTGACTCTGTGGAAAGTCTGACAGGGTCTCAGTAGTGATATCTTAGTGACAGTTACATAGCATACACATCTCCATCTCTTCACTGGTTGATTGTATGTACGAAGGGACATAACCTAGCAGCTGACACTGGGGAATAGGATTAATAAACCATAAGCCTAAAGAAAATATGGCTCAATGTAGAAAAAAATGAGATAAAATGGAAAGAAACATCACTCTTCTTAAGAAAATAATGGAACATGGGTGTAAGTAATGAAATACATTTTAGTAAACCCGATTAGGTACTTACTAGCAGGCCTGGATTTTGAGGCGTGCAAGCTGAGGAGGATGTCTCAGAGAGGAGGTCAAGGACCTGAGATCTAGCCTTGAAGAATGATAACATGTAAAGGTCCGGTGGAGAAGAATAGTATGATACGAAGGAGAGACACAAACCCTAAGAGGTGAATGGAAAATTGGGAGGATGATTTGCCAGAAATCCAGGGAGATGAGAAGTGAGTTCAAGGACAGCCTGAACTTCAAGGTAAGAGCTTGTCTCAGAAAACCAAAACAAACAAATAAACATAACTCACAGTTGACATATCTAGATATACATTTCTTAGCTTAAAATTACTAGGGAGAACAATTATCTGGTGCTGAATATAGAGGAAAACAAGCTGAGATGCAATAAAAGACAAAAATAGAAAGAGAAACAGAGATGCCAATCTATTAAAAAGAAAGAATAAAAATGAGTATGATACATTTATCATCAAAAAAGATTCTCAAAATTTGGTCAAAAATGGAACTGTATGTGCTACACAAAAAAGACAAGATAAACACATAATAAAATAAAGGTAACTCAGAGCGACTGAAAGGAAACTGTTGGACAAATGTACACCTGAAACCTGTGACCAAGTGTAAAGACTAGAAGACATTCAAGTCACAAATTCAAAAATCAAGGTTAAACATTCTTAATGGGACAAAGCGTTTAACTTGCTATACAAATAGTTACAATCTATGATGAAGTTATAATCATGGTAATCTAAATGTGCTGAAAAAAATGAACAGTTTTGATGAGAAAACTAAAACAGACAAAGTAAAACGCTAGGAATAGAAAACCTTACCAGTGCTGTGTCAGACTTTGAAAGAACTGGAAGACAAAAATTCACAAGTATATAGAGGACATGAATAATAACACTAAGACCATTTTGTTAGGAGCTACAGTGTGAGCTTTGTATCTACAAGAGAAGATTCATCACATTTCAAGCATCTATGGAAAATGTACTCAAAATTGGCCATATGTACTAATTCCTGAACCATCTTTACAAATATCCTAGTATACAGAATATGACGTACTTAACAGATCATGAGCCGTAAATTTTGTAAGTATCTTTAGGTAAATAAAGTCTTAAAAGAACCCATTTGCAGAATGTATTTAAATATGAATATATCAAGGAAATTTGGTAATGTAGACCACATCACAAAAATATGTGCACACATTCCTTCTCCCAATCCAGGTACTTATAGGGATGTTTATCAAATGAGCATCTATAATGTGTTAAATATTGTAGTTACTTCTTTTGATAAATTTTTATGAGGTCATCCAGGCTGATACAATAATCCAGCTCTTGGTAATCAGGATATATGTCTCTAAGATTAAGATCAACGATCATCATGTCTATTCTTTATTTCAGGTGGAAGAACGGAAATTTGCATACCTTGAAATGATATGTTTACATTATTCAAAGGAAAAATATGTCTTCAAAATGCTTATTTACAAAGATAATTTAAATTACATATTTATCCTTTTATATTGTGTAAAATTTATCACCAAAGATGTGCAGATTTTCTTCAAGCTACTAAAAGAAACAGTAATTGTAACCAAGGCTGATTTTTTCTCAAAGCTGAGATTGGTAATTCAATTTGTTGAACTTAATGTGGTTGAAAATCTTGATAGTTCCATTGGGCTCTTTTTTAAATTTCAAAAACCATCTCTGGTGGTGAAATTTGCCCCATGTGTGAAACAGGCAGTAGATCTGGTTTCCAGTACAACAGCTTGACTCCAGGGAACAAGCCATTCTTATTGGACACCACTGCCTTCCCACCATCTGTGCATAAGCCAATACATCACTTTCATGTTATTGTTTATCTTGAAATTATCAATAATGCTAAAATCTCTTTTTCAGTTGTAAGATTTAACAAAGGGTGGCCAAACAATATGTCCTTTTGGGCTTCTTCATCCAGCTCAGATCTGACAAACACTCCAAGTCAGCTGAATTGCTAATATCAGGGAATTCATCTTAGTTTGCAGTGAATGTCATGGGCTTCCTTATACTCAAGATAATAAACACTGGGTCATATATGTCAATGTATTTGAAAGAGCTGCCCCGGCACACCCTTCCTCCTTGCTTTGTCCTGTAGATCACCACGTGCACTATTTGGCAGCTAATACAATAAGTGTCCCACCAATTAATCAAGCAGCCCCAATCTTGCCAATGAAAACCAACATTATAAACAAGGGTTCTACTACTTTGAAATTTCATCTCCTGCCACCCACTGCTGATGGTTCAGAGACTTTGCGTGTCTCCCTGGTTTGCTGTGAAAAATTCCCATCATAATCTTTGCACATTTTAAAACTGATGTTTGAGAAAGAATGTGTTCCTACTAGATATTTGAGTGTTCTCAAACACGTTACACCTAATGAAGAAGTTTATGCTCATTGACAGTGCATTACAATCCAAATTTCAAATAATTTTCACTATATCTTCATGGTATTTTTGTTTTCTTTGCAGCTGGTGCTTTTATAACAGTAACAGATGGTTTCAGGTGATTCATCAATTTGGTCTTCCTACTCTTCTGAAAACATATGACTGATTTCATCACAATCACCAGAGCACCTATGTTCCCATCAGCATCTTTAGCATTATGCTGTAGAGGACTTCTGTTTTTTATAAAGCTCTGATCTATGATAGGTTCAAGAGAAAAGACAATCATAAAGGGTACCCTCTCAATTGCAATTTGCGGTTGATATTTTGTGTATTAAAGTAACACATCGGTGCATCTCTGAAAAGAATAACATAATGGTATGGAAATTTAGTATACAGAGATCTGTATTAGTGATCAGCAATCTATACTATGCTTCAACATCCTAATCGTTGAACTACCAGAGGTGTTAAGAATGCATTAGCACCACCATGAAATTCACTTGGTGTATCTTGGGCTGACTGCCCACTGGGCTAACTTTAGCCTCATTACATATAAAAATATTTCAATATCAGTCAATAAACCTAACTGTAAGTTTAGCTTTGTAAAATGCACTTTTACATGAATACTTTTCAATAAGATTTACCTACTTTATCTTAAGTCTTTCAATATGCATATAATTTAAAAATACTGTACCAGGTTGAAAACTGTAGTTGTTAAAATTAGATTTTCTGTGATTGAATTACATCTTTAATATTTACCAACTGCAGGACTTGCAGCAAGTTATGTAACTTTTCTATGCTTTAGCTTTTTTATGCATCATCATCATAATAAACAGACGTGTATCATAGAGTTATTGTGAAGAAGAGTAAATGAAATTATGCATAGTGTCTGGAAATAATAAATTCTTAGCAAATCTTGACCATAATCATGACGTAATTGCTACACTTTTAGAGACATTTTTGTCATTAACTAGGAGTATGAGAATTTGTATTTAAATACTAATTCTTTCAACTTTAGTTATTAGGTAACTAAGCAACAAATAAGTGAGAGAATGCAAAACAAACTAGTCTGGCTATTTTAGAATCTGCTACCCACAAGTGTTGTCAAAAGTATATGAAACTTGTCAAAGCTTTGCATAGTTTTATTTTCATAATTGTATAATTTTCTGCAATTGTGCAATTGCCAATATCAACAGCTCACAGTTACTGAGCATTGACTATCCTAGCTATTTCATAGCTATTAATCAGATTAATTCCTACAATAGCACTATAATATTGAATATGTATAATCAGTTTTCCTATTTTTTTCCTATTTAGACTTTCAGGAATCTAAAGAGTAGTTTATTTTTTGTTCATAACCATAGAGCTAGTAAGTGAGAGAATCGTAATTCAAACACAGTTCATTTATAAACTCAGAAAATAAGTTTATAATTGTTATATTTTGCTACTGAAGAAAAACAACAAAATCCCAGAAGTCAGCTGGTTATCAGTGTTCTTCAGGGTTTATCCAGCACAAACTCATTTCCAAAGCACTGGCATTTCTAAAAAGTTAGCTATCACACAATTAATACAGATTAATTTCAGATTGCTTTAAAGTTAGCAAATGCATGAATTTCTTTTCTCTTGAAATTTTATTTACCTTTAACCACTCATACAAAACAGATTAACTGTAGATGACAAGGCTTGAACAAGATCCAGCAGTCATTAGGATTATTGTGCTAAGCTTTTTGTACGCCTGGTAGAGGTACCTTCTGCAAACAGCTGCAAAGTTTCTGACTTTAAACCTTTGTAAGATGCTAACTTGATCAGAAAATCACATTCTTACCTGGTGTGGTGGTAGCTTGCTAGATCAGTAGTTTTCTTGGCTTGTTTCACAAATTCCAATTCCACTTCACAAAACATTTGACTCAACTATCGCCCAACATAAGCTCAGAGCTAGGTTAACCCTACATAACAGGCTTTCCAGGACTTCTGGGACTGTCGCTCAGGCCCCAGGTTCTAACCCAGTGCACTGCCCTGGAAGGTCAGGTCACGCTCAATTCAGTCACCTGACCTCTATAACTTAGCTAAACGTGGCATTACAATTTGTTTGAAAGCTACAGTAGCTGGATCTGTTTTAAGATATTAAATAGCTGCCATTTGCCATGGCCAAATGAAAGAATATTTGGTAGATTAAGCTTAAATTATAGCTTGGAATTTTTCCCATGAATTTGAGATTCAAATCTAATGGTTTTTACATTTTTAAAATGTTTTACATTTCAAAATTATTCAGTAATCTAAGTTTAGAATTATTCAGGAGCAAATATTGAAATAGGACAAGTGAAGAATTTAGTGATTGAATTAGAGCTTCACGGTTAAGCAGTTTTATCATGATGGAGCTACATTATACTTTGAAATATTCTGTCATAAATTTATATTTTGCTTCATTTCCAAATAAGGCATGCATTAGTTTACTGAACCACGGGGAGATGTAGTGAACCAGGCAGACAGGTGCCTGTTCTCAGCTCTCCCATTCTTGTTTAGATCTGTCTTGTCAATACACACAGTTGCTAAGGGGCTCTCTGTAATTTGGAACAAAATAAATCATATAGAAGGCAACTTTTTAACAAGTATGAACAAAATTTTGACAGCTCTATGGTTTAGTTTCTGATATCATAAAAATAGAAGCCAATTATGTAGCAGATACTCGAGAGGACAAAAAAAACCTTCCCAGAACCCATGAATACTTTCTTTTCTCGGGAAAGCTGATAATTTTGTACCACAATTTTATCTTTGTTTCTTTCTCAGTGGTTTCTTCTCACTACCTTCAAATCAGCAATGGAAATAAAAATATGGATCAGGACACAGTGGCAGAAAGGAGAACAAATTTTGAAAAAATGATAGAAAATTAGATAAATTGGATATTGGCTCCATTGAACATCATACTATATGATAGGAATCAACTTTTGTTGGCATTTTTTTTGTTTATTTATTTATTTATTTATTTATTTATTGGTCTTTTTGAGACAGGGTCTTGCTATGCAGTTCAGATTGGCCTTGAACTCACTTTGTAGCCTAGGCTGGTCTCGAACTCACAACAATCCTCCTGCCTCAGGCTTCTGAGTGCTGGGATTACAGGGGTGTACCACCACGCCCAGCTTGGTGACATTTTATAAAGCTAGAGTTTATCCAGAATGGCATGAAAGGTTCTATCAGTATGTCTATGATAGCCCATTTATATGGCACTGGGATTATTAAAGGCCAAAAAATGTGTTTCTGTGACTTGCAAAGACATATTCTTTGACCCAGTTCTCTTGCTCACACTTAGTGACTCATAACCATCTTTTGTTTCCTACATATGAAGTGCTTTAAATGCTGCTTCTTGGTCAAATTTGGAGGACAAATAGTAATACATAGATAAGACTTATTTATTCCAACAATAATTAAGAAACAATCTAAATAAACAACAATTTTAAAGGCATTTATGTATCTGAAAAAAATCCCATTTTCCAATTTATTTGGCATTGTTCAACAAAGTAAAAAATCCTATCTAGTTAAGAAACAGAACTTAGCATCTAGGATATTATTTTTAAAAATACTTTTTGAAAATTAAGCTCCTCAGCAACCATATTAGACTTAGAGTAATTCGAATGGCTTACCCTATTAGATGAATAGTCTTCAAAAGATAATGATGCTGGAGCCCCACACTAAAACAATTCACTCGGAACCTTGGGGCCGGAGGGAATGCTACTGTATGAATGTTTCTCAGGTGGCTCAAACATATATCAAAGACTGAGAGGCACTGTGCTAGAGGAACAGTGCTAGAGGGGGGAAAGTGAAATGCAATGAGACCTGAATGCTTTACAGAATTACTATCTAATAGAAATAGAATGTACTTTTAAATTTCTAGTAGATTTATTTTCAAAAGTAAAGGCAGATGAAATTTATTAAAATAACATATTTCATTTAACCTAATAAAATATTATTTCAACGTGAAATTAATATAGAGATATTAGCAAGATAGTTATGACTTTTTATACTAAATCTTCCAAATCTGGTGAGATTTGGTATTTACAACATATTTCAATTCAGGGGCAGGGGATTTAGCTCAGTGGCACAGAGCCTGCCTGGAAAGCCCAGGGTCGTGAGTTCGATTTCCGGTACCGGAAAAAAAACCAAAAACAACAACAACAAAAAAACCACACAACATATTTCAGTTCAGCAGATCCACATGTTAAAAGCAAGATGTGCTACCATATTGACTAGTGCAGTATTATACACGTGCTTTGTGATGTATAACTTATAAACACCTTTACCTCTATTGAAAAGTTTATATTGAATGTATGGCACCATGTTCTATGAACTAACAAGCAATAATATACTTAGTAAGGCATATTTTTAAAGAATTACATTCATTACATAAATTAAGGATGTAGATTCTATACATTCCTTCCCAAATATATTTTTTAATTATTTTAAAGAGAGTAGTAAATGAGAAACAAACAAAAAATATATTTTTCTTAAAATATTTTTCTTATAAGTTTTTTTTTTATTTTTGGTACTGGGGATCCAACTCTGGACCTCGCATTTGACAGGCACTTGTGCCGCTGAGCTATATCCCCAGCCCCTCTTATAAATAGATGCAAACTTTACATACCTCTATCATGGTTTATATGGGTTAGAACATAGAATAAGACTAGTTCTGTTCGTGAAATAGCCTCTCTACCTTGGTCACAATAGGATCACTTGGTTTTCTTATTTCAGTTTTCTTATTTGTAAAACAGAATTAATAAGTATATGTACATATATCATAGGAATGTTGTGAGCAAATGATTTATACATTTATTTAGTAAATGTTAATTACTACATAATATTAGGTTTATTATTGTTTTAATGGATGCATCATTTTATTGTTTTATTCATTATTTTAATAATTCTATCTAGTCCACACTATAGACACAGAAAATTTTACTTTATAATGAGTTTTCTAATAGTGACATTTGGGTTGTTTCTATGTTTTAGTATAATAAAAATATGCCAATTAATTTCTTTACATATTTGCATATATCTGTATGAGCAAAGAATAAACTAGAAAATTTAGAACTAGAATTTCTGGGTCCAATTTTATGGATCTTTAAAATATTTTTATCACAGAGACTCTACCAATTTACCTTGTAATAATATATGAAAATGTTCAATTCTCCGTTCATAAAATGTTAAGTTTAAGGGATTTTTTAAGATGACATCTGAAATGCAGCCTGACTTGAGAAACATTTATGTGCTCGATCAAGGAAGTATACTGAACCAACTTGTTTTTATCAGTACAGTGCATGCGTGCAGTACATAATGATTATCTCCCCCTGGGGAGTTGGTACTGTATATATCTTAATTATTTTTTAATCCCTTCCCCAATTATCAAATAATTTATTTTAGTTTTTACATAAAGTGAGAATTTAGAATGCTTAAGGATTTAAGATAAAACGTAAGAGAAAAATAAGAAAAAGTATCATCAGTGAATTTCTCCAACTTTTTTTTGAATGCAGAGTACTAATATTTCAATGTCTCACAATAATTACCACATTAATTTCACTAATTTATCACTTTAAAAAGTTTAATTATTCCTATAGATCATTTTAGATCACTTTATATCCAATTAGAAAATAAAAGGAGTGGACCTATATGATTTTAATTTATTTTATGCCACAGGATGGTTTTAAAAATAGCTTAGACTGTATTATAAAAATAACTTGTTTCAAAATTGGACTTTCTGATTCATGATCTGTGGATTCTTACAGACGACAATTATAGAGGACTAATGATGAGCTCCTGGAAGCTTTGTCCCTGTCTTGTTCAGCCCGTTACCCCGGGTCAGGGCAAGCACCGTGACACAGGCGTGTGCTGCACGGGGCTCCCCTCTCATTAGCAGGAACAAGAGAAGACAGAACCGCTCAGAAATTTTCAGGCAAGGCTGTCACATGCACTCACAGTTAAGCAATTTGAATAAACCTGACAATATAATACCCAGGAAAGCATATTTTTTTAAAAAAAGATTATATTCTACAAAGATAGAAGAAGAACGTTTTTCTGCTTCTTTTTCTTTTTTTTTTCCCCAGTGGTGGCCCCTGAAGCTTTGAACACCTGCTTCCCCTCCTAGCTTTGTTATTCTCAAAAAGAGATTCCTGTTGAGAAGGAGTGAGAGGTTAAGTGTCCAGAAATATTGCTCCAAATCGTGAAATTGTAAAGGAAGAAAATCAACTATAAAATAGCTTCAGTGGGGAAGCTATTGTTTAGGGAAGGTATCATCCTGGAATTTGTCCAAATAGCATCTACAAAGAGAAAAAATGGAGACAAAAATCCAGCACATTGAACGAAACCCTCCTATGGGAATCTTTCTTTCTCTGTGATTAATTTTAGCCTTATCTCATTCTATGATTTCTCCCCAGATAGAATGGATAGATGGACAGATGGATGGATAATTAAATAAATAACACATCACCATGGAATAGGTATGAGTTGTTGGTAACGGGAGAAAGTATGTAAAGGTAAAAAATTATGAAAAACAGTGGAGAAGCAACATCAGAAGGAGACATTGGTGAGATCAGAGGACTCATGGTAATATTTAAAGCCCAGCTTCTTTAATGACAGCAAAGACAAGAGCACCAATACTTGGTGCCTCCTGTAATATTACAAGCACTCATCCTCAGAGTCACACCACAGAACAATATTCCAAAATAGGATAAAATATGAACTGTACATCACTTTCTCTGTATTTGCATATTGTCACCTCCTATGACAAAAAGAAAAACCAGAATTCTTTAGTTTATCTTTCTAAAATATCACACTTAAAACCATTTCCTGGTAGGCAAAGTTGTAGATCAACCCAAATGTTCTACAGAGGTAAAATTGCCCTGAACCATACACAAAGTTTTGTACAGTACATATTTACTTATGTAAATTTCAGTGCAGCAGTTAAAAGAGAGAGATAGAAAGAAGCTTTACTATTATAAATCATAAGCAGTCAGACATGAACAAAATGAATCTTCAAATGCACCAGTTTAGAAAGCTTTCTTCTAAGCAAATATCTGATGTGTGCATTGATAATGTATTTCTACACCACGCTAGTTCTCATAACCGACTTTATGTGTCATTGTCTCTAATGTGTGATTTCAAAGGTCTTTGTGTCACAGTCAGACGTCTCTTATGATCGCTAAGGGAGGACATAGTGAAGTTCAAAGAGCACCCAAACAGAATGGGGGAAGCAGAGGGAAGAAAGCTGTTTGCCATCAGGGATTCACTGGTGAAAAGTCAGAGATGCAAACACTCACATGTATATTTTGAGTTGAAATTCGAGCTGGGCCAGAGCAGCATATTGCAAGAGACACTAATGTAGGCCATTCTGAACACTTGACAGCAAAGAACTTATCCTTCTACTAGATAAAATGATGTTGAACTCATTATTTTTTATTCAAAGTGGTTGCAATCATTTGCTTGAATAGGTCCTTCACCACTCTGGTAATGCTTTTAATTAACTGAAAAGCAAATACTGGAACCACATTGTGAGAAGGGGGAACTCAGCACAGTACTGATGGCTGCATCTCTGAGTTTCGGCAACAAGTACTAGTTTCCAAGGTGGTGCCCGAGCATGGGGCAGGTGTGCGCAGGCTTTTGTCATCTGCTTTTTTAGTCTGTTGCTGGTATCATTTTTGTCTTTGCATATCTCATGCTCCATTTCCTAATTCGATGGTGATTTCTAGAATCTCCTGCAGCAATTGTGTTCTTTACGGTGGAGCCCTGTGGGAGAAGACACTAGGAGGAAATTGACCTCTGTTGATGTTTACTCGTGTTAGACCGTAGCACCACCACCCGCAACCCCAACCCCACTTACACAATGCAGTGCTTCCTCTTCATGCAGATCAAGGGGTTAACCTCCGAGAAGGTGAGCAGCTTTCATCAGGCCACGGAGGTCAATGCAAGAACTGAAAGACAAATGAGAGACCTGTGTCCCAAGGTCCCATGCCAGAGTGCAGCTTAACATTTTATTTGACTTAGCTCAGAGTTATCTGTGTAGTTTTGACTTGTACATAAATTACTAGAAATTCTTTGCAAAATATGAGTTTCCCCCCTGCATGGCTGGGAAACCCTCAGTCTGGTGTTCTGCTTTCCTGAGGTGGGTGTGTATTTAAAACCACTGACTACATGGCTTCCTCAAAGACCCATTTCTCTAAGAAAAGACATGGCAACACTAAGAAAGCTGAAGTTCCCTTGAAGCAGGTGAATAAACATGTTTGTACCCGCTGTTGTTTTTTTACTCACTGTTGTACAAGAACAACACTCTGAGGTTCAGAGTGAATTTTTGCAATCTTGTCTGACCAGCGCCAAGCCATTTTAAGCATCCAGGGAAAGGACTGGAGCCTTCGGTCATCTATTTGGAGGTTAACCTCGGGGTGTAACCAGCCCTCCTCCTCCCAAACATCTGTAATAGAATTAATAAGGCCTGGAAAGATAAAACCAGTCATCCCTCATGCAACACCACAGATACTGGTGTAAACAGACTTGGACCTGTTCGGGGGAAGCCAGTGCATATAGAAGAATTATCTCAACAGATCCCCACTAGCCTCATGTGGCTATTTGCACACAAATGAATTAAAATTAAATAGAACTGTAAAATAAGTTCCTAAGTCAAACTAACCCTGTTTGAAAGGTCCAATAGCCATATGTGGCTAATGGCTAATGGCTGCCCCTTGGAGAGGACAGATTAAGATCATTTCCATCAGTACATAAAGTTGGATCAGAGAGTGTTGGTATAGAATAAAATTGATATCTGGAAGCATAGAATGAAATCAAGAGGCACCTGCCAGGACAATGTTGTGGGAGAGGATTCCAGAAATGACAGATTTTTGGTTTTGGCAGGAGACTTAGAAATAGATACAAAAACATGAACATGCCCTAAATATGAATAATACCCTAAAGTTCCTAAAGATATGAATAATACCCTAAAGTTCCATATTAACTTAGATTTATTTCTAGAATTTCCACTCAATCCTACCTGCCTATGTTTTTATCAAGGGCCAGGGCTACTTAGTTTTAGTTAAAGAATTTTAGCATTTGCTAACACTCATTTCTAATTTTTTTCTATGGTGTTTTCCTGGCTGTGCTTATATCCTCATTTTTCTGCATGAACTTTAAAATCAACTTCTCTTACTTCAACAACTGCATGATATTTTCATATATTTATGTCATAAATGTATTTCCATATTTTAGTCTGAATTTTTCAAAGCACCTTTGGTTATATAGCAAAGCTATTATTCTTCAAAAGATATAATTTATGTCATAAATAATAAATCAATAAAATTTACTTATATATTATGAAATAGTTATTTTAAATATTGAAATCATGTAAATAGCATTTATCAAGCCATTGTGTGTTTAGCAAACACATTCTTACATTATAAAAACCTCATAAATATAAACTTTAAACTATTATTCATGTAGGGGAGAAAGTTGAGTCAGATACAGATTATGTAGCATGTCCCCGATATTTAAGCAAGCTTTATCTGAAATTAGCACCTCGCATACACTGAAAATGTGAACTATTGTTTATTTTAAAAAGTAATACTGGACTGGGGATATAGCTCAGTAGTACAAATGCCTGCCTGAGAAGTGCAAGGTCCTGAGTTCAATTCCTAATACAAAAAAAAAAGAAAGAAAGAAAGAAAAAGTGATACTTATCAGAATACAAGTCATATATAATTCCATAAAGAGGATGTACTTGGTTTCATGTACTTGGTTTCATGTATCAAGCCGAGAAATAATTTTTACTTAACATGGTTTGAAAAGGTCAGTGACCACTGGAATAACTATAGATAAATGAAATGTCCTGGGCCAGACCTCATGAAAACTGTGTCCCAGCCTTGTCTTGACTACTGGTGAGCCGCACACATTTCCTTGGGGACGTAGTCCCGTGTCTCTCACTCACCTTCTGTACTGTAAAATAGCACAACATGACTAATTTCTCAGAGCCAGCAATGAAATGAGTGGAAGCACGCAACAGTACATGGAATTGTAAAAATATTCAGGTCAGTGATGTCTAGAAATCACTTCAAAAGCTGGCCTCGCAAATTAATCTGATAACTTTTGATAAAAGGACAATTTAATTACGAGTCAACTCTTTATAAATCTTTATTTTTCACATGCTTTTCACTCTGTTCTATTTGCACTAAATCAAAAGGCGCCTACATGGTCATTTTATACATTTCTAAGCAACATCACTTTCTAACTTAAAATTAAGTGTTGCGCTGCCATGTAGGTAATATCCATCTGAAAGCCTAACAACTTCAATTATTTTTATGTAAAGTCATTTTGCCAACAGAATTTGGAAGCACAAACTCTTACCAAATCTATGCGGCTTTTATTCTCTGTACTTCCTATTTTCATTTAGGTTTTTCTCACAAGACTTACACACTTCTGCTTCTCATATGAACGTTAGAAGATACTGAGAAAACCTTCATGCGTGTCATTTCTTAATTTTCCCACATTGGTCGATGCACTGCTAGTTTCATTTCCAAGTTGGAAAATCTATTTGCAGGGGGAATGTATGAGTAGTAGTTGTGGGTAGGGGGAGAGGGTTAGATTTATTTTGTTCTGTAAAACAGTGACTTATTGATCTATGTTATTTTTCATTGGGAATATTTCTTATTTATTAGTGCATGTTGGTAGTATGTGCATTCTGCAGTTATCTCAGGGAATTGATACTCACATATAATTCAGTTCATTTCTTTTTTTTAATCCACTTCCCTCCCTCACTCTTCCTCCACTTCTCCTTGTCCCCTGGTCATTCTTGTTGATACTCATCAATCTTAGCTCCTGTGTCTGGCATATGATGTCCACAGTCACTGAGGGTATTAGGATCCCGCACGGGGATATCTTCACTCTGCCTATTGTCCCACCCCTGCCCCCGCCCCTCGAATTTTTGAAGGATTTAGTTCTCTAATAATATAGTCTTACAAACCCTTGAGGTATGTATCTTGCCTTTGTTCTCCTCGAGGTGAGTCTCTCTTTCTGCTTCTATCTACTTTTCCTTTGTTTAACTCAGCGTTTCCTTCTACCACATCCTTTTGGTTGCCACGGTTTTTATGAGAAAGCTACACCAAGTAGAATTGTTATCCATTTTATAGCTGTGCATTTTAAGGCAAGTAGATTTGCACCTTGTCTACGGGTTTCACTCTGGGTCTGTCTAACATCAAAGCTCATCTACAAGCGAGTGTCATTTATCTATTTTCATCCCTGCTGAGGCCACTCTATTCTGGTACTTTATTACCTCAAATGTAAGCTAAGCTAGCCTCAGTGGAGCACTCTTTGGAGCCACTACGCATCTTTTCAAGGCCTACACCCTAATCACCCCTGGACCTATCTCTTCTCTGCCCACACTGACCATTTATACCAGGGATTGTCAACTTGTCTGAATATTAGAAGTAGGTCTGTAGATTTAAAGTCACATAAATATTTGGGTTTCACCTCAGTCCAATTTAATAAGACTTTCCTGGGGTGGGGACTGCCTAACAGAGGGTGACAGACCTAAATCAACATGTTCTTCACTCTCAGCGAAAGCCTTTTGAACTCGGTCAACTCACCTAGATATATTGGATCCTCTGACTGTCTAATGCACAGGGTTGTATATTGCTATTGTCATTTACAATTATTGCAGATTTTTCACTCAGTCACTGGGTCAAAGAAGACCTAATGCAGTTCCAAACAAGTACTTTCTGGTAAATAACCCCCATTTTATATTTTATTCTTTTAGGTGACCAGTTTTTCAGCAGCTATTGAATTAGTATTATGTAGAAGATACTTGGATAGATTTAATAAATAATTTCATTAGTTTTAGAAATAATCTTCAATTTTGGCTACAGAAATACTTGTTTCTTTTATAGCTTTCTCCTTTCATGTTTTACCTGGTTCTTTTTTTTTTTTTTTTTTTTTTTTCCCGGTACCGGGAATCGATCTCACAATGTCGCGCTTGCCAGGCAGGTGCTGTGCCGCTGAATAAATCCCCAGCCCCTGATTGTTGCCTCATTTTTCTAGTGGACAATGCAGCCTAGTAATGTATTTATTAAATACTCTTTGAGAGTCGCATTGTCTTCGGAGGTCTCCGCTTCCAGAAATTTCTTGAGCCCAACACTATGAAGAGAGAATCATTTCATAGACAACACCTTCTACGGGGAGAAACGAGTTTGCTCAGTTACCTGAACTGCAAAAAGGGAGCTGAGTCTCGTGTCGCCCCTTTGCTGCAGATCTGTCAAAGAGAGAGTTTTCATGTATGGAGATGATTCTTTAACTCAGGGAACATAGTCATCATTTCCAGAAACTATTGGGTTATGTGAGGTTACTAACTTATTGAAATCATTCTAAAATAATTGTTAGGACAACTTAGTGACTTAGTAAGGTTCTGTGTCAGAAAATTTTAAAAAAGGGGCTGGGTATGTAGTTCCATGTGGGGCTGGGGATGTGGCTAAGTGGTAGAGTTCTTGCCTTGCATGCAGAAGGCCCTGGGTTCGATGCCCAGCACAAAAAAAAAAAAAAAAAAAACACAAACAAAAAGAAAAAACAGTGTGAAGGCTCTGGGTTTGTAACAGAAAAGAAAAACTGCTGTTACTTGTCCTAGCTGTAGTTTCCACTCAAATGTCACTGTTATCACAAAATATGTTGCAGAATAAGTTCTAAGAAATGTTAATAGCCAAGAGGAATACACTGGCTTTTCTCAAAGTTGTATCATTTTAGATTGCTAAGAGTATTTTGAAACTCAACACTGCCCCCAGATGAGGTTTGCATTTTTAAGTGTCTGGGAATAAACTTCTCCCTTCTAATTTCACATTTCATGATTTCTTCAAAGGGGGGTGGGGAGCAAAGGTTTCAGTTACTAAGTAAACAGGCTATAAATGTATATCCTGTCTGAAGAAGCAGAGAATATGAAACTAAAGAATTCTCAAGATTGACAAAAGGGCAAAAGATTCAGCTACTTTGCAACTCTCTTTGTTTTCCTAGACATTCTTTCTTTCACCTGTCTTACGCCATGTTCTTCCTACCCATCCTTCCCTCTTTCCCACAGTTTGTTACCTTTTTTTATTTCCCTCTTGCTATGATTTCTGAATCTCTCATGGTGGCAAATAAAATTCTGGTAAATGTCTTCTTAAATGAAGACATTATGGATCACTTTAAAAGAATAAAATTTTCTCTTCTTTTCGTAATTTAAATCTCCTTTATCCATCCAGTTCTTCCCACCTGTAGGCCTTTGTCCCTTTGTACGCCACAGTAAAATCTTTGTCTCTCAGCCCCTACAAAGGTAAAATCACAAAGCATCCTCTAGTAAAGACCAACTCCTTACTAGAAGCACCTAACTTATTAGGAGTCAGATGCTTCTTTCAGGAAAGCTATTACTTCTGTACTCATGCACAACTATTAGGCATGGAATATGTGATTTGTACGATACTGTTGTGTACTAAAATAAATTCTTTCAAATTTATTTAGTACTAAGCACGTTTAACTATAATAAGATTAGTAAGTCTTTCACAACATTCGCTTAATAACCTCTTTGCAGGGTGAAATTATATTTGGATTTTATTTGTCAAGGGAATGAATACACTTTCTATAATTTAACACAAACTTTGAGCAGCCTTGCTTGAAGCTATAAAGAGACTGCAAAGTTGAGTACTAAATCCATCACTGATCATCTCTTAACTGGCAGGTTCCCATCACAAAGGTGCCTGTATGAACACTCACACTGCCCACCAAATATAAAATATGAAATGAGGAAATGCCAAGGCTTCGTTTTCCTTAAAGGGTCCATTGGCCATCGTACTTCAACTGCTTTAACGTGTGCTCTTGGAGATAAGAAAGCACACCGCGGTATAGATATATATGTACATACATATTCAGAATTGGTGCAACAGCCTCAAACCGCCACTATAGCTTCCCAAACCACAAAACCTGCCTCTGAAAGCAACTGAAGTGTTTTCAGCAGTTTTCTCGCACAATCGTCTCTTTTCTGTTAACAGTCGCTCTAAGCCTCTGCCTTGGACTGAGAGTCAAGGGCACTGCGAGCGGTCACCTTTGAGGCCTCTCACCTGCTGTTTGCTGTGTCAGGCCTCCCTCCTAGCTACCCATGAGGGATCAAGGGAACCGCTGTGGTTTGGGCTTTGGGTCCACAAGGGGAGGATGCCCTCCTCAGCTCAGGCCACAGAGGCTCACATTTCACACTTGGACTTCAATTTGAATTTTATTTATTTGATACATAAGTACTTAAGTAACACACTAGTACCTTCATGTTTAAACCACTGCTCTTGCCAAGGTAAATTACAGTGATATTCCACGGGATTTCTATCACTCTAACAAAAGGAACAAATGGCTCTCTCCCTCTCTCCAAAAAAGGCTCCTCTTTAAAAGCCTGTTGCTTGTAATAATGATTAATTAATAAAAAGTGAAAATGATCAAGGGTTTTTTTTTTTTAAAGATACAGCCTAGTATTTAAGGCCATAATAGCCCAGGAATGGATCCCACATAAGATCTGTGTGGCCCTAATAAAATGCCCAATGTCCCTGACATTCAATTTCTTCACCTATAAAATCAAAGGAAGGAATATCTTCTTCATGTGTTGGGCGTGGACTATGAGTGAGGTAAAACAACCACCATACCCTGGATACTGAGCACGCTTCAGCTCCCACTGCTAATGTGAAAAAGAAACACCAAGCTCACAGATCTTACTTATTTTAGGAAAGCTTTTATATTATTCTTGAGGCAAAATTATCACATTTAAATTATAATATGAGAAAATAAAATTTCTGAGGCAATTTTTAAGGCTCTTCTCTTTCTAAGATAGCACACAGGGTGAATTCAGGGTATCTAAAGTTATTCCGGAACCAGAAGTAATAAAATTCAAAAAACTCACTGAAGGTCTATTTTTCAGTGTCTAATGATAAAATTAAAAAGCACAGAAAGTTACATATTAAGTGTGCTTATTGTCCTTGAAAATTATTCTCCCTGGTAGAACAATGAACCTTTATTTTTGACCAGAAATGTGTATTGTGTTTTCCCCAAGCTCATAAAAAGTTTCTAAAATTTATCAACACTACCCAGATAGAAACGAGATTTAAAAAAAAGAAAAAAACTTAGGTTCTAGGAGACAGTGAAAAACATCCTGTAATAATAAAGAGCAACCCTCAAACTCTTGCTGAAGAAGCAAGTTTAAACTCCGGCCTGTAAAGATTTGCAGCCTGGAGGTGCTCACAAATTTCCATTGTTAACAGAGGCACCAGAGAGCTCTGGCAGAAGCTTGAAGCAATCGTAAAAGTGGTAAGACAGAAACCAGTCTGTGACCATGGCTAACCCAATTCTAAGGCAGCCGTAGAGTCAGTCAACAATAACACAAGGGTCATTTGTGTGTCTTGCAGAGAACGGCTGCTGTTTAGGGCTAATCTCTCCTGTACTGCTGCCAGCTGGTGCTCTGAAGACAGGGAGCTAGGAGGAGGGCGGGTGAAACTTGATTCTGTACCAGAGCATGGAATGTGGCTGGGATTCAGGCTTTACTGACACTGAGCTATCAAGAGTTGGGTCATCTTTTCTCTCCTCACGACTTCTAATCAGTGAGTAAAACCTGCTCAGATATGGATAGTTTATTCTTATTGTTAATCAAAGTTTAATTTTTTTCTGGAGTCTAAGTCATCTTAATATCTCTCCAGAGTATGCCTCATAATACGCTATGTACTAAATGAAAGTATATTAACTCAAATGAGACAAAGTCAGAATGCAGTCATGCGCAGAAGGTGCTGAACAGCGGAGTATGCTAGTGACGGTCATGTTCTTTGACAGTATAAGTGCATGATACTGATTATGTTTTTTTTTTTCAATATGGGAAAGTAAACATCACATTTAGAAAAGCAGTATGTTTTATATGGGGAGACAAATTTTATACTTAAAATATTTCCGTTTTCTCCAATCAAAAGTACTTTTGGGAAATAGTTGACCCTTGACTTAGGGAGACACACTATTAAAATAAGCACACACATAGTCACACTCACACATAGAATGTGTGTGCTACCTGTTTGTCTCTTGGGGTGGCATTACTTTCATAAACTAAAATGTTTCTCCAGCTCTCAAAATTGAACCTATGGGATTAGAACTCATTACAATCAAAGCTCTCAAATGGTATATTTTAGGAAATTAAATAAGCTCATTTCACAATTGAGATAGGGGCTCACTGATGGGTAAGTGGATATACTGTACATACCAAGGGTTAGCGATAAGCAAGGATGGGGTCATTATGCCTGAGTTAGTCATTCACAAGATCAATACTAAAACTGTTTATAACCAAGGAATAGGATACGGCTTCCTTTAGGTAGAATTATACAGAATAATAACAGCATCTCACTATATGGACATTCTTAAATGTGATACCTAAATGGTACTTTCATCAATTACAAAACTATTGCAGTGACCCAGAAAGTATTGGGTGAGGCCCCAAACTACTATAGTGGTACTGAGATGGGGAAGAAGTAGAAAGCTTTGAGATACAGTTGGGTGATGAAACAAATGGGTCTTGGAAGTCCATTAGACACTGAAAATAGGGAGGAATTAACAATGATGATTAGATTTCATGCTTGGCTTCACGGGTGAGTATTGAGGCTATTACTGACATAAAAATCACAAGAAGAGGAGAAGATTTGGAACTGAGAAAGAAAGAAAGACAGGGAAGATGAGTGCAGTTCGGGACATGTATGAGGTGTGCAAGGATATCCACACAATGATATCCAGTAAGCAGAGTATCATTGCTATGAAAAGGAGTTGGACTTGGGGTATTGAGCTCAAAGTATTAGAACACAGGCAATCACTAAAGCCCTGGGAGTGTAAAAGATCACACCAGAAGACGATGTAGTGTAAGGAGAGAAGAAAGCATGGTAAAATGGTCATCTGTATCATTAAGCTGGAATTTAAGAGGTGTTGCTTTAATGAAATACTGAAAATACACATTATGAGGGCATTGGGTTGTGGTGTTTTAACAACAGTGTAAAGTGAGCATGGCCGTAAATGAATTTTGCTTTCTAAACCTTTCCAACATCCTTTTTGTTACACAGTGTGGTTTCCTTCAGCTACCACATGCATGACTTCTTGGGCAGATAGGGCCAGTTAATTTCACTTTGTGCCATACAAACAAGCACATGGCATGAAGTTCAGTTCTCCTAACCACACATCCTATGGTATGCGCATGTCTTAACAAGCACAGATCTGCATAGCTAATTCAACTGGAAGTATGAGGATCATCAAATTTCTCATAGACTCAATTACCTGCGAAATTATTAATAATATACGTTTCACCAATACACATGTCCATTGATCAGCTTCCTCTCCAAACAGCTTTTCTGCACCAGCCAACAGGAAAAGAAATAATTTGAGTTTTTTCTTTTTTCTATACTTTGATGATCAAGACGTCTAAGAAAGTTTAAGACAACCTACTTATGGGAACTTTATCTAAGTTCTTTCTCGGGCTACTATCAGTTACAAAGGCATTCTGCTCTTCTTAAACTCTATGTGGAACTTTAACAAAGAAGGTTTATTTCATGTATGTCTTGTGAAATAAATGTTAAACTAAAGAAATGTGTTACAAACAAAAAAAAATCCTGGGACAGATACAACTCTATATATAATTCTTAAACTATCTTCTTTCTGATACTATTAGCATCATAATAGTTGCTATATACCATTAAGATTTTGATTCATTTCCTTTGATAAAATAATAAGAGAGTTAGTTCATGAAATTTGAGTTGTCCTATATAATCTAATTTATCAACTATTCCTACCCTTCACCTTCAGGTTATTTGAATCAGGAACCGACTCTAAAAGTCTTTGTTTTTGTTTGTCTGTTCGTTGTTTTTTGTTTTTTTTTTCCGGTACCAGGAATTGAACTCATGACCTAGTGCTTGCCAGGCAGGTACTGTGTTGCTGAGCTAAATCCCCAGCCCCTCAAAAGTCTTAAGGTATTGTCATGTTCAGAAATCAGTAGAGTTGACAACACTTGATGTATCTTCCTGGATGTGTCTCTAATAAAATGTGAACCTAGTCAGAAATTTTTAGTAATTCTCATTTTTAATATAGTAATATTTAGACTCAGAAAAATGGTAAGGAAACTAGTACCTACCATTAGTAGGTACTGAAAAGAAGTCAAATTGTTTTCTCAAGACCAAGAAAACTATTTTTCCACTCCACAATAAAAACGAGAGAAAAGAACATTTACTATTCCCCATATAGTCCAGCTGGCTGGACTTCTCCTGATATAGCTTCAGCTTTCTGTAATAAAATTATTGTCCTAATTAAAGGAAATATTTTCACTGCCCTATGTGTAAAATTATTTTTCAAGATTTGAAGATTTTTAAATATGCTTCTTATTGACTTCAATGTTAAAATTGATGAGATAATCCATCATAAATATTCAACCTCTGTCCCTATATGTCTGTTTATATTGCATTGCTGTGTTGTAATTTGATAGTTTACTTGTCTACCTTCTTTTGAATTAGGAACTCCTCAAAAATAAAGAAGTAGGGCAGAGACCAAGTCTTACTTATCTTCATAGACTCAACATCCAAAAAAGCACCAAGCCAATGAGGCAATAATAATTGTGTGCAGATACTTGCGGCAGGCTTGATAATAGACTAAATGAATAATAATGTGCTGTATTAAGTTAGAAAGGGACTACAGAGATAGAATGCAAAAGTTATTAGAGTATATATAGGCAACAATTGCCTGTAGGTTTAGTTCTCAAATCCAACATTTACTGGCTGAATGAGGTGGGTATATTTTTAGCTTTTGTGAACTAGAGTTTCCTTTTCTAAGAGGGGGATGATGATGTCTACCTTTGAGGATGACACAAATATTTAAGTGGAGAATGTACAAAAAGCACTTATCACTAAGTGTTGCTCATAATAAGACTCCTGGTAATGTCAGAAAAAATAAACCTGATGAATATTTTTTTTCCCTATGAACTCTTAAAAATATTTCTGGAAGTGGTATTATTTTTTCCTAATCCTTGTCGTTAAGAAAGAACTGGACATTTGGTTCAAAACTGTCCACCCAATACCCAGGTTTAAGGCACATTTTCTCATGACTACTTCTCAGTGGCAGGAAAGATACACCCAAAAGAATAGTTTCAGGGAATATGTTGAAAATGAGATTACGCTATCAACATACAATTGCTTCCTTCTGCTATCTGGAAATCAGAAAGCAAATGGACTTGTCTGATGAGTGAGCTGTAGAGAAATTTTACTCTGGAGCACATACATGAGCAGAATATAATAGGTTGTAATTGTGACCTTAGGAAATCTGAAAAGCTCTCAATTCAGATTGGAGATGGAGGAATAAGAAATTCTATAATAAAGAAAAGAAATTGGAAATATAAGTGTACAGAGAAGCATTCAGTGGGCACTGCATATTGACACCTAAAAATATGACAGCTAAAACTCTTTTTAAATAGTAAAAGCCAAAAAATGCAATGAAAATAGCTGAAGAATAAATTCAGAAGACTATAGTAATTCGTTACAAGGAAAATTGAAAGCAGCAAGAAGAGTTTTCTAAAACTAAAACCAATATTTTCATGTAGTTAAAATACACAATGCCTGTAACTTTAACTGTATTTCTTTCAAAAATTAAGAAAAAAAGCTGATTTTATACACATTTTAGTCTTTCTTTAAATGTTATTAATTGATCTGTTATCATTTAACAAAGGCCTCACTTTTAAGGACTGGACATCCTATAATAACTGTCTTCTTGTGGAATATCTTCATCAATTTCTAAATATTTTCACACCACCCTTTTTCTTTCAGAATAGAGTACTTTTGGATTTTCTTTTGTGCTTTGGTGTAGTATTTTTTTTTTGTACCGGCAATCGAACTCAGGACCTTGTGCTTGCCAGGTAGGTGCTATGCTGCTGAGCCATCTCCCCAGCCCCAATATGCTCTAAAACAGACACAGCTAAATAATATAGTTTTTACAGCATATAAATGTACTAAATGTTAAAGTTTCTTCAGCCCAAGTCCCCCAAAGTACACCAACTATCCTTAGCCTACCAATTTATGGTAGCCAATAACTTTCTTCTGTAAGCCACCAATTGTCTTACATTCCTATTTCATTGTGAAGCACAAGTAAAGCATCTCAAAAATGATTCAGAAGAATCAATATATCATTGGGGATCTATAGAAATCAATTTAAAGATCAGTAATCATCTTTTAAATTTCAATGCAAAAGCAATTAATCATTAATAATAACAGTTTGTCACTATAATCTTTAGGCCATTTGTTCTCTATTACTATATAGGACACAAAATGAAAATGAAAATGTTGATTTAACTTTTGCTTCTTATTTTTGTCCTTATTCATAGCCCCTAAATGACAGTGGATTTAATCTTGTAATTAAAATATGACCACAAGAAGATTTCTAGAGCAGCCTTTCAACTAACAAAGAATAAGATCCCCCCAGAAAATCTTTAAGAAAAAGGAATTTAGAAGTCTGTCTTTCATTGCATTGCCCCAAGTTTTAAAAAGTAAAAGTTAACAATAAATAAATAGATATTGAAAATAGATATACATTTTCTAAAATAATAGACTGTATAAACTTTAAAAAGCATTACTTTGTGGTGACATTCTAAATTTCTTCATTCTAATTGGCTAATTTTTGATGCATGTGTGGAGGCAGGAATGATTACTACTACAACTGGAAGAAGAGAAAGGGTGTCCAGCTTAAAGCACATAGATGGGCATGTGCTAGTATTTTAAGTTAATCATGGTTGAGAGAAAAAATGTGTAGGGAAAATTCTCTTACTTGTTGATCCTTCATTTGTATTGTACTCTGGTCTGTGTAATTTGACAATACCAAAAATTTTTAAAAATTATTGCACTAGGGATTGGACCTGGGCCTTCACATTTAACTACATTTTCAGCCCCCTTTTTATTTTTCACTTTTAGACAGAGTCTGACTATGGCTTAGTCACTACATTGCCTGGATTAGGTTCAAACTTGGGATCCTCCTCCCTCAGCCTCCCACAGTGATGGAATTATAGGTAGCACCACCTCAAGCAGCTTCAAATAAAATTTCTATGACACTAACTAGAACCACTGGGTATGATTAGAGGAACTCAAGTAATTAACTCAATCTCTAACTTAATTGGAGTAAAATATATATAATATATTTTCTGGTCCTTCAAGAATTTTACCTACCTAACCTCTCTTCTTTTAGAACGCCAATCCAACCACCCTCACAGCATTCTGATCAAGCCCATGACTTGGATTGGATGGTCCTCAACCTGCTTATCCTCTTCAACCCTCCCCGCTTAACCCTCCACCCTCCCTACCCTCACTCCCCAGCCTCACAGCAGGTCTGCATGGGCAGCCTCATTGTGGTTAGTGACCTGGAGAGCTGTTTCTCTTTGCCTTAATGATCTGTTCAGGTATGAAGAATGTAACCAAGATCACTACTTCCCAAAATTTTTGACAAAGATACTTTATGATTTCAGAAATACCCAGGAATCACAAAGAATCGCAAACTTGCAGAAGTTCATAAAAGAAAACTTAAATACATGAGGAGTATACTCTATTACTCCCAAGGGTAGGAAGGTTCAAAAGTGATAAAGTACTCATTCGCTCCAAATTAATCTGTGTATAATATCATTTTGAACAAAATCTAAAGCCAAAATTTAGATGAGACAAATGGGCTAGATTTAAATGTAAAAGATAAAGTTATAAAAGTAATAGAAAACTACAAGAGCAAATATCTAAATGTTGAAGTGGGAAGCATTTTAATTTGACACCAAAAGGTTATAAAGCATGAGGAAAAATGAAGAAAATTGACTATGTCATCTGTGTGGAAGAATATACCATCTATAAAATAAAAAGACAAATGATACAGCAAAGAAAACTATTTGCAACCTTTGTGAGACAAGTGAAGCTAATTGTAATAATACTTACAGAAATAACGATATCAAACACATAGAAACAGTTCATAGGAAGAACTAATTACACGACATGGGAAGGAACCCCAAAGAAAACCAATGACCAATAAGCATATCAATAATGATGGACAGATTGCAAATTAATTGAACCATATATCTCATCTATCAGAGCACAAGGATCAAAAAATAGCAGCAATGCCAAATATTGATGTCAGTCTAAAGAAATAGGGTTTCTAATACATTGTTGGTTATGGTATAAATTAGCTCAATATTTTGGGGGCAGTACTTGTTCTACCATTATATTTACTGCAAAACAGGATTTTTAAACACTGAAATCCCCACCGACAGGCACTTGGTTAGACAAACTAAGATACAACAATAAAATTAATACTCATCAGATGAAAGTTTTGTAATTCTTATGGGAAAGAAATCCTGCCATATTATAGGAAAGAGCATAAATTACAAAAATGTTTTAAGAACAACTGTGTAATTGAGTCATGTACCAATTATAATTTTACCTACTTTTAATGAATGCTTACCATGTATGAGGCGTGGAACTATCTCCTAGGTGCAGCCGATGCAAGCAGATGCATGTGCAAGCACATATCCACAATCCGTATGCACATGTTCTCCAAACTTAATCTTCGTGGAGTAGGAAGGATGGAGGTGAGGGTGTTAGCAGGAGAATGTAGGAAGGTAGAGAGGTTCAAGAAGGGCTGAGTTCCCCTTATTATTATACACAGAAACACTTTGAGAAATCTTTTATTATGGACATATATTAGCTTTGTTATCAGGGAAAATCAATAACCATATTGCCATCATGAGAGAAAGAGAGAGATAAATATATGATATTGTGAGCATGCTGTTTTCTCTTCTTTCTTCTTATTTTTTTAAAATTTATTTTAAAGAAAGAAAAGAAATAAACAATGGAACAGTTTTGAAACAAGTTAGTAGGACAGTTACAATAGGTGATACACTACATATTGTTGATCATGCTGTTTTAGGACATACTTGGATTTACAAACACATAATTAAAAACTTGTATCACATAACAAATTCCCTTGTCTAGGGGCAGACCTATACACCAAGATATGAAAAAGGTTGAAAGGAGGCCTTAAATTCAATTTAAAAATTCATTAAGCATCATTGCCAAACAAACATATAACCCAAGGTTTAACTTCCTACTTTCTGTATCACTATCGTTTGTTACCAGTTGGAGTTATGAAATACGACCACATAAGCAAAAGGAGAAAGATTATCCCCTCCAATCAAACAATATCAAATAACATGAGAAGTTCTCGTATCTGTGGGATTGGAACTGTCCACCAGTTGTAGACTAACCATATTTCCAGGATCCTCCTGATTAACCCCTTCACTCTCTTTTCAAAATAAAGTTCTTGATACTGGTATGCCGCTACTGTTGTATTTTTTTGTTTGTTTGTGGCTCATGTACTACTCTCTTTAAATTAAAAAAGAAGAAAAGAAATATGAAAAGCTTTTATGCAGTATTGAAAAGAAGTCACAGACAGAAATATGTAGATTTGAAAAATCACAAATGTAGCAGATTAAAAGATTCAATATTCGACACCATTTCATTTTCTTGAAAAGAGTTCTTCTACAAGTGTATGTTAAATAACAAATAGTAACATTTTCTTTGTACTTTTATAAATCCCTGTACTATCTTCCAGGAATAGACTGCTAAAACAAATTTTGCTGAACATGCAAAGACACAGAAATCCAGCTTGTGACAGGTCATACCTTTTATAAGATCGTGTTGGACCTATACACTGCAAGACATGTCAAATTCTAAAAGCTGATAGCTTCTGAAAAATTGCCTCTTTGACTTATAATTTATGTATGTAGGAAATACAGTTGGAAAAACTACATGAAATATAATCCTTTATTACTAAACACGATCCAGATCAAAAAGTAGGCAGATTGTGAATGACTAAATGATTATTATCATACTCTTCTTTTTAATACTAGAAAAGAATAGCCAAAAAGAATGAATTTGTCCTCACTATAAATATGAAGGGGGAAAAACAATGAAAAACTGAGCATACATACACTGGAAGCTGTTACAGTCTACAGATTTTAAATAGATCTTATTCTCCTGGCATTATTTCACAAAGCACTTTGTAGATATTGAAAAATCTAAAGTCTTATCTTTGCATAGTCAAACATTATTTAAAGCTAAAGATAAAATAAATCTGTAATAGAAAAATGTCTTTGAAAAAATAGTTGAGCTTGTGTTTTTCTACATGTTAAATATCATAGTGATGCTACTTTATCATTTCAGCAATGTTGCTGGGTAACTAAGCCCACAGGATATCATATTGGGTTGGCAGTTGTCTTACTGAAAGGTCTCATACTGAATTTTTGAATATTGCATTGAAAGATCACCAAAATAAAATATGAAAACATCAGGGATGTAGAGCAGTGGTAGAGCATCCTCAGGTTCAATCCACACTGCCAAGAAAAGAGATTCCCATGCTCCCGACTCTAATTCTGATCTGGTGAGGCTGAGTGGAACCATACTCGTTATTTTTCAAAAGCACCCCAGGTGTGTTGTGACAGTTCCTCAGTCTTGCATTTCATCAACACTGATTGACAACTAATCACTCATTACTGAGTAGAGAACACCTCTCCCATTCAAGAAAGCAGAATACCATGTAAGTTAGATCAATACATGTGCATTTGCTCCCTCAAAATGACCTATTTCTGACCTTCCAAAGCCTACTAGTTAAACAAAAATGAATTATTCTCATATTACTTACCTGGGATGACACTTAATAATCCCAGTTTGCTTCACTATTGGTTTTTCTTGTCACTAACAAACTTGTACTGCATTAGATTCCACGGTCAAGTGGCTGAAGGAGATGGCAGAGATTGTGTACCATGAGTCTACTGTACCTCATTCCCTCTAGATCCTAACATGAATTTTAAGCTGTCATGTACGAGAAGTGCACTCTATTATATGAGGCTTAACACAGTGTTAGCTTCTTTGCGAAGCTCTTCCTTTGAAAAATGTATCTGAGAGAGGCAGGGGAAGGTGGCTGCCTACATTTCCTGCTAGTGGTGAGCATAAATTTGGCTGTGGATTCCTGGAATAGTGCCATGAAGACAGGTGGTTCTCTACATTTTTATTTCAAGCTCATATTTCTAAGTGCTAAGAAACCACAATGATAGATGACATAAAATGCACGGCTAGATATTCAAAGAATGAGTTTAAGTCAAGCATTCATCAATTCTCTCTTCTACCATTTGCTCTCCTGAGTTAGGAACTAGATATTCAGGTGCCCTAGTCAATCAGTCATGGCATGTTAGACCTCAAAGCTTTGTATGGAATTTCCTATAAGGACGGTTCCTCATTTCCATAGGGAAGTAGAGGCTGTTCTTTAAATATAAACCACGGAGACTGCCAATTTAGACTGGTTTTCTTTGCCCACTTATTAGCAGAAGTGAAACAACATAAACCAGTTTTAATCTTGCTTTCGTTACACATATAGTCTGAAAATGTACTTGTCACTTTACAAGTATAACTTGGTAGACAATGTTAGAAATCTAACATTATTTTTATCAGTATAAAAGTGAATCCTTTCTTGCCTGATCTGCACAGTCCAAAATCACCACCATCCTATCAATCACTGTCAAGTCATGCTGCTTTCTTAGCTTCCATCCAATCCAGCACAAATTCCTCCTGAACTATGTAACAGGGTCTCAAGACCCTGTTTTCCCTGAATCTCCACCGACCATGGCCTTGGTCCATGCTGCCATCATCTCTGGTCTGGTTAATCCCAATGTCTCCTAAGTGAGACTGGGATTGCCTTCTTTCTATCCATGCTCCACACTGCTGTCAATGAGTGCTATTTCTAAGAACCAGGCCTGATCATGCCCTTCCTTTGCTTATAATCTTTTATGACACCCATAGATATAAAAGGATAAATCTTAACAGCTTCGCATGTCACCCCGGCCCTTATACCCTCCTGTCTCATCTCTCATCACTCATGTCTGCTCTTCCACCCCAGAATTTAGCAAAATGCTTTACACTCAGTAAACAACCAGTATTTGTTGAATTAACGATTGAATTTCTTCAGCAGAAAGGTTAAGTAACTGGTTCATTATCAATACAAGCTGCAATGGCTGCTAAACTACTTTTTGCTACATTCTAAATCCATCATATCATAAGAGAAATAGGCAATTGTGTTACTCTACCTAATACATCTATTAGTTCATATTTAAAGAATTAAGTGTTTGGTACTGAGTAAAATTTCTTTCTCCCTTTAACAAAATAGTGTATAAAAATTGAGTAAAATGAGGCTAGTTTCTGAATGAAGTTAAGAAGTTACTCTTGTATGCGTATGCTCCATTAATGCCTTCCGCGGGTTTGGCCTTTCACTATGGGCACAACTACTCAAACCAACAACTGTGAGTTGACTTGCAAGGGTTCCTTTATGGATTCTTTAAGGATCATAATGAGCTTTCCAGTGAAGTCTTAGAGTAAGATGTAGGCTCCAAGCAACCGGGTGGTGCTTTAGCCGGATTGCTTATGTCTTGGACAATTTGCAATTCTATAAATCACAACATAAATATAATTTTAAAATAACTTTATTCATATGTTCTAACTCTCATAGGAAATTGTGCTGCACTGAATGCATTTAATAAATCATTAAACAAACTAGAGGAAATAGGCTATGATATAAATAGACATGAAAGGTTTTCCCTGGATGAAATTTAAGTATACAGAAGAGCCAAGAGACTTAACCAATGGGAAGGCAGCCAGCAAGACTCAGGGGAGGAAAAGGACAGTACACAAACAATTGCATAGGGTTCAGTGCGAAAACGACTCCAGTTTTCTTGGTTTATTGATACAACTATTTGATATAAGTTTATGTTTCCTTTCAAGCACATGTAAGTTCAAAATAGTGAATTATTCTTTTTTTTCCGAAACCTTTAAAGCTTTTTTGTACTTTTCCTCTTTTATGCACACCCCCCAATATTTTACACATGTACACTAAGTTAATATGACCCCTGTCCTCGGTATTCACTATCAATGTGTGATAGCAACTAAGGCTTATACTATTCTCTCAATTTTCTCTTTCCCCTTCAAGTCACCAGTACTGTTCTGATAAAATTCAAAGATGTCACTAGTAATGCCAATAAATGATGTGAATATCCTTAATAGCATCATCTTTAATTAATTTTATCGAAAATGTACTATTCAGAAGTTTTGGTAAAATCAAAGTTACTGCGAGCAAAACAGTAACTTTTTCTAATCATATGGGCACAAAAGATTCAACCAATTTTTCTTTCTATCTTTAAATGGTGTGGTCACATAGATGAATTATTGGGTGGATGATAATAGTTAATCATCTGAGAGAGAGATAATATAGAGAAAGATGTTAATTTCCTCAACAGACGTTTTAAGTCAAATCTTTTCTAGTTTTCTTGAATTGAAATTACAAGGCCCAGTACTGTCTAAAATATAAACTAGTTCTTAGGAAACTTCCTAACCTTCCATTTCTTAACCTGGAAATTAAAAGGATTGACTTGAACTATTTAATCCCTGAAAGTTCCCTAAATTCCTTTCTACTTGCAGTGTTCTGCAATTTCATTATACTTTTTGTACATTACAATTTCTTAACCTCACTGTGATAATTTTCAATCTTGTCAAAGTTACCCTATTTATGTGGCTTAGAGCTCAATATTAAAATGAGTATTTTCTTTGCATGAACATTCAGGGAATATATTTTCCTACTATTGAAAAGCAAAAGCATAACCCCAGTAGGGTAAGTCATACAATCTCTTACAATGATTGTCACATATTCACGAAAAGCAACCATATCCTGAGAATGGGGATTTGAATTCTTCATTTATGTTTGATAGATAACTTACCTAGTGCAAAAATGTTTTAGTGGGACTTTCAAAACATAAAGTATTTAACAAATGATAATGACTATATCTAATATTTATGTGATACTTAACACCAATTATATCCATGCTTACAAAAAATTTTCTGAGTGATCTTCACATGTCCTCAAGGAACAGGTTTGCTAGCATGTATCAATATAATAAAGCAAAGGCATCAAAAAGTACTTGATTCTCTGGGTAACATAGTAGTGAAACAATGGAATAATTTGGGAAATTACTTCAACTTCTTCCTACTTCCTATTTATCTATCTCTTTCTTGTTCTTTCTCTGTCTCTGTACAGATAGGTAGATCGATAGAGATGGATAGATAGATAGATAGATAGATAGATAGATAGATAGATAGATAGAGATGGAGATACACACAGATGTATAGATAGACATAGACAAGGATACAAATATAGATATAGAAAGACAGGGACAGAGAAAGATAGCAATTTAAGCATGTGTGTCTGACTTACTTCACTTAACATTATAGTCCCCAGTTGCATCCACTTACGTATAAATGCCTCACGTTTAACTTTCTTTATGGCAGAGTAGTACTCAGCTGTGTATAAATACCACATTTTCTTTATTCGTTCATCTACTGATGGACTTTATATTTTAAGATATGTGCTACTTTGTTTCATTTATACTACTCTTTTCTTTTTCTCTTTTTTTTCTCCTTTTATTTGTTGTTTCTTCTTTGTAGAGTCTTTCTTGTCTATGACTTGCACTTTGAGTAACATTTTGGAAATTCTTTAAAGATCATGAGATGCACTATTAACCATTGTTATTGTCTAATTATTTTGTTATGAAAGTTTGTTTCTTCATAGAAGTAAGAAGAGTGCTTTTGTATCCTCTTTATTAATATCTACTCGGGTTATATTAAAATTTTTTAAAAGAAAGAAAAAAGATAGCAGTGAGTCCAAGTGCCTTCCACTGTATAATGGAGAAAATCTGTATAGTGGAAAATATCTCTAGATGTCTGCATCCATCTGAGAGAAAGTCCATCCACTGCCTCTTGGCAGCTGTATTTATACTTTGCTCCCTGCTCACAGCTGACTGGACCAAAAGTGGGAAGTTTTCCCTTGTTGTGCATTCGCTGATTTATAACAATCCGAATTTCTATATAAAGGGGTTGATCCATTGGGGAGTTCTAACCACATATTCCAAATAACTAGGTCAAGAGGCAAGCAAGTTGGTCAGTGGTATTCAAACTTGGAAGGCCATATATAGAATGGGTGCTACATGTACTGTTAAGTATGAAGAGAGGCAAGGAGAAAAGGAAGCAAGTTTAGAAAAATAAAGGAGTAGACAGAGAGAAAAGGGAGGAAAGATAAAGGTGCAGGAAAACAAAGAGAGACAGAGACAGAACTATATTTACATTCTTGGGTTGTGCTATAAAAAATCTATATTCCAATAAATTTTCCTCTTTAATTCAGTCTAATCTTAGGTAACTTTTATTCCTTGCAACACAACCATCTTTAGGCCTAATAACTCTTAATTCAATCCACTCCCTGAATGTTTTTATTGGGCCACCATATTACCTAACTCTTTCGGGGGAGTTCCCTTTCTGTTACTCTAAGTAACATAGGTAATAAATACATTCTTCTTGGGACTTGGTACACAGAAAAATCCCACCTTGACCCTTTTACTTCCTCTTCTCCTCCCCTCCCTCCCATCTCCTGATATTTTCTTCCAACAAATAATAGCTTTGCACCAATTATAGTTAGTGTATATTTTTTCTTTTGCTGTAAAAAAATCGATGTCCTTCCCATTCACCTTTGAGAAATAAAAAGAAGCCACAGAAGGAATTTATCCTGGATTTTCATTTTCTTTGCAGAAAGTAAACTCTCACTTTACTAGTTATTATTAAAAGGCTCCATTTTTTAAAAAAAGTGATGGAAACTATAGCTAATTCATGAGTTTTACTATTTTATATTATTCTCTAAGCCCAGGAGAGCATAAAACTGCTTAAAATGCTGTTTTTCACTATAATTTCTCATCAACTAGCTCAGGAGAAAAGGGTGCCCATTATTACAGAGATCACCACGCACCTTGCTTGGTACTCAAAATCTTAGCAAAAGCCGGAGAAGTCGCAGCCCCAAGGCTGCCCCACACCAACAAGGTGAGCCAGTACATGGACGTGTGTGAGAGCAGCCATTAGAGCTGGGCCGCCAGCTGACCTCCCGAGCATACAAGGACCTGCCCTTTGTTTCACGTGGTACAGCTGACAGGGAGTTCCCGTGCTTCTGTCAACTGTTCAGATCGCATGGAGTGAGTGTCTGATGACAGCCAGCTCGGACAGCTAAGACATCCACCCAGGAGGCAACTCTACTACAGTTATTGTATCACACTTGCTTGGAGACATAAACAGAACACTTATTTTATTTTACACTTTTGCTATCTGCAAAGTGTTCCTGAGTTGCATAGTTTATGTTTTATCAAAGATGAATTGACTTATTTCCTGTTAAAGGAGCTTTGTTTTCTCCAACAGTTTCTTAATGGTTGAGAAGTCATGGACCCTAGTGAGAATGTATGAAAGTTACACCCGCTCCCCCCCCACAAAATAAATGGTATACAACTCTGCAAGACCTTTTGTAGCCCATCTTCAGATCCTTTGAAAGTCTAATAGACTCCAGATCCTGTTTAAGGATGATGATTTTGAAGAGGAATAACTGAAATCCCTAAGATACAAATTCAAATGTTTCAGAGCCTACTAAAATCCCCTTGTGGATATGTGAGGTGTTTATATGACATTTTAAAAAGACTTACCAGTATCTATATTAGCCAGAGACTGTGTCTTTCTGATACTGTGTTGGGGGTTAAAGTCAGCCTTTCTCATGCAAACATTTTTATTTATTTTTGTTACTATTTTGACCACTCTCTTGGTATTCTGACATGGGGCTTTATAATTAAGTGATGCCCAATTCAAGCATTAATATGTTTCAAATCAGTATAAGTGGATACTTTGTTGTTCTTTATTAAACGTTCTTGAATTTTTTAATTATATTTTTTCCATTTGATGCATGGGCCCTGACATTATTTTCATTCCCATGTTGTGCCTTGTGAATGTCTGAGTACTACAAAATCTCCAAACAAGCAAGACAGCTCTGTTTTAATAATTGAGTAGGGTTTCATTTGGAAAGCAGGTTCCCACAATTTTAAAAATGACAAGTTTCACATGGAGATTTTTTTCAACCTACACACACCTGTATAGATTGTCCATCATCGGAATCATAAAGTGAGGTTATGATTTTTAATTTGTTCTGGCAAGAAATTGAATACAACATCTGTTTTGCACATGTTTTACCTTCATATTCCTTTTGCTCATTACTACAGTTTTTCTACTCACAGACTTCTAACTAAAAGTATTTTGAAATCTTGATCCTTATTCCTAAAGATAAAGGATTTTTACAATTAGATTACTGTGTGTAAAATTCAGTTACAAAGACATCCTCGGTATAGCTGTTATATTATTAAGGTGAGCAAATTCATGGAACATACAAAAGAAGACTTTATATAGCCCTGTGTAGACCTAGGTTCTCTTCACTGAGGTGGCAGGGAGGACATAACCCTCTGCTAAGGTATTTCTATGTTCTCCTGACGCAGCTGTGGCCTGCGGCAGGGCACCTGCACAGAACAGGCAAGGTGAGATCCCTGTCTTCCATCTTGGGTCTTCTCTGGGGTCAGGCGGAGCTCTGCCTGCTTTCTCAGCTCCATCCAGGAGAGGCCTGTGACCCCAGAAAAAGAAAGGCCAGGAAGAGTAAATACCTTGAGAGACCGGTACTGATACACAGCATCCAGAAAATGAAACTTCGCAAACAAATTCTGTGAGTGGAGACAGACGAGAGCAGTGTATTCTGAAGATTCACTAATTTTTCTCCCCCTTTTCTGTCTTCAGATTCTTGCTGCTAAGCAAGTAAAATTCCTTGTCTCAGGAATTCTTGAAACCTCTCCTTTCCTCCCTGGAGAGATTTTGTGGGGTGTTTGGGAGAAGAGGCAAGGGCAGGGTGGCATGGGGAAGACCAAGAGAGTGAGGAAAGACTCCTCAAGATGTCTCTCGGTGTGTGTGTGTGTGTGTGTGTGTGTCCCTCCAGAGTCAGAAGTCACACACATTTGCTACCACATGTGGTAGCCACCACCCATCAGTACTCAGAAAGAAACAGAAATACACCAAGAGTTAAAGGCACATACAATGAAATGGCTTACCCTTCTTCTACTAGTCTGTAGTATTGAAATTCGTATAAGCATTGCTTGCTTTTTAATAAAAAATCCATACATAAAGATAAAGAAGTAAAAACTCTTTTACTTTTGTTTTTTCCAAAGAGAGCGATCAGAAGAAGGCCAGTTGGAACCACATAATTTAGGTGCCTCAAGCTGTCTTTCTCCTAATTACTGCTTGAATACATCTCAACACCATTGCATGGTAACTTAAAATATACCCACACACGCTAAAGCATTCCTTGAAGTGTAATCTTCTATGTAAAATAATGCCAGACACCACAATGAAAGAAGTCAAACATGTGTTAAAATACAAGGTGAAAATTAATAAGAGAGAATTCTGGGTAACTTTTTAACATACTCAATGTTGTGCAAATTTAGCAAACTTCTGCTTTCACTTTACATATGATGAAGCGTGATCAATGATATGGTGAATTAAACTTTAAAAAAATTATCCCAATAAAAAATACATTGCCATTAGTCCCCCTGGAAATATTCCCCCTCACTTTGAACACACTTATCCCATTGTCCTTGACATTTTTTGAAGCAGCCCTGAAAGTGTTCTCTGTGAGTATCTTTTTTTGGTGTCTGCCTCAATGTCCTCAATCAATAGTAAATGTTTACCTTTCATGGTCATTTTTAGTTCAGAGAAGACATAAATGGTTCAGAAGTTGAATGGATGTGGATGTGCTGAACAAGGTGAACAAGGACACAACATCTTATTTTTATTAGACAGAAATTGCCATCAATACTATGAATCGATTCAGAACATCAAGATAGTGTTCACAAGCAACTAGAGACGCTCACAAAAAAGGACCTCCAGAACTGCTTCAGACAGTGGCAAGAAAAACAGAATAAGTCTATTCAAAGCAAGGGGAATTAAGGCAATGCATCTTTTACTGCAATACATTTTTTATTTAACTATGTTCTATATTTGTTCACACCATGTATATGTTGGAAAGCACTAATTTGGGAGATAGTTTTAAATAATTTTTCAGTTATTCAGTTCTTGGCAAGTCCCAGCAACTGAAAATATTAATTGTACAATAGATGAAGAAATTACTCAAGGAAAACAACATGGTATCTGTTCTAAAGCAATGCTATGATTTTGGTGACATATTCCTTGCTAGGTCACTTTTAAAAGTGACCTTTGGAAGAGGTATATTGCTTTGATAGGATAGTGTTCCTTTTGCAGAAGACTAACTTCAGAAAACATAAAGTTTCCTAAATCTTCCTAATTATGTTTCTCTACGATGGAGAACTCAAAGTAATTGCTAACTCTGGCATAATGGAGTACACAAATGTCTTTATTTTGTTTTAAAAACACACAGCTGTCCTTTGAGAGGCTTCAGGAGGTTAAACTGTGTGACTCACCAGTGCAGAAGCTCCCAACATTGATGGCTAGTGCAGGGAATTTTTCTGCCACTTCTTTACATTTAATAGTGAATGGCTAAATTTGGAAGTGTTCTCTCTGCCTCCTAAAAACAATCACTATGCACTAAAGATTTCTTTTAGTCGGCAATTTTTTGAAACTCAGAGTTTAAAACTGGGTGTAAAAGAGCTATGCCAGCCAGCTATTGCATCTTTTCGATAGCTTTGGAAAAACTAAGCCTTCAGAAAAATTGCAGGTGCTTTGGCTGCCAGCTTAGGCCTACAGGACTCTGCAGGAATGTTCAGAGGTTTGACTTTAAGTGTGTGAGGGGTTATGTTCCACCAAGTTAACAAGTAACAAGCGAGCACAGCTATAAATGAGATGCTGTCCCTACCCCAAAAGGAAATACTGGCCTTCTACCCTATTATCTTACATGACAAATGACATTTTCACCAGATAATTTAGGGTGTGGGAGCGAACATGGGGCAAAGAATATGCAGCATCTGGGGGTTGGGTCATTGAATCAGCCTGTGCTCTTCCTGTGGGCCACAGAAAAGCCTCTGTCCTCTCAGCTATCCATGGAGATGAAATTGATTATCAAAACACAATATTCAGAAACATTACACAATAGTCACAGTATAATATTCTGAAAACATTTTCTCAGTGTCTGGTAGAGAGCGCTTGATGACAAAGACACTATTATTAGTCAGGCTGGTGGTGATGGTTGCACATGCTGTATGCAACACCTGATGCTCCCCCGTTCCTTTTGCATCAATGGATACAATGCTTTTCTTACAATACCTCCTCAGTGTGCCACCCTCTGGCTGCCAGAGCCTTCTACTCTCCCTGCACAGAGAATGGACAGACCTGGACAGTTGCATCCTTGGCCACTGGCGGACCCGCTTCCCCAGCACAGGCTGGGGCAGTCTGTGAGGTGTAGCCCGAATGCCTTGAGAACTCTTCAGCTCCCTAGGACTTGGCCTCTCCTTCCCACACCTACTGTCTGCTCCTCTTCTGTTCTCTGTCTTGGGGACATTTCTTAAACTCATTTGAGCACCAGTTTCTGAGGAACACTTACCTACGGTAGTGGTGAGGAAAGGGGCAGAGAAAGAGAGGATGAGGGGTATAATGGTGAATTCCATGTGACACCTTGATTAGATACCCAGCTCTCAAACAGATATTCTTTTTGAGTGTATCTGGGAGGGCAGCTCTGAGTGAAGTTAGTGTTTGAATTGATGGACTGGGTAAAACACATTCTCACCCCAATTTGGGCTTCATCCAGTCCCTTGAAGGCCTGAACAGAACAAAAAACTACACAAGGATACACTTGCTCTCTCTGCCTGAGGACCTTCAAACTGAGATGTAGGTCTCCTGCTGCCTTTGGACTGGAATGAACTTACACTCTTGACTGTCCTGGTTCTCAGGCCTTCAGACCATAGATCGTGTGACTCCTCAGCCTCCATAATCATGTGAGCCAATTCTTTATAATAAATAGGTTGTTCTGTCTCTTTGTCTGGAGGGTCCTGATTAATAACAGTGGAGAATTCAGCAATAAATACATTCCCAACATTCTTTCCTCCCCATAAATTAGAGTACAGTTGGAGAATGCAGAACAACAGGCTTGAACACAGAGAATATTTCTCTGGCACTTGATGCAGTATAGTGGCACTTGATGCCTTCCTCTTTTTTTTTTTCCAAGGAAAATGTATGTGCACAAAAAAAAGTGGATAAGAAGAGCCACATTCTTTCCCTGTTGGATTTCCAATGTTGTATAATCAGTGTTTATTTTTCAGTATCTTTCTATGTTAGTCTAGAATGCTACTTCTATGAGAGGTTTAAAGGTCAGGAACGCTATGCTCAAAGTCCATCTGTGAATTCCTAGTGCTCATTGAACGTTCAATGCGTAAATTAGTAGTCAAGGAAATTTATAGGATGAACTCTACACAAACAGGTCATCAATGTATATTTGAAGCTTTATTTTATAATATATTTCTTTTACTAAAGAGAGAGTATGTAGTATGATGGTAATGGAGACCAGGACTCAGGAGCCCTGAATTTTGACAATTGTGTTATTCCTAGTATCTTCTAATCTGACTTGGGACAAGTTGCTCATTTTTTGAGCTTCAATTTCCTCACTAAAATATTTTATTTCTTATATCGTATCAGCCTTACTGCTATATATTTACTAGAGAAGAAGCAACTTGAAAAATGTGAAAAGAACAATTTTTCCATTTGAATATTATATGACATCTTGAGAGATTGAGCAGAGACTAGTCCTAGTTCTGGAGTATACATAATCTTGCAGCTTTCTTTAAGGCTATAAAATTATGAATTCAAAACTAGGCACCAGTACTTTAAATTGGAAAAATCCTAATAAATTACAAAAACTAAAAAGTGACACATGGCACAGTGAAAATTCAGGAAAATAATATAACTTGTTAATTATCCACCTGACACAACTTTATTTTTCCAGATGTTTTGCCTGCATACTCTTTGTTTGCTCCTCCAGAAGACAGTAACTTTGCAGTCTCAGAGAGAAACAAATGATTTCATCTTTACCTTTGTATGACAGGAAGGTTATTTTCAATTGCTAGCTTAATGAAAACTTGTATTGATTTTAACATCAGACCTCCAAAATTCCATTGTGAAATGCTGAGTTCTTGGCATTCTGAAGCTCTGCCGGTTCCTGACTTCCTCTTTTTTTTTAAATTTGGTTTCCACTAACATTCTTCATTCCAGTCTTATTTGAATGATGATTGGATTGATGAGTATGAAAATTATAAAAACTTAATTCTGAAATTAAGCTATATAAAACAGCAAACCAACTGCATTTTACGCGGCTGCTTCAAAAAGCTAGAAGAAAGAATTTGAAACATTTTCACTACAATGATAAATGTTTGAAGACATGGACATATTTTAGCTGATTTAAGCACTACACAATGCAAACATATATCAAAACATCACATAGTACCCCATATATATGGACATATATATGTTTTTATGTATTGGTAAAAATAAATTTAATTTGCTTTAAAATCAATAACTACTTCATAGAATGGGAAAGTAAAATTGTGTAATCAGATTCTCCTTCTGTCATGTACATCAACTTACTGATCTATATGTTTTTTTTTCTCCCACAAAATAAATGAATTTCACAGTGAGAGGTTGTCTTAGTTACTTTTCTCTCGTTGCTGAGACAAAATACCCAACGTCCAAAATTAAGGAAGGAAAGGTTTATTTAGCTTACAGTTTGTGGAGGTTTCAGTCCATACTTGGCTGGCTCTGAGGCAGAAGATAGCAAAGCAACAAGAGCAAAGGGGGGAATGGCAGCCGAACAGCAAACAGCCAGAGCAAACCGGAGGAATGGCGGCAAGCAGCTTCTTTTTCCCTGCCTTACTTTGTAAACAGGCTACCCCCACCTAAGGGGCGTGTAGCTCTCACATAATCTCCATGCCCTCCTCTTCCACAGGCTCAGGATGTATACAAAGTAAGCACCCTGGCTTCCTGCTGAGTCACTTAGCCAAACCTCTAGACTCCCCAAGTTGACACAATGTATCAACTATAACCGAGGTTTTGAACTTATCATAAGAAAACTGAGTATATTCTGTGCCTGCTTTGAACAGTGAATAATGTTGTCATATTTACTTCATCTACACATTCTGATTGTCATTTCACAGCACTGTTGATGATTTTAGACAATACCTCTGAACTTGCTAAACATGCTTCGGAAAGATGAGTGAGGTTTTCTAAAACATGTCACGTTTAGATGTATAAAACACAACCTCTCTCTCTCAGAGATATTCACAGTGTAATATGACAGTTCTAAAAAACAATTTTGATAAATTCCTTTTTATGCAATTCCCAAAAGAGTAGCTATATGTGGCATTATTTAACTACATATGCTGCATTAACCAGTGTATTTCTAACAGGAAGAAACTTTCATTTTGATTAGTCATGCATTAGAATGAAATTCTCAGCTTTCCAATTTATAGATCTACTGACTGGATAGTTTTTCCAAGGTTAATGAAGGTTCCACTCATTTCACCCCATGTGTTTTCTCCTTTCCTCCATACTTCTGGCCTTAGACACCACAGGCTCATACATGGTGCTTTAAAGAGCTTATCCATGGACAGTTAGAATATCCTTAGAAGTTATAGGAACCCTTGGAGAACTAACCATCACCTAAGCACACATACCAGGGATTGCAAACAAGGAAAATTACTTGATCTTATTTTAAGCAGAATCCCCAAAATGCTCATGGCCATTCCAATGTTGCCTGATAGGAAGATGTGCGTGCATGGAAGGTGAAGGTATAAAGGCAGAGAAATCAAATTGGAAAGAGGTAATAGTCTGCTATGGTTTGAATGTGTCCCCCCAAAGTGTGAAAGTTTTGAAAATCTAACTCCAACATTTGTGAAGATCCTATTTGGAGATAAGGTCTCCGGGCAGTAATTAGGATTAGATAGATGCCTGATACCAGGATGGTATCAGTGGCTTTAGAGCACAAGGTGGAAAACCAAACAGAGCACACTTGCTTTGTCTTACAGTGCAACACCCTCCGCCATGTTGTGATGTAGCACAAAGGCCCTGACCAGATGTCAACCAGATGTTGGTACCATTCTTCAAGATTTCCCAGCCTCTGGAACTAACTGTGAGTTAAATAAACCTCTACTATGTATAAATCACTCAGTTGGTGGTCTTCAGTTACAGCTGTATAATGAGACCCTAAAGTGGAAGTTCCACAAGCTTCATGGCATATCGTTTCTGTTCCTGCCTTCTCACATATCTTCGGTAAAATTTAAGTCTAAAACTCCTTGAGCTACTAAGGCTCCAGACTCATTCCTTGAATGGGCTTAAGGATAAGTAGGAAACTTCCCCATTTCTCGCTGTACAAGCTGAAGTACTGCAAGATGAAATGTCCAAACATCCAAAATTCACTTCAAATGCCCCAGCAACTTACAGGAAGAGATGCACACATAGGTGAAGAAAATGATAAAAAGTTAATAATTGTTGAACCCAGACTTGGATTACATCTACCATCTCTGGATGTCTCTCTCACACCATTTTTCTATTTGCCTGTACTTTTCAAACTTTTTATAATAAAAAGTCTAAAAATAAGGCATCATGTGATACTCACTTACTCAACAGAAGAGGAAAATAGAGTCCAAATGAGTCAAGAGACTTGTTCAAGGTCATAGCACAGGTAGTTCCTCATTCTTTGTGGCTGGTTCTTAGGACAGAGTGAGAAGCCAAACTTCTCACTCTGTCCTAAACATCAAGTCTGTGTTTGATTCCTCATTTTATAGTATCTCCCTCCAACACAACAGGAACTGTGATAACTAAATGTGAGATCATATGATTTTTGCCATTTTATATTTGTGAGGGAGGCCCAGACAGTAAAGGTGGCCAGGCTCTGGCTCTGCTTCCACAGACGGACTGGGAGTAGACACGGGGCAGTTTATTGCATCTACTCAGCTTATCTCCAAGAATAAATTTCTTGGTTTCATGCTAATACTTGGGTTTAGTTTGTTTAGTGTCAAGCCATTTTCTTCAGTAGCTATACAAGGTGTATTACTGTCCCAAAGTAACCACATACTCTGGGGAAATCTAAAATATGCTTCATCCTGTATGAGTAATTTTTGCATGGTATGAAAATGGACGACAGGAAAGGAAAAGAAAGATGGGTTTAAGGGTTTTCATACAAATTCAGTTGCAAACTACAACGCCCCATGAGTTTGTCCGAAAGAAACCTCTTGACACTGGTCAGCTCACAAACATGCATTAAGTGTGTTTCCTGGCTTTACATCTATCCTGCTCAAGGTAATACAAAGGATGGGAGTGAATGAAAGAATGATGCCACAAGCAAAATATCACAAGTGAAGCCTGTGAGGGTCCCAGCTCACTAACAAGCTTCAGAACTCAAAGCGTGCACAGATGCTGCCCTATGGACATGAGCCTGTATGTGTCTGAGCATTTACTGCAAGACTCAATGGATCAAAGACCCCAGGTACCATCCCTTAGCAGATTAGACTTCAGATGAGAGGGCTGTTAAACATTATACTTACTAAAAAAAAATTTTAAGTAATTTCAAGTGCACAAAGCTTTGCAAAAGAGAAAGGGAGACTTAGACTTATGGACAGGGAGATCCACCTACCTACCTATTCATTTTTATAGAGTCACACTCTTACTATTACCCTTTGCTGTTACCTATTACACAAACCTTTTACCATTAGCACCCAGATGACATTGCCATCAGAATTAACATCTTTGATAGACAGGAGTGTTGGTGTATGCATGTTATCCCAGCACTCAGGTGGCTGAGGCAAGAGGATTTCCATGAGTTCAAAGCCAGCTTGGGTTACATAGTGAGCTCAAGCCTGAACTATATAGTGAAACCTGGCCTCAAATTATTAGTATCCTTGGTAACAAAGAGTAACTGTCTTAAAGAAGAGTGCTTCAGAGTAAGTCTAAATGTTAAAATAAGAAAGGCAAGAATTGCAGACAGCCATCCATGTCTCATGGGAACCAAGAATCACAGAGACTGTATTTACAGAGTCCCTAAAAAATATGGGGAACTGGGAAGTCATCAGGGTAGAACTTTCAGTTAACTATTTGCTTCTAACCACACCAAAAGACACTTACAATAAGGATTAACAATTCAGTAGAGATTAGAGATGAAGAATGAGTCACAGAACAGGTGTCCAAAGAAATGGGAGACCAAAAATGGGAAAAAAAAAACCAACGAGATTGATACAGGTAAATAAGAAGCTGTGCATAAAAATACTGATCTATCCTACAATTCCTTCTGTTGACCTCAATGTCCTCAAAGTGCTATATCTGCATCTCATCTGGAACCTATACCAAAAACTGCTGAGCCAAACTCTAGAGTTGTGGTTATCGTACTAGAAATTAGAAGTTGGCTGTCCTAGTAATTGCATTATTCCCCACACTTAGCTCACAGGCCTCTTATAGTATTATAAAGCAGAAGGACCATTTATCTTCACGATGCTCTGAGTTTATTTTGAGAGTGAAGCAATTCAATTACTCACTGTACAAAGAAATAGATAACGGTGTGTGTTACTCTTCATTCTAAGCTGTTGACTATATGGTATGTGTCCCAACCTCTGAAAGAGAAAGAAAGAAAGATTTCCTTTAATTTGGGATGAGCAGAGAGTTATTGCAGATTTCTACTGTTCTGAGAGAAAAGCAATTCTATTGATCTTCCTTCAAAATAGTTAATTTGTATGTATTTTACAGGTATGATTGCAATATTTTTTTCTACTGCTATAGTTCAATTGTAAATCCTCCTATATTAGGTTGAGTCCATTAAACTACAGTGTAGAAAGTACTTTGTATGTTAACATTCTTAGAGACTAGACAGTTATCAAGAGATCAATGTCTTGTAAAAATTAGGAATGTCTTCGATTTGGAGGAAATCTAAAATAACAAAATCAACCTTTATTCTTTGGAGCTATGTTTGTAGTTAGATTTACAGGCAGTCTTAGGTGTTTGTTTTGCTACTGTTTTCAAACAATTATCACAAAGAGATCATACTGTGAGGTGAAGCTTTTATTTACATGTTAGAACTCTGTTTACCTTTCTGAGTATGAAATGTTATATTTTAATCTAACAATCATTGACCCCAGCCAGATAGTGTGAACAGAAGCTTTTTTCTCAGGGTGCTCCCTTCACAAATTTCTAATAGCCTAGGCAGGGAATTAAGCAAAATTTGCAGCAAGGGCATTTTTTCTCTTTCCAACTGTACAAGTATCCTTTCCACTGACCTCCAAAGCTAGTTCCATAATACCTGTCAGATGGATAAACTGCTGCTCATACTACCAGAAAAACATAGAACACACAAAGTTACCAATTCTGAAATAAAATAGCATCTTTACAGATTCTAAGATTGCATAGATAATGAAAAGTTTATGCCAGTATATTCAAAAATCTGAATAAAATGAACTGCTTTGAGAGCATATAAAACATCATTGAAGAAATGTCATCCTGAACATATGCATATTGAATTAGTAGTTTAAAAATATCTCCACAAAGAAAACTTTAGGCCTAGATAGCTCTATTAGTGATTTTTGCTGCATATTTAAGAAAAAGATGGTATAAATTTTCTAAAAATTCTTTCATAAAGTTAAGACATGACCCTGACATCAAAATTGAAAAAGACGTTGTAATAAAAGAAAGCTACAGATCAATATCTCTTATAAACATGGACACAAAGGTCTGCAAAAATAATAGTGAATTCAATCCAGCAAGATATAAAAGGTAAAATACATCATGACCAACTGAAAGGTTTCCCAAAAATGCAACACTGGTTCAATATTAAAAACCAATCAGTAAAATCCATCATCTCAACACAATAAAGAGGAAATAGCACAGGCATCAGAGAAAGTCTGACAAAATTCATCATGGATTCATGAAAAAGAAAACACTAGAAAATAGGAATAAAAAGGAACTTAGTCAACTTGATAAAGGACAGCTAGTAAAATTATAAAAATATTATATTTAACTTTAGAAGACTGAATATTTCCACTAAGGTCAACAATAAAGCAAAAATACTCATTTTTACAACTTTTACTCAAAATCCTCCAGAGGTTTTAACCAGCACAGTTAGGGGGAAAAAAAAATAAAAGGCACCTAGACTAGAAAAAATAAATAAAATGGTCCTTTTTTTTAGATGACATGATTATCTATATAGAGCACCCTAGAATATCTATTTAAGTTATAATGACTAAATATATTAATTATTCTTGCAGGATACAAGATAAAGATCCAAAATCCAATCATGAGTTTATATAATTGCATGAGCAATTGGAAATTGAAATAACGAGTACAATTTACAGAACCACCAAAATGATGAAATACTTTAATATAATTCTTTGAAAATATGTGTAAAGATCTACCCATTAAAAACTATAAAACATTGGTGGAAGAAATAAAGTAAGACCTAAGTAAATGGAGAGATTTGCAATCTTAACGGATTGAAAGCTCAATTAAGATGCCCATCATCCCAAAAATCATTATAGCTATTCACAGATATGTGCAAATTCACCAGGAAGGTATTAAGCAAGCAGTGAGTCAAAGATGAAATTGAAAATAATGCAAAATAATTTGAGATAATGTAACTTAAAATACAGCATACAAATCTTAGGGCACACAAATAAAGAAATAGTTATAGGGAAATTTATAGCTAAAAAAAATCTACATCAACAAAGAAGAAAGATCTCAAATCAGCAACGTAACCTTCCACATTAAGACACTGGAAAAAGAAGAACTTTAAACCCAGAGACAAGAAGAAAAAGGGAAATTATAAGTATTATAATAAAAATTAATGTAATAAAGAACATCAGAACAATTGAGAAAATAAAATCCAATTTGGGTTATTTAAAAAGATCAGTAAAACTGAAAACATTTAGCTAATCAGTAATAATAGAAAAGAGACTCAAAACACTAAAATCAATAATAAATGAAAGAACATTACTACTGACCTCACAGAAAATAATCATTTATAAGGGAAGACTAAAGACAACTATATGCCAATAAATTATATAATTAGATAAAGTGGAAAATATCTCAAAAGATATAACTACAAAAAAGGACTCAAAAGTAGAAAATATGAATATATTTATAACAACTAATGAGACTGAATTAATTTTTAAAACTACATCCCTGGCAAAACAAACAAGTCTAAAAGTCCATGCTGAAATAGCTTTATTAATGAATTTAGCTAAACATCTAAAAAAATTATTCTGATTATCTACAACTCCACCCTCCCATAAAGAAAACAGGAAGCATTGTCCTGCTTAGCCAATAACATCAGTGTTACTTTCACTCCAAAACCGGACAACTATATCACAAGGAGAGAAAACTGTAGACCAATGTTTCTTATTAATATAGACACAAAAATCCTAACAAAATATTAGCAAATAAAAATCAACCAATATATAAAGTAGAATTTAGGCCAAAGGATTCCAGATTAGTTTATTACCTGAAAATCAATTTGTACAAGAAGTCATTACAACAAAGAGCAAAAACCACATAAAATGGATAAATGGAATATAATGGAGAGTTCAGAGATGAGTTCATTTATGATCAAAATAAATCAAGAGAGAAAGACAAGTTCTTTTCAACAAATGGCACAGAGACAACTGGATACTCTTTTTTAAAGAGTGAAATTTGATCTCTATCCCCCATCATATGCATATATTTACTCAAAATCTTAAACACGGGTGCTAAGTAAAAGAATCTAGACACAAAAGGCTACAAATTTTTTATTTAGTTTGACTTTCAGCTCTCTTTCCTCTGTTTATGGCTTGAAGAACTGCTTCTCTACTCCTGTTCACTCCATAGTGCTTTAAACATACTTGTGATGGTGAAATCAACAAAGAGGAATCAGGAAAACACATGTCACACATATGTGCTTACTTTAACCTAATTATATAGTTCAACCCCTATTGAAGGAGATATTTCCAGAGGATATAACCAGTGGTGGGAATGCCCAGAGGTAAAAGTAATGTAGAAGTTAGGGAGTTGTACTCCCAGCTCCAAAATTTTCAAGGTAAAAATGTGGTCATGTTTAGGAAAGACAGAGACAGCAATCTTTAACACACCCCAAAACAATATATCTTTAAAGGCAAAATAAATGTTTACATGTTAGTAAAGTATAGCTTATGTCATTATATACTATTTTTATCTGATCAAATCATACAATGAAATTTCAAAAATGGAAGCGAGCTTAACTAAAATCTTTAGTCTTTTATATATGAGGAATTTGAATTAAAACATAAAACAGTTGGCAAAGATCAGATAAGTAGTTAATGCCAGGCTTAGACTAAATTTCAAGTCACCAGATACTTCAAAAGTTTTAAATTATAGTTTAAGGAAACTAACACCAGTTGCAGTTAAACTAGAAAAGGAAATGGGCAAGGTAGGAAAAGTTTAAAATTTGTTTATTACCAAAGTTATAGATTATTGAAGATGAAAATTTAAAGTCACGTTTTAGAGTCAAAGAGATAAATTTCTATGCAATATAATATAAAATAAAAATTAAGAAAAGTGATCAAGGAATCAGAAGATTTAGTTTATCTGGTTTAAATTAACGACCATTTTCCTGACCATATCACTTTTCCTTATTTAATTTCACTCTGTGCTGGTTTAACAACAGCCTTCATTTTGCAATGTATGCCATAGTTTGAATTTTACATAATGATTCGTGTAGAGACCTTCAAGTCAGGCACATCAGCGTCCTTTTAGAAAGGGTCCTTGGAGAATTGATAATAGAACAAAGTAACTGAGTTTATTTCTAGACAATTCATGTAATTACAGCTTAACATCATCGGACATGAACTGTTATTGGAGTTGCAGTTCCGCATCCTGGAGTCCACATGGTGGGAAACTTTTAGTCATAAAGCATCTCTCTCTCAAGGATGTAAATGCCTTTGACATTGCTGGATGGTTGTGTCACTGAGGGAATGGGCACCATCTGTCCCTGCTTAGCCGTGCTGAGAACGCTGACCTGACAGCACACGGCGAAACTGGAGAAGCCCAAAGGAGTATCGCCATTCCTTTCTAACCTAGTAATGAGTTATCTGAAGTGTTGCAAAACCATGAGTTTGTGAAACAAAGACAGTAGAAATATTGTCAGCCTGGGGAAGATTAATTATGGGAGTTCAGAAAGAGAAAGGCGCAGAAGCTCTCTGGGTTCAGAAGCAATAACCTCTTCCAGCTGTCGTGCAGGAGTGAGCAGAAAGAGTTTCTGTTTTCTTGGGATCTTATTTGAGATGGTTGAGTTAAAGACCTAGGTGAGCAAATATATTACTGTGAGGCTACATCAAATGGGTGTTGCATAGAAAGATTACAACACTATTGCACTTAATTCAAATAAACTTGCAAAGATAGGTTTGTAAGCATAATTCACCTTTCCTATGAGTCTGTTAGAGTCAAAACCAGACGACAAGTGGACACAGATGTCAGATAATTGGCAAAGGCTTTATTTACCCTGACCCGCATTCTGATTTTGTAAGCAGTCCATTATCTCTACTTATATTACATATGTGTAACTAATTACCTCATATTCGCCCTGAAACGCTATCTTCCTCCTCTCTCAGGGCTCCCTCTGTCTATCAGTGGAGTTAGCTAGCAACGCTTTAGTTCAAAAGCTTGGAATCGCTTTACCCACCACCCGCCCAGCAGTTGCTTGTCCATTCATTCTACCTCCAAATCCATCTCTAGGCCTCTGTCTGCTCTTTGTTTTCAACACTGTGACCACAGTCTAAGGCCTTCTTCCTTCCTATGTGCTAGCTGGGTTCGCTACCTTCAGTTCTCCTCCCAAAAGTCTGACTTATGGTCCATTTTCCTAGAGAACAACTCAAGTTATGATGTCTCAAGGTCATGAGTTCGGTTCCCGGTACCGGAGAAAAACCAAAAAAAAAAGAATCTAGAATGTAAACCTGAGTCTCCTGACACCAAGGCCAATGCTAATTCCCCAGACAGAGCAACTAACGTAAACTAGTTCACCAAATCCTTGAATATCAAGATAAGTGCTATGCCTGGAGTTTTAACTACCTTGATTTTTTTTAAGGCCAGAAATATCTTCATAAAAGAAGCAGAACTATAAAATGCTTTAAATGTGAATAGCTACACAAAAATGATTACATTCACATATGCAACACATTCACAATAGATTACTCAGGTAAAGCGAAACACCCAAAAGCAGTTTTTGAGAAAGCCATAGCCGTCCACAAATCCGGCCTGCACAAGACCCAGACAAGTAATTGGACTGAGAGATCTGAGTTTAAACCAGCATTTGATCCAAGTACATTTTAGTATGAGGAAGACTGTGGAGTGCCCCTCAGTGTGTATTACACTGAGGATATTAAATGATCGATGCATCCGGACAACTATACCAACTTATTACTGTAGTCAGGAACAGAAACTACGTGATTGGGTTTCAAAGCAAATCGATTATTTCAGGTTACTTGAGACTGTTTTAAGCGTTTGTAAGAAGAATAACAGCACTTGAAGCTCACATCCATGTTGTAAATTGATTAGCCGTGTATCCCATTTCATGAATGATCCCATCTGTGTCTACTAGATGCTGGGCTGCTACACAGTTCCAAGACACTTCTCCACCTATCAGCACTGTACTTCTGCAGACTATTGGCAGAGATGAGCGCCTAGTTACTCTGCTTGTATCAGTATTGAGACAAAACATTCTAAGTCTGACAAAGATCAAAGAAAGTGTTTCTAAGAAGCCATTTGGCTCCATTCATAAAGACATAGACTCCTTTACTATTGAGTTCTATGTTTACTGTACCCTGTGACACTGGCTATGTTGAGGATGAGTTCAGACTACGTAAACCATTGGCGTGATGCACTGTTACCATGTGTGTTCTTGCCTTATGCTCTTCTTGTGCACATTTTTCATGCTAATGTTAAAGAAACATGCAGTTCATTGTCAATTTATGCAAAACTGTTGAAGTGTGATGTCATTTTGGTCAAAATTAGATTGCATAAACTCCGAAACCCAAACCTGAGCTCATTCAATTTCCCAGATTACTAGATTTACATATTAATAACTCCTAGGGTATTTTTCTTTTCGCCAGCCCTAATTGCAACCAGAATTTATGGCTTGCAATCTTTTAAAATCCAAATGCAAGGCCAAGTGCTTAAAGCTTGGAGGCTTGCCATGCTGTCACAGAGAACTCCGCAGGCACAAATCTAAAAGATTGGGGCTCTGTGTTTTGTTCTGTTTTCCCCATGGGATGATACTCAGCACAGTGTTTAATATATACTTAAACACTTCAAGTAAACTCCAGTGCCAAGTGATGGCTACAATAGGGTATTTATGGCCTATTGATTGTAAATGTGTTCACTTTTCGTACTCATCTTTATCAAGAATACACACACACACACACATCAGAATTTTTCTCCTTGGATTCAATTTGCCAACTTCTATAATACCCACGTATTGGAAAAGAAAAAGACAAAGCAAAATCTGGTTTATATGTTCTGACTATGGGCTCGGGATGACCAGTCTATCTCTTCTGAAATAACAGAATCTCCTGCCTGAAGGAAGGGGTTAGTGAAGAAAATTTTCATTCACTCAAATTATGCTTGTTCCCCTGGCAGCTAGAAAAAGCAAGCACTGCTTGGTGGTGTATTTCTCAGTTCAATTACGAGAGTTTTTATTTCCATGCACATGTTTAATGGTCAATTAAAGAGCTGTTCCAAAGGCTATAGTAAGCTGGCTTTAAATTCAAAACTCTCTTGCCCTTGTTTAATGGCAAAATGGATGGGAGGACTTTCCTACTGAAGATCTCCTTTCAAGAAAGGTTTCTGCAGTGCAATGTTTAATCTGAAAGCAGGGAATAAAGTCTCCAGGCAGAATACAGCTGAGCTAAGGAACTGGAGCAGAGACTGAAAGGACTGAAGCAGAAATTAAAATCCTCAGAAAATTATCTGTATAACATTTAATTCTACACATAATTTTTAAGTGGCTTCTTTGCACAAGGCACAAAGACAATCTCTGTAGGGAATATCCAGGTATAAAATTAGTTCCCACATCTTTAGGATCTCAAGAAAGGTGAAGGTTCACAAACGACACACAAGGTTCACAAACAACACGCAAGGCAGAGTGGCTGTGGAGAAGTGCAAACAAGTTCTCAAGAGATCAGAAATCAGAAAGCGATCTCATTGACCTGAGGAGATAAGAAAAGGCTTTGGAGCACATTCATATAAGACGGGGTTAGGAAAGAGAAGACTTTGGTAGGTTGAGGGAGGAGTGATTTTCTAGCTAAGTGGAAAATAAAACCAACTCATGACTGGGGAGACAGACGTGTGACAAATACAAGGGATGTTACGCTATCTGGGTGCTCTGGGGACTGAGACAAAGAGACCAAAGGACATGTTGTACTAGTGCAGAGGGTTGGAAACCTCTAAAGGGTTTTAAATAATAATGATGGTAATAAATAATAATAAATTCTTTCCTTTGTTTTAATAGAAGTATTTTTTGAGGAACTGATTCTTATTGTATCTTCTTATTAAAGGCAGAAGACTTAGGATGAAGCTATAGTTTAAAGCTAGTCTTTGGATGGGTTTATTTATCTCGGATACATACACAGCAACATAGATTTGGAGAATGACATCTATACTTAGGTAAGATTTATTGTAGTAAAGTAAGCAGCATATAATATGGGCTCCATGTAGACACCTACTTCCATTATGTCGTTGATGAAGTAATCACCCAAATCTAAGTAAAACACGTACAAAGGCAGGTTAACCTGACTGACACCATGTGCCTGACCACCACTTACACCTGTCTCCCATCGGTCACCAGACAACTCTTCACAACCCACTGTCAGCACTTGTTCAAGCGCATTTGTCTGGACAGAATCTCGGGGTAGGGGATCTCACTGGGTGAAATCCTCCTGATACCAGCACTTCTGCTTTTGGAGAGGTCTTTGGAGTGTGCTAATGCTCTGCACATCTTCAGGGCTCAGCCTAGCAGAAAGGGGTGACTACACACCATCATGAGTACAAGGAGTGTTCTGGAGAAAGCTCCAGGAGCAAATGCTGACCCATGGTCCCAGGTCTGTGTTGTGGGCAGATTCCTTGCTGCACCTTGGTTTACCTCATCTGTAAATCAGTGCTTATCCTGGTGCCTCTCTCACAGGCTTGTCTTGAGAATTAAATGAGGCAGTACCTGTGAAGCATATATTTAAACTCTATCTGCCAAATTGGTAAGTACTCAATAAGTATGAGTTATTATTTTCAATCAAATATAAGCGCCAGACTCAGTAGATGGTGTTACAGAAGGAAAATTGAAGCAAACAATACAGTCAACACAGAATGTTACATGAGGCACCGTGAGGCTCCTATTTGAATCTCCCTTTTTCTGTCTTTGCACACTATTCTACGCTTCTATGCAACTAAGTACAGTCGGTGGTAGAATAAGTGACTTTCCGAGAGAGCCACAGAAAGCCAGAGGCAAAGCCTCTAAAAATATGAGTCGTTTTCAGTCCTCTAGCCAAGAGATCATAAATCATTTGTAGAATACAAAATAAAGTTCATTCCTAATTGCAGAAAAGGAAGAACAGGATTATCTTTAGAACCTACTCTTACATCATGGAAAACTTTCATCTGTTCTATTTAAAATGGAGAACCGTTCTTAGATACGCAGCTTTATGATAACTAGATCAACGCGCATTATGGTGCGGCCAAGGTAAAGGAAAGAAGCGCGTAGGGGGAGCGGCTGAAGGCTTGGCCGGCTGCTGAAAACCAGTGTGCTCCTATTTATAGAGGACGATTAAATTCTTTGCTTTCGATAGTGTTTGAAAATTGCAAACTGTAAATCTTGTGGGGGATCTTCCCCCTTCAGATTGCAGTTACAGTAGAGAAAAAAATCAACATTTTGTCTGTCTTCCAAAATTCCTCAGGGGGCAGCCCTCAAAATCTTAAAATATGGTATTCTGTGTTAGGTAACACGTGACAGCCTGACTGTACGTGCGTCATTTCTCTGGACAGATCTGCTCCAGCCCTGCACTTTCGCTGCTCAGTGTGGCACGGAACGGCATTTCTCAGGCTCCCGGGCCCTCTCGCCTGGCGTGGGCTTGGTCCTGGGGAACGGGTGACGAAAGACCGGAGGGTGAGCTAAGGAGCAAAGTCAGGGCGACTCTCCTCTTCATAATCTGTCTCCCATGGCATCCTTCGTGTCAGTTCGCTCTAGTTCACAAGGCGCAGCCTCCTAGTCTGTGGTTCCGGCTGCTGAACTTGGGTCACTCTGCACCCTCGATGGGCCTTCAGCCGTAGATGAATGTGGTTTCCTGATGTTGCTAATCTCTGAGTTTGCTCACCAGCTTGGCTCCTTATCACATATATCATTTATGTAAAGTCCAGTAGGAAACTTCCCTTTTGGAATCTTCGCATTGAATATTTCCCACCTAGAATCTAATACCCTGTGTCTCCCTTTAATCTAAGTGCTGTTGGTCAGGGTTTTCCTTGCCACAAATGTTTGTTTATTTTCCAGTAGTTCCTCCCTCTCATTCAGCATCTGTGTCCTATTTATTTCAGGGCTTCTTTCAGGGCCCCGGAGCCTTCACAGTATCTTCAGATCTTGCAAGATCCACCAGTGGCTTACCCTTCTCTTTCCTTTTCTAACCCCTACCTTCCCAGAGTGCTCACTGGCGGGAGTCAGAGAGGTAGCCCATTATTTTAACATCTGACATCTTAGCCATTTTCCTTGTCTTGGTCTATTTTTGCTGCTACAGAAGATTATTTGAAAATAGGCAATTAATAATAAATGGAAGCATGTTGGCTTATCTGAGAAGTCCGAGGTCACGGGGCCAGCATTGACCAAAGGCCTGGCATCCAGCAAGGGTCTTGTTGCTATGTCATCCATGGCAGACGGTGGAGGGCGGGACAGAGTGAGTGCAACAGGGGCCCAAACAAACACTTTCACTTTTCAAACTCACCCTTTTATAATGGCATCAATTCCACCATGACAGGGGAAGTCTCCACGTACTAATCACCCTTTCAATGACCACCTCTGAATACACAATGGCAATCATGTCTCAGCATTCAAATCATACCATCCCCCCAAAACAGACTCTGCCAGGTTAGCCTGCAGTTTTAGTAGCATTTTTGCTATCGTAATCATCCTTGCTCAAAAGGCGACAGTGCTCACACTCACTCTCACCAGCGTTCTTTTGAGCAATCAGCTGTCACCAACAGTTGGTGTGCATGCCAGCCCCTGCATTCTTCTCTCTTCCTTCAGCATCACTGCCACCCTTGGGCCTGCTTCATCTTCACCTGGATGATCTGGCGATGCTCGCCTGGACTTACTCGTCTGTCCGCCTCAAAATTTCCCCAGCACTCATTAATCCCATGTAAAGTTGAATCAGTTCTTGATGATAAGCTTTGTTCTCCTTGTATTCAAATTAACTTAGTATTCGAGATCTCCACATTATGAATTCCAGCAGGTAATTCTCATGCTTTCCTAACAGGTTAAACCTCTTCTCTATTCATTCTGAACCTCACAGGTTAGTTTATGGTTTACTCCTCTGAAAGGTGATCCTGGAGGCAAACATGATTGTCAACACATAATGCAGCTGATGTTGGAGTCCTCATAGCCCCACTCACAGAGAGTTACAGTATCCAAAGGCTATGGTAATGTCTTGCAGGTCTTTATGGATTTAGCCCTGAGTCCCAGCCCATTGTAAATCTTTCAAGTTCCAAAGATCAGTTTGTGCTTATATTGAATCAATTTTGCATGCCTATATCTTACAATTTGAGCAACTACTTTGAAGTCAACAATACATAATATATTAACCATTGTTAACTTCTTCTTATCCTGTTTTGAAACTCTGTACCATTGTTTTTGTTTCTTTTTTTAACTTTCGTAAAAAAAGAACAAGTCAGGTCTAATGAAGGAGGCATGCATACAGTAAATTGGATTTACATTAGAACAATCCATGGTAAATACAATAGTATTTTATCATTTCCCTCTCAAGGATTTGCTTCCAGAATTTGCTCTCTTCATATCTCCTGAATTCTAGATATAATTAAGTTCCTTGGGGCTTTTTAAACTTGGAGATAGATAGCCCATAAGGTATTAGAACCCTGGGGAAAACTGCGCTGGTCTATATAGATGCAGGAGCTACTTCAGGAACAGGCAGGGTCTTGGCAAAGAGGTGAGGTCCTTACCATTGCCTGCACTGGGTAGAGTTTCTCAGGGTGCCCTACAGCAGGCAACTGCTCCAGCATTTGGAGCAACTCAACACTGGGCTCATCTTCCTGATAACTACAAGGACTTCCTGAAGGACAAGCAAGCTGGCTGTTCATATTTAGGAGACCTCTATAAAATGGTCAAGAAAGAAAATATGGAAATGAAGAGTTGACTATTATCCATAAATATTCCACTACATTATCTCAGCTAATGAGAGCTCCAAAAGAATTCCTAAATCTTTGGCTGAACATCTGTGCAAAACGTGGGTGGTTATGATAGCAGCAAATAAACTCCGTTTTTGCTAATTTATTGCCATGAGTTAAAATTTATAACATGATTCTTTTATTAAAAATAAGGTGCTGAAATCACAGAACATAACTACATTTTTATGAAGGAAAATTATCATGTTTTGTTAAGTGATCTTTTTATATAAAATTCAATTTCTACAAATTAGAAAATCTCTTAGATAAAAAAGTCTCATAAATCAGTGAAAACTTGTAACTATTTGCATGTGGCTGATAGCACCTAAAGTCAGCACAATTTTTATTTTTGTGGTGCTAGGGATTGAATCCAGGGAGGACTGAATCATATCTCTAGTCCTTTTTAAAAAGAAAGGAACATTTTTTTGATTGTGAGACAGTCTCACCTAGTTGCTAAATTGTACTAAATTTTCCAGGCTGGGCTTGAGCTTGCGCTCCTCCTGCCTCAGCCTGCTAAGTAGCAGATATTAGAGACATGCTTCTGCATGTCTATTTTGGTTCTCTTTTGGTGAAGTCGTATTCGACTGCATCACACTTTTTCCTTCCGTCTTGAGTTTGTCTACCCCTGATTTCCCAGTACTAAGTCAGGACGCACATGTAGAGCACAGAATGGGTAAATGTATCAAGCCGGTGGATCTTTTACTTTATTTATGAGCTCAAAGCTAAAGTTTTTCAGTTTCTATTTTTCTTACATATCATTTAAAAATACACTATCCAAACCATTGGTCCCTGTACTGTCTCTATTAAATCATTCAAACATATGTATTTGGAAAATATGAAGGATGAAGGTGAAAAGCTTAGCCATGCAGTGACCCTGATGTCCCACAGTGCAGGTCAGGACAGGAGACTGCAACTCCAAGACCCCGGATATCTGCTGTCACCCAAATATGCAGTCTTCACAATCAAGTTATATACCACAGATCTGAGTGAGAAGATTAAATTCAAAGGCTACGTTACTTGGTATAAACCTAAAGAAGCTCTCTAGATTTCCCATTTTCTAGCTTCATTTTTTCTTAATTTACTCTTAAAAATTACTAATTATGGAAGTTACACAGCTGGGCAATACATTTTAGTTTCTCACTTGCTTTGTTGTAGATGATGCCCCCTCTGAAACTACCTAACAAGTTAAAAACTATTCTTCAGAGAATGTTACTACCCTCAGTCCTCCAGGGAGAAGTGGACCTTTGATATTTGTCAGTTCTTTGGGGAGGGTACCTTTTGTCCTCTAAAAATTAAATGGAGAGTTAGCTACTCATGGGGAAAGAATATAAAAAGACAGGGACATTAAGATGTTCTAAGCAATATAATTTCTTTAGAATTGCAAACCCCTGAATCTGGTGATCTAGGGAGAATAGCAAGACATACATCAGAAAATCAGCTTGTATTAGTCACTATCTCATCTCTGGGACACAATATCTGATACCACAGTTTAATGGAGGGGAGGTTTATTAGCATAGTTTCTCCTGGGTTTACTCCAATGTTGGCTGGTCCCAAGGCAGAAATGCATGGTGAAAGGGCATAGCAGAAGAAATCTGCTCATTCCCATGGAAGACAGGATGCAGAGACAGATGGGATGAGCCAGGGAAAAGAACATGCCCTTTCAGGTTATACCTGCGGTGACCCACCTCCAACCAGGTCCTACCTCCTAGTAACATGTTTGGCTTTGAACTCATCAATGAATAAATTCACTGATGAGCATAGTTACCCACAGTCCAACCACCTTCCATAACACATGAGATGTTAGGGAGACATTTTAGATCTAAACTGCAACATTCCATCTCTGGTTCCCAAAAAGCTCATGTCTATTTCATTATGCAAAGTGAATTTAGTGCATCTCTAAGAGTTGCCAAAGTCTTAAAGTTTCCTGCACTGCTGAAAAGTCCAAGTCCAAAGTTTCCTCTGAGATTCACAGTGAACTGTTTCATTGTAAGCCCTACAATTAAACACAGCAGAGGGCAAATATATCTCCTCCAAAACACAGGAATGGGAGATACAAAGGAATGAGACCAGAGCAAGACTGAAAAACAGCAGAGCAATATTAAATCTTGTAGTCCTATGTCCAGCGCCTGGAGCACGTTGTGGTGAAATGTAAACTCCAAAGGTCTTGGGCATCCTTACCCCACGGCCTTGCCAGTTGCAACCTGCGTCTTTTCTCTTTTTTGGCTGGCTCTGTTCACTGCATGTGGTTTTTCTTGGCAGATATTCCACACTACTGGCATCTCCAACTTCCTGGAGCCTCCACTACACCTTCAGCTTCACTGTCACAGCTTAATGTATTGCCTTTTCAGAGGCCTTATTTTGAAATCTGGATGGAATCTTCCATGACCCCATAATGCTTGGATTCTGCTTGCCATAAAACAGCACCACATGGATAATGCCAAGATCTGTCACCAGATCAAGCATTAGATTATGGCCAATTTGTGAAATTAATCATAATCATGTTTAGATGTCCCCCCAAAGCCTCATGCTATCCTAGGAGGAGCTTTCTCAGAGGTGGCTGGATCTAGAGTGTGTCATATTGGGATCCATTCATGGTGTGATGTAGGAGTAAGAGTACTAGGATTAAGGATGTGAGTGCTAATCACCCTAAGTAGCCTGGATAAAATATAAGGGATAGAAAGAGCTGTGGTCGTGCCTTGTTGCTTTATTATCTTCTGCCCACCGTGAACTGTTTCTCCGCTGTGATGCCTGTCTGCTGTACCACCCTGCCTTGGAGCGAGCTGAACATGGATTGATACCTCTACAGACTGTGACCAACATAAATCATACCTCCCTTAACTTGTAGGTGTCAGGTATGTTGTCTCAGCAACGAGAGAAAAATAACTAAGACAAATGCTCTGCTCAAAAGTTGGTTATTATGATTTGTGTTGAGAATGTCCCCTAAATGCCTCATGTGCTCAGGGCCAGGGCTTTTGGAAGAGGATTGGTCCATCAAGGTTCCACAGGTGCCTGGCTTTTAGGAGGTGGGTGGAGGCAGGTCAGTGGGGAAGGGTATATCTCTCTTCCCGGCTCCTCCCTTCTCTCTCTGATTCCTGTCCACCCTGACGTGAACAGCTTTTCTCCCCAGCAGTCCTTATCCCATGCACTAATGGGTCTCAGTCTGCTAGACTAGACTGAAACTTCTGAAACCGTGAGCCAACTCCTCTTTGAAACTGCAGGTGTTGAATATTCTGTCCTACTGATGAAGAAAGCAACTAAAGCAGTTATTAAGTCTATTGCATGTATACACACATATGTATATGTGCACACACATACACATATGTTTAGATTGCATAAATGTTTCCAGTTAAAATTTTTTAAAGCTATAAAAATATGTAGTGAAAATAGATGTGAATATAATGTTTTCTTGGTGAGAAGGACTTTTTAAGATTTATAGTTAAGAAATCATAAAGCATTTGATTGGTACATAAAAAGCTCTCTATATTAATGGATATCATAGTTTTTGAGTTGCTTTTAAAGGAAAAATAAGGACATAAACATTTTCAATATATATGAAAGGTATCAACTCTGTCTTACCTAAATATCTGAATCTATTTGTAGTTATATATATATAAAACAACATCAAGGGAACATCAAAACAAAGCATTTCGGGGCTGGGGATTTAGCTCAGCGGCAAAAGCGCCTGCCTGGCAAGCGCAAGGTCGTGAGTTCGGTTCCCGGTACCGGAGAAAAAACAAAAACAAAAAACAAAAAAAAAAAAAACAACAAAGCATTTCATCCTGTGCAATCCCGGTTTATAGTTATTGTGAGATACTCAGTCTAAAAGCCAAATCTAGTGAATTCAACTCAGAGCTGTTCTACCATACTTTGAAACATACTATCCCCAAGAACAGATTATGACACAAGGGAAAATCCAACCAGACAGGGAGAAAAAGAAGAAACTCTACTAATTGTAGCCTAGTCAGATGTAGGAAAGACAAAATTAGGAGAGGTCTTGGCTAGCTCTTGGCTCCTGAATCAAAATCTCAGATAGACATGGCTTTTTTAAAAAATTTGTCTCCAATTCCTGAAAATAGACCTGGTTTATGAAGGGTGAGAGAAAGAGCACAAGTAGGAAAAAACTTACACTCCTCTCCATCTGGAACTCTGATGAAGAAATGGACAAGTACAAATGGAGCCCTTGAGTTTTTAGGAAGAGAAAGTGCCCTGAATTAGGATTTTCCTTAACTTCTCCTTGAGGCTGAATGAATGTTTCTAATGCTTGAGTTTAGAAATTATGCTAGACCTAAATGGAGCCAACAGGGCTCCAGCTGAGTGAGAGCTACAACAGTCAATGGGTCTCCAGACCTTAACTAAGCCAAGAGATCAGACTCAGGTTCACAAAATGATGCCAACTGTGCATGAAACACCTAGATAGACACTGAACTTGGCAAAGAATTGCACAACTCCTTTCTACCCTTCATCAAATCATTCCCACACTACATGAGGTCACATAATTTCTCTTCGCTATACACATAACACAAAAAATATTCAGCTCTTTCTGGAATGAGTAGTGGAGGAAAGTATACCTATCTTAAGTCTGAGCACTTCATTTGGTAATCTAAAAGAAACCAAAACTTTTAAGTTACAAATTTCTAGGATATATTCATTTAAATCCTTTCTCATAACCACTTCTACCAGTCCCCTTCTCTAGGTGGAAGTTCATGAAAAGTTGAACTATTGTAGAATATTCATAAGGCAAATTTCCTTTCTTTCAGGCAGAGCAGTAAGGAAATTTGTGAATTTCCTACATAAATACAAATATCTTTAAAAGAAAATAAAAGGAAAGATTGGCTAAGAACATAAACTCACTCACAGAAGGCAAAATTTAAAACCTACTATAATGCAACCATTCACTTCACTGATAATAAAAGAAAATACATGAAAACAACACAACTTTGTCTTCCACACTGTTAAACATTTAGTGTTTTGAATGCTTTCTTTGGTGATGGTATGGGAATGCTGATTGCTATAAAATGGAGACCTTTCTAGGGGAAATTTTGCAGCTTATTTTAAAGTTTAAAAATTCCATCTCCATATTCACTTCATCAAGTAATCCAGAGTCATGTGACCACCTATGATGCCAACTGAGCATCAAACACTTAGATAGACAATGAACTTGGCAAAGAATTACACAATGGAACTTTCTTGCCTATGAAACTCTCTTTTACCATCATTTATGACAATGAAAACATGAAAATAAGAAGTGACTAGCAAAATATAATTCTCTTATATGTAAGATACAAGATGAAAATAACTTGGAAGTATAACTTTTGATAAACAGAGGAGTTTTATAATATATTATTATGAAACGCAGATTACAAAACAATATGAACTTCAAAAAGGCATTCAAAATTATATTTATGGAGACTCGTCTAATGTAAAGCATAACCAATAGATTAAAACTGCTTTAAGTAATGGAGAAATAATACTTAAAATTTGCTAGCCATTATGTATCTTGTGTATTAGTGTGGAGGATGTGGTTTCTGCTTTGTTCTAGAAGGAACTACTCTTAGAGTCCTCATTTAGTGATTAGAATCACTGATGTAGTAATGGCTAATATTACCTGAGCCCAGGCTTTTTACCAGGAGGAGTGTAAATGTGTATCATGCATCTTCATAGTTACATGAGGAGGGTACGATCATTATCACCCCAGTATTATTGATGAAGACACTAAGGCACAAAACTGTTGAGTATATTTCACAAAATTGTCAACAGGAAGTGATGGAGCGGAGCTTTAAATGTGAGCCTTAGGAATCCAGAGGCTTTTTACTTAGCCATTATGTTGCAGACCTTCCTTCATCAAAAGATTATTGCAAGGCCAACTCCCAGTCAATGCAGAAAGGAATGCCAATTATATATGTTTTGTCATGGTAAGGCCTGTCTCTCAGGTGTCCTTGATGGGTGAAACTTACTTGCACTTATACATTCACATACAAGTCAAGGTGATTTCTAAAAGAAAAAACATTAAATTCAAGACTCAGCTCTTTAAGATGTGTGCATTAAAGTAGAGGTCATGAACCAGAGGGATGCTGGCTTCAGCCTGATTGGAAGACATCACAATGGGAACCTGGAAACCACCTCAGTAACCACATTCAGCAAGTCCTGACTAATTCTCCTCTCTCAATGCAGGAACTAGGCCATCAGAAGAACTGGTTTTGAGGACAAACTAATGTCTGATGCCGCAACCAAGTGTTGCAGAAAAGAAAAAGTGGCTCTGTGTGTCCACCAAAAACTGAGAGCTGAGAGTTCTAATTCTGGGCTGGCCAGTTTAGCAAAGTGTCTCTATGGTGGACCCTAACTCCTGGGGAATTTAGCTCCTCTTGTACCTCAAAGAATTGGTATAGGGAGGGAAAATAGTCAGTGTCCAGCCTCTGAGTGAAGGTGAAATAGCCCAGAGGAGTCCCCTGGCTTGAGTCAGAGCAATGGAATTCTTACCCACATCATAGGAAAGACTAAGGAGCAAGGAAATACCAAACAGCATGGGAAGATCAAAATTTTAATATTGGAGTAAACATGGCCTCATTTTAATGTTGCATAGCCAGTCTTGAAGACATCTGGCTTGTATATATTTTTGTATTTATGATTTTGGCTGTTCGAGGAGGGGGTGTCTATGGTAAGTATATAAAGCCCACATGAAAGATAATTACCAAGGCAGTAAATGGGATTGTTGCTGGATAGGGGAGTTCTTAGCATTTTCAGTGTTCTTCTTTTGTTTATATTTTTTATATACTGAGTTTTTAACAACAAAAAAGCAACTTTTTCAGAAAAAATAATTAAAATTCCATTTAAGGTTTATCTGGCTAACATTTAATTTCTCCCCATGATCTTCAGCAAAACCAGGCCTCCTGTAACTTGCTTTATCCAACATAAGTACATTTTCTTTTGTCTTTTAACACGATTCACAATGACAACGATCTTTTATTTTTTCGCCCAGATGAGTATCTTTATTGAATGAAAATGGCAGAGAAAAATTCTCAGAATTTTCTATAAAAGAAATATGTTTGGAGATAAGATGTAAAATGCTGTTCAGACCATTAAAGTTTTATTATTTGGAGCTTATATTGTATCCCCAAACTGGCGACAAAGCAGAAAGATCACATCAGATTTGTGAGATGGCGTTATTAAAAGCGGGCCTGCAAAATGACCTATAGCTTTCTCAAGACATTAAGTTGTTGGCAAACAACCAAGTTCCTCTGCAGGCAAAGCAATGAATGTAAATGAGAAGCCTGTTATTCATGAAACAATGTAGTGATGAGGGCTTCTTCCAAAGAGCAGTGTGAAGGGGATTTTAAGACCCTCTAATCAACTGTGAGAGAGAGGACTTTTGTTGTCTCTAAGTTTTCTTCTGCAGTGCCTACTGGGAAAGGAGACACCTTCGTGCACCCAATAACCACACTGTTGTAATTCCCCACTAGTCACATAACCATCAGGATTTGGTGTGTTCTTCAGTGGCACTTCACTGGGACCTGGTCAGTGAGATCCACTGGGACTTCTAATCCAAGGAGGGTCCCCATAAATATCTTTGAGTACAGAATTTATTTTTGTGGTACTGGGGCTTAAACCCAGGGGAGCTGTCCCACTGAGCTACTCCTTCTGAGTTGTCCAGGCTGGCTTCAAACTTACAATCTTCCTACCTCAGCCTACTGAGTACCTGGGATTATAGATGTGCACTACCACAGCCAGGTATCTGGACCATATTTTTAATTGTTCATTCCTTTAGTACCAAGAATAATTTTAATTGTATGGTTAGGCAATATATTCATGTATTAGTCAAGATTCTCCAGAAAAAGAAACTAATAGAATGTATGGGGTGAGGGGGACATCTTAAAAAATTGTTAAATCCAAATGTTTAGGCAGACTGGCAGACTGGAGATTCAGGAAAGAGCTGCACAAGGAGCCCACAGACAAGCAGTCTTCCTGGATGAATTTTTTCTTCCTTGGGGAGGTTACTCTTTTCTCCATCGAGACCTTCAATGAATAAGAGACCCACCCATTTATGGAGCATAATCTGCTTCTGGATCCACCAATTTAAATGTTAATCTCATCCAAAACTACATTCACAGGGACATTCCAATGAATATTTAACCAAATATCAGGCCCATCCAAGGAGTCATAAAATTAACCACCATAATCATGGTCACCAAATACATCATGGGCCATCTTTAAACTAAAGTCAGGTTTAGCTTTAAATCACAAAACCTAGACTAAATGTGTACTTGGTAAACTCGCTGTCTTGTGCTCCCCCATACCTAAGAGTATCAACAACTTCCACCCATACAGAAGTCCTCTAATCTTGTAAATTTCTGTAAATTTTTTTTGCCAAGAAACTTCATAAAACTCCACAGACCCAAGGAACTGCTCCATGAAGTGACAGCACTTGGGCTCCCGTTCTAAGCAGCCGAAGGAGTTATAATCCAGCAGACCTGGTACGAACACCCTGCCAGTGGCTGTAGTACGTACCCTACTGGCTCTATTCCCAAAACAGAGCCAACTTTGTGTACAAGTTAGCTTCCTAGAATCCCTGAGCACATGCCTAGTTAGTGCCTCCCAAATTGCTGAGTGCTTTAAACAAAGAACCCAGCAATGTTTAAGACTTTGAGAAGAAAAAGAGCAGGGAGCAGGTCAAGGATAAGGCTCTATGTGAGGAACCTTGATCATATTGGATGGTGTGGCCTTTATTAGACATCTGTGGCCAGAACGCAGCCACATTTCGGGTGGTGAACAGCTACTGAGCGAGAGAGTAAAAGGAGTATTTATTTTTCTCCTGTCTCTGACCACACAAAATCTAGGCTTCTAACCTCAAACCCAAATCCTGCATCACTCCAGGTCAGTTTATGTCAGTTTCTTCTAAAAAGGTATCTCCGTGAAAATAAGAATGGCTATTTCTAAACTACTTTCAGTTTATTACAGTGTAAATTTGACTTCCATTCTCTTTAATGCTCAATCATAAATCATGTTCATCTTTAAAATAGGAACTTTGCAACATGTAAGTCGGATGCTGAATGATATTATATTTCAAGATGCTTCTGGACCTTTGGAGCTGCTCATTAAACATGGATCAGAATCTGGTTCCAAGCCCGGTGAAGAACAATCTTTCACCCTGGGTTTGAGGGGCAGAGCAGTCATCCTGTCCGATGTACTTCTCCTGCAACAGTACAGCCTGTCCTTATTCCCACTAAATTCTTTAGCTGTTTTCAAGTTTCCGGAAGAAACAAGCCTTTGTACTTTCTCTGTTACTCAGCCTCGGGTGTTCTAAAACAGACTATGACAACTTCTAAGGTTATTTGCACATGGTTCATATACATCCATTTACAGGAGCTTTATGTGCATAGAACTCTTGTTTTAAAATTTTGTAAGTACTTAATTACTGAGAGACAAATATACATTTTTTTTATAATTTGGGCTTAGTAGTTAAGCCAGATTGTAATAAACATTTGAAGTCACTCTCACTGTTTAAAGAGTAGTGTGTGTAAACACAGGTACAGTTTGACTATACAGATCAAAATTGCAGTCACTCAAAACTAATTTTCAGATTTTAATCTCAAAAATAGTGAGTATAGTCACTATTTCTTTATTTCTTGAAGTTTAAATTTATTTAAGTCGAGGTAGGTTAAAACTTTACTTGAGCTAATCTTAAATAAACATTAAAAAGATTCCCATAAAGTTGTTCTTTTACTATTTTGAGCAGAAAAAAACTCTATTACAGAAGCTAAATTAAGAAGTTCCTGAGATACCTGGTTTGTGGGATTTGGTGAGAAAATTACCTGAGGGACTGTATCATATGAGCTAAGATAGTTTCCTTTGTGCTTCCAGGAGCACTGAAGAGTCATCCTAGAAATGAAGATACCAGGTGCCTAACACAGACCTCATCCTGTTCCCATCTGCTCTGAGTGTAGATTGGATCATCACTCTGTCCATCAAAAAGCATTTGCTAAGCACACTTAAATATGTGTAAGTCTTCCGCCTTAAAAGACATAGACACACTCACACACACACACACAACACTGCTACACTCTGACAACCACCTTCAAATACCGCTCTTCATAACCAGATACAGAAATGTCTCTCTGTCTTTTTTTCAGTTTTTATTTTTTATTAGTACATATGTGCCATATGCAATGCTCACATCCCCCGTGTAGAGTTGGTTTGTGTGTATAACGTGCAACTCAATTCCTTTCTCATCCCCTTCCCCTGCTGTCCATCCCCTCTCCCTTCATTTTTTGATCCTCTTATCATTTGAGAAAGAGCCCCCTCTGTACTTCCTATTGTCTATTCTTTATTTTGCTTTATTTATGTTTTGGGTTTCTCATATAAAGGAAACCATGTGATATTTAAGCTTGTGTATCTAATTAATTTTACTTAACATTATGGTCTCTAAGTACATCCATTTTTCTACAAATGACTCAAGTTTGTCCTTCTTTATGGCAGAGTAGTACTCCACTGTGTATAAACACCACAATTTTCCTTATCTTAATGGCATCCACATCTATTACTTCTCTTCACTTCACTATAATCTGAATTTTGCCCCATATTTTAGCCAGAATAATTTTAATCAAGTTTTTCATTTCATAATCCCCCAAAACATTTCAGCACTTCCTTGATGTCTCACCGTTTGGCACTGCTAATCACTTTCTTGTGCTGAAGCATTTGGCTTCCATAACAACATATTCTGGTGGAACATCCTAGCTCTCAGTTATTTATCAGTCATTGATACACTTATCTATGCTGGGTCTGTGTTTTAAATGCTGAACTACTTCGGGGTTTAGTTATAGTTGTGTTAGTCATGTTAGTTATAATTTCATTTTTTTATTTTAAAGATAAAAGAATGAAAACATATTAAGAGACATTGACAAAATAACACAGGGGCTGGGGATTTAGCTCAGCGGCAAAGCGCCTGCCTGACAAGCGCAAGGTCATGAGTTCGGTTCCCGGTACGGGAGAAAAACCAAAAAAAAAAAAAAAAAACAAAACAAAATAACACAAAAACAATACAAGCAATACAGAATTTCAGACAAGGTGATAGGAAATTAACAATGGTGTTTATATTACATATTGATATCTTCAAATTGGCTACTCAGATAAACAAATATAGACATGTAAGATTGATCAAACAATTAAATATTAAATGTTCCTTTCAATAAAGTAATAGAAATCAGTAGTACAACCATCTTAGATATCCTGTGTATACATATGTACATATTTTCCCTTCTTTCTTTCTTTTCTCCTTTCCCTCATCCCAGTTGTTCTTTGCTTTTGAGCAGTTTATTTCCCTTTCACAATATCTATTGTACCTTTTAGATTTTATATATAATTTTAAAAGTTGATCACATCCAAATTAGCATCTCTGGACTAGATACTTTCTGTTCTCCAAATTCACATATCTAATTGCCTACTGTGAGATTCCAAGTAAAATTTCATAGGTATCTCAAACTAAATATTTCCTAAATATCATCTTTCTACAAATAAGTCTATTCTTTCTATTTTGTCTGTCTCCAGGCCATATAAAAGCACAAGCTCGGCACAGATCTCATCTTTTAATTTCCCCCTCTTAGCCCCACGTGTAGCTTTTTTCTGACCAATTAAAATCCCACCCTCTTAGCTGTTTCCATGCTTTCTATTTCTCCATAGGATTTCTCACCCTCTAATATGTTCATTTTATCTGTTATTTTCTCCCTCTCATAGATAAGTTCCATGAATTCAAAGAGTTTTGTCTTGATCAGAGTATCTGCACACACTAAGCACGCTATAAATATGAAGTTGTTAACATTATGTCTGGGTTTGCTTTATTGACTGTTCTACTGCTTGATTATCAGACAATCTTCAGTGTCTATGAGTGTGGAACAACTGTTTCATTGAATGCTAAGCATTATGGGTAACAACGGAGAGGTACTACACCAGGTGGCTTCTAAACAGGGGTGGGTTTTGTTGTACTAAGCAGTTTGGCCCCCCACCCCTGTTGACCTTGACCTCCAGCCTCTTCCCTTCACTGGAACCGCTACTCAGCTCTCAGCCACTTGAAGAGGCTCTGTCACAGACTTACCCCGGGCTTACAGAAGCCAGGACTGACGGAGGACCTAAGAGGCATTTCTATTCAGATTTCTGCAGCAATTTTCTTTGACTCTCCCCCATTTTGGATGCCCCAGGCCGAAAACTCAGCCAGTCCAGCAGCACAGACGCTGATCTTTATGTCCTTCCTTTGACAAACGGATGCTCTCTACTTGGGTCCTCCATATGCATACAGATGCCCCCTCCTGAAAAATGCTCTTTGAGAGAAGCCATGTGATCTGTACCTTAGCACGTGTTTCCCCTTCCCAAGGACTGTAGCCCGCCCCCGAGCTGCTATCCAATGTCTGTAGCTATTGTTTTATATATTTTGCCCAGGTTCCAAGTTATTGTCAGTGGAGGGAGCTTCCGTATCAGCTACTCCACAGTGACCAGAAACAAACATCCACAGGTATCTTTGGAGAAGTCAGTCATCGATTCCTTCTCTCTGTCTACTTCCGCTTTCCTCAGCCCCTTCACTTAAGTTGAGTTCCCCATCCGCTGCAGCCTGGCTCGCTCGCTGCCTCAGTGCCAGGTGGATTCCAGTCTCCAGCTCCGCTGGGTTCCAAACCCCTCACTGCTCCAGGCAGCACTTCCCATTTGTTTTTTAATGTCAATATTATGTGTTAGGAAAACCCACCAAGATGTCTTCATTGTCCTCGAGATCAAACCCAACCTCTTTATAAACCTCTACACAGCCAGGTCTTTTCCCTGATGTTGCACCTATCCCGCAGCGCACACTTCACTCCCTGGGCAGGAGGGGCTCGCCTACCTCCAACCTGTTGCTCATGCTGCTGACCCTACCAGATTCTGACTCGCCCACCCATCTGCTCAAGTGCTGTGACTCCAGGGTCAGGTGCAGGGATTTCTCTGAGGGGGACTCTGTCCCCCGCTTGTGCTCATCTCGTACCCCTCCTTCATCGTCTGTATCACACAGTGTTATAATTATTTCTTTACTTGTGAGCACTCCCATTAGACCGTAAGTTCCTTGGGGCAACCTCAGGTGCTCTTCATTGTTTTATGCCTATTTACTAGATTGCTAAATAAATATTTCTCGAATCAATGCATATTGATACTAACAGATTTTCCTGACAAGAGTACATTCCTTCCTAGCCAATTGTATATTTCTACTTTGCACAAGAAATAAATACATAAATGCAGATACCTCAGAAAACAAATGCATCAATACAGCTACCTTGAAGCATAAATAAAGTGCAAGTCAGGGGACATATACTAATCAGAGGAAGACAATAAATTATTTAAAACAGAAGGAACAGCCTGGGTGCCAGGCTGTATTTTGGTTCTATGCTAACATGTACATAGTAAACACACTTTTAAGGAATTGTCTTTAAGGCTATAGTGCATCTGCTAAAGTTTCTAAAATTAAGCTGATTCCTGGGATCTTAAGATCACTGCTTATTAGAAAGGCTAGTGCAGAACTAGTTCACATTTCTTATTTCATAGATAAAAAGCCCACTGTGAAAGAAATGTGGTCGTGCCCATGTTGCCATGGTGAAGTGAGTACTATAACACTGGTAAGTCTCTTGTACCCCTGTTTGTTTCAGGATTACTATGTTCTGCGTAAAGGAACTATTGACCATCATCAGCGTTTACCAAAGTCCTAATATTTGTGAAGGGAAACAAGCTCTTCAGCACTCATATTTATCGTTCACCTTAGGCCTACTTAGGCTATGGAAAAAAAATAACCGCAAACATATTAGAGGAACTGAAGACTAGGTAGGGTCAGAAAGAAGGGTCTTTCAAGACATGTCAAGAGCTATGGAAACATGACCACTTTGCAACTGATCTAGAGTTAGTTTAAAACATAATAATAAAAAATATGGGTATTTTAATCCTGAACGCTATAACAAATGGCTTTCTCTTACTTTTTTCTTTCTGTTGGATTTTTAATGAATAATACATGTGGCACCAAAGGACAGTGTTTAAATAAAACTGATATGAAAAATATCACTGACTTCTTTCCATCAAGTTAGTGATACTGAAAGCCACAAGATGACAAATATTTCCAGCTCCTCTTTTCTGAACATATTCAACAAATGTTTTTCAGTGGCCTCAAAATGCTTCCTGGAAATGGGTGTGGTGTATTAAAAACAAATAAGCTCATGGGTTTTTGTTTTGCTTTTAATAAATGATTGGCTGCGATCAAATACTTAAGTAAACACAGTCTGAAACCTGTTATTTTTCAATAACGCTTCTTTTTATCATTCAGGAGTTGAGATGCTACAAAGTTATTAAAAGGAAATTGTCTCATATCATGGAATTAATGTATTTTTAAAAAATTTGACTGATAAATTGGATTGTTATAGTCACCGTTTTCTGGCTCTGCAGTAAACAATGGATCTGACAAGATTGGTCTTATTTATTTTCTACCAACAAACCTATAAGCAGCATTGCATTAGTCCATATAAGCAAAGACAATTAGGTATTTGGGGTTCACATCCCTTCTCTACCATCACAAAACCATTCGGTACAGCCTCAGGAACAGAGCAAGACTTTACATGAGACTCCTAGAATGTGGTTTTCCCAAGAAAGATTCTCTAAGGATCTGCCCAATGGACAGCACATTTATTGAATGCTTGTGATTTACAGACACCTTGCTAAGCACTTCACAAGCATTAACTCACTCAGTAGGCTATTATGTCCATTTTATAGAGAAAGAAATTGAGACCCACAGAGTTAGTAGCTTGCCTGAGGTAGAAGAACTAGGAAATCTAGTTCAGGAACCCCACACCTGGAAACCCTGGTCTACTTCTCCACCCAGGTATCTTCTAGTGTACCCCACAGGTATGCCCTTATTGAGTGATCAAGCTGTTCATTAACTCCCATTTGATCTTTGCATGCTTCAGCTAGAACCAATAAAACAACTGAATACTTTTACTAAAATGTGTTCACCTAAGGTAGCAAGAATTTCAAAACTCAAGGCTAGGAATTAAGGAAGCCTTCACAGGAAATCTATTTGTCCCCAGACAGTCATTACAGCTCTCCTTGCTCAAGAAAGTGACACAGGATATGCTTTCGAGGGTTCAACAAAACCCATGTGTCAGCTCCCTCAGCCAGTACTCGCCAGAGCATTCCATGTAGCGGAGGCCTTGTGCACATGTTTGAAAATGTACTAACGGATATTAACAGTATGATAATGCCAAAAATCAAGTTCTGAAGACTTAGCCCAGGCACATGGCTTTCATCAGCTCCCCAAAGCTCAAGAGAGATTTTATCAGCCACTGATCAAAGGAAGCAGCAAAAGCCAATACCAGCAGCTTGCACAGGGTGTATGTAGTGTCATTCCCACCAGCACACTCCAGCACACAGGGGCTGCAGGAGCCCAGCAGCACGGCAGCACCTGTTGCAGCATCGGATGCATGGTGTCTCTTTAACTGCAAAGGCTGGAATAGATCAGGCTTGAAAGCAGGCCCCAGTTTCACAGGATGTTGTCTTCACCTGCGTGTGTGACTCTTGGAGACAACTTACCCATGTGGGTCACGTGAAGGTCCATCGACTTGCCTCTAAACATGCATGAAGCACAAAAGCTGCTCGAGTGGGCTTAGTTCTGCACAGATAGAGCTGTTTTATTCAGAATTATGGTGCCTTGCTTCAGGAAGAAGCAAGGCATCTGTAAGCCATGAAGCTTATTAAAGAATTTGTTTTCTGAGTCAAGTACTTGAGATACTCTCAGTCCTAATTAATGTCTGTCACCCGTGTGCCTCAGAGCTAACGTTCACTTCCCTAATCCAGGCCATATGTTCTTCTTATCACTTTAACGATATAAATGGAAATTATTGGTGTTTTTTACGCTGAATATTTCTATTACAAAATTTTTTTTCCAGGCTGACGATCTAAGCTGTGATCAATGGGTGAGAAAAGCCTTCTCTAGAGACACCTTCCCACTTCTTTTCTCTTCTTATAGCTCCTGAGCAGAGGTGAGGTCTTCCATGTGGCTATTTATTTGCTGCTTTGTAGGTGCGAGCTTCTGCAGGGACAGAAACTTTTCACACTAAAAACAAAATGAGATCAACTGAAGAGGAATAGCTGACTACAACATATATCCTGGATCGCTGTACATAATCATCACATTTCTCACAAGGCAAGAGGAGTGTGCAGTTTCTAGTAAGTTCAGAAAATAACTTTGCTTTTTTCAGAAGCTAATAGCTGTTAAGCTCTTCCTTCCCCTTCTTTAAATACTGCTGTGCATCTGTTTTTATTATAAGATGTGCTCTCCAGGTGTGCAGCTGCAGTGAAGAGAGATGCACAGATACCTAAGATTTCAGGGCTCCGAGAGACGCCAGGGATCACCAACTAGGTGTGTCGCACACATCTGGCAAGTTTGGAGACTGGTTCTTCCCCATGAAGATGATGGTGCCCTTGCTCATAGGTGGACCTGGTGAAGCCAGGTGTGCTCCTGAGGACTGTAACACGTGGCCATGCTGGTGTGGCTGGTGTGGCATTGAGTGATCTCGTGGGAGCCAGTGGCACTGTGATTTGCCCACCAATCACACCTGCTGGATTGTGGCAGATGGAGAACCACAACTTCAGGCTTGAAACCTTCACGTTTGGGCATTTTCCTTTATACTTTTCCATGCTTTTCAACCACTAAAGTCAATTTGAGGATATAAATATCTTCAAAAGCAAAAGGAACCCTAGAGCTACTCTCAGATGACTCCTTTTTCAAGGGTCTGTTTCCTGCCTTTTATTTTGCTGTCACTGCAACCCAGGATGTCAGCTATGAGTTACGGAGTATCACTGTAAAGCTCCAGACTTAATGTAAAAATCTTAATAAACAATTCCGGAAATGCCAAAGCAATGCTAAAGTGAATAATACAAGTCACAAGAAATGGCTTCTATTTATTCTAGTGTTAAAATGATAACAATAGCATGAGTAAGCATACCACACCAGCGACTGTATTCCCCCAGGCCACTGCATCGTATCCTCACAACCAATCCATGAGCTCAGTATATTAATATCCCCACTGTACAGACAAGAAAACTGAGTGCCTAAATTTAACCCATTTTCCCAAAATTCAAGAAATTTCCCCAAATTTAAATAATTTCATCTGGTTAGGATCGAGTCATGTTTAATCTTTTTTTATTATTTTAAGTTGGGTCTTAAAATCACAATGTGAAACTATTCTTCAAAAGTAGCTTTTTAACGAATATCTACAAAGCATTTCTAATTCAAAAGAACATTTTACTCATCTCATCCAGTCTCATTTACATATTATAAGTTCATTAGCGTCACCATTTTGCTGAGGTAAAACCGAGGCTGGGGAAGACTCAATGTCCTCACAGGTCACAGGTGATCAACCTTAAATGCGCACCTCTATGAGTCCCTTCACAAGACCAGCCTCGCTCCACCCCACTTCTGCAAACCTCAAGATGGCTCATGGCTCTGATGAGTATTTTATATGGGCAGACCCCCCCAGGAAAATAGCATAAAACTGACTACAAGCAGCCAGAAAGCAAATGCCTAGCTGTTCTGATGAAACTGTTGATTGTACTGAAATTCAAGGGTATACTAGGAGACAAAATAAACTGTGGCCAATCTCTCCGAAGATTTTGTTGTGCATCCTTTTATTTTTATGCACATAGTCCGTGTTTACCGAGCTGCAGTAAAGGATGTACGGGCTATTTTTATTCAGAGTAAAACTGTAACATCAGCCAAGCAGAAGGGCCCATCCATGACCAGAATGCAATGGCCTTCATTATCTTTCAGCTCACTCCGAAATGACTCGCGGAGAGCTGCCAGATGGTGTTTTCTCTCACCCTTTGCCTTACACTTATTTAATTATTTTAACATAGTTTTTGTTCTGCTGCCATGATGCCTAATGGGCAGATATATTTGGGAGTTGGTTTCTTCTTTAATATTGACCCACACATTTTTAAAAAATTCTCAGGCTCTGCCTTCTGGATAGTATGAGCATATAGAATAATTGTGACAAAAAATTATCCTTCGTAATAACACAGACTAGGCACATACTGTCTGCCAGATAGTACGCCAGTGAATCTGCATACATTCCCCATTTAATCGTCCAACAACTCATAAATGAGGAGGCTGAAGTTGAGAGAGATTAAGAAACCTACCCTGGGGTTACAAGCGGTCAGACAAGTGGAAATGAAGAATCTGAACTAAGTCGTGATTCTTAATCTTTATGCAACACTCATGTGGTAGGAGTTAAAAGCTCTAGTACTTTGGGGGATGAGCAAATATAATAAAATGGTAAAGAAACCTATAAAGTTAATATTCGACCATTCAGAAAGAGATGAGGTAGATGAATAAGACAAGAGGAAAATGAAGACCTAGGGAAAATGTGGAGACTTGCTTCCCCCACCCTCATCCTAGCCCATGCAGTAGGCAGCCTACAGTCATCGTTCCTCATGGTAGGAATGCAGGCATCTTGCTTGCATTCACCCTACCTGGGCAGCCTGCTTCCAATGACTGGGATACACATGGCCACAAAAGCCCAGCCACTTTGGCTCAGGGACCTGAGAGGTACCATTCTCCCTGGGCTGACCAAGGCTTTGCAGGGGTGGCTTTGCAGTTTACTCCTCTTTCTATCCAGTCTTGCCTTTGCTCCCTGTCTTCCACAGATGTTAGCTCTCTATTAACATTTCTACATCCACAGCTCTTAGTCTTGAGAAACCCAAGCTGTGACAATACCGCAAAGTCTTCCAAAAAGGAAAAAAGAATTATTGCTAGTTTAGGACTTTCATGTCAAGAATCTATACACATAAATGTACCAAATAACACATTTTTATAACAATCTCAAGACAGAGTTCCCCAAAGTAGGTTGGAGGGGTTCAGAATGTGGAGGTGATAAGAAGCAGGTAGCTGCTTAACCTTTCTTCGGAATGAATTCATCAAGGACTTAAAAAAACACATCTGGTTTAGCATAAGGGTGAGGCAGTTGTCAAGAGGCCTAGGGAATCCTCAAATGCAAGCCGCTCCGGGCACCATGGCCTCCTGGGCCTGCAGCGCTCCGAGTTCAGACTCATGAATTATCCTGTGCAGTCTGAACGTATCAGCTTTATGTCAGAAAATTCCTGTGAAATTATCTCTGAGACATTGTCAAATGTACGCACTCTCCTGAGCAGGCCTCCCAATCGAACGCTATGTCACGGGTGGAATTGGTATTGGACGTGGAAAGTGCTGGCTGGCACACACGTCAGAGCTATCAGCGTCAGACTCCACCCCTTTAGGCGCCCTCCTTCCCGTTACCCTGAGCCTCAGCGTGGTTCACTCTCATTACTTCCAACTTTATCCTAGTAAAGAGGTAACAATAATGAAGCTGTTTTAAGAGAATTTGCATTTATAAAAGGGAACACTTGGAACCCAAGAAAATGTTCTCCCCAGAGAATAGAGCAATCACAATGGAATCAAAAGGGTATGAATATAAATGACTCTGGTAGAAGAGTTTAAGGAGTATGAAGAAGCAGAACACACCCTTCTCTTTGTTTTTAGCACTTTGCCTCACCAAAGAATAAGTTGGCATGCCTCCTGTGTTTGATAATGGCTTCAAATTTAAAAGGAGGAGGAAGAGGAGAAGGAGGAGAAAAAATGTGGTCTTCATTTTTTATCAATGGAAAACTCTTGAATCTGTTTCAGAGTTTTAAACTTAATATAAGAAAGGTAGAGAGAGAGAGAGACAGAGAGAGAGACACACACACACACAGAGGGAAAGAGGGAGACAGAATTAATCTTAAGTCTTCAAAATGTGTACATATGGAATTCTATAGAATTCAACAATTCATACATAGTATAAAAAATCAGTGATGGCGGGCATGGTGCACACACCTGTGATCCCAGAACGCTGGGAAGCTGAAGTAGGAGAATCACAATTCAGGCCAGCTTGGGTGACTTAGGGAAATCCTGCCTCAAAATTAAGAACAAAATATAAAGGGATGGGGATGTAGCTCAGTACAAAGGCGCTTGGTTTCAAAGCCTACTAGTGAAAAAATAATCAGTGATAAATACCAAAAAAAGGATAAAATAAAAGAACTTGGCTGTAATCTTACAACAAGCCAATCATTTAAACTCTACCTATTTTTTAAGAACTAGTCACAAATCATGGATATGGATATTGATCAAGTCATAAAACTGAGAGCAAATACGAAAAGCATACTTGGAATTGACATCATCTGCTTCTCTTAAATGTAAAAATTCCTCAAATTACTCCTCAATCCTTGAAATTTTCTTTCACTTTTCAAATGCTGAACTCTTTTTGGCACCCTTTTCATTGCAACCTATTTACATTTAAATTACTCTGGAAAAGCACAATATAAGCAACTTAGATTAAAAGGGCTGTTTTAAAGATGTGTGTTGTAACAAAACAATTGCATGTTGCCTGACTAAAGGCGACTGCTTCTGTTGACAGGAAACGGCAACACAATCCCACCTGGGGTGTAGGTGCCCCTGTGCAAGGATGGCAGCCGAGTGGGGGCGCACCCTGTCGGACCCTCCTAGGAAGCAAGCAGGGCACCTGGCTAGCTGCTCCCCAGGAGACCTGCGCTTTCCAGTTCCTGCTGCCTGTGCTCCGGAAGCTCATGTGCAAGGTGGAGTGACTGCCGGCTTCTCTGCTCTTGTCGCCATGGGGAACGGACCAGCCTTTGGTTCACGTAACTCTGGAAGGCATGGCGCAGTTTCTCACTTCCTCTGTGCTGGGCAGGGCATCCGGTTACGAGCGTAAAATCTTCCAACCCCAAATCTATTTTGCAAGTGTGGGACAGCATCCTAACAGATAAAGATTTAACACCTCCAAAGGACAAGAGTCACTGCACACGCCATTTTGGTACACCTTATCTGAATCACTCAACCCTGTTCTACTTTGAAATGGATGAGGTCGTCGAGATAATTGTATGTAGTCAGATGTTCATATTTATAGGTATGCCTTTGTTACTTTGATTTTAATTTGAAGTCTTCTAAAAGTTGCACCGCTCCAATAACAAAGTTTTTAGAGCGGTGATCCTCATTGTAAAACAAAATCATCGCTAGTTCTATTCACATTCCCAAATATTTTACTTTACAAAGGTAAATGTAGTTACAAATTAAACAATAATGACTGTAATGATAGAGCACGTACGGGGTGTTTCATAGCTGTTTTATAGCTGCCCAGGCACACCTATGGTGGGAGGTAACACAAAGCAACCAACTGAAATATCTTGAGTTCCTACTCTGAGACCGCAGCTGTACTTGCTCCCTGATGACAGCTCAACAATCTGCAAGACTGGTGACTCCTCTCACTGCGGATGTGGCTCTTGGTTCAGGGCAACTGACACTGAAATGCTTTTCTCCTGAGCTGTGCAGATTTGGTCCAGTGATGTACCTTCTCTGAGCTTCAGGTTTTCCTAAGTGTAAAACTGAGATAACATCTTCCTTTTAGGGGGCTGTTGGAAAATTAAGCAAGACACTATGTAAGGTGCCAGACTCAAGGTTTGGAATTCAGGAAGTGGCGAATATAAGTAGTAGCTAGTAATACTGGCTGTAATGGCCATTTAAAAAAATATCATCATAGTTCTTCAGTGGAGAAGCTAGGTAGGAAAAAAAAATGCTACAATAGCCACAGCTTCTCGAGTGTTCCTGGATCTTTGGCAATTGCTCCAGTAGCTGCATTGCATAGCTGTCTAGATTCTCCTGATGAGACAGACATTCATCTGTGGGGAGTCTGAGTAAGAAATATCTTCTGCCCACACATAAGTCGTACGTGTAAGCAGAGAATGTAATCATTTTATGATTTCAGAATCCAAAGTAGTCACCCATCCCTGAGCTTGTTCCTTACTAAAGATTTCTAGCAGGACGAATAAGAATTTGTTTCCTCAAATACTTGGTCTGAAATGTATGCTGTTGATAAAGTACCAGTCCGTAGAGGGAGAAGGAGAAAAGATGAGTCACACCCAATCTTTCGTCCTCAGGGAGGTACTAACATAAGAAAGCTGGGTGTGTGAACACTAATAGCTCAGAGACGAGGCCACAAAGATTCCAGCAGAGAACAATGAGCAGTAAGGAGCATGTAAAAATCCAGCAAACTTCAGGGTGGGTAGATTAAAGCCAATTACAAGGTTCCTGCTATTGCCTGTGTTTCCATTCATATTTGTATGAACCTTTGGTCTTTCCTAATATGTTGCTTTCTAAAGTATCCCTTATGAAGGGAAGCAGAGGGAGCCTTGATTTCATGGTTACAGGATGTATTATTATCCCATAATTTTAATGAAAGGTTAATATTAGCCACCATAGGATAGGAAAGATTTCTTTCTTTCTAGGTTTACCACTGATGTGCATATTACATTAGAGTAGTAAGAGGAAAGTATGCAAATTTACTGAATATAGTTGATTATGATATATAGGAGCTTTCTTTTTTATTTTTTGGAAATTTGTTTTATTAGTATGTGCTTATGATACACAATAATTAGGAGGGTTGTTGTTTGATACTGGGACTCGAACTCAGGACCTTGTGCTTACTGGGCAGGTGTCGTGCCACTGAGCTACATCCCTGGTCCTAGGAGGCTTCTTAAATAAGTGAAAACCCAGAGAAACATGGGCACCTGGGCATTATGCTTAGGTTTGATGAAGAGTGGATGACGCTCAGGAAGAAGAATGACTGGACAAAGGGAAAGGAGATCTAATTACAATAAACAGGGAGGAGGAGTCAGTGTAAGGCCTGTTTGTTCAGATTCTTCTTTGTCCCTCATCGTCAGAGATAAGAACATGCCTTTCCTAGGGAAACAGGGAGACCAGACCAGGTAATGTCTCATGACTTGATCCAGGACAGAAGGGCAAGAGGAAAATGAACATGGCTCTGTCTCCGATGCTTCCTCACATGCCAAGGTCCCCTCCTGGGCCAGCACGTCTGTACCCCCTCACCCCTCCAATCCAGTCTCATATTTCACAGGACAGCACTCAGACCAAGTTGTAATTCCTTTTTTAAGACACAGATATGATTTTCAGGTCTCTACTAACACACATTTCCTAAGTTTCTTTGAATATGATAGATTAACATCTATTATAGATAGAAAACAAAGCTTAGTTCTCAAAACACAAATGCAACCAGAGAGGGGAAACGGGATCAGCAGGGAAAAGTTTTATCTGAACTCTTTCCTTATCTGACTATCTTAGACTCTTCCCTCCAAACAGCCCTTGTTAATCTCCTTGTGAGGGAACATTCAACCAAGCAAGAGGCTATTAGCCCCCAGAAGAAAAGGCCCGGAGACTGTGCACACTTCCCCATGGAAATCCTAGATCTCCGTTTTCATTAAATTTATACCGATCTCCTCCCTTCTGGCTATTCGGAAAGTTGCTGAGTCTATTTTCAATTAATTTATGGCCCCCACCATGCAAATCTATACTGACAGAGGAAAAGGTTTTCCTCCAACACTCCGCACTCTGTGATATGAGGAGGAAAAAAAAATTCCATTTTTACTCCATAAGCAACCTACCCTAGATCTGAAAACGCACAGACTTAAAAGTAGTTTCAATTATTTTTATAATTTATATTCATTTGTCTTGATATTTTTTTCATACTGTGTGGAGTTTGGTAAATTTTTGACAGAATTTAATAATGCTCATCTATTTTAAGACCAAATCAATGTGACTTCTACTCTATCTTGTTAGTTATCAAGATGCTAAAAAAAAAAGGTTTTATACAAATATGTTTATAGGGGGGCAGGGAAGGTAATTTAGTGGAAGGACATTGGCCCAGTGTGCATGAGGCCCTGGGTTTAATCTCCAGCACTGGAAAATAAAATCTAAATATCACTATATCCTGCTGGGTGTGGTGGCACATACCTGTAATCCCAACACTAGGGAGGCTGAGGCAGGAGGATTGCCACAAGTTCGAGGTCAGCCTAGGCTATACAATTAGTCCAGAGGGAGCCTGAACTATACAGCAAGGCCCTGTCTCAAAAACCCAAAAAGAAAAAACTAATCACCAAATCCTAACTTCAGGGTGCCTTTCTTGAAGGTCTACACTCTAATTCTCTGAGTATGTACTTTTAAAATTCTGCCTAATACCGTAAATCCCTTTATGCCTCTTTTAAAAATTATGTCTAAAATAAAATCTGAAATGCACTAAACAAATAAGAGCTGTCTTACAGGATGGTGACACGTCAGTCAAAGCACAGCATAGCTTGGAGCACAGCATGAAAGATGACAGGAAGGTGACGTGTTATCCTGGTTTCATGTACTCACATTTCAAGAGTCACATAAATTGCAGCGGTCACCACACCCAGAAAGTGATATGTTTCCATAGTAACTGATCTGTTTGTAAAGAAACAGAGGCAAAGGAGGAGGAAAAAGAAAATAATGTAAAAAATAGAAGCAACTGCCCTGAGTACATAATGAGAGCAAGAAAAACCCTCAGGTAGGATATATTAGGAGGGTGTTTTATAGCAGGAAGTATCAGGAACTCAGAAAACTTTGGAAGACAAGGGGTATGTCTTCTGTGGCTGTGGAATCATTTTTCAGTGTGAAACAAAAGCGTGCACAGAATAGGCAATTAAATAGGAAAGGAAGAGAGACAAAGACAGACAGGGAGTAAGAAATAAAACACCAAGAGAACCAACACTTGTCTACCATCAGATCAACAGGTACAGATATAATAATAGAACAAATATTGGTGATCAATTTCAGCAGCAGTTCCATACACATCAACTGAGAATGTTCAAAGGAAAAACATCCCTAAATGAAAGCTACTGTCACAAGTGTTCATAGAGGCCCCTGAAGTCATTCTTTGTTCTGGTTGCCACTGTGATAAGAAAGTCTCAGCCCGAAGGTGAATTACTTCAAGACTTTGAGTTTAATTCATTCAGCCAGTTTTGAATTTTGAGAGCACAAAAACATATGTTCTCCTTCCCAGTGGCATTCTTACATGCATGTAAGTCAAGAGTAACTATCCTGTCAACAACCCAAAAAATAAAAAATGCATGACTTTGAAGATTAACACCCTTAAACACGCATGGACCTCCTACAGCACTCTTGTAGGTATTTTCGGTTTCCAAATGTAACCTTTCATATTTGATTTAACTTTTGCATTTTCTCTTCTAAGTGTATCTACCTTTAGGCTTATAATAGCAATTAAAAATTACATTGATCATATTGACCAAATCAGCTTACTTGTGTTGCAGATTGAAATAAAATAATTCAGGCTGTATTTACAAAGGATTATGCCTCTGTAAACTTCAATGCTTTATAAACCATCACTTGGTGATAACTTTGGAATCATTGTGTTGACTGAATGGAAACTAACAGTGTGCTGCTGGGACCTGAATGTACACACAACCACCCCTCCCCCAGGACCTCGCTAAAATGCTGGAGCAGGACCTTGAATTCTATGCTCCGACATCCAAGTGAGGATGAATGTGCTGTGAGCTTAGGGTGTTTTGAATAGCAAGCTGTGCAGAAGTGGAATCTTTCATTAAATGTTTTCCACTTTTTTTTTCTTCCTTTCTAATCTGTCACTGATTCTTTTATAATGTTATCTTATAGGTCAGCAAAGGGTTCTAGCTCTTTATCTTGGTACATAAAGAACTGCATGTATGTATAAGAATTTCTGACCCTCAAAAAGGTCTTCATTATCTGTCTTTGGTACTAATGGGGATCCCTGATTCTTTGGAATCCAACAAATTTTACTGCATTTACAAAACACACTGATGGAAAAAAATCTAAAAAATAGTCCCAGATTTAAAACCCATCTCCAGACCTGAGGAACAATAATGTTTTTGGCAACAAGCAGAGGAAGAGGAAATTGTAATGAGTTTCTTTTAGCCCGAAAGCAACCACAAACTATATTTCCTACTGTTACTGGAACAACAGAATCAATGTTCTCCATATGGGCCAGTGAAACACACAACCATTAAAATGCTATTGGAAACCAGGGATTGAAAAATGGGGAAGGTTAAGAGTGTAATGATACAAGCAGGGCACAAACAGGAAGTCAGCAAATCTTACAGGAGCTCTACTGCAGCCTCAAGTCTATTAAAACAATATACGTGGAAGTAGTTTCTCCTCATTTTTTTTCTAGTTTTATATTCATTCTGATAAAGAATAGGGAAATCTTGAAACAATGCAGTTGAGCTCATTTTTTACGATCGTAATTCATTCAAAATGGTAAAAGCCGGGGTAAGTTGGCCTCTGTGAATAGAATAAAAAGTAGGTACATAGATGGTTCTGCTTAAGACAGGTATGCAGATACAAGTTGAGACTTCCAGCTTCCTTTTGTCCTTCCTATCTGACCATGAGCTTTTAGTACAATCTTAAGTAGATGCCGAGGTAATTGAATGTCTTATTCACCCTGTCGGTGTCTGATATTTATCAACAAACTATAGATACATTAATGAGATGAAAACTTCACAGAGGACAGAGAGCAGCATATGTGTGTATTTACTTCATGTCATGCTGAAACGGAATTCCTTTTGGTTGTCTGGAACTAAAATTAACATACATATTTGATGGCAACAAAGCTATCAATTTTTTTTGGTTGCGTTTGTTTATTGATATTTTTTGTTTTGTCTTGTTTTTTGTGTGGTTGGATGTTTAACCCCTTCTATGACAGATGTGCTAACTTGATGTTACCCTGTTAAAAGTTAGTGAGAACAAAATACTTAACATTGCCATTATCAAAGCACTATAAATTAAAACCACAGGGAGAAAGTACCACACACTTACTACAATAAGCTATCATGAAAAGACAAAAAACTGTATGAGTTGATGAAGATGCTGAGAATAGAGACTCCTTGTACATTGTTGGTGGGAATGAAAATTGATATGGCCATAGTGGGAAGCAGTATGGAAGTTCCTCAAAAAATTAAAAGTAGGATCTGGGCACGGTGGTGCATGGCTATAATCCCAACACTTAGGAGGCTGAAGCAGAAGGGTCATCACAAATTCCAGGCCAGCTGGGGGCTACATGGTGGGTTCCAGGCTAGCCTGAACCACATAGAGAGACCCTGTCTCAAAAACAACAACAAAAAAAAGTAGGGCCATTATATGAGTCAACAATCCCACTTACCTAGACATATTTTCTAAGGAAGAGAAATCAATATGCCAAAGATATCTGCACTTCCACGTTTAGTACTGCACTATTCACAATAGCCTAGATTTAGAATCAAGCTGTATTTGTTGAATTGATAAATAAAAAATGTGGTGTATATAGTTAGGAGAATACCATCTAGCCTTTAAAAAAAGAAAACAACATAGATTAAGCTCAAGGACATCATGCTACATGAAATAAGACAGGCACAGAAATACTGCATGATCTCACTTACATGTGAAATCAAAACCAGCGAATTCCTAGAAGTGAAGAGTAGAAGAGTGGCTGCCGGAGCTTGGGAACTGAGATGCAGGATGCTGCTCTAAGGTACAAAGTTCGCTGAGATAGGATAAGCTCTGGACATCTATTCTACAGCATGATGACTGTGTTAATACTAATGTATGGTTTACTCCAAATTGCTCAGAGAGATCTGAAATGTCCTCAATACACATTTTAAAAGTATTTGTGGTGATAACATGAATTTACCTGATTTAATCATTTCACAATCTACACTTCAGTCAGAATATCATATTATAGTTGTCAGTAGGTACAACTGAAAAGGTAAGTCAGATGGGGATTCTGAGTACTTAATTCTTTTGAAAATATAAGTTTACACACACCAAATTTTATACCAAACTGGTACAATTAGAAATGTAACTTGATGAATAAGCTTAAAAATAATCCAAAATACAGTCAAGAGAGGGAATGGGGATATAGCTCAGCAGCACAACACCTGCCTGGCATGCATGATGTCCTGAGTTCAATTACGGGTACCGCCTCCCACAAAAAATATAGTCAAAAATTCTGTATGTGTCTCAATGAACAGAACATGATGAGGTAAAATGATCTGAGCTGATAATTAAGTGGCAAATAATTTCATTCAAGTACTTATGAAGCAACCTCACAAAAGACCACAACTGTGATGTGTGTCACAATCCCCTTTTGACATCAGAAGACAGACCTAGTCTTTTCATCTTCTGTGGAACCCAGGATAAAACTACAAATTCCTAATCCATGAGGTTATTCAACCTCTAAAGTACTGACTACCCAGAAATGCAGAGGAATAGATTTCTCACATCTGTTTTCAGTGTTTTATGTATTTATGTCCTTATAAGAAAATCAGACCCTAATCAGTAAGATATGTTGCTGAACGCAGAAAGGAACTGTAAATTTCAACCACTGACAGTAGAGTTTCTTATAATAACTCAACATTTTCAGTTTTGCACACTCCAGTTTTACTTATATGTACATAAATCTGACTCACATGATGGTAAACATATTCCCCAGATTCCAATAACAGTCCACATGGCTTACTTATGATGTAAATAAGAAGGAAAATGTATACTAAACATTGTACTTTTATCCATGCAATGAATCAGCTTTTCAAGGGTTATAAGTTTCACATGATACAAACAAAAGATGAACTACACTTCCTGACACAGTACACTGAATTACTCTTACCAAATATTAACATAGTCATAAGAAACTGCCTCTCCACTTACCTCATGTATCACTCTTTCCGTGGTAGCTCATCAGCTCCCCGCCTAATCCATATGGGCATCCAAAAGGCCATGACTACATGTACCTTACAGGTGAGAGGATAAGTTTATTTATTCTTTGCAATATGGAGTTTTATGGCGTTTGAAATTTGATAATCTGTAAGTATGTCTTGACTTTCCTTTGGAATTTTGCAGTTCAGAGTTTTGTTTTTAGATGGGCCTGGGCCCACGGCCTCACCGCACCTCTCACTCCTGCCTATTAGCACCTCATCTGTCTTAGTTACTTTTCTCATTGCTGAGACAAAACACTGAATTCAGAAAGGAACTATAAATTTCAACCACTGACAATAGAATTTCTTATTCTATTGCAAAGTTAAGAAAAGAAAGGTTTATTTAGCTCACAGTTTATAAAGGTTTCAGTCCGTAATGGGCTGGCTCCAAGGCAGGGTGTGGCACATGGCAGAAGAGTCATGGCAGGCAGACTGCAGCAAAGCAGCAAGGGCCTTTGACAGCATCTTTTTGTCTTATCCAGGCTAGTTAGGGCGGGTAGCACTCACACCCTTAGTCCTAGTGCCCTTGATCCTGGCATTGCACCATGAATCAATTCCAGCATCACACACTCCAGATCCAGCCACCTCTGAAAAACCCTCACCTGTGACCGGATGAGGCTTTGGGGGAACATCTAGACACAGGCCATAACACCATCCAATCCACTCATCTTTGTTATTGCCTGCTCTCTGCTCCGAGCCTTGTATCATAAATAAATATCAATGCAAACCCCACTGTAAAATAACATCCACTGTGGCGTCTTCACAAGGAAGGACAATGGCCGTTTTCTTTCCTGTATACCATGATGGCTAAATACCCTCCCATATTATGTGAGAGCAAGCCACTGTTGGAAATGCTGGGGAATACTCAACATAAACCAGTTTTGGCAGCATCTCAGCAACTCTTGTGACTCTGGGCATCCCGGAAAACTGTCTCCTGATCTGTATGCTGCTCAGCTTTGGATCTGAGCCTGCTTTGCCACATTATCTTGCTCCATTCAATGAAAATGTGAAGTTTTCCCTGCTGCCTCTGCCCCTATTCTCTCCACCTCCCAGACAATGGGCTTTTCCATTAGAAAGAGAAAGTATAGTTCTTAGTGGGGGAGCAGGTTTTTGTTCTCCTTCTTCTGTCCACTCTGATACAAAGCTCTGCTCCTCCTCATGGGAAAATGCAAGGCTGGCTGGCAGTCAGTCCGACAGAAGGAGAGCAGTGCAGCGGAAAATTGGATAACAGGATAAAAATCTATGGGGCCACAGGAACCCCATCAAAACGGGCTCCTCCTGTCAATGCCCAGACAAGTGACAAGGACAAATATAGAATGTTATTTATATTTAAATATTTCTAATGACATCATAATTATACTTCTCTCCTTTTAGGCAGCCATTTTCCTGTGAGCCACAATTCTGCAAACCAAATGTTGTGTGTTGGAGAAAATCTACATAAGAATCAGACAGCTTCAATCAGACATCTGGGGAAATCCTATAAACTCCTCAAATAGCTATTTCTAAAGGACAGAGCATAACAATTTATTTTTTTCAAAGGCATTTTCCTTAGTGTACAATAGTGGGGTTCAAGAAATATAGATCATTCCTAACTCAGGCACGGGAAAGCCAAGTTATCTGGCTAATAAGTTAATTTCACTTAAAACCAAATTTGATATTTTGAAAAATGTCCTATTTTTCATATGTCATAGTGAGTCATTCTATAGTTCCAGTTACTGACTGATGGTTTTAACTTAGTCAACTACGTAGAAAGTGAATAAGCTGAACTTTAAGCTGCTAAGATGATATAGATCTTCTGATTTTAAAAGTTGGGAAGAAGCCTTGATGTACACATTCCATCCATTATGGTTAATTTTGTTTTTAAAACCTGACATTTTAAAGCACTTCCACAGGGAAATAATATATGTGAAACCAATGTGACCACCAAGAATTTAGCACCACAGGGGCTGGGGATTTAGCTCAGCGGCAAAGCGCCTGCCTGGCAAGCGCAAGGTCGTGAGTTTGGTTCCTGGTACCGGAGAAAAACCAAAAAAAAAAAAAAAAAGAATTTAGCACCACAGTGGAAATCAAAAACTTCCAAAAATATAGTCTCTATAGACTCTTCTTTATACTACATTTCTATAGATCTTTAATTCTGAGCTTCCCAAAGACTTACTGGCTTTCTTTATTGTGTACTCTCACTCATTTATGGACAGGACAGCTATACAGATACAGACATAGACATTACACCTGTGCAATAGAGACCAAAATGGCCTATTAACAGCATTCATAACCGTTAATTTATGTAACAACAAATATACTGGGGGACCACCTGTTAAGATTTGGCAGAACAAGCTAATATGAAATAGTGCTTCATTCACAGTGACATGCTACTCAAAACTTAGCTTAGGAGTCATGAACAGAGAATGAAACAAATGATGACCCTCCGTTCTGTATTTCCAGGTGAAACACCTTTGGCTTCCAACTATGGCTACCCATTTTATGAACAAATTTAATTCCCTGCTGCTGCCAACTTTGCCCTTCTACTTTGTTCCAAATGTCTCCCTCATTACCGCTCATACCTTCCTCCTCGTTCTGCCTTCTCTTACTTACGCTTACCTTCTCCCCAAGATGGTCTCACTCCTTCCCTCCTTACTCAAAGCCTAATCCTGTAAAAATGAGCTAGCTACACTACTGGATTTGGTTATTGAATCTAGAAGTCTTTTCATGGAATTTATGGGATCTTCTGTGTACAGTACCATGTCATCTGTGAATGATAATTTAACTTCTCCCTTTCCTATCCTTATTCTTTTTATTTCTTTCTCTTGTTTAACTGCTCTGCCTAACATTTCCAGAACTATATTGAATAAGAGCAGTGATAGTGGACATCCTTGTCTTGTCCCTGATTTTACAGTGAAAGCTTTCAGTCTTCGTCCATTTAGTATATGATATTAGCTGTTGGTTTGTCATAGATGGCTTTTATCAGACTGAGATAAATTGATTCCAATATTCTGTAAGGGTTTTTCTTTTATCATGAATAGGTGCTGGACTATGTCAAATGCTTTTGCTGAATCTACTGAGATGATTATATGGTTTTTGTCCTTGGTTCTGTTAATAAGGTATGTTAAATTTACTGATTTGCATATGTTGAGCCATCTCTGAACCTCTGAGATGAATTCTATTGGTCATGGTGCATACTCTTCATGATGATTTGCTATATTCTGTTTGCCAGTATCTTATTGAGGATTTCTGATCTATGTTCACTAGGGAGATTGCCCTGCAGTTCTCTTATTTGGGTGGGTCCTTCTCTGGTCTTGGTATCAAGGTAATGCTTGCTTCCAGGAATGAATTTGAGAGTACTGTTTCCCTTTGAATTCATTAAAGAGTCTGAGGAGTAGTGGCATCAGATGTCCTCTGAATTTCTTGTAGAATTCATCAATGGATCCATCAGTGGTTGGGCTTTTCCTTGTGGGTGAATTTAAATACATCTTAAATTTCATTGACTGATATTGTTTTATTTAGAATTGTTATATCTTCTTGATTCCACTTTTTTTATTTTAAAGAATAAAAATATAACAAAATAACAACATAGATAAAAGCAATAAAAATGATACAGGATTCAAAATAAAATGATAGAAATTAACAGTGGTTGTTATATTAGATATTATTATCTTATTGTCTCCCTAGTATAAAAACCTGAAAGAGTAAATTGATTTTGCTTTGGTAGTTCATATGCATCTAGGAATCTGTCCATTTCTTCTGCATTTTCCATCTAACTAGTACAGGTATAGGTACAGTACAGGTTCTCAAAGTGAATATTGATGATCATCTGTATTTGTGCAGGGTCTTTTGTGATTTCACACTTTTCATTCATAATTGCATGGATCTGAGTCTTATCTTTCCTTTTTTGATAAGGTAGGTTAAGAGCTTATCAATATTATTTAATGTTTCAAAGAACCAACTCTTCAATTCATTGATTCTTTGTACTGTTTTCTTAGTCTGCACTGCATTAATTTCTGCTCTGAGGTTTATCATTCCCTCCCTTGTATGAGCTTTGGGTTTGGCTGCTCTTCTTTTTCTAGAAGGTTGAGGTTCAACATCAGGTTGTTTATTTGAACTTAACCTTTTTCTGATAGGGAATTCACTGCTGGAAATCTCCCTTGTACAGTTGCTTTAATTGTGTCCCATAAGTTCTGGTGTGTTGTATGGCCATTAGCCTTTAACTGCAGAAACTGTCTAATTTCTTGTTTAATTTCATTTGTGACCCTTTAGTTGTTCAGGAGGGTGTTAATTTCCATGTGTGTATGAGTTCTTGTGGTTTCTTTTGACAATGATTTCCAATTTTATTGCAGTATGGTCTGATAACATGCATGGGATAATTTCAATTACTTTGCATTTATTCAAGCATGTTCTTAAGCTACTATGTGGTCTATTTTGAAGAATATCCCATGTCTAGCTGAGAAGACTGTTTATTCTGATGTTGCAGGGTGGAACACTCTGTAGACATCTACTAAGTCCATTTTTTCAAGTTTTGTTCATTTCTGATATTTTTTGGGTTTTTTTGTCTAATTGATCTATTTGTGACAGTGTGGAATTCACAACACATATTACAATTGTATTAGTGCTTAATTAATTTTTCATGTTAGTTAATATTTGTTTTATATAGTTGGGTGCACTGGTTTTCAGTGCATACATATTTATGATTGCTATCCCTGCCTTTTGGATTGGTCACATTACAAGAATATAGTGACCTTTTTTGTCTCTATGAATCAATCTTGAATCAAAATTCACTTTGTCTGTAATAGAGTAACTATGCTTGCTTTTTTCTGGGTACCTGTGCATAGAGTATTGTTCTCCATTCTTTGACTTTCAGTCTACGCATTTCTTTTTGAATCAGTAGTGTAGCTAGATACAAAGTGAGTGCTCAAAAATCAATATCATTCTTGTGCACAATTTAAAAACTCACTATCTAAAAATTAGGGAAACAATACCTTTCACAATAGCATCCAAGAAGCCAGGCATGGTGGCACATACCTGTAATCCTAGCACTTGGGAGGCCAAAGCAGGAGGATTGCCATGAGTTTGAAGCTAGCCTGGCCTACGCAGTGAGCACAAAGCTAGCCAGAACTACATAGCAAGACCCTGTCTCAAAAAAATAGCACCTTCAAAAATAAAATACCTAAGAATGAATCTAATGAAGGAAGTAAAGAATGTTTACATTGAAAACTACAGTACTCTGAAATAGGAGATTGAAGAGGAGATCAGAAAATGGAAAGATATTCCTTGTTCTTGGATAGGAAGAAAAAATACAGTAAAAATGGCCATCCTCCACAAATCATTATACAGATATAATGCAATACTGATCAAAATGCCAATAGCATATCTCACATAATTAGAGAAAATAATCCCAAAATTCATTTGGAACCAGGAGAGACCTAGAATAGCAAAAGCAATTGTGGGCAACAAAGGCAAGGCTGGGGGCATCACAATCTATGATTTGAAGTTATACACCAAAGCTACTATGATAAAAACAGTATGGTACTGGCAAAAACAGACACAAGGATCAATGCAACAGCTTAAAATATGCAAAAATAACTCCAAACACACTTAGCCACCCTATCTTTGACAAAGGAGCCAAACACCCTCACTGGAGGAAAGATAGACCCTTTAATAAATAGTGCTGGAAAACCTGGCTTTCCACTTACCAAAGATTAAACCTAGACAACATGTCTCTCACCATGCACTAAACTAAAATTGAAATGGATCAAAGATCTAAATGTAAAAATAAGGAACACTAAATCTGTTGAATGATAGAATAGGTAGAATTGTTGAAGACATTGGTGTAGGCAAAGACTTTATGAGCAAAACCCCTACCACACAGGAAATATCACAAAGAATCAACAAGTGGGATTTCATCTCATTAAAAAGATTTGCTGGGGCTGGGGATTTAGCTCAGCAGCACAGTGCCTGCCTGGCAAGCACAAGTTCATGAGTTCGATTACTGGTACCAAAAAAAAAAAAAAAAAGAAAGAGAAAAAGAAAACTAAAAAGCTTTTGCACAGCAAAAGAAACCACCAACAGAGTGCACAGCAAATCTACAGAGCAGGAAAAAAATTTTACCAGCTGTTCTTCAAAGGACTAATGTCTAGACTACATTAAGAACTCCAAAAACATCAGACCCTACCAAATTTAAAGATCCAATGCAAAAAAAAAAAAAAAAAAATGGGCAACTGAAGTGAGTAGACACTTCTCAGATGAAGAAGCAGAAATGACAAATAAATATATGAAAAAATGCTGAACATCACTGGTCATTGAAGAGATGCAATTAAAACAACACTGAGATTTCATCTCATCCCAGAAAGAATGGCTATCATCAAGAAATCAGCTAATAACAAATGGTAGCAAAACTTTAGGGGAAAAGGAACCCTTCTCTACTGTCAGTGGAAGTGCAGATTGGTGCAAGCACTGTGGAAATCGGTGTAAGGATTCCTCAAAAAACTAAAACTAGAAGTTTCATTTGACCCAGCTATTTTCCTTCTTGGTATATTCCTGAGAGAATTAAAAGTGATATATGCACACCATTTGTATAGTGGTACAGCTTACAATAGCTAAATCTTGGAAACAGCCCAAATGCCTATCAGCTGATGAACTGATAAAGATGACATGGGCTTTTTATATACAATGGAGTACTACTTTGCCATAAAGGGTACACTTGAGATATTTCTAGCTAAATGGATGTACCTTGAGACCATAGTCTTAAGTGAAGTAAATCAGACACAGGTTTAAATACTGCATTGTTTCTCTGGTGTGAGAAATTGGAAGTGTAAATAAGGACCAAAATGCATAGTAGGTGTTGGGAAATGGGAACAAAACGTTCAAATGAGAAGAGGAACAAAAGAGGGAGGGGGGTAGGGAAGCAAGGGATAAGGAAAAAAGGACAATAGAAAAAAAGTGGAAACAAAGCTTTTGTAAATAAGGAGGGAAAGAGGAATTGAAGGGAGGAAAAGGAATGTGAAAAAAAGAGGAATCAAGATATATCATATACAGCTACAAATTCCCTATGATGAATGTTATCATTATGTATATGTAAAATGTACTTAAAAATGTTTTAAATAAAATTCAGCTAAAGTATCACTTCCTTTTGAAGTATTTTTTATTAATCCAACTGATGATTTACCTTTTATAAGGCAATGTTTTAAGTGCTTAATATGCAGTATATGACCTTTCAAAATTGTCCCAATTCCATCAGGGAGACAGCAGTCCAAACACCACAGGGAAGTAACCTGACTCAAGATGAATAGCTGGAAAGTCTCAGAGTCCTGATTCTAGCCCCATCTATTTGACTCAACTGACTATGTCCCTAATTACCAGTTGTTTTGTTCCCTCCTCTCAGACCTTTTTACATTTAACTTGTGTTCTCAATGGTACCATATGATCCAGCATTTATTATCTCTCATGTTTATATGTGCTAGACTCTTCCATTAGATTAGCAATGCACAGAATTTTGTCCTCTATCCCTGTCTAGTAACAAGCAATTAACTTACTCATGATCTGACCCTAGAAAACCAACAGCAGTTTAATAAATTAGAGGGAAACTGTTTTTCAGATTATTGCTGTGTTTGCTATTGGCTTGGGTTACTCAGAGTTCTCCCAGCCTTGTGGAACCATTTGCCCCTCCAGAACACTACAAAATGTGAATCACAAAACAGCACATTAATTTCCATTCAATGAGTTCTTATTGAGTGACAATTATGTGAGTAGAATTTTTCCAGGCAATGGGGAAAAAAAATTAAAGAGGTCCAAAACATGATCCCTGTTCTAAAAAACCTTGTTATTGTGTTATAGAAAAATTTCATATATTAAATTACACAAATACAGAATATGTGTATGCTTCCTATAAGTATATATGAATATATTAAATATGTATATGAGTTAACACACAAAACATGAATTCATATGTAAAATAATCTGTAGGCAGTGCCTAGCATGCATTAAGACCTCAATAAATAAATAAATAAATAAACAAATAAATCCATCCTACAGATCTAAAGTATAGCATGAATGTAATTAATAATATCATAATGCACTGGATGCTTGTTGAAAGAATAGATTTTAGATCCCTTGCCACATGTTTAAACAGGTAGTGGTGTGAGGAGGTACGGCAACTTGCTTCACTGTAGAAATCCCTTCACTTTGTTTACATACATCAAAACAAGTTGTGCAGCTAAATATATACAAAACAAGAATAATACATTCATTCAGTCATAGCCAATGAGGAGCTGATGAGAATTAATCTGTCATTACTCAGGACTCACAGAGATTTATTAGTAGGGCTGTCATTTACTGTCAAAATCATCAATCAACATATGTTTATTGTGCTTCTATTCTGGGCCAGTTCAGAACTTACAGTCTGGAAAAGTCAATTTTCAGAAACAGGAGAAAATATTGAAATTGGATTTTTTTTCTTCAGGGCCTCTCTTCTTAAAATTGCCTATGGAGGGCCGGGGATATACTCAGTGGCACAGCACCTGCCTGGCAAGCGTGAGGTCCTGAGTTTGATTCCCGATCCCCCCCTGCAAAAAAAATTGCCTATGGGCTAAGTTCCTGATATGAACTCACTTTTTCTAATATCTTTTTGTTTTTCTCTTTGCAAGTGAAACAAAAATGGGTGATGTTTTAGCACATGTATTTTAGGTAAACTCTGGTGGTGATTCAATTTTACTGTTAAAATAAAGATATGAATGCTTTCTCTTGAGCTGGTTGCTCATTCTTGAATTTGGATACATTAGCCTAGGGTTAGGTAAATGAAATGAAAAATATTCCCATAGGTCTAGCATCAAAACACTATGTGGTTCTTTGATTCTATGACTTATTTAATGGATCACAATCAGGCATCTACTAAAGGGTGGTAATTTAAATTATAAGCAGAGGGGTTCAGAGCTGTAGCTAATTCATTACTCATACGTCTCCTGTTGAAGTAGTAATTTAGAGTCATGTGTGTCGTATTAATTGTAATCTTGTTTCCAAATGCCAAGATAAATATCTCAAGGAACATAATGTATTATGTCCATAGGTCAACCCAAATGAAGGTCTAAAATAGATTAGCGCTAAGTGCATGCAATATGTCATGTTTATAAATTTTAAAAAGGATAAATTATATTAACATTTCGCAGATTTTTCATTACACATCATTAGTGTTTAGCTTTAAGTGAATCGATACCCTATTTAGTTATAGCATTCTCAGAAAATACCACACACAGAGAAATATAAAATCCCTGTCTGAAAATCTAATACTAGAGAAAAAAATAGAACAATATAAGTTTTACCCTTCCCCACTAAGATTCCATTGGCTTCTTTTACATAAATGTGAAATATACCCTAACAGAGTAAGAGATATATTTTGGCACTCCAATGACTCAAACAAGGGCAATGCTACAATTAGCATAAGTAGGTAATTACAAAACTGCAAGGATATATTAATCTCTGCTCATATTGTTAAGTTTCTCTTTCAGCTGGGACTGTATGAGAACCTCATATAGCCCTAGAGTAGAAAAACAAATTCTCCTCCGATAACACATGGTGAAATACATGCATGATAAGGATACAGCCTGTTATTGTACTTATGTATGAAGTTCAGAGTTGGTTTTCAGATTTGAGCTGAAGTTAAACCACTCTGATTTCAGCATGAATGAACTAGGTTCCCTATGTACAAGGCTGAAATCATGAGAGAAGCATTTAAACATCCATTTCATTCACCGTGTGGACATGTCACATTATGTTGCTATGCTCTTAGCCCAGACTTCCCTCTCTGAAAGAGCCTTGTGTAATTCCTTCTGAATATGAATGAATATATGAATATATGGAATGAATATATGAATATATGGATGAATATATGGAAAAGTCATTTAGGGTGCAGTGAGGGACACTGTGGAGTATCTAACCAGCCAAATCCAGCCCAAACAAACATTGTGCTTAGGTAGCACAGGTGTTCTTTTGCTTTTTATTTTCTGCTGGACGGGGTTTGCTTTTCAGAGTTTGATTGTCTTTAAGCAAAGCAGATCCCTTAAATGAGCAGTTTCCTCTACGCACTGCTTTCTTGTGCAAAGCCCAGTCCCACACCAATGTTGCTTGTGGACAGCAGAGCCTATAACCTGGTGTTGCTGCTCTAAGAATGACTGGGCTCTGGTTTTGCTAAGTTCAGTTCACACAGCTGAAATGTTCCAGGGTGTCTCCATGCAAGGTGAGCCTGAGGATATCTTGGAGCACAGTTGGGTTAAATTAACAGGAAAAGGCAAATTCTTACACTGAGGATTTTTTTGCCCTCCATTCGTTACTTGAGAGTTGCCTGTCATACAGCTAGGGAAGGTGACTGCATCTGACTGGGAGATGGCAGTTGGGTCCGTGACCAAGATGTAGCCAGTAGAGCTCCTTCTAGCCCTGAAAGCTTGTGAGAGTAAGAAGGAAGGACCCCAAGCTCTGTATATTCCAGGAAAACACTCAGACATTTCTCAAGTGAAAAATTTCAAATACCCCCAGGAAATTCAGAATAGATTATTCAGTTAATCAGTTCCCATGAAGACAGAAATATTTAAAACTTCTCCTGAAGGCCATTTCATGAAGTAATGTCAACAATTTCAATTTTAAAAATAACATGCAGGATATAGGGTTCTGAAGGCAAGTATAACTTCTGAAATACTTTGCCTGGATTTATTAAGCTGCAGCATTGTAAATTTATTCAGAGACTTCATATTCCAATGTACCATCACAAGCCATGTGAGACTGCATGAATTATTCAGCATCTCTGTGCCATAGTTTCTTTTTTTAATTTTAAAGATAAGAGAATGAAAACATCTTAACAAACACACATACATTTAGAAAATAACACAAAAACAATACAAGCAATACAGAATCTCAGACAAAGTGATAGGAAATTAATAATGGTTGTTGTATTACATATTGATATCTTCAATTTGGATACTCAGATAAGCAAATGTAGACATGTAAGATTGATCATACACTTAAACATTAGCTGTTCCTTTCAATAGAGCAATAAAAGTCAGTAGTACAACTATGTTAGCTATCCTGTGTGTGTATATATATATATATATATGTATATATATATATATATACATATGTTCCCCTTCTTTCTTTTCTCTTTTCCCTCATCCCAGTTGTTCTTTCCTTTTGAGCAGTTTCCTTTCCTTTCTGTGCCATAGTTTCTTTATCTAAAATCTGAGCCATAAAGGGCAAGGTAGAAGCAGTTAGCATAATGAGTGTTTGGGTCAAAGCAACAACCCAAATACTCTGACTCTCACACACCTACGGCATTGTTAGACTTACTCGTCTAGGGCTTCCATAACCAAATACTACAGACTGAGTAGCTTAAATAATGTAAATTTAAGTTCTCATAGCACCAGGGGCTAGACGTTCAAGATAAAGTTATTGCACATCTGTTCTCTCCTGAGACCTCATCTTTGCTGACAGATGGGTGTCTTCTTGCTGTGCCTGCAGGTGTCCTCTTTTCTGTGCACATACATGCCCCATGCTTCTTCCATTTCTGAGAAGGAAAATAGCTATACTGGATTAGTCACTTTTCTCATCACTGGCACAAAATATTCATCACTCAGAAATTAAAGGAAGAGAGGTTTTTTGGGTTTGCTTTTATAGTCCATAGTCAACTAGTTCCAGGGCATGAAAGTCGTGGCTGAAGTCGCACAGGGGAGGAAAATATCCTTACATCATGGCAGCCAGGAAGCAGAGAGTGAAGGAAGGAGGTGAGGAAGGAAATACACCCTTCCAGGTCACACCCCCAGGGACCCATCTCTACCCAGACCCACCACCAACAGCAAGTCAGCGGAGCACTTCCGTAATTCAATCACCTTACAAAAGTCCTGCCTATGAGTGCATGAAGCTCTGGGGACATTCTTGATCTAAACCAGAGCATTCTACCCCTAGCCCCCCAAGAGCCATTGTATCTCTTTATGCAAAATGCATTTAGTCAATCTCTGAGAGTTGGTAAAGTCCATAAGAGTTCCGGCATTACCAAAAAGTCCCAAGTCCAAAGTTGCCTCTAAATTTCAAGGCAAGCTATGAGCACCTGTAAAAATCAAAAAGAAATTTAAACACTTCCAACATACCATGGCACAGGGTAAACATTCCCATTCCAAATGGGAAGAACAGGAGGATAGAAAGGAATGGGACCAAAGCTATATCAAAACCTAGCAGGATTAACATTAAATCTTGTCTAGCACCTGCGATTATGATACATGAACTCCAAAGATCTTAAGCATCTTTGGCCTTGAGGTACCACCTGCAGCAGCCCCCATTGCCTTTATCCTGGGTAGGCTTTGCCCACTGCCTGTGGCCTTCAGCAGACATTCACTGTCCCTGGCTTTGCAACTTCCTGCAGTTTCCACTACACTTTCAGCTTCACTCTCACAGTTTCACACACTGCTCTCTGAGGGACACACTGCCTGACCTCCTAGGCCTCCTTCTACAATCTGAATAGAAGCCACCATGAAGCCACAACACCTGCATTCTACATGTCTATAAAACAAGCTTAACATCAATGACACCAAGGTCTGCCACCAGCTCGAGCAGTAACTGCCTGCACCTTGGATCATGGGAGGCTTCCAAGTGCCAAAGAAGCTGAACTCTGGGTTGAGAATGATCTGGGCTCCCTGCAGCTCTCTTCTCAAGTCAGAGCTTTACATCTTTACATCCATAAGCTTCTGAATGGAGAGATATTGCCAGCAAGGCATTTTTTAATATTATCCTGATGCAAAGTATTTGGCTTCTTTTCAATATTATTCTTTCTAGCAACCAAGTTCTCCTTGGCCAAAACTTAATAGTTCCCAATTTTATATAAGTCTCCTGTCTGGTGAAACTCAAAACTTTTGAAATGGGCTTTTTGCTCCTGTTTCTCAGTGTAAATCTGGCTAAAACTAGTGCATGCTACTCATGCTACAACCTGAACATTTGGCTGCCTTACAATTTCTTCCATTAGATTAATCAGTCCAGTACCCTTAATCACAGTCTCCTGCAAAATGCCAGGATATAAACAAAATGTAGACAAATTTTCTGCCAAAGCATAACACACATGGACTGGAGTTCAACTGCCAATGGATTCCTCCTTCCAAACTAGAAACTCCCAAATCTGGTTCTTACCACCTGCATTTCTATCATCATCCTTGTCATCTGAGCCCTGAGCAGTATTGCCTATCAGGGTAGACTCATTGAATTTTACAGTTTCCCTAGCTGGCATTTCCAAACCCTTCCAAACTCCACTTTGAATTAATTCCAAAGTCTTCTGAATCACATAGTTGGGTATATTCGCAGCAACAACTCCGCACTTGGTACCAAAATCTGGCTTAGTCATTTTCTTTGTTGCCAGGACAAAATACTCAACAGCACATCCTTTAACAAACTAAAGGTGGAAAAAGTAAGGTTTTTCTCTTTTTTTTACTCATATTTATTGTCCATGGTTAGCTGGCTCCAGCATGGTAATGGCATGGCACAGGGGCACAGTGAAAAAAAAATCTGCTCACACCATGGCAGCCAGAAAACACAGACTGGAAGGAAGAGGTGTGGAGGGGGATAAACCATACCAGGTCATGGCTCCAGTGACCCACCTCTAGCCATGTCCCTGCTCCTTAAATCAAGTCAGCTGTAGCACCCACATAAGTCAGTCAGCTTTCACAAGTCCTGTCTATGAGTGGATGAGGTTCTTGGGGAACATTCTTGATCTAAACCATAATAAGATCCCACTCTTATGACACCGTTTAGCCTTAACTACCTCATTAAGGTCCTATCTTCAAATACAGTCACACCGGAGTTAGACCTTCAACATATGAATGGGGTAGGGAGCACAATTAATTCAATAACAGACCATAGTATGCCTACCTTGAAGGGATACTATGAGGATTAAATGGTTTGTTATTTGTAAAATATTTACAACAGTGTCTGGTACACAGTAGAGCTATTCTACTGTTCATTAAATTAATTTTTTTAAACATTCAAATAGTTTTTTAACCTGAGATGATTTCTGTAAAATGAAAGGAGCTCCCTCTTCCTGGCAAATGGGAATCAGCATATGAATTCATTATTTTTGCATAACAAGTACTTGAAAACTGAGCATCTTAAGACACACATAAATACTTACTATCTCATACAGTTTCTGTGAGACAGGAAGGCAGGAGTTTTGCTGGACTCTTCTGGCCCTCTCTCTCATACGGTTATAATTAAGAGACCACTGAAAGTCTCGACTGGGGCTGAATGATTTATTTCCAAAGTGGCTCATCATATACCAGAGCCACAACATGGGGATCTTCCTCCCCAAGCCCCCAAAGCACTGCATAAGCACCCTTATGACATGGCATTGGACTTCCCTTAAAGGAAGTGACCTCAGAGACAGAAAGCCAGAAATGACAGTCTTTTATGATCTGGCCTCAGAAGCAACATGCCGTGGTTTTTGCTTCATTCTTGGGTCACATCAGCTCTAATACTATGTGGGAGTGGACCACACAATCCATGAATGCCAGGCAGCAAGCATCAGTGGAAGTCATCACTAGAGGAAAATTACCCTATTTGGCCAATCAGATGTTCTTCCCAGGACTATGAAACATGAGGAAGTGACACAAAGATGTAGTGACAATGAAAGATTAGTTACAGTTCAGCAAAAATGTTAAGCGATGACAGCATCCTAGCAAGCAATTACCCAGAGTGCTCCGGGTTGTGTTTTCCGTTCCCTGACATGTTTTGGTTCTTCTCATTCTCTATGTTTCCCAGTCTCCTAGTTCTGTGGCATCAGTATTCTTTAATCTGCTGATTAATCAGTTATCTTCTATGATTTGTAACAAGAGCCTTAGCTAATACAATCTTGAACCCTTCCACTCTGCTTTCCAGCACACTTAATGCTTCTTTTGTGCCAGATTTCATATCCAGGACCTGTTGTTTTCTGCCCTTACTTGATCCTGCAGCCTAGAGCGGACACTACACTCCAAGTTTTTTGGTTCATTCTCATCTCTGTTAGTTAAAAAAAAAATTATAATCGGTCCTCAAACTGCTATTCCATAGCCAATTTCTCTCCAGATGCATTTTGGTCCATGACAGCGGAGAATATGAGAATCTTGTTCATTGCTGTACCCTCAGGACCTAACGTGGTAGGACTCCCAAAAAGTAAAATACAAAAAAATTACAGACTTCACTGTCTTTATGAGAGAGCTGACACTCTTGAGGTATCCATTTCTAGTTTGGATTGAATCTGATATTTGCCTTCATTTACTTTTGCATTGGCCAATACATTTTTCTCTTAATTTTTAAATTGATATTTTCAAAGCCCAGTGTGACATTGCCATCTTTTAGCCTCAAGCATTCCAGTTAAATATACCATTTTTGCTGTGAATTTTTCTCCCTATGGGGAAGCCAAAATATAATTAGTAGTTTATTTCATGAACATCAAGTTTGAAGGGGAAGGGAGTTAATTATTTGATTGTTTGGTGGCATCTGGTGAAGGAGGCTTGACTGGGAACTGAGGTGTTCCTGCCAACATGTCTGACAGCTCCACAAGCCAGCTCTCCCTCACTAGCACCAATGCTGGACTGTGGCTGTCTTTTTTCTCAGCTGACCAACTATCACTCTCCTCTTCCAATTGTCTCATCCTTTCTTTTGATATGCTATGACTCTCCATGCCCACGTTTGATGATCTGGGAACAATTTCTTTTAAGGACAATTATCTCTCTGATCAGGTTTGAAAGTTAGAAAGCAGGAGAAGAGAAAACAGAAATTTCAGGGATGAATCTAAATTTCAGGACTTGTTAAGTGATGTAAAATCAGTGTGACCTAGATCACTCGCCTGAGATACAATGAATGAAGATCATAAATCCTCCTAATATTAAAATTAATCGCTCAGTCCCACACAGGACCAAATTAAAAGCAATTTTTAAAAAATTTTATTTTAAAGAGAGTAACAAATGAGAAACAAACAAACAAAAGAACAGTAGCAGCATGCCAGTATCACAAACATAAACAAACCAAAGCAAGAACATTTAAAGTGATACTACTCTTCTTTAACCAAGCAAAATCAAATTACAAAAGTTTCCACAGTCCGAAGGGGTTGCCCCAGTTTCTTGGTTGACCAACTATAGCAGGAGAATTAGGACAGGAAGAAAGGAGGGAGGAAGGGAAAGGAGACACTCAAAACCTCTGCCCTACTTCAAAGCCAACATTCAATTGCCATTTCTGCGGTCACCCCCACACACACTGCACTTAGTGGACCCCTTCCAACATGTTCCTTTGAGCCTTTTGCCCCTCCTGGCCTACTTTGCCTGGATTTCTACACGTGTTTCTTTCATCCTTTCCATACAAACCATCGTCCCCACGGAGGCTCATTAGGACAGGGAGATCTGCCAGCCACAGACTTTTAAAAACACCCTACTTCATGGTTTCCTGTGACCCTGCAGTCAGGTGTTTGCCTCCCTTCAGGATATGGACTTCTTTGGGTAAAATTACGGGAAGTGCCCAACTTATGCATGAGCTGTGCTCTGGGAAAATTGTTCATCGGTTGGATTTATTTGTAAGCCAGAAGTGAGTCCTACACAGTGCACCTGTGAAAGTTCGCACTCGAACCTTTGTAAGTTGGTGACTTTAGTGTACCTGAAATCATCCTAACCTAGCTGATGTTCGGATGAAGTGGACTCAGATGTAATAGTGGACTTTAAGAAGTCTTTGATTATACAAATTCACTTGGACTTTTCCCCCCATTGAGCACAGCAAAATTTACACGGGAAAAACTTCACCAAACCACAAAATATCTTGATACAGATTTTCCCTGAGTCAATGAGTTTCACCTTCCCTTTGCATAATAAGCCTGGAGTCAAGCAACTCCTGTCTCTGAATGAAGAAAATCAGCTCCAATTTCCCCCCTTGTGATCGTTCACCTAATAAAGAAGTAGTTTGCAGCTTTTCCCAACCAAGTAGAAACCAAAAAATAGTTCATCTTGCCAAGTAATCCTCCATATCCCTATACAAAAATGATATACCACTCACAATTGCTAAAAGTGTAAATGTGGAACTGCCTTGAAAGGGGTGACACAGCAGACAAGTGAAGCACTTAGCATAGACTGAGGCTTGGAAACAGGGGCCTATGTTTGGTCTAAGTAGCAGCCCTCTTTAGATGTAGCCTGTGTAAAAAGGAGGCAAGTGAGTCTCCACTCCCACGTCTTCAGAGGCATGAATCTCACCCCATTTCCCTACACACAGTGATTGGGTCTGGGGTGGGGCTATGCCTCAGTGTCACTTAGGAGAATGAAGATGTGACTCTAACCTTGAAGGAGAGAAGGTTTCTTTGCTGGTAGATGAACTGTGTCACCCCTAAACAGCCTGCTTTCCTGTAGAACCAAGGGAGGAAGTGAAACTATCAATAAATCCTGGTAGTAAGAGATACACAGTGCTCAGCTGAGTACTAGGTTTGCCTTTGGGTTGTTATTTTGGATGGCAATTTCTGTCGCTTTCCATCAGAAGCTTCTCATCTGATTAAACACTGATTAAACACTGATTAATTTGGGTCCTAGAAGGTTGTACTGTGAGAAGGAAAGGTGGGGAAGCACATTTTCTTTTGTTTTTCTTTGAATTTGTGCCTATGGTAACCACTATGATAACAGGAAGTACAGTTTAATTGGAAATAGGCTAAAGTAGTTCTCTGAATACTCATTTAAGGCTAACTGCCTGAGTAGTGTTGATGTCAGATAAATTGGCTCTCCTATTATAAAGTGCATTTCTCCTGATTAGGACTTGATTAAACAACAACAACAAAAATAACCTCTTCAAACTGAAACAGCAGCAGCTTTCTGGATTCCATTTTTCTCAGCAAGATAATGAGTGTGGCACACTGTTTAGCATGTTTTAATTGGATGAATATTAGATGTACAATTTTTTATCATTCATGCTTTGTGAACTAAGAATTTCCTTACATTGTAGAGTTAGCACATAAAGATTTCCTTACATTTGTCACAAAAATATCTCCACATACAAAAATAATTCCTACAACATGACAATTTATACATTAAACTTTTTTAAAAGTTGCCCACTTTAGTTCATACAGCATTTAACCTTTTTGAAACACTGCTTTTGACCATGAATTGTTTTTTTCAAAATAGATATTTTTATACAATAAAATTCTAGTAAATTTTTGATTGACCATTAAGTCTAAGCAGTTATTAATTGTGCACTCTCCTCTGTAAGAGAAAAAAAACCTGAGCAGGTGACCCTTACCTTCTGGAAATCTATAAGCTAGCTGAGGTTAACAAAATGTGCTAGATAAAAATTTTTAGTACAGTTTTCACAGCAAAATACCAGTGAATACAATACAGAATCATAAAGTAATAAGAAAATAATTGGTAGAGAGTTTTTAGCATTTCTTATTTGGCTCATCAGAAGGAAATAGTTTAGTGAAGAAAAGGTGCTTAAAACCTAGCAAGTCGTGTGGTACCTCCAAATGAATAATTTTTGACATTCATCTATCTAATAGAGAGTTACATACATTTTGCATATTAGGTGCTGTGTTAGGTGCCCTTGGTCTTTCATGTTTTGTTTAGTCTTTTTTGTTTTTTTTTCCGGTACCAGGAATCGAACTCACGACCTTGTGCTTTCCAGGCAGCCGCTTTCCCACTGAGCTAAATCCCCAGCCCCTTTGTTTAGTCTTTTGGATGCACATCAGACATAAGAATCAGTACTCTTATCATATCATTACCATCATGGGTTTATTCAGGGAGTGGAGTTGTTTGCAGTGTAAGGCTGTTATAAACACATGCACATGCTTCCTGATACGCGTGATCACACATGCATAAAGATGTAAAATTCTTGATCTTCAGCTGCTCTAGTACATAAGATACAAAATTATCTTAAAAGTGGTTGAACCCATTTATATTCCTTCCAGCAATAAAAAAGATGTCCAGTTGATCCAAATCCTCACCCACACTTGGCATTGAGAGACTGCTTAATCTTTGCTAGCCTATTTTGTATAAAATGGTATTTCATTATTGTCTAGATTTGTTTATCTACTGAAACTGCAGTTTGATATCTCTTCATATATTTTCTGTGTGTGTGTGTGTGTGTGTGTGTGTGTGTCATTCTCCTTTTTGACTCAATATACTTAATACTAAAGCTATAAATGGGTATGAACTAGTAAATACATGATGCTAGCAAGTTGAAAAAGAGGTCCACTGAAGGATAAAAGATTCTGATATTCTTTTCTTCTCGAGAGAATGTGAAAGAACACTTACACTTTGATCTGGTAACTAGAGAAAGAATTAGCTTCAAATAAGACTTGCCTTTTATGACATTAGGCAAGTCTACATCAGATTCTTCAATTCCTCACTTAGGGTTAGGGTTAGGGTTAGGGTTGGATTAGCTTATAGAATTCCAACCAAATCAAAAGAGGAAGAAATGGACCAGAAAGTCCCTTTCACACAAAGTGATCCTGAATGATCTGAAACCAACAGCTTTCCAGGCTAAAAGGTATATTTCTGGTTCAATCGGAAAATCAGTTCACCAATGAAAGACACAGAATTTTCAGATCATCTTGGAGCCACCCTCGACAGGAACATCAGGGTGATTTCTGCTCTGTGACTATAGGAAATAACTTCAAACAAAAATAGAATTAGAGTATACTTTAGAAACAGAAGACTAAGCAACACTGCTTTGGGCACATGGCCAAATAGCTATAAACATCATTACCTTTACTTTTTCAACCTCCAAATGTGAAAGATAGAAAGAAAATGACTGCACAAAAACTTTTGCTTCACTGAGTGCCTGATGCTAATTGAAAAGTATGATAAAATACTGGAGACACTGTGTCCTACAAAGACAAATAAAAAATGTGAACATTAACAAACATGTTAAAAGAGATTTTCAAAGGGTGATAAGTTTACACATTCCAGCCATAATCCCAATGGCTACATTTTTAAAGACATTTTTCTTCAAATGAGAGCAAGAAATTAAAACTTTCAGAATCCAAAGCTTCCAAGAAATGGTAAAACTCATAAATGCAATGCTGTTTATTTGTATTCATAGCACATATTTCTAGTAGATTTCCTTTCTCAACATTCCAGTGTATTTGGAACAGAGAGGGATTTGAATTGGACTTTTTACCAGTGGACAAACTGAGTCAAAAAGAAATGTGGAAAGTCATGCAAAGGCATAAACAGACCTAGGAGTCACATTTCCAAAGCTTTGGTGAACATAACATGGGCAAATCTCTTTCGGGTCTTCTCATGGTAAATAGAATAGGAAAAAATACAGTTCTAATATTGCACTGATGCAAAGCTTGTGTTTTAAGAGTATAAAAGTGCTCTGTGATCAGTTACTTTGATTATACGTACATAAGAAGGCTATGCAAAGGTGATGAAACTCATCAGCAATCATCTTGATTTTCTTGTGTGTGTTTCCTTATCACAATCCCCAGATGTCACAATCGACACACCTACTTGTTAAATTGGAGAAATACTTGAACTACAGTCAGCAGATGCTAGAACAGATGGAAATTTTCTTTCTGGGCTGAGGAAAAGAAATCTCCAATTAAGAAATGCCTGGACACTATTTTGTCTCCCTTCTAGTTGACTGAACTATGAGATTTCCTTATGTCACAGTTTAGAATTTTTAAAAAATCTTTCCATTTTCCTTTAAAAATCTGAAGATGTATCTATACACATTAGCTTAAAATCTGCTCACTTTTAGGTCCTTATAAAATGACTTTGGCACTTTCAAAAAATGAAATTAAACGTTTTCGTGTAGTGGTTATAGTTACTACTTTTATCCTTATCCATCTGGTGTCAACTTTGTCTCTTACATTTTCTCTCCATCCACTTAACAACTCTACACAGTATCTATTATCTGCCTAACACTATTTCTTCAGTACATTATCCTCCATCTATTCAAACAGAGGCACTACAAAATGCAAATTAAAACAGGTCCTTTGTGCAAATATGGAATAATTCTGTACCCACTATCCACCCAGTGCCCCAAATGCAACCTCCAACAATTAGCATCATTAGTGTCTTTGGGGAGAGGCCAATAACATCCAGCTAACAGCTGCTTCTGACAGGTACTCTGGCTGTGCCCTGATTTTTCCTGAATGAATGAAGCCTTTCCATACTACATGCCTTTTCCATACTACATGCCTGCCACTGTCCCAAGCTCTTTACTCTCCCAAATCACCACTAATGAGAGGACACACAAAGCAGCCTTTGGCAGGGGGTCTTAGGTAGTGGAGGAGGATAGGCATCAACTCATAGCTTACCAGATGTCTTAAGATACTGGTCTCATTCTTTAAAAATCCTCAGTCATTTTTCAATAGGTTATTTTTAGAGCACTTTTGTTTTCCCAGCAAAATCTGAGTAGAAGGTACAGAGATTTCCCACAGTATCCCCCATTACCAACACCCTGCAACATGGCGGCACATTTGTTACAACCGATGAACCTAGAGTGACAGCATCGCCCTTGGAAGGCCATCGTTGACATGAGAGTTCACTCTTGGTGTGCTTAAGTTCTGATTTTTGACAAGTGTTTTGACCTGTACCCGCCATTGTAGTATCACAAGAACAGTTTCACTGCCCTAATGTCCTTTGCTTACTACTCACCTGTCCCTCCATCCCCCTTACTTCTGGCAATACTGTCCCTTTCCACAATGTCCCACAACTACGTGACATCCTGGAAAAGGCAAAACCATGGATAGTACATAGCCCTTAACATTGGCTTCTGACACTTTTCATTTAAGTTTCTCCCACAGGCTTTCTGCCTTGATGGTTCATTTTTTTAAAAGTGATGAATGATATTTTTATTGTTTGGCGCTAGCACAACTTGTTCATCCATTCCACTTACTAAAGGATATCACACATGATTCCTTCTAAGTGTCAGCAGTAGTGAAATCACATTGCTGTAATCACCAGGTATAAATTTTTCTGTGGAGATAAATTTTTAATTCATTCGGTAATACCAAGGAGCATGACTGCTGGTTTGTGTGATAAGAATATGGTTCATTTTATGAGAAACTGCCAAACACTTTCCAAATCAGCTGTGCCGTTCTGCATTCCTTCCAGCGTCAAGGAGAGTTTCTGTTGCTCTACATGGTCCTGGCCTTGCTTGTCCATATTTAGGATTTTGGCCATTCCAGGAAAGGTCCCATGGTATATATATATATAAAATCATTCCCATACTCAACATTCTTTAAATTTTCTCCTTTGCTATAGTCTAGGAGTTTCCTAGTTTTGGTTTAACATTTAGATCAATGATTCATTTTGCACTAATTTTATGTGAAGTGTGTATGACTCGTATTTAGATTCATTTTATTTTTTGCATGTAGCTGTGCAGTGGGCTCAGCACTTTAGCCACTTTTTCCGAGACTGAATATGCTGCTTCCCTGAGCTCTCAAAATTCCTGCTTCTTTTTTTATTGTGAAACAATTTTCTAACATGTCACCCTATCAAATTGTCCCTACCATTCCCAGAGGGTCTCAATTTTATTACCAAACTCGCTGATTAAATCACATCTGAATATCTGAAATATGCCCAAGCTGTGTGTCCTCCACTAGAATATGATAGTGAACATCTGGGTGGGAGGGGTAGTCATTGACTTCGTCATAATTTTATTCCAACTGCAAGTAAAACAGACCAGATACTATTATGCACAAAAAGCAATTGCTGATTTTCATCTTGTGCCATTTCCCTTCAACTTGTCCTTCCTTCTCTTCTTAACATTTGTTGTTCTGAAAGGAAACCAGAAAGAGCCCCAGTGACTAAATGTTCCAGGAAGAATTACTGTGTTATGTATGGCATCTATACATTTCAAAACTGTGTGCCAATATTTATTCTTGATTCTTAAATATGAAACAGTTACTTTTTTTCTTAATTATGACAATTCTTGCCACCCTTTCACTAAAATGTACTTGAAATAAATCAATAGAATGTAGAGATCATTTTAGTAAGTGAAAAAGGTATCTTTCCACCTGTTTTCCAATTTCAAAGAGGTATTTCAAAGAACACTTATTACATTTCTTATATGAAAAGTTCAAGGGATCAATTATTGAAATTTTTCAGGTATAATAAAAATTACTAAGAAATTATGGATCACCTCTATCAATGATAAAGCCAAGAAAAATACCAGGAAAGATAAAGTGGTAAAAGAAAGTAATAAATGGATAACACAATATACTGAACCCTCACAAGTGTGAAGAGAGGGTTAAACCAAAACAGCTATGTCACTAAGGAGTCGGGGATGACACAATGAACCCTTTTGCTTGGACTCCTAATGACATCGGGGCCCATTAAATTTTGGGTAAATGAAGTTCTACTAATATTCCTTGGAGTCTTTCGTTTAAGCTTCTATAAAAATATACCTTAATTGATGTTGCAGATTTGGGACTGTTTCCTAGATACTCCTAATGAAATCAGAATAATTACTATTGTTCATTGTCTTTCAGAGGCATCAGATCAAGCCCTAGAATTACTGCAGCCGATCCTGTTTATAAATGTTTATAAAAAGCATCCTCATAACCTGAAGTCAGTTTGTTCTTTTGCTGCCTTCTGTAAAAGCAAGTAAACAGAACATGGAATTTGTAGAGTTGAATGAATTTTTAGGGATAAAGAGAAAACTAAAGCTATGGAGTCAATCAATCTAAACTATCTTTCATAGACTATCTCCTTTCTATCAAGTCTCTTAGAACAAAAAGCTTCTCCAATTTATTAAGAAAAGCAAACATAAAATTTAACAAGGAGAATAATATATAAACTTTAAGACACTATTTTCCTCTGACAAGTCAAGCAATAAATTGTCAAGGCTCTGTAAAGTGGGCTCTAAATTAAGATTCAGTACTAATATAAAGACTAAAAGTAAAACTTTAACCTTGTCACAGAATTGGGCTACAATTTTTTACTTTTTCTAACCTTAATTCTACTTAATATTATATATAGTGTGTAGGTATTCTGTTACATTTCAATAATGCTTTCCCTAAGTAAAAGATGAATGACCCTACACTTCTTTTCAAAATTTTACAGTAAAACTGCCATTACTTTTTTTATATTCATAGCTTTTCTTCAGAAAGCAAGTCTGAAAGTTAAATACCGCCATTACAAGCCAACAAAACAAGACAGCTTCTTAAACTTGTGCCCAAAGCTGCATTTGGGACCTTCCTTACAAGCATGTGATTACATTTGCATGCCATCAAAGCAATAGCAATTCTCCTCCAAATTACTTTGCATCCCCACAACCATGAGGATGTTAGTACACAAAAATAAATATTTACTGAGTTCCGGCGGGGAGGTGTATTTGGAACCTTGGCTGCTTTAATTTAAAATGAGTTCCTCTCAGTGTACAAAGAGCCCCTAGCTTCTTAACTGCTACACTGAGAAACAATTAAAGACTGGCGAGTAGATTTCGAGTCCTCTGCCCAGCTGAGGAGTGGGCTCTTGACAGCGGACTGACGGAAGGGTAGCAGTCGTCAAAGAATGCCCATAAGAACCACATGGAGTAACATCCTCTTTTAACGTGCACTGGAAGGCCCAGCGCTGATGGTGTTCACACAGCTGTATGTTATTAGGAAGGGGCCTCAAATGAACCAGGGAGCCCTCTTTTGGGGTCATTTACTATCATAATATTGTTAACTAAAACCTGCTGGTGGCATAGCAACTTAGTGGAGAACAATACATCACTATTTTTCGACAGCTGATATAGGCTATAGGGAGTTCTCTCTCTTCTTTCTGTGTGTTTGGAGAAATTAATTTTATTTCTAAATTTTATAGAGATCTCCTGGGGCTAATAAATGTGACTTTTAAAAAAAAAAAACTGTACTTGAAATTGAACTCAGCACTACTACAGTGAGCTACATTCCCAGCCCTTTATTTTTTTTTATTTATTTAGAGAGAAGTTCTCTCTAAATCACTACATTGTCCAGTCTGGGTTCGAATGTGTGATCCTCCTGCTTCAGCTTCCCAAGTGCTGAGATTACAGGCAGGTTAGATGTAGCTCCTCATCTAAAAAGTGTAGCAGTGAAAATTCTAAAATATGCCTTGATATGACAAATTTTATTTGAATTACATGCAAAAATAAAAATGCAAAAGGTCTCTGAGTGTTTTCTTGAAAATATCAAGTGAATAATCAAATAAAACTGTCACAACAAAATGGTGGTCTGGGAATGCTATACTAGGTAGCCAAGACTTTTTTAAAATAAATATATAGGATAGATATACTTCTCCCTGAATTACCTCTTTAATGTTATTGATAATGAATTTAAAATAATTACCTAATAGTAAAATCAATCACTAAGTAAAATGTAGCTTTAAAATAAACTCAGCCTAAAGCTGTCATTTGATAACACAGAAGTCAATCTCTTTTTCACTTTGAATTTCAAGTATGCCAATATTCAGAAAAATGGTATGATAAAATAAGGATCTCATGTCACAGTCTGAAAATAATCAGTGACCTCTTCTTGTTTTCCTCCAACGAACATTTTAGCGAGCACCTGTTATGTGCAAGAGCCCGAGAATCTCCAGTGGTTCATAACTGAGGATCAGCTTAAGAGCCGCTGTTTCCGGACACAGCTACGGGAAATGAAGTCAACGCTAAGCCAAATGTACTGGCTTCCGAATCAACCCAATAAGGAAATGGTGGAGAATCGCTCTTACATCTCATTACAAGATAACGATCAGATTTTTCTCATGCATGTGGATACTTTACACAACGAGGTTAATATTGTTGAATCAATAAAAGCACTCAATCAAAAAGCACAATCAAGAACTCTATTAAACACAAGAAAAAGAACATCTCCAAGGTTTTCTTCTAATTGCAGTGCTTCTCTATAAACGAATAGCACTTGAATAGAAATGTGTTACTTTGGTACAATACCACGCTTTCTCTGTACTGCACACGGTTGTCATTCTGCAGCCATAGACAATAGCCGATGGCATTCATGGCAGGCAATGCGTTGCACTTTGAAGGGCAGGTTTTGCTGCTGCAGATGGGTTGAGGTTAGATGAGCACAGGACCGAGGACATGTTGCCGCTGCTTGTTGGAAAACGTCTCAGCACACTCTGTTGATTTGCATTCTTCACTCACCTTCTCAATATTTCTGGTTGCAAATTGCTGGCCTTAAAATGAATGTCAGTAAATAGCCTAGACAAAGAGCAGCTTCACATTAACTGATCTTTACACAAAAGCCACTCAAGGATGGCGCTTACATGTTACACTTCTCAGGCTGCTACTGTACACTAAGAAGACTCACAATTTGTTCCTGATCACAGGTTTTTTTAAGCAGCAATCTTCACGGATAAGTCAACAGAAATGCCAGATAAAGAAATGCCAGATAGAAGTCCCGTAGTCTCAGCTTCACTTTTGAGCTCTAAATTTCAAAATCCCTTTACTCTTTCTTTCCTCTTCTACTGAGCGAAGGCTTGGTTATGTAAGACTTGTTTCTTTCTAAAAGAGAGCACAGGACAGTGATCAATTCTTTGAAACACACCCAAGTGGAGTACAAAGACTTCTCTGGCTCAAACCCAGATGTCCACAGGAGACAGAAAAGCAATACCGCAGGCTCAATTTGGGCAACTCTGTGCCCCAGGTCACACTACCCACTGCCACCAAGATGCTCAAATGACTTCAATGTTAAGTGGAAAGACTATGAATTTCCACAAACTAAAGAATGTGAACACCCATGAGCAGCAGGTTCTTCCTACTAGTTTAGACACAGTACAAGTCCTTGAAAGATTTTGGTCTCCATGTGTGGTTAGGGCTGTGGGGCCACTCCTGTTTGTTGGCTACTTTCACCCATCGCCTCAGGCATTTTGAATAGTGCTACCTCTTGTTTTCAAGGGCCCTGGACAGCCTGACTTCGGACTGTAGCTCCACTCTTTTCCAGAGCTAGGACAAGCTGCTTGGCCTCTGTCTCAGTACCTATGACCATGTATAAGCAGCATAGAGGTGCCTATCTTATTCGTATTTAATGCTCAACACGAACTCAAAAGGAATTAGCCGTGATTTTATGTCACAGCATTTATCTTAAGACTCAGAAGGTATTGTGTGCTGGTTCCTTTACATTTTGGATTTATTATTGATTATCTTCCTACCAGTATATGACAAATAAATGCCAGGAGATGTAATGATTCCAAGAGAGAATGCACACTACTATTGAGTGTAATGTAAAAAGTTTTGGCCTGAGATAAAAAAGAAATTCTCAGTTCATTCTTTAAAATTGGAATTTTTGCATACAATAAGTAAGTGTAAAATATATTTATTCAATGATAAGATGCACTTTTTCTTTTAACAATCTTCAATTCAGCAAACAAACTGCAACCAATAAATATACGTTTTGATGTCCCCCATCTTAAATGTAACTTGTTTTTAAAATATTAAGATTAAGAATCATAAAAATTTGGAAATATATAGACACACTTTTTATACACACAATATACTGAATACCTCCTTTCATGTGTTTGTGTATAATGCATGCTTTTAAAGTAACTTAATTCATAAAGAAAGACATTGATAAATTTGGCCATGTTAAGGTTAAAAGACATCTTACCAAAAATGAAAGACTAGCCACAAAATAGAAGATACACATATACACTGAAAGACTTAGTATTAGGTCTATTTTTAAAATACAGTTTAATAAAAAAAACAGGGAAAAGACAGGAATAAGTATTTCATTCAAAAGAAATACATTTGATGAATAAGGGGATGAAGTTAATCCCATCAAAATTTCTGAAAAATGACATTGCATTGAGATTCATGATGCAGTTCACAGTTCATAGAAATTCATGATGCAATTCAAATTGCATATAATTTTTCAACAATGTTGGCAAAAATTAGGACTTCTGACCCTGCCAAGTGTTAGTGAAAGTGAATCAGTGTTTTGAAAATAATTTCTGAAGTTATAAATCTCAGAGTTTAATATGTGTATACTCTATGACCTAGCAATTTTCTTCTAAGGGTAGTACTTGCATCTATGCACCACAGACACACATTAAGGTCCTTCTACATCACAGTTCAGAATAAAAACAGTTTCAGACATTTCAAATGCCCATTAAGAGAAAAATGAATAGATAAACTGCAGGATATGTTCACCAGCAAAACAATAATGAATTACAGGAACAACACAGATGAATCTTAGTAATGATACTGAAGAAAAAAGAAAATTAAAGTATATTTAGGCACAGGCATCTTTTTCTTTTTTGTATACACATATGGGATGAGATTATTTTCAACAGAAATACTAGATACTAAATTTGAAATAGTGTTTACCTCTGAAGTAACAGTAAAAGGCCAGAAAACGTATATACAATATTCCAGCTCTCGGGGTAGATTGTAGGCACATTGGCATTTTTATTATGAAAGCAAGTAAGAAATGTCCAAGCTTAATCAAATGATGAAAAATTATGATCACTCTAATTCTAGAGGGCTAGGAAAGAGGTAACTCCCTTTAAAAGTTTAGTGGTGAGTGGGTTATTTGCATTCGCAGACTTTGCTTGTTGCATTTTTTCATACTTAGTGACTTATGAAAGTCACTCCAGATGTCATTACTTTGTCCTTTTATAGTAAATTCCAAAAAACAATACAGCACATAAGAAAAGAGCATTTCCTTTTAGATTTTACAAAATCTGCTATGGCAACAGCTGCTTTAGCAGAAGATAGGTACTATTGCTGATGTCTTCAAAGATTCACCAAGTGATTGGGGAATTTGATGTGATAGCAGAAACAGCATGTATATTTATTTTAAAAAAAAATCTAGATAAACACATTTGCTTGCCTTTCCTTCCTGCCAGCAGTATTTATTTCACAGTTCACTTGCTGTGCTGCATGTGTTGTGCTCCACGTCTCTATTGATAAGTGCTGATCAAGTAGACTAAATTATCAGCAGGTGTCTGACCCTGGTGTTCCTCTCTATTAACTATAGCACAGATAGCTCTAAACTGTTTTGCTTTCAGTGTTCTCAGCAAAACACTGAGATCTTGCACTTTTGGCTCCGTCTTGGGCTTCCCCACTTTCTACTGTGTATGAATAAAGACGCAGATCATGCCAGGTTGTCACTCCCTTTCCATTAGAGAGGTCAGGTCCTACCCGATCCCAGCTTTCCTTTTAATATGTGTCTACTTTTTTCTTAGTCTCTCATTGTCCCCTCTCAGGACCCCATATGCTGAGCAAATCATGGCACTAAAGTCCACTGTCAAATTTTGGAATATAAATATATATTTCTATATAATACAACCAGAGAAAATGGATAGCATAGAATGCTTTTAAAGTGAAGAAAAAGCTTTTGAAATTCATGAGTACTCTAATTTTTAGTACCAATAGAGTGAAACAATATAAAGAAATACAACTTTAGGCATGTTATGCTTTGCACTTGGATAATTTTCAAATTTATATCAAAAATTATAATAGCCATTGTGCAAAGAATATAGAATTTGGAGGTATAGTAAATGTCAATGAAAATTTCGTAGGCAGACAAATATAGACAATTTAATAAAGCCATAAGTTGGAACCTAACAAAAACCCTTCATATTTAGGGGCTAATTTCATGAAAGAAAGAGCAGAAATGTTCTCTTTACACAGAATGTTAAGCAAACCTAGCATCGAATCAAGTTGGTGACATCAAGTTCAACTGAAGAGTACTTGTTCATCCTTTTTTTCACACACTGGCTCTGACAGTCATGTTTGATCAGTCATTTTATTTTACCCAGAGAGCTCTCTAGTTCAAGAGGAGCTGGGTGTAAGGTATAATGAGTAGGAGAGGGAGCAAGGCATCAGTATCATTCCTTTCTTGTGCAATAAGTATTTACTCTGTTCTCTTGCATGCCACATACTGTGCGGCACGCTGGACAGTAAGGGTGTGCAAAATGGCAAGATTTGTCCTCAGGCAGCTCGCAGTCCTGTGAGCAATGAGGGCAAGGGACAGAGAATGGGACTTGGGGGGTGATGCATGTTGTGTGTGACAAGAGAAGCACCAAGTGCTAGAATACGTTCAGCCATCTGTACTTTAACAATCCATGAACACATTCCCCAAAGTCTCCTTGTTTCAAAGGAAGCCAGACATCAGGAGGGAACACTCATGGCTTGTGCTAAGACTGGAGCTTAGGTGGGGGGAGGGCAGGCTGAGCAGTTGCTGGCCGAGCCGCGGTTAGAACATAAAGAAACTTCCACAGCAAGTGAACAAGCTTAGATGTCATCTCCATGGCTATGGGAATCTTTGTAGGATCAGCAACAGGAATGATCACGGTCATATTTCATGAAGATCACTCTAGCAGTTCGGAAAAGGATGGATTGAAAGTCAAGGTGAGGGAAACCAGTGCAGGATTAGAAAAGTAGTGCGTGATTCCAGGTGTGGAATGCTGATCTGCTCCAGGACAGTGGGGAGCAGAAAGAGATATAAAATCCCCTAAAAGAGGGCGTCTTGCTTAGCTGTCTGTGTCATTCTAAGAATAAAATAAGATGTTAGTGTGAACACAGAAGAAACATGTTAAGTTTTGCTTTGTTTAGCAGCTACTTATAGGAAGGAGGCACAAGGAAACCCTGCCTAAAATAGTAAAGGCAAGACATTTCATTTAAAAATATGGATGTGCGCACCTACATTCATGCATGTGTACATGTAATTTCATGTAATTAGAAAACAGTTTCTGTGTAGTGTAATTTATAGGATAAGCATTTTGCAGAGTTATTGGTTACAGACTATAGGAAAAATATTTTAAGATTTTAAAATTTTTGTTTGGTTTTGGACATGATGGTTGCGTAATGGAAAGTAAGTTTTAACTTCAAAAATGTATTTGGAGTTTTTCAGATTCAAAACTGGTCATCAGGAATAAGTGGCCTTGGTTTAAAATGTGCAGAAATGAACACCACTTATGTACCGGTAGATCACCAGAATGTTCTGGAACAGTGACACAGTCACAAAATGGTCAGCACATTAGGATTACCCGGGGAGCTTTTACAAAAAGCTTTTGCAAAACCTATGCTTCTCTCCAGATCTATAAATGGACAGTTTCTTGGGATGGGACACAGACACGGGTACGTTAAACTCCTCAGGTGGCACCTAAGTTTAGGAACCTCTGGTCTAGAAGAGGAACTCAAAAGAGAACTGAAACTGCCCTGTGCATACTGGAGCTGGTATAATGCTGAAGCCACAAACTCAGGTGTGTAAGATATAGCTTTATTTTCATACAAGTGACTACCCTTTCTGTTTTACATCTTCTGCTCATGGGGTCATTAAAGTGTACTTTTGGTCCATCCATGTCTTCCTCACTTTATCCACATGCTGCTTTTTAATTGGTGCTGGCTGTTCAGTTAATCAAGAGTTATAAAACACTAAGGTAAGACAGAGAGCAAGCCAGCCTAGTAGGGAAGAGCATCCACTGAATCCGCAGCTGATGTCAATTCATGCTGGCTCCTGAGCCCCCTGGACACGTGTCTTCCCCAGGTGTCTATGTCTGAGGTCCCCAGTGTAGCTGCCTCATCCCATCCACAGGGCCTCTGAGGACCCAGCCTGCTGGTCACAGCCTCACTGCTCCTGCCCACAGCAGACGTTCTGCTCCTTTCTGCTTCACACTGAAGTTTAAGGGAAAGGAAGGCTTTAAAATAGTGCGGAGAGGAACTATTATGAGTGAAAAACTCTGTTGAATAATATAACAAAATACAAACCAAGATACTTCTCTTTATCAACTGCCAATTGTGCAAAGAAATTTTTATGTTTGTTAAAATTTGCTGGGTTTGTCTTAACAGTATTATCATTAACCCTTTGTTGATCATTTTAAACTACATGGATGTTTTGTAAGGGTAATTTTTTTTACTAAAAATATAATCCAGAAACCTATTTAACTTAATGCACTATACTGCACTACTGTGCAATATATTGACAACTAACAACCAAATAAGATGGTCCTGCCCATCTGTCCACCTTGGAGATTTCCCTATACTCCCTCTGGAAACTTTCTGGACCGTATATGGCTCATCACTGGCTCATAAAGCACAATGTCAATTCTTAAGGATATTTTCATGAATATAAATCAAACCGATTTGAAGAGGGACCAATACTTTGCAGTATTTCTTCAGTTCCTGTATGAATCTTGATTCTGCATACTTATTTCAGGGCTGGATCCTAGCATCAGCAACTAATCATTAACTATTAAACTGTAAGCTTTTATTTATAATGCAAGCCTATAATCACTAATGCATGATTTTGTTATTATTTTCTCCATCCCTCAAAAAACTAAATACCTCAGAAGATACATTCTTAAGTCCTGTTGTATTTCTAGATCACTCTCTATTAAAACATGAAACAATGCCCTGCAGTCTAAGATAATCATGTCAGTTGGGTTAGGAAAAAATCAAAATAAAATTGCAGCTCAAAAAAATTAATCTTTGAAACATTGTACAGGCAAAATATATTTGCAGATTTAGGCAGAAACTAGAAAACAAGAAGAAATCAAAACAATGATAGTAGAGAAATGAATGTTTATCTTCCAAATTTCCTTGAATCTTTTAATGATTATTTTAAAGCACTAAATACTTTAACAGTCTTTGGATGTTTATTATCACAAATTATCACAGATATAAACAGAACTATATCTTTGATCATTAGAACATACTTTGGAGTATGTCATGGCTTAAGTGTAGTTTCTTAAACTCTTAATTAAGTGCTAGTCTTATCAGTCAGTAGAAAAAAAACTGTGAGTTTCTATAAAGGGTTTTCTATAAATGTAAGTTAATGAACTGATATACTAGGTATATATTTAAGTAGCAGTGTAATGATATATGTGTGTCAAAACATTTATCATTCATCAACAACAATATACCCAGAATGCACATTTTTCAGTATGCATGCGTACATTCCTAGTGTACTCTGTGGCCATTTATTTGCAATATCACAACCTACCAGATTGCCTCTTATCTAACCAGTAGTTTAGGGATTGATGTAGTGTAACTGAAAAATTTCAAGTTCAGAACAGTAACTCTGAAAATTGAATGCCACTACATGGTGTCTGAAAGAGGAATTAAAAGCCTCTGAAGAAGAATAAAAATGTGCAATTCTGTTACCATTTTACTGAGGATGGAATAAGCACCTCACCCTGCTTGGACCAATTTTCCAGATGATCTTGTGTGGAGATGTTTTTCCCCCTTAAAATAAGCAAATTCCATGCCACATTCAGTAACACCAAAGAAGGTTCTTATAGCCACTATGAAAGTGATATTTGGGCTATGAGGAGGAAGGATATTACATGGGCACACCTACTTTTGATACCAAGTAAACTTTCTAAATTTAAAATGCTCAAATACAAAAACAACTTGCTTTCCTTCTCTTGGCACTAACAAAATAAAAAATTAAAGTTCAGTCACACAGGAAGCTTCAGTAAATTTTGGGCCTGCAAATATGGAGAAGAGAGCTTGGTTGCTAAAAAGGTAAGTATTAAAAAGCAGACTTACCTACAGGACAATAAAAATAATGATTTGAAGGCATTACAGTAACTAGCAAAACTCCACCCTTTGTAGGCTCAAATTTGCAAAAGTGAAAGCAGGGCATGATGCATAAGAAGGGGAATAATAGCCTAGGGTATTAATTTGCTGGGATTCAGGTCACAATGCTCAGCCATCCAGACACACAGAGGCCCCTATAGACATGATTCAACAGGGTCTGGCTACTGCTTCAGCTGGCAGCAGACCTTGGCATCATCCATGTATTTCTGGCTTAACAACATGCAGAATGCAAGATTTGTGGGATCAGAAAGGTCTCCACACAGATTTCAGAAGAATGCCTAGGAGACAAAACAGTGTGGCCCTAGGAAGGCAGTGTGTGAAGCTGTGAGAGTGAAATCCGAGGCACAGTGGAGATAACAGAAAGTAATAAAAGCCAAAACATGGAATTTCTGAGTAAAATAAAGCAACAAGGAGTGAACAAAGCTAGACCGATAAAGAAGCCATGAAATCAGTAACCATGGACAATGCTGTAATGGCAGAACTTCTCAAGCCCTTTGGAATTCACATCTCACCATCTGTCGATATGGGAGTTTTCCTACAACTTTAAGATGATCACTTCTATGTTGCTATTATTATCTTCTTAAAACAAGCAGTGAATACATGCCAATTTTTCTTACAGAACAAAAAAATCTCCAGAAAGTACTTCATGCTACAAGTGTAAAATATTCTAACAATACATTCTTCCCTGGTTTTTCCTTTTACAACAGGTGGACAATATTTGAAAAACCCAAAGGTTGTTAACAGATTAAATCACTTTTAACAATTTGAATACTGAAAAAATTCCAAAGGGCTGAGAGTCAAGCTGTTTTTGCCTTTAATACTTCAAATAAAGATTAAATTGTTTTTCTGGAATCTTGGCCCAAATCACTGGAAAACTGTGTACTTTTCAAAACCATATTCATTATAAAAGGAGTGTTTTGGCATTATAATTACACTGATATTTAAATTGGCACTGCCATAAATTTGGTAGCAGAGACTCTCTCTTCAAATCTTTGTTTGCTATGCTGGTATTCTTTAAAAGAGACATAACTCCAATTGAAACATTACTGCAATATTTCATTATATATATAGTGTAAAAAGGTTTTGAGAAGAAAAATTGCAGAATTTCAATCCTGAGTACACTAGATATTTTCCAATCTTAGAATTGAGTTTTAGAATTCTAACCTTGAATAGAATATTCCATCAGTTTGATATGACTACGTTTGGCATGGACTAGTATTTTAACCTAACATTGCCATCAATTGAAACAAAGAGAAACGAAGAGTATATATAGGTCCTAAAAAGATGGCATATTCTATTAAATTATAATGCACATAATAAGTTAAAAGTTTGGCCAAATAGCATGCTACCTATCATTTAAATTTGATTACAATACACCTGAAATGGTCTCTCTTTTTTATAGTATACATTTAAATGTTTTCATAATTTGCTTTTGGGGCCAGGGAGATAGCTCAGTGGCACAGCACCTGACTGGTAAGTGCAAGGTCCTAAGTTCAGTTCTGGTACCAAAACAAAAAAAGAATTTGCTTTGAATTTTCATGTTTATGTACATAGCCAAAACTAACTGCTTTACTCTCTTGACTCAAATATGACAATTGCTAAGGATAAAGAATACTGATTCTGGACGTAAAGGAAGCATTACCAATAATGCCTAGTAGGTCAGGGTTAGGGTTAGGGTTAGGGCTAGGATATGAAGAAATGTACTTTTACAGAAACCTTGCAACAAGCAAACCATTTTGATGGGGCCATCTCTTTCCATAACATGAACAGGAAACTCATCCTAATCCCTACAGTCACTAAACACTGCAGAAACACACTGTGAGGTCAAATGAGCCCCTGTTTTGCCACCTTTATCAGGCTGCTAAATTCTGGCTCAACTTACATTGACTCTGGAAGAATACACGCCACTTGGGGGAGGAGGTGGGGTGCAGCATTATTTATCCTAGCAGTTGCTTTGGAATCTGAACATTTAAAAGAAAAAAACCAAAATTGGCACCTGTGTTCTACAAAATGCATAGCTACTTAAGAAAACCTCATTTTTTTGGGTAAAAACTTCTGTTTCCCCAGTTGCACTCTTTGAAAGTGAATCTGTGTACCAGAAGGTTGTTCAGGATTATGAAACTTAATGCATTTTATCACAAGCAAATATAAACATTTTCAAGGAAAGCACAAGGCAAGAGACATGAAAGACCATATGTTTCCAGTGCTGTCCATGTCAAAACAATACCCGTCTCCAGAAAATAACTGCTAGTCATATTGAGTTATTTTGCCAGATATCTTCCAAAACTTACTTGGAAGAAAGTACAGTGCACTCCATGTACCACATAATGGATAAAAATAGATTTCCCCAGACCAAACATATTACATTCATGAATTGCTTTATTGGCCATAACACTTTATAAGATTTCTCAGTTTTATTGCTCATGAGTTAGTAGCAAAGGTAAAGATGAGATAAGAGAAAATAGAGGCTTAATTTTCTGGAAAATGTTTCTCAACAAGCTGTGTAAACTCATTTTAGTTAAACTGATATTCTTAATACTCAAAACTAAGCAGAGCATTTTTCCTTTCAAAGGATTTTTTCCCCCAATATAGTACTGGGGATTAAACTCAAGGCCTTCTCACTGAGTTACATTCCTAATCCCCAGCAAATTTTTATTTTTTATTTTGAGACAGGGTCTTGTTATGTCACTAAGTTGTCCAGACTGGGCACAAACTTGTTATCCTTCTACTTCAGCACCCCAGAATGCTGGGATTATATGCATGCACCCCACATGAATACCCCTGCTTGATGAGAAAGAAGGGAGAATTTCCAGGGTGTGAAAGCATCCCTGGCAGCTGCTGAGATGTCCCTTGAGTCCCAAACATGAGTTCAGCTAGCAACAAGCAGGCAGTCCCTTTTCCCAAGTGCCTGCCTCTCCCCCAGTGGGCACCCGGAGACCTGTGCAACTCGGTAGCCAAAAGTGCTATCAGCCTCTTAGGTTCATATACTCAGGTTTGTTTGCTTGCCACTGGCCAAATCAGAGGAGGCCCTTTATCTCAGTAGAAAGGAGAAAGGATTTATTCAAAGCTTGCTCTGATGGAGGGACCTCGTTTGCCTTGAATCGTCACCTCACTGTGCACAGATGTGGTAGGGTCTTCATAGCAAGGAACATGGGAAAAGGGAGCACAGGAGGTAATAGGTGCTGAGATTTGTTTTATTCCTCTCCACCCCGACCTCCTGGAGCCAGCACCTGCATATCATCTAGGCTGAGAGGGGAGGATGTGGGCAGGGCCAGAGAAGCCACTTGTCTCTAAAGGAAAAAAAGCCTAAGTTTTAAAGTTCTGGTATGCTGTGATGGCTACAAGGAAGAAACGGAGGAAAGGGAGAGAGGAACTAGAGAGGGAGTAAAGAAGCCGGGAGAGAGAGGGCAGGGGGAGAGAAATACCTCCCTAAGAAACAAGCAGGAAAGCTGCCAGAGCTCAAAAGGCCGGATTCCACCTGTAACTTGCCACGGGTCTACATTTTAGCTGGTATCAAACTAGTGCTCAAGTGACTACAGTCCACGGGGCCCTGCCATGGAGCAACTGATTTGTTCAGTTCAAAATCCTGTCTCACACTCTCTTAGAAATGGCCTCCCCCGTGGCCAAACCACTTTCTTAATAATGACTTCAAACTCTGTTCAGTTAAGTCCTCCAGAAAGTAGTATCAGAGGAAGACATGTGCAAGAAGCAGCCATCTACAGCAAAGAGAGGGTCCAGGAAAGAAGAGCAGCATGGAAGAGTTCTTCTCCAGTGCTTCTGGTGGATTTTCTGTCCCTTCTTGAATTTTTCTTCTAATATTTTTCTATGTTGGAACTCATAACTTACGTCCCTGTGTGTATGAAAGACATATCAGGAACCAGACCCTCACTAGGTGTTTACCATCCCTGACCTCCTTTAATCTTTAGGCAATGAAATGCACATCTCCACACACAGATGGGCTAAATAATCTTCAGAGCTCAATGCAAAATTAAAACATGGAATCCAGGTTTCAAAAAGCAAGTCAAAAGTGTTACATACAGTATGAAAACATAAAGCATTTCCCGTCTTTCCTGTGCTCGCTCAGGGCATTCCTTACTCAGGATTCAAGGCTGCGCTGCTGTGTGCACCGCAACACCCATTCGCACGGCTAGTGCAGACGCTCTCGAAGACCAGGCTCACCTGTTACATGCTGGATGGTCTCACCTATACGATGCCGCTCATCAGGCACCAGATTTCCTCCCCTGACAGCCACCCGGTCAACACGCCACGCCTCCGCTGCGGGCAGGGCCCTGGAGCCTTCCTTTGTGCCGGACTCCAACTTCTGGTCAACAGGATGTATTAATTAGATGCATGATTGACCTGGGTAAAAGACTGGCCTCTACGCCCGCGGTGCACTGCGGCCCTGCTCCCAGATGTCCCAGGGAACGCGAGCCCAGCTCCTGAGCTACGGTCTGACTGCATCTGAGGGTGGAGGGTCCCAGCACTTGCCAGCCCTACGGAGAGGAGCCTGGAGGATGCTAGGTGTAAAGGCGCACAGCTGGCAACCAAGAACATACCTAGGGTGGTAGAAAAGTCCCAGTTCTTGCTCCATTATCATAGCTAACTTCACTTATAAATCACAAAGTCAAAGATAAAATTAAAATTAGAAATTCTATTTGACCCAGCTATTCCTCTTCTAGGTATATTTCCAAAAGAATCAAAGACATGTTACAGGTATATGTGCATACCCATGTTTATAGCAGCATAAGTCATAATGGCTACACCTGGAAAGAAACCTATAGGTCCATCCACATGAATGATAAAGTGTGGGATTTACACACAATGGAGTACTACTCTATCATGAAGAAGGATAAGCCTGAGTCATTTGTGAGAAAATAAATGCATTTTGAAACCATAATGTTAAATGAAGTAAATCAGAAACACATGCTTAAATGTCACATAACTTCTGTTATATGAGAAATCCAAATATAAACAAAGAGCAAAATATAAGATAATAGGAAGCAGGGAAACAGATCTTTCTCAAATGAGACAGGAGGCAAAGATGGAGGAAGAGGGTGAGAGGGGAGGGAAAGGGATGACGAGAGGAATTAAATTGTCCTGTGTGCATGTGCCAGCTCTCCATAAGGGATGCACACATTGTGTATACTGCAAACAAGTACTAATAAAAAAATTTAAAGGTAAAATTACTAAAATTTCAGAATGGGGACTGCAGAGCCGGGATTATCCTGAGAAAGCAGGACATCCTGGTCACACAGCCATGAAGCCAGCCCTGCTGACATAGAGAAGACAGCCAGCAAATATCAGGTTCTTTTCTTCAATTATTTCCTGGCTCCAATGATATTCACTGTCCCGCTCACCCCATGGAAGGCACTGGATTTCTTAGCAAAAAATACAGCAGATTTATTTCCACCAAGGGAGGGAAGAGTCATGTTGTTCTGTTTCCTGTCTTTTCACAAATGAGGAACCTGACGCTGGTAGAGATCCAGTGACATGCAAAGGACCCATCTGCTGTGCACATGGTGGTGCTAGGTCTCAAGCTGCACATGACCTTTCCAGCATGGGCAGCTGTCAGAGAGCGGGGTGGCAGAAGCATGATGACAGCTTCTGTGGAGACAGATAGTATATGGCAATGTCACAACCCTCACACTTGCCATTGACTTTTGGGAGGAAAGTAACCAACCACCACATCTTGGTTCTTTTCTTTTTTATTCCAGTACTGGGAATTGAACCCAGGGTGCTCTCCCATTGAACTACATTCCTAATTCTCTTCTATTATTGCTCTGATGGAGGGACTTGAGACAGGGTCTTACTAAGTTGCCCGTGCTGGCCCCAAACTTGCAATCCTCCTGCCTCAGCTTCCCGGGTAGTTGGGATTACAGGCAAAAGCCACCTTGCCTGGCACACTTTTATTCTTGAAGTAGCTGTTAATGAAATGTCCTTCTTCTGTGTTATGTTTTTAATGTGAATGCAATTTTTATTTAGAAGAAAGTAGTCCCTTCATAGAAGGTCATCATTAACTTGTTAGTTATTCATGTGTGCTACAATATATAGATAATGTTGTCACATTGATGTATGCCTTAGAAATCAGAGGTACTTGTACAGTTATTCTTATAATAATCTAAAAATACATTATAAGTTCAATCCTTAAGTAGTTTTGAAATGCACATACATGTCATTATATGAATCAATATATTTTTCACAAATTGTTTTACTATTTAAAATATTAATAACCATATAATTACATTATAGAAAATTGGAATATAAACAATAATAACCTTACCACCCTGAAACAAATCCATTTAGGTTTTATATATTTTTCTTCCAGTATTATATAAATCATATTATGTTTCTTTAGTTAAGAAGAAAATCTAAAACCAAAAAACAAAGATCCCACAAATTATTTTATTATTTTTACCAAAGTAAAAAATATGAATTAAATCCTTTTCAAAGATCCCTTATGCATTTTAACTGAAATAATAACTTTTAAATTTGAAAAATATCAAAAGAAAACAGTAAAATTCTTCCAAAACTCACTTAAGGAAAAATTCTCCCTACTTCCCTTAGCCAATTCCATGCACTAGCTTGATATTAATTGATTGATTGTAGTGCTGGGAACTGATCCCAGTGTCTTCTCAGTAAGCTATTTTCTGACCCCTTTTTTAAAACTTTTAAAAACAGGATACCGCTAAGTTGCCCAGGCTGGGTGGAGTGCTAAGCCTCCGAGAGCATTAAGATTACAGGTGTGTTGCACCAAGCCCAGCTCATATATATGCTAGCTGTAAATAGTCTTAATGTTTGGCATACAATTTGATCAAAACAGTTCCCAAATCTAGATAAACATATGTAGACATACATGTCTTGAACAAAATATACCCTTAGTTAATATTTGTTGCTTGAAAAAGTGCATGAATTACTAAATTTATTTTGAGTTGTTTCAACTAACAGGAGTATTAAGTTTGTACCAATCAATTCAGACTCGCTTGCAGTCTTTCTTTGTGACCAGTATTTGAGAAGACAGAGCAAGTTAAATGTGTGAGTACTGCTGAAACAATTAATTGCCCCATATAATGACTAATGCTAAAGACTTGGTATCCTGCATGAAGAAAAATTTCAGTACTACTGCAGCCTTAGAAATAGTGATGGCGAACCTTTTAAATCTTTTGATGCTAGCAAATGGCTTGCCACAGCAAACGTGCCATAGGCTCGCCACCACTGGTTTAAAATAGCCCTTCAGAATTGACCATTTTTAATCTATTTCAATAGAGCATGACAGTCGTAAGCTCCTGAAAACTTGTGCCTGTTAGTCTCTAGAAATAGTAATTTAAATAACTTTTTTAAGTCTCTAGAAATAGTAATTTAAATAATTTTTTTAAGATTTTCAATTCAAAAAATTTAGTTTTTTAAGATTTTTAAGATTTCAATTTTGGGCCTATCAAATATCACACACATGCCTTAACTTCTTAGTAAATACATGAGCTCGTTTTTGTGGCCGTGTCAACTTCTTTACTCACATGTAGTACCTGTTGGACCTTATAAACAGTATTTTCCCCTGCTTTGATTCCCATTTTGTTTTAGATTTGATGATACAAAATTTTTCAAATGTATGCATTAGAATAGTATTATAAACTTACCCCCAAACTTCAACAACAATGATGTTTATAGTCCTAAAAAAAAGTGACAATGTTTTTTTCCAGAGAATTCTATATCAGTTCTTTTCAGCTCTTTCTAAAATTCTAGTCAAGGTTTTATGAAAAGGTCAACAGCCAGGTAACTGCAAAACACATGATCCTCAGGAAGTGAAAACTCAAACCACATAGGAACCCTGAACAAGAGCTTTCACTGCAGGGCAGACCTTAGATTTATCTTGCTTACAAAATAAAGCAGTGAAATGAAAGTTCTAAGCAGCAAAGACAAACATGATTAATACACCTGAATGCTACTCTGCACTCTGGGTCCAGTACTGTGTCTGGGGATTGGTAGATGACTTGGATATCTTACCAGGCACAATTTTTGCAGTCAGAGAGCTCACATGTATGGAGAGAGAAAAGCTACCCAATTGCCAAGAAAATACAATTTGCTATGCCAGGAATAAATAATTGCAATGCTATTGAAGCATTTATTTACATCCTATATGCTTTATTCTTTCTTTCAGTCCAAGTAATAATTTTCCTTGATTTTCAAATTACTAAAAGACATATTAATTATAAGCATGCCATTTGGTAGAAAATTGCAACTTTCCAGCATTGATTGATTCACAAAACCATATCCAACGAAAACAGACCTCATGCCGATACACATGCTACCAGTGATCTTATTATTTCCGTTGTAGCCTATAAGCAATCTTCACAAGCTAATAAGAAAAAATAATATAATTTCTTTGTAGTTGACTCATCCACAGCAAACTTTTGTAAAAATTGTCCTTTAGATTATTCTTCCTTTTAGTATCATGATTCACTCTCACCTACTATTGAATCCCTCAATTAAAAGACAACAGAATTGTAGGGAGACAGGGAGGTAAGCTAATGAAACAAAATCTGAAACTTAGTCCAATTCATTATCAAGGCACAAGTGGTCCAAGGGCCAGCCGCACACAGATTCCCTGAGTGCTTGTTTTAGAAAGGCAGACCCTAAGGTACTACTAAGCTCTAAGGAAATAGAATTAGCATTTCAATAAGATTCCCAGCAGATTTGTATGCCCACAAAAGTTTAAGAAGCACTGCCCTAAATTTTCTTCTATCTCTGTGCAGATTCTGTAACACCACAACAAAACTAACAATTGTATTATTTTGCTACATTTCTGATAACTTATTCTCTTTCCATTAGAGAATCCAATTTCACTCACTTTATCTGTGTGAATATTATATATATATAATTATATAAAATTAAATATTCTTTTCCATATAAATCTTGGGTTTAAACACTAAGCCTTTTAGCTACTCTTTTTAAAATTAATTCTGAGAGATCAGACCTTTGATTTCTAGAAGTCATTTAGAAATTCTAGCTAGAAAAGAAAGTCATTTTACATTCATAATAACCAACAGTTTTATCTATATCTCTATAGGATAGTAAGAGAAAGCCAAAAAAAATTAAAAATTAAAATATTAAATATAATAAACAGAAATCTTGCTACTAGCATATTCTAACCCAAGCTAATGCAAAAGTGCTAACTTGAATACATACAATTTCATAGCATCTGCTATAACCAATTCCTACAGAGAAAGTATAGAGATATTCTTTTAAAATATTTTGTTTTCTGGATACCTGCAAAATATTTTTAATTGGAGAAGGCTAAAATGCTTTTCATTCTATTATTTATTCCTTTTGCATTTTGGCAGAGTAAACTCTGGTTTTAAACATTTTTGTATCATTTCTAGTGTATTTTTGTTATGTTTTATTCTCTGTAATGGTTGGATCAATCTTGCATTCTTACACCTGGTAATCTGAGCAACTTCATTGAAGATAACAATTTGTAATATAACAACCACTGTTAATTCCTATCATTTTGTTTTGAAACCCTGCATCATTTTTATTATTTGTACTTTGTTTTGGTCTATGGTGTTAATATTTTATTTTTTCTCTTTATAATTAAAAAAGTGTTTAAAACACGGATAAGACAATTCTTTAGTTCACTGTTTGTTCCCACATACATTTTCACATTAGCAATGATAGATGTACATGTTCTCTTGTATCTGGGTTGGAATACACAAGGCACAACTGTCTTTATGAGTCTCTAAAATATTAAACAAATCTTTTTAACTTTATTCAAAAGAATAAAATTGTCACCACTGTTATTTGAAAGAGGCATCTGATCTCAACAAGTCAATGAGTCCTTAGGAAAACTACAATTTAATGAGGTGAAAGTGCGAAGATCTAGTAGATGACAGTCTGGCTTCGGTGGTGGCCAGGAGGATCCAGGTGTTGATAACATGGTCATGGCGGGAGGGGTAAAGAAAGTACGACAACTCTCCGCTCCTCCCTTTCCTTTTCTTTCGCCACCATCATCACCTCCGCTTTGTCTTGCTTCTCCTCTACCACCTGCTATGCTCTTTTCTTCTCAGATCAAAAGACTTCTGTCCTCGCCTGTTAGGGAAAGTCCAAGAAATATTTTCTCTACATGTTCCCTAAAATTAGCCATAGGTAGTTTATTAGGAATAATCAAAGACAGAAACTTTTGATAGTCACAATTGCAGGTTTATCTTAGTAGTTAAGAAATCTCTTAAAGTTTTTATTAGGTTGCATGTGTACCCATTGCTAACTTTTTATTAGGTTGCATGTTTTTATTAGGTTGCATGTGAACAAAGTAAAAATAATAAAAATGATGCGTTGAACCAAAAACGTAAAGGCAATTCAACATTAGGCTCTTTTCGGTTGGCTATTTCACAATTCCTTGTTTCTTCTTGTTAGAAATTTCTAGTTTTGATTTAAGTATAAATTAGATTCTAAAGAATAAGTTTAACTTCTACCTTATATTAAACAGAATATGAAATTACAAATTTAATCTTTTGACAGCTTTACCTTGGTTTTCTTTTTTTTTTTTTTTCTTGTCTTTTTGAGACAGGGTCTCGCTCTACAGTTCAGGCTGGCCTAGAGCTCACTTTGTAGCCCAGGCTGGTCTCAAACTCACAGCAATCCTCCTGCCTCAGCCTCCTGAGTGCTGGGATTACAAGCATGTGCCACCACGCCTGGCATACCTCAAATCCCTTTTTAAAAGTACTTTTTATACTCATACAGTAGTAAAAAAAAAAAAAAATCGAGACTGAAATAAACCAGAGAAACAGAGAGTAAACTGTTGCTGTTAGAATTAGAAATCAAATGTCAAGAGATTCCTGTCTACGTACTAAATATCATCAACACAGCATTCATTGAAAGCTACTGTTTGGACTATAAATCTGTACAAAAGTAATTGATTTTTGAACCTCCAGGACCTGACCTGGTCACTGGTATATAATAAAAAAGTTTCATTCAACTGTAGAAAGAACTGACTAACGCCAAAGAGATACAAGAGAAATACCAAAGTTTTAAAGTTATGCATCACTTAATGAAAGGGTTAACTCCTGAGAACTGCATCTTTACTACAATTTCAACATTGTGCAGACATCGTAGACTCTGCTCATTTAAACCTGGATGGTGTAGGTCGATCCTGCAGTGAGACCTTGAAGTTGTCAAGAGACAAGGTCAACAGGAGATGTGTGGGAATGTGCCAGTGCATCATGGGATACTGTTTACAGCAACATGTGTTTAGTAAGTGGACAGAGTACATTCTAAAATAACAATAAAAGTATAGTACAGCAAATCCATAAACTAGCCACATAATCACTTATTACCATAATAAGTGGTAGGCACTGTACAGAATTTTATGGGCTTTGCTCTTATATGACTGGCAGAGCAGCGGGTTTTTTACACTAGCATGAGCAGTCATATCTTGCACCACAGCTGTACCACGACTGCAATGTCACCAGGTGACAGGAATTTTTTGAGTCCATTATACTTGTATGAGACAACTATCATATACTTGGCCCATCATTGATGAAAATATCGGTATACAGTACATAGCTGATTATTCTTAAGTAATTTATAGTTTAACAGGCTGAAAGATGTAACCAATGTAACATCAGAGAATATACAGATGTAAGATTGGGTGCAACATTATTTTAGTTTCTTTATTGAAAAGCTACTTGGATCCTTTAATATGTTTATGCACATTGAGAAAAATGAATAAAGTGAGCAGAAATGCCCAGTTCAGTAGACTACAAGTTTCTTTGCTCACCTCTGTACAGGAACAATTAGTAACATCTTTCATGACAGCAGTGTTCTATAAAAAACCTTTCAGAAAGTGAAGTAATAGAGTGAGCGTGGCCAAAACACAAGGCATTACTAATCAAGCAAAGATTCATAGAAGTCCTGAATTGTACTTTGAAGGAGGAAGGCCCATCAGGAAAAGGTAGGAACAGCTATGACAGGGTGAGAATGTAGAAGGGAAGAAAGAATTGAGTATAAATGAGCTTCACTTTAACAGTAAAGCAATCATGTCAAGAAAAGAATATTTAGGTAGAATTTACTAGGATAGATCAATAGTCTCAATTTTAACATTTGTTTTTCTTTTTTTCTTTGGAATTGAACTCAGGACCTTGTGCTTGCCAGGCAGGCACTGTGCCACTGACCTGTATCCCCAGCTGTATCCCTGGCCCCAGTAGTCTCAACTTTAAAGCAAGGTCTTCACAAAGACTATGTTTGTGGGTGTACATCCATAGAAATGATTGTGGGTAGATGTAAGTATGAAAGTAAGGGCAGCTCACTAACTCTGGAAGGTAATATATGTGTGTGGTGGCTCCAGACTGGGCCCCATGCTCTGTGTGAGGGACTGGATGTCATTTTCCAGTGTCTATTTAGACGAGCTGAAACACTGCTGAACTTCTGTAATGTTTTACTAAAACACAGGGGGAAAGAAGGACATGGGATTTGGAGATTGGAGAAAACTAAAGAAAGAGCAAAGAAAATGGGATAAATAATGAGATGGCTTCTGTCATTCTGCCAAACAAAGGGTTTTGCAACCCATGAGGAAGAAAAAATTAGATTCAGAGCTAAAGATGCTATTTTCTAATCAAACTAGAACATAGGCTCTGGTGTGTAAATGATGAATATAAAACTAACATGGAACAGAAAACAACCCTGCTCCACACTGACAGCAAGCAATGACATCCAGGGAGACCTGCAGAGCCGTGGCCAGCAAGTGGGAGGGCCCTCAAGGCCAGCGGAGTTGGGGGAGACTTCTGTCCCCACAAGGGCATCACCCGCAGTTACCATGACCCGCGACGTCCGTTAAATGGCTTGTTGGAGGTGTCATGAAAACATGAACGCATTTTCTCTTACACAAGTATAACTTGCAGAAACAAATGGTGCTGAACTCCTATAGTCATAAATGAAGAGCAATAATTATTTAGCATCAATGTTATGGAAACTTTATGTTAATTCATGAGTTAGATGGTGATGTTTACGTAGGATGAAAATAGAGCATGTCTGTATAGGACTTGAAGATACACTTCTAGATCAAAAATTGCAAATGCTGATATCTACACAAGGCATGCAATAAACATAAAAGTTTGTAATAGGCCAGACTGCACACAATAGGTGCAAAACAGCTTCATTCTAAACAAGTATCTCTCTGGTAAGGGATATTACAATGTAAAGCAGTCTCCAGGTACATTCAGAAGCCTGTATGAAGCTAAGAGACCAATACCAGCTCATCTTTGCTCTTGATGTTTCTCTTGATCTTTCACTTGTTCCCCATACAAAATAAATCCAGTTATATTGTTATACACAAGTGCAATCCAGCTTCATTGTTATGTCGCATAAGGGTCCACCATAACTTAGACCATCACACTTTCATCTTTCATTGTCTTCCATTTATCGTCTAGAATCCAGCTGAAATACATGCTGAATAAATAATAAATGCATTTCTTTTCCCACTAGTAAAAGCATGGCTCTGATAAAAATGAAATTGCACAACTTTTTACCATAGTTTGAAACCATATTTCTCCAAATTAAATGATTATATAGTATAGAACAACATGGTATAACAAATGCCATAAGAAAAAATACTCGTTGCAATATGGCACCACTTGACTAGGAAATGTATGTGCACAATTTGCTGCTTTTAACCATCACAGAGCTGCAAAAACTTTCAGGTACCAAACTGACTCTGCATTTCCTTTCAGTCCTGCAGAGCTGCAGAGCCTGACTCTTGCCCTCAGGTTGCACTTGTGACCAGTGCCCATAACGTTCTCATCATTTCAGCATCATCCTCGTGCCTATATTCACTCACCATCTTGTCCATGTAGATGGCTCTGAAGAGGACTTACCATCCCCAAATAGCCAGTTCCAATGCAGGTTTTACTGGGACCACATGGGTCCAAATTGACAAAGATAATTTCTACCAATTTTTCTCCAGTTTTCCTAAATTAATAGTTAACAACTGACATCACGTATCCTTCTGACTACTGTGTAATAGTCACTGAAAGAGGTCATGCCTATAAAGTCTATAGCTTTAAACGCATTGTTTCATAAGTGGTACCCACCCCTATAGCAACATGGACTAGTACCACCCACACTCTCATTAAAGTGCTATAATCTATTCCTTTGATGTACAGCAAGTTTATTTGTTGTAGATCACCAAGGCTCACAAATCCTCCCAACAAAAGTCACTTTTCTTCATTCCAGCCTAAGGTAAGTTCAAAAGTAGGGTTTTCAGACATCATCTTTGGTCAGTCTGATTTCTCTCATAAAAATAAAAGTCTGAAATGTAGCTATATTTTTCTTATAATCACTTTTTCTTCAAATTATTTGAAGCGCATAACTGTGCTTGAAGAAAGCAACCACCAAAATTGGGCCAGAAAACTGAAAGTGTGTTACAAGGTTATTTCCACAGGAAACTGGAGAAAGCTCAACTTGGTCAGATTCGCTGTCACTTTTCCTGATGAAAACTCTGCACTCGAGCCTTCTCACTTACTTGGTGCAGATGCTGCCTCTCGATACCCAGTTTTTCTTCTCTGTAGCTGCCTTGGCACACATGTTGGCTCCATGTGGTTAGCGCGTGGATGAGGTATCCAATTCTGGGCTATCCAGGATGGGAGAAGCTTACACAGAGCAACCCCACTGCTGCAGCACAGCTGATCCTCTCGTCCACAAGCTCTTTGCAGACCTTTCCTATGTTTACATTCTGTATCTAACAGCCATTTAGCAAGTTAAGCGCACTAAAGCTAGGAGGCCTCAGGTGGACTTTGAGAATCACTGAAGACAGCTCCTTGCTCGCAAGCATTGTTGTACTTGAACCATCTGAGAAAATCACCCCATTTTTTAAGGCCATCATAGAAATCTTTTCCTTGTCGGCCTGCACATCCCACTCCAATGCTCTAGCAGGCTTCTTTCACAAAAAAGTTCTCCTCAGAGATTTTCTAAATCCCTCACACCCTACTAGACAGGTTTATTTCTGCTCCAATTTTTTGTGAAGGTGCCATCTCTCTGACAAACATTGTTTTAGTTGCTGACACCATTTTCCTAGTTATTGGTGGCCGAAGTTGTAACCATCTACCTTTTCTGACTTTCTAGCCATTGTTTGACTACTTACCAATTAATTCTTCTTTCGACTATCCTGAATCCCTCCACTTCATCTACAACCAGAGCTTCCAACCTAGTTCACTGTGCTGTGTAGTGAAAACAGAAAGTAGAAAGAGTGTTGAACCAAATCCTGGAAGCTTCCCAGCAACCTTGCTTCTGTTCAGAATAGATGAATAACCTTGAACCTCCCCCACTCAGCACCTAAATTAAAATTCTCAGGTCTGTTTAACCTTTATTATTTTACGGGTATCAATCTTTCAAAACTTGCTACTTGGTTCCTTATTTGTATGTTCCATTCATCTTGCACAATGTCACTAAATTAAAATTAAGTCACTGTTACCTCTGTATCAGAAAACTAAGGGTTACAGAGGGTAAAACATATGTCTAAGATCATATGGTCCACAAAGGATAAGGACGTACGCATGGGCAGGATTAGGATTAAACCTCAGGCCCATGTCAGTGCAGAGCTGCCACTGGAAATGTTGCCTGACACTTCCCTTGGCACACTTCTTATCTCTGGAATTATAACATCATCATTTCCTCCAAAAAAATTTCATTATCATATTCAGTACAACTAAAATTAGAGAGATCTATGCTTTAGTTCAAAAAGGCACGTCCACTGTTATTCATGTTGAACAAAATGAATAAACAGGCATCCTGCTTTGCTCTGAGGTACAACCAACTTCCAAGGTAATTAAACAACAGAAGAAGTATACTTGTATCCTTTTGTCTTTGATTTACATTTGACATTCATATCATTATATGTTAAACTACATGAGATGTAGTTATAATGACATTCATATCATTATAAGTTAAACTACATGAGATGTACAGCATTGCCTCTTGTGACCATTCTCTGAAATCTTGGAGAGGTCAGGTTATTTCCAAGGGAAAAATCAAGTTTCCTCGAAAAGGCCCAGAGAGAATCACTTCTCCGATGTGCAAGTTGTAATAAACTCTGATCAGTGAACAGGTCCTCGGTTGAGGTTACCTTGTGTTCACTCCAGGATTCAAGGCTGAATAGACATAATTGGGGACCGAAAGGGATCCAGACCTGAGGACCTAAAACGCCTCCTAGTAAGCAATCAAAAAGAAGAGGAAGTAGAGACCTGGGAATTTCATTCAAGAGAAAAGGTCAGTTTCAAAGGAGAAGAAGAGAAAAGACAGGTATTGCCCACTCCCTTGGGGCCATGAGTTCCTATAAGAGTTCATAATCAGAAAGGAAGAAACAGGATGAAAGGAACTGCTTCTCAGAAGTCTCCACAGGGTATCACAAAGGTAAACCATCAACCCCACCATTGCCGTTGCTTCTGCGTGCCCAGTGCACAGAGCTTTTAATATCCTTGAGAACCGACCGTAACCACAGTAATCTTCACATATCTAGCTGAAATTAACCAACAAGTAACATAATAAAGAATTTGGCCTTTCTCAAAGAAAAGAGTCTCTCTTTGGGAGGTACTCTCAGCTGGGATATCTAGGGAAGTATCCTTCCTGACAAGAGTGATTCAGTAGCCAGCGAGAGGGCACACATACATAATGCAGCTACTGGGGAGGTTAGAGCAGGTATTATAAATCTGAGGTCAGCCTGGATCGCTTGGCAAGATCCTGCATCAAAGAGAAAAAAAGAAAAAGGAGTGAGGGGTGTAGGTCGGTGTAAGAGCCCCAGTCAATTCCCATTTCTGGGGAGAAAAAAAGTTCTTGGGTCTTAGATCATACCAGATAATCCAAGTGTGATTTAGGTTAAGAAAGGGTCATTGCAGTTTGTGTTTAGAGTACAAGTTTTCTACACAAGAAAGAGCAATAATGCAATGCAGAGTTGGGGCTTTAGGTTATGCCCAGAGGAACTGGAGACCAAGTTCAGGAGCAGGGAAAAACTCAGTCAATCATTTCTTCCTCGATAAAACCTAAACACAAGCTCAAATGAGCCTCCCTGCTTGGCAATACAGCATGGCATGCATATTTTCATACACACCCGGGAGGACAGTGATGCCTCTTGACTCCATTGGGAGAAGAAAACAGAAGTTCCATATTTGTTACTTCTGGTCTTTTTGTTATTTGATTCTTACTTTGGCTACCTTTAATGTATATCTTTTCCCTGCAGTGAACCATAACAATGAGTATAATAGCCTTCACCGAGATCTCTTGAGTCTTTCATGGAAATCTTCAAACCCAGGGTGATTCAGGAACCTTCCTGAACTTGCAGCTGGTGAGAAGTGAGAGTGGTTTCACGTGGAAACCAGCACAAGCTTTGGAACAATTACAAACATGGGGAGACAGAGAAGGACGAAAAGGGAAATCCCAAATCTTCGACTGAGCTCTTACCTGTGCTTGAATAGAGGAGACTACAAGCTGCCCGGCTAAGACTAAAGAGCTGAAGTTAGGTTTGAGCTGCTGCCCACTGCAGAAGACAAAGATCTTACAGATTCAGATTTAAGATAATCATAAACCACAAATCCCTACAGCGTTCATGATGATGAAAACATAATCTAAATCTATGTGACATGCCCCCCAAAATGAGGACTTTAAAAAAGCCATCACAACGGTTGTCAAATATATAAAGGAAGTATGTGTGCAATAAATAAAAATACAAAATCTTAGCATAGAAACTGCAACTCTAACCCAAAGCCAGCAGATTTATGCCTAAACATTCAACACCTAAAATTCTAGCAATGTATTGAGACTGAAAGCAGACTTGAAATAACAGAAGTGTCATAAAATTGAAGCCAGATCAACAGAAATTATCCAACCTGAAGAACAGAGATAAAAATAATGAGGGGGGAGCTCAGAGACTTGTGAGATATTATCAAAAGATATAACATAGATACAGCTGGAGAGAGACAGAGACACAGACAGAGACAGACAGAGAGAAATAGAGACAGACAGAGACAGAGAGAGGAAGAGAGGGAAACAGAAAAAATATTGACATAAATAATAGCCAAATTTTTATCAAATTTGGTAAAAAAAAAAATAAACAAATTTACAGACTCAAGAAGCTGCAAAGTACAAAGAGGTTCAATGCCTTCCCTCCATATACACAAAATCTAGATGTCATTCATAATAAGCTGCTGAAGACAAAATAAAAAGACCTGCTGAAAGAGGACAGATAAAACAGCTATATTTCATGAAGGGCACAATATTCCAAGTGACTATAGCTTCTCAACACAAAGAAAAGGAGCTAGATGGATAGAAACAGCATGTTTAATGAAAGCAAAAGAATCTGTCAATCCATTATTCTATAAATGGTGAAAGCATCTTTATTTTTTGTTTTGTTTTGAATTCAGTACTACGGATTGAACACAGAGACTTTGCACTGAGCTACATCCCTAGCTCTATCTATCCATCTATCATCTCTCTATCTATCCAGGGTCTCAATAAATCAACTAGTTGCACAGACTGGGCTTGAACTTGCAAAGCTCCTGCTTAGCCCCTGACAGCGCCGGGCTTACAGGTGTATGCTGTCGCCATGCTGGCTTTTCCCTAATTACCCAGCTTCTCTAATTCTGCAGAAAATTTGTTTTCCAGCCGACCTCACAGATTTGCAATTTATAATTGCTGGTCTAAAGCTCCCCCCACCTTGCACTCAGTGTTGTGAGCTTTACCTGCTGGCCTTTCTACCATTTCAGCGTGTTGGTAAGCGGCACGGGGTTGGGGCTTCTCCTGCCTATATATTGCCATGGCTACACCATTGACTTTGTGAATGTGAGGCGTGCGCTCACCTTGGCTATGTGCAACTCCCCATCAACAAGAAAGAGCTGATGATTCTGCTCTTACAGGGAGGGGTAGCTTAAGGATTGGGTTGCTTCAGTATTTGGAGAATCTTATACAAAAAGATGTCAGAATGTTGTTACAGCACTGTTAAAATAAGGTATTCAGTACACATATATAAACCCAGAGGCTTAGATTTCTATAAAGTTTTTGAGTCCCTTGTACACAAATGTAAATGCATTTTTAACATGTGTCCATGTTATTTTCCTGGACACATTTTAATATGATACTATTAAAAAACAGCCAGGCAAGATGGTGCATGCCTGTAATCCTAGCACTTAGGAGGCTGAGGCAGGAGGATCACTGTGAGTTTGAAGCCATCCTGGGCATCATTGTGAGTTCAAGTCCAGCCTGAACTACAGAATGAGACCCTGCCTCCCAAAAAAAGCAAAACCAATAAAACAAACAAACAAAAAAAACATTGCTATATCCATTTTAACCTTCCTCTTCCTATTTTTAACAAATAAAAAAATCAAAGAAGACAAATCTGATACAGACATTTTTCTTTCTGTTCTGTTTGTTCTTTGCTCAACTATCAATCCTTAGAGAAATGGAATTACTCAGTGCTTGATAGCCTATTTACACCTGCAGTATTTGCTAAGATTCTGAAGCTTATTTTCCTTCCTCAGATATCTGCATGTGAAACAAAACATGCTGACTGACTTCCACAGTTGAGAATCAACGTAAGCAGAGTTGGATTTTGAGAATCAGAGTGTACAGAAATGAGCTGGTGCTTGTTTCAGAGCATCTCCGAGAGCGCTTCTGGTACGAGCACAGACTTACGTGTGGGGGCAAGTGGTGCGTGTGCAGAGAAGTCTGTTGTTGACCAGGAAGCGTCTCAACCAGACAATGCTGGGGAAGGTTTGACTTTGTGGCTGGTTTTATATATCAATCCTCTCACGTTACATTCATTAGTCTTAACCCTGATGTGAACTCTTTAAAATTGAAGAGTAATTTTAAATAAGTACTCTCCTACCTCACAAAGAGTTCTGTAAGAATTCTGTAATCACAGCCCACACTCAAGCTGACGTGTTCACAACTCTTCCCTCCTCTTGATCATGTTTGCTCTTTTAAGTCTCACTACCCTGATTTATTAAAAAAAAAAAAACTAAGCCAGCGCTTGTTTGAAAACCCCAAATTATATTTCCTTGTTCTAGACTTTTTAATATAGTCTTTGCTTTTGAAACTCAAATTATATATTATAAATTAATTTGGCATGACCGATAGAATTGAAATAATGCCAGGGAATCGCTCAACACTGAAAAAATTTCTTTTTGCTGCTGTTAATCTCCCCTCTCTCTCCTTGCCTTTTTGCCATCTATGCCATACATAGTGTGCTGGTTTGGGGGATATTTTGCAAGGGGAACAATATAATACAGGACACATATTTTATAAGATTATTTATAATAGTCACCCAAAGAACGATACACAAAAGAGTACAGGAAATCTGTCCACAAACTATAGACCAAGGAGTCCAGCCAAGGGCCTGGATCCCAAGACAGTGTCCTACACGAGCCCAACCGAAAACCTAGAGCTCATGACAGTGCCTCCCATGAGTCCACCTGGAGGCCTAGAGCCATAATAATATCTCATGCAGGCCCATTTCACAGATCTGCTGGGAAGGCCCAAAGGTCAGTGGTGGAATCTACAAAGTCTGTACCAATGGGATGAAGGATCTGTGCTACCAGGCTGAGGGATCTGCACTGGAGCCAGGAGGCGACACTCAGAAGAACCAGAGCTCCCTTGAAAGGTACCACAGCCATCCTCAGCAACAGTGAGGTCCCGAGCTCCTCCGATGATAAAAATGGCCGGTTCCCATCAGGGAAGCCAACGCAGCGAGCTTCTAAAGAACAGGCAGTGCACCATCTTCCCCTCCAGAGCCAGGAAGCGATGCTCAAAGTGAGGACCAGAGCTCCCCCAACGTGAACCGAAGCCATTCTCAGTGCCAGCGAGGTCCCGAGCTCCTCGGGGGATGAAAACAGCCAAATTCACTAGGAAAGCCAGCATGACGAGCTCCCCACAGCTTCTACCAGCTCCCAACAGCCTCTCTCTCTTCTCCAGCTCTGCCTCTTATGCTGCTGGCAACAGTCCTCAGGTGGGCCTCCCACACGCAGCACCACTCTTACTCAGTTCAGCCGGGGGCTATAAGCTGACCACCAGTTATCAATCCACTACCATAGTAAGTGCCAGGCACCCCACTGAGTGTTCTGCATCTATCCTCTTATCTCTTTCTCACAAAAATCCTGAAAGCATGTTGTTCTCCTCCATTAGAAAGCTGAGAATAAGACTTAGGAAAATTAAACGAAGTAGTCAAAGTGGTGTAGCTAGGATGGAGCGAACCTATCCTCTGAAACACGTGCAGTTGATTCCTCGTCACACCACACTGCTTGGCGACTGTCTCTTTTTATAGAGTGTGGTTATATATAGCATTTAATCAAATTATAGGCACAGATGGTCCCCAATTTATAATGGTTTGATTTATGATTCTTTTGGCTTTACAATGGTACAGAAGTAATATACATTTGGTAAAAATTCTAGTTTGAATTTTGATCTTTTCCTGGCTAGCCAAAGGCAGGATGATTGATGCCCTGTCATGATGCTGGCAGCAGCAAGAAGCTGTACTTCCCAGCCAGCCGTGCTGGGAATGTCTGCTACCCTAATGGGCATGGAGTTAAGCTCTGGCATTCGGTAGGTTAGGTAACTACATGTGTTTTTGACTTGTATTTTCACCTCACCATAGGTTTATTGGGAGTAGCACCTGCATTAGACAAACTACATCTATGTTATGTATGTTATATGGCTATATATTATACACTATATTTATATAATATGACATATATAATAATATATTGTTTGTCTACTATATATATAGTATAGTACATATATAGTATATCTACTTAGTATATATACACTGTAATAGACTATATGGACTATACTATATATACTATAGTACATAATATGTACTATACATGTATAGTACATAAATATGTTATTAGAAAATTGTATAATATTCAAATTCATTGTATAAGCAAGCATATGTAATATAATGTCTGCATTCTAAACAACTGATATGTTTATAATAATCTGAAATTAGAATTCTTGAGAATCAAACTGTATTTTTCAGGTACAATTAGAACACACATCAAGAGTCAGTGTACTTTAGTTGTGTATCATAAACTGAAGCAATGCTGTATCATCTCTATATAGCATCTCAGACCATGACTGCTTCTCCACACGGGTTAGTCCCATAATGACTTTGTCATTCATGCTATCTTAGAAAAATTAGGACTAATTATTTCAGCCAATAGTATAGGTAATGTGTTTCTTAAAGCAACTTGCATTAGTTACATGGAAACTTAGAAGAAATTTTATTTATAAAATTAGTCACTTTATTAAAACTAATGTTAAGCTTTGGTTTGATAATTTGGAAGTAAAATAACCTTCAAAAAAACAAATTTATTGCTACATTTTGATGTTGACAGAGAGCTGGTTATGTGCACCAGAACAGCACACAAGGAAACACCATACATCTGTTACAAGTGGTGGCTGCTGTGCTATGCTAGTTGTGAAATATTTTTAATAGCAAGCCTAGTTACATAAATATATACAGCTTGACTTGTCCTGTGCTGATATGAAGTGGCAAAGAGAAATCTTTAATAAATAACCCTAACATCCCTATTCTATGCATTATAAACATTTGGTTTAGAAATAGAAGCATGTATTTTCTTTACAATCCATAAATTCATTTTCAAAACATGTAAGTTTAACTTAATGTTTTGACTAGATAAGTTTCTGCCTGATAAAAATGCACAGTCAAAGGAAATGTGGTAATGAAATAAAGGAGATGAAAGGAACTAATTTCCTATTCAAGAGCACAATTTTAAAGGACTTAAATACATCATCTTGAAAAAGATTGTTTAGTTTTTAATAGTCATGAATCAACATAAATGTGGATACATATATACTTGATAAATATGCTAGCACTTTCTGTGATAGACGAAAAAGACTTAAAATGTGAATTTGACAGTCTCAAATGTTCATTGCTCAAGCTAATGCTTGGGTTTTTTAAGCTGAGTTCTTAATTTACCACTTAGGAGCTCCTTTTTTCCTTACTTTTACCATCCCTAATAGTACAGTATATCTAGTAGCAATTTCAAACAGAAATGTCCTTGGTTTTGCATAGCTTTTGGCAGAACACGCAGTTTCACTTGGCCTGTGCAAAGAATAATGCGAGAGGAGTTTAAGAAAATAAAATTAATGAGCTGGAGTATAAAAAATGAAGTGTTAAATCAAGTTAGCAGAGAATGAGACAAATATATACAAAAAAATACCAGCGTGAATATGGGAAGATATGCAGGGATTAGTTGACTAACAGGTATGAGTATAATTTAAAATGCTTGCAGAAAAAAGTGTAAAACAAGGTGAAAACTAAATTAGGCACATGTTTACAATTGCGATATCTCAAAGAACTTTCACCAAGCAGACTAAGTAAAGGTCACAGCGTCTTAAAGATGCTGCCTGGCCCAAAATGATAAAATTTGTATGGCTGGTAAAAGTAATAGTAGCCTACAAGAGGGTATGAACTACACATCCTAGCTGGGCTACTGGCTGAGGACAGCTTGGAGTTTCTAGTTTGGTAGTTTTGATGTCTTAGAACTCTGCTCTGTTTGACTTAGAGTAGAGCCACAAGGAATTACAATGTGCAGTTCATTCCCAAGAGAAAAAAGCATGTCTAAGGGTAAAGAGATGGTTTAATTTATAATCAGAAAGGAGTGTAGCTCATAGAAGAAAAATTGATGAATTGTTGAGATATTCTTTCCTCTAGTTTAGATTTGCCCTGTAATTTTCATTATTATTTACTTGTATGTAGTTGCTTATGGGGAGGGCCTGCCAAATAGCTTACAGTTTTGTAATCAGCGAAAGAAAGCATTTATTATCTCTGACTCCTCATCTTAATTTCATCACTCTGCACACTTACTACTTGTTTTTCCATCTTTTAGAATGTTTTATTGTGATATATTTTGAAGGAGTTAAAACTAACCCACATTAACATGTTACATCTTAGTATTCTGGAGAGAGAGAGAGGAGAGAGGGGAGAAGGGGAGAGAGAGAGACAGAGAGAGAGAAAGACAAAAAACAAAAAAACAAACAAGTCTCCATGAACCCACATTCATAGCTTCTTCTTCTTAATGTGACTATTGAAATTATACAAGACTTCAGACAAACAGCAAGACCAACTGGTAAAATGTAAACCCAAAGCGATCTAATTAATGACCTCTAGTGAGTTCCTTAAATCCCAATGTCGCCTCCAAAGAAGCCCTACTGCAGTGAGAACAAGTTCATCAGTGTGCCCCTGGTGGTCTCCAAGGACCACAACTTCCACGCTGCCCTAATTGCAAATGGCAGCTGGGAAAACTCCCACTGTTTCCTTTACCCGTAACCCATCTCCTCTGCTCTTCCCACCACAGGCTTTGTCCTCTCCAGAGAAGAGCAGCATTACCACACAAAAAAGCAGAGCGGCTTCTAGGCTGTTCCCTCAATTTTCTGAAGGTCTTCTGTGAAGAAATTCTAGAACTTCATAAAACATAACTGTTTGGCCGCTTTAAGTACTAAGTTTCTCAGGGCTAACTTCCACAGAGATAAAACAGCCTATGAAAAATGGAAACTGAAGTAAAAAACTCTCAAATGATTTCCCCTTCCTTATCAGAAAAAAAGTCCAAGCTTCCTCGCAGAGGTGCCCTGACCCGGGCCTTGCCTTTCTGTCCATCTTCCCACCTCCCAGATGATGCATCAGCAATACCGAATTAGCACACCACGCAGCTGCGGCTTTCGTAGCTACGTTGGTCTGACTCTCCTCCCTCCAACCGCCTAACTCCTCAAAACCGTCCAACTCAGTGACTCCTCCCCAGGAAGTCATCCCTGAAGTTGTACTCTCTCATTCTCCCTCAAGGGGCGCTACAGAGTCTTTCTCCTGGATATTCTACTAGCCTATGTCTAACACCATGCCTGCTTTTACCTTGCTGCATTTTATTATCTTTGTATTTATCCTCACTATTACTCTGTGATCTGGAAGGCAGAGACAAAATGAATTCTTTTATTGTTAAACACCAATGCTTTACCAGATAGACTAGCGCATAGCACACTCTTAGTAAATATTTCTTGAATAAAAAATTGAAAGTAATCTCAAGTGAAACATCCAAATTTGAACTTTGTTAATGGGCATCTCTGTGTGTGCTGCTTGCCTCAGTTCTAATCTCATGACTTTTCTTTACTTTGATTTTTCTTCTGAAGCTGTGTCATTTTTTAAAATTGTGTATTTTCCTGTTTCTGGTTTTTTTTTTTTTTTTTTTTTTGGTTTGTTTTTTTTTGTATTTTACTTAAACTTTGCTTCCTGTTTTCACATTGCTCTTTCTAAAGTCTTATATAGCTATGACATGATTACAGTGGGTTAGAGTGGTGGATAAAAATTACACCACAACTTGACTTTTTAAAATATCTGCCCTTAACTATAAATGTGTGAATAATTTAAAATTATGCCTATGTTGTATATTTCTAACCAGTTTGATCATCTTCAAATTCAGAGTCAATTTTCCCCAATTTCTAATTCACTTTATTGACTATTAGTTTTAGGTTATGATAATCCAAGGGAGTTTCAAGGCTCTGTACTTTTAAAGCTAGAGGTTTGTCAACTTGTTCCTCTCAACTTAAAATTTTCATAAGTTCTTTCCTTCCTGAGATGAAGATTGAGGGACAAACAACAAACATGACAGAAAGACATTTTGATTGTTTATGAAGCACCTCGATAAATGGTACCTGACTTGATTACAAGATTAAAGCTAAAACTGAATGATCTGATGGTAGTTTTTAGTGTCGGAGGGTAAAGTCCTTCACCATATAAAAGTACAAACACGAGCTGCAGATAGATTCCACTGCAAGGCAAGCAAAACACATTAATCAAGCTGGAAGGAAAACCATCATGGGGCAAATAAAATAGTCACATGTCTTCTTTGTGATGTATAAATACATGTGTGTATACATGGGCATATGCGTTACAGAAATATCTTGAGAGACAGAGACTTTCTAGGGTTTTTGTCTTCTCATATGAAACCCACAAATGAAGCAGCTTTACCTTGACCTTTTATCGTACTTTGCTTAAAATGAATTTTCTCACCCATAACTATTCACTACAACTTTTCAAATAGAAAAGTTCTTTTTAAAGTCTTCACATTCTGGGGCTGGGGCTTTAGCTCAGCGGCACAGCACCTGCTTGGCAAGCGTGAGGTAGTGAGTTCAATTCCCGGTACCAGAAAAAAAAAAATCTTCACATTCTGTAAAACTACATTTGAACTTAACCTCATAGAAATTCCAGGTTCTATGCCCCCATTTTCCTAGCTGGAGACCAGTGAATATTATTTCTTTCACTCACAGTTGGACATGATACCCTCAAGAATAACAAGCACAAAAACAATGCAACTGGATGCAGGCAAATAGAAAGACTCACATTTACTTCCTTTTCTTTAGTTTTGTCACAGAATTTAATGCATCTATCAAATATTAGTGTCACTCATTGTGTTAGATAAGTTACTAGTTTTACTGTTCTAGTCTTACCTATTCATTTCCTTTATGCTGATTTTACACAGCTAGAGACAAGATAAATTGCCTGGCTACAGTTTAAATTCTTCACCTTTAGGCATTTTCTGTACTATTCCCTTTTTGTTTAATCCTTGCAAATTTAGACACCATAAAAAAACTGTTATTTGCTTCATAATAGCCTCTTCAGTGTGTTTCACAGTCTTTTGTGGAAAATAATGACATAATGATAGTGTTCTCAGACCTATATTTTCTACTTGATAAACTAGCAATTATATGATTAAAGCATTTTTAGAAACTCACATTAAGTATATGATACTCTAGAAACCAGTCCATTATGTAATTACACAGTCAGGACAGAAATAATTTACATGACTAAAAACTATCTCAAAGGGTATTTGCAACCAGCAGTATGTGATTTTTTAATGGAAAAAATGAAGGAATATTAAATAATTCTATATACAATACACTTTCAATGTTAGGACTATGAAATCTGTATTTTGTTAATTAACTTGTCTTTGTTATTTAACTTGTATTTGTTAATTAACTTTTATTTTCTGTCATTAGTAATAAAAAACTACACTAATTTGGTTGGAAACTTACTGGATACATTAGAACAAAACAGATAGATTGGATGATTTCTCTCAAAAAAATATGCTTACAGAGATAGGCAGTAACTAGGTATTTAAGTTTTTTGATGAATATTACCAGGAATTTCTCTTAGATATATCATAATGAAAAATTAGACTAAATATCTGTGATTTTCTTAAATGCCAAATCATTAAACAAACATTTTGATGAGTTGCAAGAGCTATAAATATATTTATGTGTAATTTTTATTAGAAATCAGGAAGAACATTTAATAGAATGATCAAGGAATACAAACAGCATATTCTTGGAGACTCCATCCTCAAGATGTAAATGTATTAATATGTATCTCTTTTCATTTTTCTGTTCAATTTCTTAAAGGCTTAGTGACCCTGCTTTCCCTATTTGTTGATGAAGATTATAGAAAGTTACAATGGTCTGATCTCAAAATCAATTCTTCAAAAGGATGATGGCACATATTCACATGAATAAGCATTGCCAAAAAGAAAGTTTAAATTCCATTAAGTAAAAATAATTGGGCTACTAAACTATGCATATTATTTTACCACTTAGGGATTTTTTAGGAAAAAAATATAAACCTATATTGAGTTACAGTTATAAAAACTTAACCTCTGCAAGAACACATAAGAAGCCTATAATAGGGTTTCCCTATTTGTGGTCTTGGTAGGGAAGGCTGTGTGTGAATTAAACGTGGGGTCAGGGAAGGAAGAAGCTTTTTCACAAGTATCTATAACTGTTCTGATATTTTAATTATTTAAATGTATTCCCCACTCAAAATTATGTCAATCTTCGAAAAAGGAAAAAAGTATTCTTGATCCCTGTGTGAAGTAGGGACTGTGAGATTGAGTGAGTATATTTTTAGCTATGATGAGTTTTGAGAGTAAAAGTCACCCCTGGGTTCCACCCATGCACTGAAGAAAAAAAAAAAAAGAGTGAAGTTACTAAACTCAGATGATTCTGACACTGATTATTTCATCACTACCACAGCTGCTCCATAACGATGGTTTCTATGTTTTCTAACTCAAAAGAAGTTTGAAAAAACACATCGTATTTTATAATGACAGGAACATAGCAGAATCAGACCACTATAAGGTATTTAGCATGCAAATAAATATTTTTTACATCTCCTCAGAAAAAATAGTGAGAAAACTAGCTATGACCAGAAACTAATTGCCATCATTCTAGGTAAAGCTTAACATTTAGTCGTCAGTATTGTCATTGGGATACCCATTTTCAAAAACTCTGCCGCATAAAACATTACAAAGAGCTGAAGATAAAAACAGAGACACCTAACAAAGTACACCTGCCCCACAATACCTTGATATCTGAAATTATCTGATTCTTTCAGGTCTATACTTTCTGGCTGTCTTAGTTACTTTTCTCTTGTTGCTGAGTCAAAATACCTGACACCCAAAGTTAAAAAAGGAAAGGATTATTTAGCTCACAGTTTGTAGAGGTTTCAGCTGGCTCCAAGGCAGGGTGGCATGACAGACAAGCATCACAGAGAACAGTTCGTGGCGGGCCAAAGGTCGCAAAGCAACAAAAGACAACCACAGCTCTTTCAATCTCTCAAATTTTATCCAAGACACCTAGGGTGGGTAACACTCACACCCTTAATCCTAATGCGCTGGATGTTAGCATTGCACCACGAATCAGTCCCAGGGTCACAAACTTCTGGATCCAGCCACCTCTGAAAAAGCCCCATCTATGACTGCAGGAGGCTTTGGGGGGACTTTAGACACAAGCCATAACACTGGTTCATTCATCTTCTGATAGAGGAATTATCCACCCTGTGTTATGGATTAGATCTACAATGGTCCGAAAAGTCTCCTGTGTTTGGAAGGTGGTTGGATCATGGGGACACTGTTAAGAATATAACTATTGTGCTCTTAGGGATCCGGGTCTGCTCAGAAAAGGTGGGTCACTGAGGCCGTGACTTGGAAGGTTACATTTCCCTTCCTGACTCTTCCCGTCACATTCTACTTCTTCCCTTCACACTCTACTTCCCAGCCACCATGATGTGAGCAGTTTACGTCTCCCCAGAACCTTTACCATGCCATGTCTGTGTCTGAGCCTGTCAACCATGGACTGAGCCCTCTGAAACTGTGAGTCAAAATAAACCCCTTTCCTTTAAGTGGTGGGTGTCCTGTATTATGTCCCAGTGATGAGAAAGTGACTAACAAACCCTGACACTACAAAACAAGGTATTAATGTTTTCATTAACGTTTCACTCCTTGTTAAAAGGATAAACACAATGGACATGCCATTGGAGTAAAGCAGCCATCACAGAAGATGGTTTGGGCCCCCATCACAGCAGTGGGAAGTAGGTGGGTCATGGATCATTTGTTGTATTTATTATTTGAGGAAAGAAGAGCCTGCTTTAAGCCCACCAGGTGGTGGGACTAGGACTGCATCGCAGTCTTCAGTGCTCATGTTCACAGTTGGTACACACAGTACCAAGTGTGTTCTTGCGTGTCTGCATTTTTTCCTTCCCCCAGCCACAGAGGCTTTCTACAGCTGTGCTGCAAAACCCATGTCTGAAGTTAGACATGCCCTGCTTAATAACGTTTTCTGCTACACGAAGGTGGGAGGTTGTTGTTTGTTTTTTCTTTTTTTCATTTTAGTTTAGGTTTTTAAAAATTTCTTCGCAAAAGTCGAATGTGTATTTTATAAAATAAAACATCAACCAACTACAACTATCAATATAACTCCTGGCTCACCTTATCAGTTTAAATCTCAGAATTGTAAAATAGCCTATATTTGCTTTAAGCCACATATTTCCCAGCCACATATTTCCCATCTTCCCTGCCACAAAGGGAAGCAGTGTGGCTTCCGGCCAGCATAACACACTCTGGGAAAGAGTCATGCCTGGACTGGAAACACAAGGTATGCCGTACTTTGGGCTATCAACATTAAAAAACAAACAGAAAAGCACACAACCTCGAGGAAGTCGTTTCTGATTTTATTTCCACTGACCCTGATGCATGCTGGCCAAATTTCAGAATTTCAATGCACATCAGTGCAGAGGCCCTCAAAGTGAGAACAAGTGGTCTTGGGACCAGGCAGGTTCTCTGCTGTCACTTGTTTCCTGTGTGAATGCTACACTGAGCAAAGCTTTTTAATGGTTTTGTGTAAACAGAGCAGGATTAGAAAGGAAGCTCTTAGAAACAGATTTTCAGAATAGTAAAAACCATTATTACATTAAAACTATCGTTTGTGCTTTAATAATATGACCTATCATAAAAATGCTATTTTAATTTTTACCATCTATTTAAATGTTTATATTTATAGTTATTCCCAGCAGCTAACAATAAGAAAACAACAGCATTAAACTCAGCTTGAGATCATTTTTTACTAGAAATTGGTTTTAATGAGCTCTGAAGAAAATGGTGTTGATCATACTTCTTTGGCAGCCTTATAAAATAATTCTTAGAGCTTGTGGATAAAATATATATAAAGTAAATGTACATATGTAAGTGCATGTCTTGACAGATGTACTTGTTAATAGAAAAATATAAACTGTTTAGTTTTTCTCTTTTCCTTAAGACAAACTACTTAATGGATTTTACTAAAATTTCAAAGCTCAAATAAAACAAGTCACTCTGCAAGAAAACATTTCAGCATAAATTGAATAGTGAGCACTCACACCCTGTCTACACAGATAGGGATCACAGAAGAAGACTGTGCCATACTTTTTATAGTTAAGAGGCTCTATGATAACAAACCGTGTACGCTGAATTTGAAGCCAGAACATGTACGGTTACACCTAGTTCAGTCATCTATTATTGGCCTGAGAGCTCTATAGCTCAGGTTCATATCTTTAAAATGGAGACTATCCTATCTTATGGAGACTCAGGACATTTAAATTCATGATGTAAGCAAAAGTATGTATGATGATGTATAAATAGAAAGTACTCATTTTATTATTAATAATATTAGAACTTTAATGTCAAGGGCAGTATTAAAATTCCAGAGTACAAACTAAAGCAATTCGAAGTTTTAAAGGACATGGAAGGAATACGATAAGGCTATCAATCCAAAAGAAAAAAAATAAATAAAAGCAGGGCAATGTGGGCATGCCTCTAATCCCAGCACTCAGGAGGCTGAGGCAGGAGGATCCTTGTGAGTTCAAGACAAGCCTGGGTTACAAAGTGAGCTCAAGGCAAGCTTGAACTGCATGGCAAAACCTTGTCTTAAAAAAAAAAAAGGACAGGCGCCCAGGCAGCCAGTTCTCCGGGAGCGGCAGGGCTCCTGGGTCCGAGAGTGGGCCGGACTCATATACCACCGCGATTCCCAGCCGAAAAGCGCCCAAAGAGCCAGGTAGGCCACACCCAATCCCGGAGGCCAGGACG
>NW_004955403.1:16081325-16099994 GCF_000276665.1 Chinchilla lanigera
AAAAAAAAAAAAAAAAAAAAAAAAAAAAAAAAAAGGACAAAAAAAAAATACTTAGGAATCAATCTAACAAAGGAAGTAAAAAATCTATACAGTTAAAATTACACTGAAAAAAGAGATAGAAGAGGATTTCAGAAAATGGAAAGATATTCCTTGCTCATGGATAGAAAGAACCAACATTGTGAAAATGGCCATACTCCAAAACTTGTTGTACAGACTTAATTCAATCCCAATTAAAATACCATTAGTACCTCACAGGTCTAGAGAAAACATTTCTAAAATTCATCTGGAACGAGAAGAGGCCTAGAATAGCAAAAGCAATCCTAGGCAATGAAGGAAAGGCAGGAGGCATCACAATCCCTGATTTGAAATTATACTACAAAGCTACTATGATAAAATCAGGATGGTACTGACAAAAAAAAAAAACAGACCTGAGGATCGATGGAACAGATTAGAAGATGCAGACACAACTACACAGACACTCAGCTACCTTATCTTTGACAAAGGGGCCAAACGTTCACTGGAAGCAAGATAGCCTCTTTAATAAATGGTGCTGAAAAAACTGACTTTTCACATGCCAAAGACTAAAACTATACCCATGTCTATCACCATACTTTAAAATAATGTCAAAATGGATCAAAGACCTAAATATTAAAACAGAAAAGCTAAATCTACCGGAAGAGAAAGTAGGTAGAAATCTTGACAATGTAGGCGTTGGCAGAGAGTTCATGAACAAAAACCAAACTGATGAGAAATACTTCAAAGAATCAACAATTTGTATCTCCTCTTATTGAAAAGTTTTTGCACATCAAAAGAAGTCACCAACAAGGTAAAAAGAAAATCCACAAATTGGGATAAAATTTTAGCAAACTGCCCCTCAGACAAAAGATTTCTATTTAGAACATGTAAAAAAATTTTTAAAAATCGGGCCCCCAAAATTCGAAGGCCCAATCCAAAAATAGGCATCTGAAATGAATACACACTTCTCAGATGAAAAAATACTAATGGCAAATAAATACATGAAAAAATGTTGAACATCATTGATCATTCAAGAAATTTAAATTAAAACAACACTGAGATTCCATGTCACCCCAGGAAGAATGGTTATCATCAAGAAATCAACCAATAACAAATGCTGGAGGGGCTGTGGGGGAAAAGGAACACTTCTCCACTACTGGTAGGAATGTATACTGGTGAAATGACTGTGAAAATCATTGTGGAGATTCCTCACAAAACTAGGATTAGAAGTCCCATTTAACCCAGCTATCTCCTCTCTGGGTAATTTTCCAGAAAAATTGAAAACATCATACCACAGTGATATATGTGCACCCATGTTTACAGCAGCACAATTTGTCATAGCTAAATCTTGGAAACAACCCAAATGCCCATCAATGGGGGAATGGATAAAAAAGATGTGGTATTTTTATACAATGGAGTATTACTCAGCTATAAAAAGATAAACTCAAGGCTTTTATAGCTCAGTGGATGCAACAAGAGACCATACTCATAAGTGAAATAAATCAGACCCACATGTGTAAACAGCATATTGTCCCCTTAGTGTAAGAACCTGAAGAATAAATAAAACCCGAAAAGTACAATAGATTTGTTGAAAGGAAAAGAAATTGCTCAATGGAAAGGAACAACTGGGATGAGAGAAAAAAGAAAAGAAAGCAAGGAAGCAAAAAAAAAATATATGCATATGCAAGGATAGTTGGGATAATTGTACTGCTGATATTTATTGGTTTATGGAAAGGAACAGTTAATACTTAAATTTTTGACCAATTTTGCATGCTTATATCTGATCATCTGAACAACTGAATTGAAGACAACAATATGCAATATAACAACCATTGTTGAATTCCTATCATCTTGTTTAGTGAAGCTCTGTAAGGTTTCCAATTTTTTAAATTAGTTTTTATTCTCTTCAGTTGTTTCATCTATCTTGCATTCTTATATCTGGTAATCTGAGCAACTTCACTGAAGATAACAGTATGTAATATAACAACCATTGTTAATTGCTATCATGTTGTTTTGAAATTCTGTATCATTTTTATTGTTTTTGTGTTGTTTTCCTTTTGTCTTTGTTGTTATTTTGTTATTTTTTCTTTTTAAAATAAAAATGTAAGATAGGCTATCATCTTAATTTTTATTTCATCATATAGTATTTTTAGAAACAGAATGAGGATGATATTTATATTTGAAGGACAGCAAAATATCTGCATTTATTCTTAAAGGTAAATGTTTATTCCTACCCCTACCTATTTAAAAAAACACAAAATAGTCATCTCCTATTCAAACCTTTGTTTCCTAGACCAAATACAAAGATGTATTTCTTAATAAGGCAATACATGAGGTGGGTTCTGGAGCCCTATTAATTCAATGAATGTGTATCAACTGTGTAGCCTCCAGTAAATCACATAATAAGAACTCAAAAAATGCTTGCTACAACTACATATTTATTTATATGGCTATTTTGGGCATGCGGACCAATTCCCACACTCTATTCGTAAAGACCAAGAAGATAAGGATCTGTCCCCGATAAATTTTCTTTTATTAATCAGGATACTTCATCTATGATTACCAAAATCATCTGACCCAAAAAGACTCTAATAGATTTTAATAGTGTAATGGTGTATAATCATAAAAGACCTAGGGAAATTTTATTCCATATTGTTGCTATATAACTTCATATCTTCATCTTTAGGGAAAAAAAGAAAAGGAAAGTGCTTATGGAATCCCTACCATATCCCAAGCACTGTGTAAGATTGTGGAATACAAAATAAGCAAATACAAAATATCATCTCCACCTCCATGTAGGAAAAAAGAAAAGTTTGAATCAAAAACATTGCACAAAACAAATATAAAATTTCAACTGTTAATAAATCACCTAAAAAAGAACTTAGTGCTATAAGACAATAACTTTAAGAGAAAGAACAAATTATTACTTCTGAGGAAGTAATAACTGAGCTGAAGACAGAATAGAGTTTGATTAAAAGTGTGAGCAACAGTGTTCTAAGTAGAGGGCACTATGTGTGGACAAGAGGGAATTTTACAATTTTATGGGCCAAAAAGAAAGTAGATGAGGTGGGGCTAGAGGAGTGGGTGGAAGGACATCAGACTGGGAAGCCAAGTGTTCAATCCATATTACAGTTTCTTTCCATACATTCAGAATGAAAGAAAACCATTGGAGTATTTGATGCATGGATAAGCGTTGGTTTTAAGAAAAAAAATCTGAGGATATGATCCGATATGAAACTTCCTGTGAAGTTTACAGAGGGAAGGCCTGATTGTGGAGAAGCCAGTTAGGGGGCTGTAGCTGACCATCAAAAGAGAGAATGTGGAAGCTTGGCTTAAGGCACTTGAGCTAGAGATTTTGCAAGTAATGGAAGAAAGAGCTTGGTTTTCATAAACATTCTCCCTAGTCATTATGCAGGCACACTTTTATATACTTTTCTTTTGAATCATTCTAAAGAATTCAAATAAAGGTCAATGGTGAGTAAAAGAATTCCATACACATTTGAATTCATGCGGGATCAGTCAAAATGTCAATTTCTAAGTAATCAGTATGATTTTCCTTGAGGTGAAAGTCCTCCTTGGGTATTACTAAAACTACACTGAAAATGAACTAAAGGAAACAATTTCCACTGAAACAGTTTCTGTTATGAAAGTGCCGTAAGTAAATAATCACTTATGAGAAATTAGATTGCAAAGTACTAATACTTTTTAGTTCAACCTGAAAAAAGGAAAACACATGCAGGAACTTCAGAGTCCTAAGAAACAGATCCCATAATAACACTTTTGAAATAACCAATGACACTATTTTTGGAATCTGACAGGTGAATAGCTGCTGCCTCCGGCAGAGCATCTCCCATATTCCGGCTACTAACAACCAGCTTTTATATGTAATAGCCAAGGATTCTTCCTGTTATACTCATAGCAACTAAAGGAATCCAAACATGCACACATGAGCATGCAAGCACACACGTGCACACACACACCTGAAGTAAATCCACACATTTTATAATATTAAGCAGAAAAACAAAATTAATAGCACAAAATGTGGCTTCTTCACACAAAACAGACATGCAGAAACATCCATTATAATTTTCTTTCAGACAAATGTATATCTCCTCTAAGAGAGAGAGAGAGAGAGAGAGGGAGAGAGAGAGAGAGAGGGAGAGAGAGAGAGAGAGAGATCTTTGGCAGCCTGGTTCTCCCTGAGTAGAAAGAAGTGAGACATTAATTTAGATCATTGTACACATTTAAAAGTTACCACACTGCAGGGATTTCCAATTACATAATGCAGAATAAGAGCTCTGCTTGGGTGCCACTTGGCTGCCAGCATCCATGGGTGAGCTGTGTAACACTCTTCTGTCATATGGCTCATGTGAGAAAGGAATTCCGCTGTTGCAAGAAGTGGCACTCAACTTGGAGACCTTCCCAGTTACACAAAAGAGCATAATTTCACATTATCCCCGGGCATACTGTCTAGAATAAGTGTAGGATAACTTCATGTGTAAATTATGTACACAGTTTTACTAATGAAAGACACAGAGACTATTTTCGGTGGTGGTAGTGCAGAAAACCAACCCCAACTTCTCTCATTTTTATAAAATGATACCTGAGCCATCTGTACTAGTCAACAGAGACTGTGAGGGAGGGTCAGACGTACATGGGGTAATTGCATCGCGATTATCTATAGATCAGGACTGAAGCTGGCAAGGAATGTCAAAAGGGTACAGAATTACCAACTGCCTTGGAACTGGCTTTTTTTCCCCCCACTATTTTGGTTTTAAGATCACATTGTTAATCTGGCATTGTTCTCAGTCTTCCACCAGGAAAGACATTCTTTTGTACTGTATTTTACTTTTTCTGTGTATGATGGCACTCTTGCAAAAGACAGGAAGAAAAGGAAGAATGAATATTTCCAAGATATTTATGATCTATTTGGTGACAAAATCCCACACATAGTACACACATATTCATTTCTCCTAGAAGTTCACAACTGTTTTGGTAAGAATCAAACAGATTCTTGGAGGATTTCTTTTTAGTTTATTAAATTCAGGTGTTGTACGCCAATTAAAAATGGAAAAGAGGTTAAGTACAATGATAATACCTCTTGAACACTTGCTATGTATACACCTTTCACACACCAAATCCTCCTGACCCCCTTATTATTATATTTTAACCCTTATTTTAAAGATGAGGACATTGAAGTTTACACAAGGTAAGCATCTTCCACAACATCACAAATCCAATGAGTGATCACACAGCCCTCTCTCTACTCTTTTTCCATACTGCTCAACTTTAATATTCATTCAACTTCAGCACTTAGACACTAGTGCCTCAGGACTTTTCTGTTTAAATAATTTTATTCTGTGATTTGGAAATTTCTGTTTAATAAATTCTCATTTTCTCTCTTTTTGATGACCTTAGTTAGCCAAGTCTTTTGTGGATTATTTCTTCTACTGTAGTTGAAAACATAGCATGTCATTATTACATCCTTAAATTATTCTCCTGCTTTCATAGTAAAAATTATGTGCTGAGCACCTGTTAAATGCCCACCATTGTACTGTGTGTTTTATGAGCAAAGATGTGGTCTTTGCCTTATAATTACAGGAAAACCAGAATTAATAAACAAAATAAAGATCTAATGCTTACATTCATTGTGGGTATTTGGTGCATGTACATGACACATCTTAAATCTTAATTCTCCCTTCCCTTCTCTTCCCTCTCTTGGTCTCCTGGACTGCTTCCTTTTTGTGAAAGATCTACCTTCCTATTTCCTTCTATAAATCCTCTATTTTGCTCTTTATTTGTACTTTGAATGTAAATATTTTATGTTGTGTGTATGATCAAAATAATAACAATAATGAAATGGGAAAGAGATTTAGAGAAAGGGAGGGAGGTGGGTATGGAAAGAAAGGAGATCAAAAATAGAATCAAGAAAAATTATGTACATGTACTTACTTCCTAAGATGAATGTAAACATCTAATACTGTAAACATGAACTGATAAAATAAAATAATAAAAATAAATACAAAAGTAAAATAAAGATCTACTGACTGATGTGGTAGAGAGTATAGGGTACTAAGGAAGCACATGCCAGCAGAGGGCTTAGCTGAGTTCCTGTAGAAGGTGTAATTTGAACTGTTCCCCCAAACTGGCGGAAGAGTCAGATTAGGAATAACTTTGACTTTTCTCACCTCCCAGAATTGGTTTTGGATCTGCAATATTTAACTGACTTTGCATTTTCAGCAGCTTCCAACCATCATATAATTTCCAAATGCAATTGGCCATCCTCTGTCAATCTACAGGATTTACCAACTGCAGCTTCCTGAGGTTCTCTACTGCCTCTAAGCTGCTGCTTCTCCTTCCATCACTGACCACTTGCTGCTACCTTGCTTTCTCCCTATGGTTGCCTTTTCTCTTCACAAGTCTTGCTGGAAAAGGCCAAGAACACATATCATAATCGACAAATAAGTGCCTTTATAGTATTTAAGATATTAAATCTGTATCAAATTTGTGAACAGTTTTAGAGGAGGTAATCTCCACATTTCAAATTTGTGAACAGTTTTAGAGGAGGTAATCTCTACATTTCAAAAGATAGGTAACCATGCAGCAAACTTACAAATAAATACAAAAGCTGATGTTGGCTCAACAGCTGTGCTTTATTGATTCTAAATATAAGAGGAGACCCAGGTTGGCCATCGGCTGGCTAATATTATCTCCTAAATATTAGAAATGTCTCTGAAGTAATAGTCACTGTATTGCTCTAAATATTCCTTATAAATATTTGGAAAAGACTGAAACAATTCTAGATTATTCGGTAATAGGACTATCTAGATCTTCACTCTGTTTTCTGATTCTTTCTTCTCTCAATATCGCCCTCTTACAACCAGCATATACATGTTCAGTTTATTTTCTGATTTTGTCCTCAGGAAAGGATCTAACTAATTAAAGTTAAAAGCCTGAGAATAATAGCTCCTAAACTAAAGAGATTATTCTCTAATCAAGGTATTTTGGAATTAAAAATAAAGTATCAGTGATAGTTTTTCTAGTTTTAGGAAATCTGAATTTTAACTCAGTTATTAACTTCATTCAGTCAACAAGGTATTAAATGCTTGCTTGTGACAGGTAACATTGTTAGGTATATAAAAGTGATGAAAAACATGGTTCTTCCACAGATCATCCAGTTTAAAACCAATAAAGTGACAGATATAAAATATATAAACAACTATGTGATTGCAAAAATAATTGTGAAATGAACAAGTTTCATGAAGGTAATACACAGATACTAGGTTGGAAAAATATGAAAGTCATAGTTAAATGGGGTAGTCAATGAAAGCTTGTCTGGAGAGGTGTACTTGCATCAAGACTTGAAAAATAAAGAGGCCCCATCCACTGCCCACAACCATCATGGAAGCCTTAGTGAGCTTCAGTGAGCCATGACAGAGGAGAGAGACCCTGCCTACCATCCCTGTGCCATCATGAAACCATCTGTCTGGAAGAATCCAGGTGCCTGGCCCATCCCTCTACAGCACAGAATGGGAAGTCAGCTCGAGAAATACGTAGGACTTGGCAACCAGCTCATCCAGAGGAAGACAGGGTAAATCCACTCTAACAAGGGCAAACACTTTGCATACAAACTCCTAATTTATGATTGATTATGTTATACAACTATAGACTTTGCCACTATGGTCTAAAGTACAAAATTAATAGTTATCACAGTTTGTCAGTTTCTAAATTGTGCTTCATGCTATCATTATTGCTAACTATACTACTGTAGCTAGCATGTCACATCTGTGGTAATCAGTTGTTCACTTTGTGTAACAATATTGGGAAGCTCTGGGGTAATAACCTCACCATACCCTACACCAAAAGACTGGGAACAGAGGCAAACAGAAACAAACATTCCACTCTCAATTAATTGGGAAGGTAGGACCTAGGGACAGACACAAACCAACAATCTCCTACACAAAGAAGATATTCCTGAAGAGCAGACTTTTCCTAAAAGGCCTTGATAATAATGATATAGGTACCAACTAAAAAAACTCACAAGGATCATTACAGAAAACAAAACAAAAATTTTTTTTGAAATATAAAATGTCACAATGAAGGAGCAAAATGCAATCTAAAACCTCCAGCCTACCCAGAATGAGTCCAGAGGACATTGACATAGAAGAAATTGAAAGTCACACACCTGAAATATCTAAAATGATAGCAACTGAAGTAAAGAAACAATCCCAGGAAGCTACAGAAGAAGTTAGAGCAGAAATAATCTCTCAAGTAAAAAAAGAAATGCCAACCATAATGAAAGAATTGCTCAGTATATCTAAAGGAAACATAAATTTAAAAAAGAGAAGCATAGGAAAATGATGGAAACTTTGAATAAACAATATAGGAAAAATTAGAATGCATGAAAAAGATTCAAACAGATATCTAGGAAATTAAAAATTCCATTCAAAGCTGGCAAAACTGGTTGAATGAGACTTAAGATAGACTTTCAAACCTTGAAGATAGGATTACAGCTAGCAATCATGAAAGGAAAAATTGCTTAAAAATAACAAGGAAACAGGAAATAACAATCCAACAGCTGTACATTAATACAAAGAAACCAATATAAGACTGATACGTGTCAACAAAAAAAGCAGAAGTCAGCACAAATGACATAAGATTTTGCAGAAGTAATAGCAGAACATTTCATAAGCATGGGAAAAGAATCTGACATACAGGTAAGTAAGGCATGTAGAAGCCCAATTAGCCATAACCAATAAATTTACTCTCAGATATCTAATAATCAAGATTGCAGAAATTCAGCACAAGAACAGACTATTAAAAGCTGTTAGAGAAAAGAAACAGATCACCTATGACGGAAAACCCTCAGAATCACAGCAGACTTCTCAACACAGTCAGGTCAAGAAGAGGCTGGTGTCAAGCATTTCAAGTCCTGAAAGAAAACCACTTCCAACCCAGACTGATGTACCCTGTAAAACTATCTTTCAAAATTAATGGAGATATAAGATACTTCCATGACAAACAACAACTGAAGAACCAACCCTACAAAGAGTACTGAAAGATATACCAGAAAGAGATAAAAATGACCACAATTTCAAGAACAACAACAGTAAGAACCAAGCAATTAAACAGAAGGGAAAAGTAGCAAACCAACAGCAGGAAAATAACCTGACAGAGATAAGCCAATACATAGCAATTATAACCATTAATATAAATTGCCTTAATTCACCAAACAAAAGAAACAGACTCAAAGAGAGGATCAAGAAACAAAATCCTACAATATGCTGTATACAAGAAACACATTTAACTCAAAAGGAAATTCATAGACTGAAAGTCAAAGGATGGAAAACAACACTCCATGTGATAGGAACTCAGAAAAAAGCAGAGGAAAACATTCTGTTTGCAGACAATGTAAACTTCAAACCAAGAATGATCAAAAGACCTAAAGGTCACTACATACTTGTTAGGGGAAAACTGCAAGAGGAAGAGATAACAATCATAAATATATATGCACAAAATCTGGGAGCACCCAATTATAAAAGACAAATATTAACAGACATCAAATAAGCAAAAACATAATCTTAATGGGGGGAGCTTTACACCCCACTGTCAGAAAGAGATAGATCAACTAGACAAAGATCAGCAAAGAAATCGGAGAACTGAACCAAACTTGTAAACAAATGAACTTAGTAGATGTTTACAGAGTGTTCCACCCTACAATAGAAGAATACACATTTTTCTCAGCTGCACACAGTATGTTTTCCAAAACCATATACTAGTGCATAGAACATGCTTAAGTAAATTCAAAGGAATTGAAATTATCCCATGCATATTTTCTGACCATAGTGGAATGAAATTGGAAACTATTAACATAAAAAAACCCACAAAAACTCCACAAACACATGGAAATTAAGTAACACTATTCTGAACAACCAATGGGTCACAGATGAAATCAAAGAAGAAATTAAAGAATGTCTGTAATCAAACAAAAGTGCAAATACAACTTATTGACTATGTAGGACACAATGAAAGCATTTCTCACAGGGGAATTTATAGTAGTGAATTCTCACATCAAGAAAACATAATGAGTACAAGAAAACAATCTAATGCTGCTCCTCAAGCTTCTAGAAAAAGAAGAGCAAGTCAGGCCTAACGCCCAAAGAAAGAAAGAAATTATAAAGAGCAGAGCAGAAATTAAGGCAACAGAGGCTAAGAAAACAATAAAAAATTAATGAATTGAAGAGTTGGTTCTTTGAAAATAAATAAATAAAATTGATAAATCCCTAGCCAACCTTATCAAAAAAAGGAAAGAAAAAACTCAAATTCATGCAATAAAGAGTGAAAAGGATGAAATCAATATAGACCATGTGGGAATTCAGGAGACTATCAATACCTACTTTGAAAATCTTTACTTGCATAGGATGGAAAACAAAGAAGAAATGGAAAGATTCCTAGAAACACATGAATTACCAAATCTGAATCAAGATGATATAAAAATTTTGAATAACCCAGTATCAGTCAATGAAATTGAAAGTAGAATTAAAAACTTACCAACAAAGAAATACCCAGGTCCTGGTGGATTCACAGCTGAATTCTACAAGAAAATTAGAGAAGATTTAATGCCAATATTCCCCAAACTCTTAAATGAAATTAAAAGGGAAGGAATTCTCCCTAACTCATTCCTGGAGGCAAGTATTACCCTGATACCAAAGCCAGAGAAAGACCCAACTAAAAAGCAAACTACAGGCCAATCTCACTAATGAACACAGATGCAAAAATCCTCAACAAAATACTAGCAAACAGAATTCAGCAAATCATCAAGAAGGTTATACACCACAACCAAGTGGGATTTATCCCAGGAATACAGGGATGGTTTAATATACACAAATCAATAAATGTAATATACCGTATCAACAGAGCCAAAGACAAAAATCATATGATCATCTCAATACATTCAGAGAAAGCTTTTGATAAAGTCCAACACTCATTTATGATAAAACCCTACAAAAAATTGGAATAGACTGTCTTTATCTCAATCTGATAAAAGCCATCTATGACAAACCAGCAGCCAGCATCATACTAACTGGACAAAAACGGAAAGCTTTCACTTTAAAATCAGGAACAAGACAAGGAGGTTCACTACCACCAACACTATTTAATATACTACAAAGCTACTGTGATAAAATCATCATGATACTGGCAAAAAAAAAAAAAAAAGATCTAAGGGTCAGTTGAACAGATTAGAAGGTACAGACACAACTACAAACACATTTAGCCACCATATCTTTGACAAAGGGACCAAACATATTCACTGGAGGAAATATAGCCTCTTTAATAAATGGTGCTGAAAGAACTGGCTTTCCACATGCCAAAGACTAAAACTAGACTCATGTCTATCCCCATGCACCAAACTAAAGTCAAAATGGATTAAAGATCTAAGTATTACAGCAGAAACACTAAATCTCCTGGAAGAGAAAGTAAGTAGAAATCTTGACAACATAGGGATAGACATAGAGTTCATGAACAAAAACCAAACTGCATGAGAAACACTTTAAAGAATCAAGAACTTGGATCTCATCTTCTTAAAAAGTTTTTACACATCAAAGGAAGTCACCAACAGAGTGAAAAGAAATCCCACAAATTGGGAAAAACTTTTAGCCAACTGTCCCTCAAAGGACTTCTATCTAGAACATACAAAGAATTTAAAAAATATCAGGCCCCCAAAATTCAAAGACCCAATCCAAAAATGGACATCTGAGATTAATACACACTTTTCAGATGAAGAATTATTAATGGCAAATAAATATATGAAAAAATATTCAACATCATTGGTCATTCAAGAAATGTAAATTAAAACAACACTGAGATTCCATCTCACCAGAGAAAGAATGATTATCATCAAAAAATCAATCAATGACAAATGTTGGTGGGGCTGTGGGGAAAGAGGAACCTTTTCCACTGTTTGTGGGTATGCAGACTGATACAACCACTATGGAAATCAGTGTGGAGATTTCTCACAAAACTAGAATTAGAGGTCCTACTTGATCAAGCTATTTCCCTTTTGGGTATTTTCCCAGATGAGTTAAAAACATTATACCACAGTGGTATATGTGGAGCCGTGTTTATAGCAGCACAATTTGTAATAGCTAATTCGTGGAAACAACCTAAATGTCTGTCAACCAAGGAATGGATCAAAAAGATGTGGTATTTTTATACAATGAATATTACTCAGCTATAAAGAAAGATAAACTTGAGACTTTTATAGGTAAATGGATGCAAGTAGAGATCATACTATTAAGTGAAATAAATCAGACTCACATGTGTAAACATTGTATTGTCTCCCTAGTGTAAGAAACTGAAAGACTAACTAAGATCCAAATGGAACAATAGATATTGTGAAAGGGAAAAAAAACTTCCTAAAAAGAAAGAACAACTGGAATGGGGGAAAGGAGAAAAGAAGGAAGAAATATGTATATATATGATAGCTAATATAATTGTACTACTAATTTCTAATAGTTCACTGAAAGGAACAGTTAGTGTTTATATTGTTTGATCAATCTTACATGACTATATCTGGTAATCTCAGCAACTACTTTAAAGATAGCAATACACAATATAATAACAATTGTTAATTTCCTATCATCTTGTTTTGAAATTCTGTATCATTTTTATGGTTTTTAAAATTCTCTTTAAAATACAAAAAGAAAAAAGAAAAAAGGCTTGCACATTGATCTCTTCTAGGTATTCTAGTATAAAAGCATTTCTGAAAAACTTAAGAAATTCATTAATTAATGTTATATATTATTCCTGGATGGTAAAGGTGTATTGAAATAAAAATATAGGTAAGGGATGTACTGTGAGTACATCATAGAGTTATAAATGTGGTATAATTTTATCTGGGGAGTGGAAAAAGAAGGGTATTTTTAAAGGCCTTTACTTCTATCTGAGTATATTTAAAATTTACCATTTATTGTGAAGAAAAACTCTACAACAGGAACATTTGTTAATTTTGGATGACAGACACCCAGGTGTTTGTTACACAGATGTTAGAGTTAGTAAAGAAAGATATTATTTACATTTCTATAAACTCAAGTAGAGACATGGAAGATGTAAAAATGACAAAACAAAACTCAGAGATGAAAAACTTAGTGTTGGAGATATTTTTTAAATACACTAAATCTGATGAACAGCAAATTAGTCATTACAGAGAATACATTGTACCTAAAAACAAGGTAATAGGAAATATCAAAAAAGAAATGATGGAAGAAAAGATTAAAACAATAGAGATTCACTGAGATAATTTTAAAAATCACAGGGAAGTAGAAAGAACTCATAGCCAAAACAACTTTTAAAAAAGCTGAAGATTAACACTCCCTGATTTCAAGATAAGTATAATCAAGGTAGTGTGGTTTTGGCATGAAAATAAGTAAACAGACTAATGAAGAAGAGAGAAACTGACCTATATGTTTATAGACAACTTGTTTTGACAAATGTAAAAAGGTAATTCAGTTGAGAAAAGATTATCTTTTAAAAAATAATTCTGGAATAATTGTAAGTGTACATACAGAAAAAGAAACATTAATACTTACCTCATGCCATAAACAGAAATTAATTCAAAATGAACCCTACACCTAAACATAGAATATAAAGCTATCAAATTTTTGGAAGAAAGTATAGTGAAAATCTTTGTGGTCCTGATGAGGCAAATGATTTTTTAAATAGGACACCAAAAGCACAAAGCAGGAAATATAAAATTGGTCAGTTATGCGTCATCAAAATTGAAGATGCTTGCTTGTTAAAAGACAGTGAAAACACAAACCAAAGACTAGGAGAAAATATTTGCAAACCCTATATAGGTTAATGCAGAAAAAATATTACATATTTGCAGAATTCAATATGAAGAAAACACTCAGTTTAATAATGGACAGAAGATCACAAAATACACTCAGCATCATTTCTTACTAGGGATATACAAATTAAAGCCACACAGATAACACTATACATGTAGTAGAATTAAAATTTAAATACTAACCATACAAATGTTGACAAGGATGGGGAAGCTCAATGCGTCTACACTGCTGATATGGGAATGAAAAATGGTGCCACCATGCTGGAAAAAGTTTGGCAGCTTCCTACCACATGATCCGACCATTGTGTTCCTAGGGGTTTTCCCAAAATAAATCAAAGCACATGTCATACACAAATGATCATATCAGCTTTATTTGTAATAGGTCAAACTAGAAACAACACATTCACCAACTTGTGAATGAATAGAAAAAATGACACATTTATAAAATGGAATACTCTGCTCATCAATCAAAAAGGATGAATTGCATATGCATGAAACAATATGGGTGAATCTCAGAATAATTAGGTTTGGTGAGAAAATGAAACAGACAATATTAAAAAATATTTCAAATGACAGTTTCAGTTAACCTTATTGATTTGCATTTTGTCATCTAAAGCTACAATTCTGAGAGCTTTTAAGTATTACATGAACATTCTTTTTATTACATAAAATCATCCCATGTACATAAAATTTTAGAATATATAAGCTAATGTACAATGACATAAAGCAGCTTTTGGTTGCCTAGGATCTTGTGAAGGGCCAGAAAGAATGGGAGAGATTACAGAAGATACTAAGAGACTTGAGGGGTCATTATGCACATGATTTTGTTTGTGGTGATAGTTTCATAGGGAAACACACGGCAAAACTTACCAGTTATGCACTTTTTTTGAAAATGGACGCAACTAGAGACCACACTCATAAGTGAAATAAATCAGACCCACATTTGTAAAGACCGTATTGTCTCCCTAGTGTAAGAACCTGAAAGAGTGAATAAAATCTAGGAAGTACAATAGACACTGTGAAAGGGAAGGAAACTGCTCGAAAGGAAAGAACAACTGGGATGAGGGAAAAGAGAAAAGAAGGAAGGCGGAAAAAAATATATATGTATACACAGGATAACTAACATTGTTGTACTACTGACTTTTATTCCTCTATTGAAAGGAACAGTTTATGTTTAAGTGTATGATCAATCTTACATGTCTGTATTTGTTTATCTGAGTATTCAAATTGAAGATATCAATACATAATACAATAACCATGGTTAATTTCCTATCACCTTGTCTGAGATTCTGTATTGCTTGTATTGTTTTTGTGCTATTTTCTAAATGTATGTGTGTTTGTTAAGATTTTTTGTTCCTTTATCTTTAAAATAAAAAATTTAAAAAACAATTATGCATTTTAAATATATGCAGCATATTATAGGTTAATTATTCCTCCATTAAGCTTTTAGAAGAGACAAAGATAAGAAGCAGAAGGGAGAGGAGGAAGAAGCCACTACAGTTTAGAGAAGTTGTGCTTGCTGGAAATACAACTTTGGTCATCATTATTGTACAGAAAGTACTTTAAACCTGAGGAATGAATGAAGCCACCTACAGAAATATTAGTCTGAAAAGAAAGGGCGGGGCTAGGATACAGCCTTAAAAAACACTAAAATGTAGAAGTTTAAGACAGAGAGTCATGACTAATTTTCATTTTCCTTGAGTTGTTTAAAACTAATAACAAATTTGTAGCATCTAATCACCATTTTGCTCATTGTAGTTGTACAAGCAGGACTACAAATCCACTTCCAATGGTTGTAACTTGACAATTTTTGTAACTTTTTATACGTACAGTTATTCCTAAATCCAGAGCATTTAACATTGCTATTGATTTTAATTTACAGAAGTTGTCTTTTTTCTCAGTGTCAGTATTTATAATGGTTTCATTCAAGATTATCGTAGTAAATGAGTTTGAGTCATGAGTTTGTATCATTTATATCCGATTTATGTGAAAGATTTTCCAGTCAATAATTTCATTAAAAGTTAAGAGAAATTTGCTTTTGTGACTTTGTGACAGTAAGACTTATTCTTCCATGAGCAGGATACACATGAATGAAACATTTCCAAATCCTCTGGATTCCCTAACCACTAAAATGGACTTCACTGCATTTGGACCCTGCCCAAAGAAGTTTACAGCTCAAAGGGTCAGCTATTTAAATTGGTTTTATCTACAACAGGAAAGTGTCACAAATGCTAGGAGTAGGGATTTTCTGTGTTTCGGTGCAGTTTCAGCTCCGCAGGATATTCAGTACAAGATTAATGTAAAATGAGCCCTGGCTCCAGACCAAGTGAGTTCATACCCTTTCTGATATTTTACCCTCCAGAGCCGGTTCCCACAGATTTTATGGACTGCTCAGTGACTGACAACCACAAATTGATGCATGTTTTTCTGCAAAATACCCCTCTAGTAAATTTGTTAAAATTTGGAATGGATCGTCTGGTTATTACTTTATTTGGTAAAGCTTGCGATTTGCTAACAGATTTGTTTATTGTTGAATAGACGTGCCTCGTAAACCGGGAAGCATTATATATTTTCTTGACCTGAGTCACCTAGGTCCAGCAGGAGTTAGCCAAGAAACTGAGGTAGGCAAGTGTGTTTTACATGCTCCCCGAGAGAGGATAGTCTTTATTTTGTGGAAATGCAAACGTTTACGGAAACATTTGGTTTTGGGGCCACAAGAGGCAGCGTGAATCCACTGAGCAAGAGAAAGGGGCACATTGGATTTGTCCATGTTTGGAAATGAAATTACAGCTGTGATATAAATACTATGTGGGTTCAATATGAAATGTTTCTGTAACATGCAGGAGCTTTCAGGGTTCTAGCTTTATGATGAAAAACTAGAGGCACACAAAATTAATTGATAGCTACTTGAAATAATTTTAGTTTAAGCACAAAATCCTGCCTACTTTTGAACGCTAATCAGCATAATTTAGAATGTACTATCTTATAAAGAGCAATTAAAATAAATAAAATTATTTATTTATAGTTTCGTTTATGTAGATATATAGATTATATATGCTATGCATATATAATCTATATATCTATGTAGTTTGCATTTGGTAAAGAAAAACGTGTACGGATGTAGACAGAAAGAGAATCCAAAAGACAATAATATGAAGAGATGGTACAAAAATTAGCATTTATTCAAATTCATTTAGTATATTGCATAACTAATATGTAAGCCATAAGATAAACGTGTTAAAAGTTTTACTAATAACAGATTTCATGGTATAATTTTTTTAAATGCATAGTTTTAAAGATTTCTTATTCACATATAAAAATACTTGCATGTTGTTTATTATATTTCTAGTAACATAACTGTTTCTTAGTTTTTTTAGTTTTTTGGTCATTTTTATCACTGTAAACATTTAGCAAGCTCTTCAAGAGAAATGATTTTTATAACTGTTCTTCTCAGCATATTGCCATGTCTAAAAAGTAACAGATAACATCAATATACATGTACAGTCATTTTATTGTTTTGTATTATTTTGTTTTTGTCTTCAGTGCTGTTATTTGGTTATTGTTTTTTCTTTTTAAAATAAAAAAGAAAGACATTCTATTCAGTAATATATGAAAGAGCTTTACTACAAATGAATTTTAACATGAGAATAGAAAATTATAAATTTTAGTGGAGTGACTACAAGTATGAAGTTGATGGATCAATGACATTTATAAAGAGCATTGTTTTAAACAGTTGTCCTTCGATAAACCTCTGAGCATAGAGGTGAGTGGCACATTTATGACGTGGTCATTTGAATTACTGACAGGTTATCCACGGGATAATCTTAGGTATCTAGGATGAAAGGTCATACATATTGTAGTCGATACCTTTCCCACTTCTACATTTCTCTGGTTTTTTTTTTGTCTCCTAATAGGATTGAAGCAAATTATTTGTATGTTAAGTTTCAAGATTTTTAAAAAGATGTTAGATTTTACTATTAAAACCCTAGGGTGCTGGACAACCTTCTCTGTAGAAACTCTCTTGGCAAGAGTTACTGAGCTGATGTCTAATATCTATACTGACTTTTGTCAGAACACAACTGGAATTACTATTGCATATTAAAAATGAAAGCTAACATTTCTTAGCTTATCAACAGGTGCAAACTTTCCCCATGATTCTAACCAGGGCTGCATGGCTCAGGAAGTCTAATTTTGAAAAGTTTAGTCACACACACACAATCATTTTGCAAAGGAGTTAACATAAAGCAATAGACAGTGAAAGGTCATTTATGATTCTGATTTTCCCTTCTTTATCTACTGTTGATTCCTTTCTATATTGGTTTAAAAAATAAAAGTAAAAAGATAGTGAAAAGATTATTTAAACTTCCTTATTTATTTATATATTTGTTTTGAGCTCTATCTGTTCATAAAATCAAAAGACTGGCCCCAAACAAGTGATTGTCAACACCCAACATTTATCATGAAAGAAAACAATTACAAACCACTGGAATTTGTTGCTATTTGGTGATTATTAAGCATGTGTGTTAGAAATTTAGAATTCTTTTAAGTGGCATTTAAACTATGACTTTCTCCTACTTCTCTTTCTTCACTTTATGTACAGTTTTGTTGTTTTTTTTTGTTTTTTTGTTTTTTTTTTTTTTCAGAAAAGAAAAGAATTTGGTTTTATAAATACATGTTGATGGAGGAAACTGTTCAAAGAAAACTGAAAGCTCGGGGCTGGGGATTTAGCTCAGTGACAAAGCGCCTGCCTGGCAAGCGCAAGGTCGTGAGTTCGGTTCCCGGTACCGGAGAAAAAACCAAAAAAA
>NW_004955403.1:16100094-16113010 GCF_000276665.1 Chinchilla lanigera
AAAAAAAAAAAAAAAAAAAAAAAAAAAAAAAAAAGAAAACTGAAAGCTCAGAAAAATAGACTTTTGGAATTTGTTTTGACCAGTTTGGGGTCTTAAATGTCTTTTTGTTTCTTATAAAAATGATTTTTAAATTTTATGACATCAAAATGAGTCATGATCCACTTTCTTATTGTAAAGGGATAATTTTTAATTTTCTTTCAAAGTTATACCATGGATATTTATCTTGAAAATAGCAGTAAACTAGAAACCTATCAAAAAAGAAATAGCACATTCCTCTGGTAGCAAAACCACTGTACCTTTTCAAATGAAAGTCACTATGAAATATTTATCTTGCTCTCAGAGAGCTTAAGTTTAGAACTGGTATTCCTAAATTATTGTACTGAAAGTGGAGACAGATGAGTGAAAATTGCCACCAATGGCAACAAACAGAGTTCACAACCCTATATTTAGAGCTTGTGAAACATATAACCAAGGCTAATGAATCTGAAATTTCAAGCAATTAAAAGCTATGACAAAAAAAGACACACATTCTTACCCTAAAATATGGGTTTTCTGGTCATTAACTGTAGTTTTAATTATTCAAACTGTATATTTTGCCTTATTCTTATATTTCTACAACAATGTTGCTTTATTTTCAGTGTTTACCATTTCTAACAATAATGTTTCCCCAAATTTCTCCTGAAGGGTCCCGCAGCGTTCTCTGCATGTATGTGAAGCACATAACCATTGACTTAAAGTTGCCGTTCCCCCAGGCACATCTGCCTTGCTCAGGAATGTTATGCGCCCTACTGAACCACAAAACCCTGAACTGGCTGCCGTCAGTTCTGTAGGCTTTCCTCAGAGCTCCCAAAGGAGAAGGGCAAGGAAAGTATCAAGGCATCCGTGCACGAGAAACAAGGGTAAAGTACATCAGTAAACAGCAATTATCTTCTATCAGAGAATGCAGAGATTGCAAGAGACAGGCAGGGGCAAGACTGAAAGTACAGTGCCTGGAACCTGCGCTTCAGCATGCCAGAGCGTCAGCATGGAATTTCCATGGAGAGAAATGACTGGCGGCCAAATAAATTCCTAAACAAGAGTCAGAGTTTGACACTAAGCTCACTGAGAGTGTGGAGTAGAGATTGATTTGATTGACATTGCTGTGAAATGTATCTAGCAGAAGCAGGTAAAGATGCCCACTGATAGTCATTTATACATCTATCACAGCCAACCTTTAACCCTTGGGTTCCCTTATCCCAAACCTTCCCAACAATCAGCACTCACACTATCCATTTCGCTCGATAGTCAATGCATGCAACCGTGTGAGTATCCATTTTCTATACCCATTTTCGTGTATTCACGAGTAGATACATAGATGATAGGTGGATAGATAGATAGATAGATAGATAGATAGATAGATAAATAGATAGATAGTTATATAATTGTTCAAGACCCCAATATACCCAAATTGTACTTCTTTCTTAGTAAGTTTTGGAAATCTCAGGGATATAGATCTTATTCCATGATCCTCAGTAACTGCATAATACTTCATGTTATTGATTGACAATTTATGTTCCTGGGTGAAAATTCATCCAACCCTTCTCTTAACAATGAGTATTCAGTTTGTTTACATTTTTGGTCATTTGCTTCCATAAATAACCCAGCCTGCAGCAGGTCCTTATTTAATGCCTTTTGTGTACCTGTTCAACTCTAGGAATGGGGCAGCAAACAAAACAAAGCTTCTGTTCTTATAGAACATCTGTTCTAGTGGAAAGGACAGGCAATAATCTAATAAGTAACAATATTATCCTTTGTATGAAGCCAAATAAGGGATAGAAAGTTAGGGATAATTTATTTATTATTTTGATGGGATAGTTAGAAAAGACCTCTTCAAGAAGAGGATGGATCAGGTATCTGAATGACTGGAGGGTGTAAGCCACGAGGAGGGTTAAGTAAAGGAAAAGCAGGGCTGGGGATTTAGCTCAGCGGCAAAGCACCTGCCTGGCAAGCGCAAGGTCGTGAGTTCAATTCCCGGTACCGGAAAAAAACCGAAAAAAGAAAAAAAAAAAAAAAAAAGTAAAGGAAGAGCAATCAGAAAGAGTGGCAGGCACCAAGGTCCAGAGAGAGGTCCTGAGAGGTCCATGCTAGACTGCTGGAGAACGGATGGGGATGCCATTGTGGAATGGGGATGCCATTGTGGCTGAGGCACAGGAGAGAGAGGCAAGCAATTACCTCAGAAAGGTATCTTGGTCAGGGTCCAGATAATGCAGGGTTAGAAAAAGCCACGATAAACATTCACAGACCTTGGTGGAGAAGTCTTCCCACAACGTTATCACAATTCACACATCTACAAGCAGTCAATGAACATAGGCTGTGTATGAACACAGGCTCCTTTGCAGCCATTTGTCAGCTATTTGAATCTTTTTTAAAAACATATATACTCACAATTTGAAATTAAGAATAAGAAAATATAGCCTCTTTACTGCGGAATTTGGAAACATTTTGCTAGCAGGTTCACAGGGTGAATGGAAAGAGATTTTTTTGCGGTGCTGGGGATCAAACCCAAACCTCATGCATGGCAGGCTCCCACTGAGGAGTATTAAAGTCAGCTAGCAAGAATTGTAAAGAATTCTGGGCCTGAGACCTGGAAGATGAAAACCTAGGGAGGAGCTCAGTGTAGAGAGAAGACCACATTTCCTAAGAATGCATTGGAGAATGGATTCAGTTGTATCAGCTGGACAATAATTTGGCTGGGATTGTGCATAAATCAGAGAAAAAAAATCATGAGTACTAGTTCCAAAGACCTGGTATTTCTATAACTCTACAAGAAGATGATTGGAAATATGGGCAACCTTAGTTTTGATGCGTCCTACTGGCTAAAACCAATCACAAGGCAACATTTTAGAAGAAGCACTCCAATAGGATGGATGGAACCTGGGGTCGTATCCACAGCTTACTAACCATGGGATCTTGGTTAATAACCCCAGCTGAATAATGAGAAAACATTGAGAGAGCCAAAATTGAGGAACATGGTGCAAAATTCCTGAACAGCATACTTCAGTTTCCAATATAAGGAAAACAAGGAAAGGTGGAAAAGTCAAACCCGGACTGGATGTATCTAAGGTGTCATGAAAACTGCATGTAATATGGAGCCTTAGTCTGAAGCCCAAAGGGAAATAAAAAGATATTATTTATTAAGAAAACTGGTGAAATACAAATAAAGTGTGTAGTTTTTTTAAAAGAATAAGAAAATATTTTATATAAAAATATACAAATACAAATATTCTTGTTAGTTTATCATGTCTGTCAAGCTTGGAGAGATGTAGATATAAAATCCACCAATAGAAAACAAGACAGTTTCACAGTGAAAAAAACATCTCAGGTTAAGGAAAAAAGAAACTGGTATAAACGCATGCCCAGTGGCCTCTGGGATAATAGGCATCAGGGTAGAACTGGGAATTTAAAATTGCCTGTATCAACACAGGGCTACTGCACAGGATATCTGCTAAAAGGTCCACTATGCATGAAAATGAAAGACAATTCTCTAGGCTGGAAGGAAATGGTCTTGCAAATGCAGCACCTCGCGGTTTATACGAGGTTTATACATCCCAACAAGCCATCCTAAATTGAAAATGGTGCCCATTCAAAATGTGTTTAATAAGCCTAACCTACCAAGCATCATCGCTCAGCAGTACAGCTCACTACAGGTCTCAGCTCTTTCCCTTCTGACGACACGGCTGACTGGGAGCCACCGCTCACCACCACTGCCCGGAACTCGCGAGAGCATCGTGCCCCACCCTGCTAGCTTTGGAAAAGATCACAATTCATAATTCGTAGCATGGTTCTGACTGAATGCCTATCACTTTCACACGTGGTTACAATTATAAGTTGAACTGTGGCAAGTTGAGGGTCCTCATGCCAAAATTTTGACTTTGACACTGAAAATGTAACAAAGCAACTTAAATCAATAAATATGTGTGAAATGAGTCAAAACCAAAGCAAAAGGAGCCCGTTTTAGTGCTCTTTGTCTCAACTTTTTTCGAAACTTTTGGTTTCATCGTCTTAACTGGGCGTCTTGTGTTCTGCGAGGGTGGAAGAGGACGGAAAGGGAACAGACAGGAGAAGCACAAAGGCCCGAAGGTCAGGGGGAGCAAATCTTTGAAAAATCAGGATCACAAATATCTATTCAAGTCTCGCTGCCTTCTCGTGAAAAAGGCTTAAGGAAGTCTTAAGACTCTAATATTTACAACATAGGAAAAAGCTACTTTACACTGAAACTTGTGGCATTTTTAGATGATTATAAAACACTCATTTAAAACAGCCAGGGCCTGGGAAATAGTTCAGTGGCACAGATGCCTGCCTGGCAAGTGCAAGGTCAATTCCCAGTACAAAAAAGAAAAAAAGAATGAATCAATTATGAACAATATATTGGGCCAGGCATGGTGGCACATGTCTCTAATCCCAGTACTCAGGAAGCTGAGGCAGGAGGATTGTTGTGAGTTCCAGACCAGCCTGGGCTACAAACTGAGCTCAAGGCCAGCCTGAACTGCAGAGCGAGACCCTGTCTCAAATAGACGAAAAATAAAAATAAAAAAATAACACAGCCATATATACTCTGTATTTGCTGAAAAGGAGTCTACGAAAAATCTTAGACATGATATTGATTCCACCTCAACTTCAAAACTCCCATCGGGAAGAAAAAAAGCCAGAGGATGCTGGCTATTATAATAAAGCCTCTATCTCACTGGGATCACTAAATTTTAATTTGTATCTTGGGCTTAAAGAAAATGAAACAAAAAGAAATAAGAAAAAGGCCTTCTAAAAGCCAAGCACTCCATAAAATTTTAGTTGCACTCTCTAGCCATCCTTTGGCTCTTAAAATTCTGATCACCACCCCCCAAATAAAGCATTTCCTGTAGTCTAGACAACAAAATCTGCTTCCATCTCAGAAAAGGCCCTTGGGAACCTAGGATCTGTCCCCTTTCACGCACGCCATATAGGATTCTACATGAGCCGGGGCTGTATGTCGCTTCCCCACACCGGCAGGATCCCCGCGAGGTGGTGCTTCCTATCACGAGCTAACGTCTTCACCAAATTCTGCTTGAAAATACATTTGTTCCTGTTTTCTTTTCACTTACCTTGTGAAGTCTCATCTCCCTGACATTGGCAGTGGCTTTGGGTGTTGGCTAAAGAGAAAGCAGCAAGCAGCAGCAAGGGAGGTGATTTCCTGTGGAGCAGGCAGCTTAGCACAGCTAAGTCCAGGTCAACCTCCAAATACTAAAACCGAGAAGTCAACAATAGGTTAATGTCAGGCAGGTGAACTTCTTCAGTATACGCGCACATAGAGTTGTGATTATTGTCACTGCTGGGTTTTCTTTCACACTTCTGCTTTATGACAAAATATTTTTCCACCTTAACAGAGCCTTTTGTAACAGACACAGTTTTGAAAAAAGGAAGCCCTTTTTCTTTAAAATACACTCAGGAACCCTTATATGCACCCCTGGTAGCAACAGAATAGATATTTTAATACACGGAGGGCTCTAAAGTAAGAGAAATACTTCCTGACATGGAACCTTCAAGTACCCTGTGGGTCTTGCTATATAGCTAGCTTGGACCAGACCAGTAAGGAAAGTGGACCAGGAAAAACATGCACATTGTTTAGCCCTAACCTGTGCTTGTGAATTACATGAAGAAGAAGAAGAAAGAATTATTTGTGATAATAGGATTAAGTGCGTGATGCCGGTGTTAAGGTTGTGTGATTACTAAATTAGTCCGCTGACTGGTTTGACGTAGTTCTGGGTGTGGATAATGGGAAAGCCATGGACAGACTGTAAGGGACAGAAAGAGGGTCGCTGCTGTCTCTTGCTGCTTTGCTGCTTCACCGCTTGCTGCCTTGCTGCCTTCTGTCTGCCATGAGCTGTTGGTGCTCTGCCTTGCCTCTCTGCCATGCCGCCCTGCCTGAGAGCCATCTGACTGTGAGCAGAAACCTCTACCGGCTGAGCTACAATAAACCTTTCCTCCTTAAACTTCGGGTGTCAGGTATTCTGTCTGAGAAATGAGAAAAATAACCAAGACATTAAGATGGGGAAGGTTTACTGAATATAATGATATCTAAAGTTGCATCCAACTATGAAATTCTGTGCATTACAATCTACATTGATAGTCAGAATTTAGAGCCCTTAGATTTGTTTTTCAAAGAGTTTTAATCACTCTAGAAATCTAAACAAAACCCTGTTATCCCTTTGCGTAATGAACTTCTGACTTATTCCTGAGAAAATATGGAGGATGTGACCTAACCTATGAGTTTTTCGTTTGTTTCTTTTTTTGTTTAATGTCAGGACTAGAGGTTTGAAAGCAAGTCTATTCCAGAAAATACATTTAGAACCCAAGAATGTTTTTCCTTCTTAACAATATAACATGTGGAGAATGAGGCATAAAATATAATCTGCTCTCTAGTTTATTCTTTACTATAGATAACAACTAAGTGAGCAAATCAACATATGTAACTTGCCCTATATATATTTACATTTACATATGAAGTTCTGCAATACTGAATTCTGTTTATACACTAGAGACTGTTTGCAGCTATATTTTATTCGGGGAAATCAATGTTCTTGAATGTATTTGCCTAAATATAATGTGGTTATACATTTGCCTGTACCTACAATATTATTATGGTTGGTCCAGTAAGAAGGAACAGAACTTAATTAGCATCTATTTGCAATGTATTTGCAAAATCTCTTTATTTCCTTGGGAAAAAAAAAAAACAACCACTTAACAACACTGATATATCTTACTTCTCAGCACAAATCTTACTTCTACACATAAAAATATTAAACCTCAAAGTGTTCTTCATAATTTAAGCTTTGGTTTTTATTTTCATTTTGAATTGAAGCAAAATTTTCTCACTTACTTTTGTTCAATTTAAATTTTATTCTCTCTACTGAAAACAAATAGTACTTTGTTTTTTTTTTTTCAATAATTCAGTATCTTTCTCTCACCTATAATTATAGATTACAGAAAAGCATGGCTTGTATATATATATCCAACACACATCTGTGTATACAGAGTACAACAATAAAGGTTTTATTGTAATGGAATAAACTTATTAACCACCATTTACATGTAAGAACATGAACCCCTCCAATCTTAAAGTCAGTTGAGTTTGAAAGATACTTTTGTTGCTCTCTGTCAACCTATATAACTTGCTAGAGTATAGCTGACATCTTTATCCATATTATTCAGAAGTAATCTCAGGAAAAAATGTACTCACTTTGAACAAACTATCCAGGAATACTAAATGGGCTCAACACAGGGCAAAATATCATGAAATACACTAATATATTAGTGACATGGTGTAGAACAAAAGAACATCCAGAGTGAGACAGATATAGATTCAAAGCCAAGTTTGGCCTCCTATTAACAGTGTGATTTTTAAAAATATGGCTAATTAGCCTCAGCCACAATGTCTTCGCAGTTAAACAAAGCCTGCCTCTGGAACTGATGTTCGGCCAGTACTCAGAGTCACAGCCACACTGGTTAGGAAATAGTGAAGCACGTCCATACATTGATAAAAGGGCTGCTGCCCACGGCTCGCAGTTCTCACGTCCCATTCCACACCAGTTTCTCCAGATCTGGCCAAACTCTGGAACCAAAGTACTGAAAGCTCATCAACTAGAGGGAGACTTCTAGAAGTTTACTCCAGTATGGCCGTACTGATTGGTCAGTGTCCTTGTCCAAGTGGTTGTTAAATGCTTTTAATATCCACCATACCTATATCATAGAAGGTTCTTTAGGATTTAGTTAAATAGCAATGCCTTCCTTCTAGCAAGCACTTGTGTTCAGTAATACAGACCATCGTATATCCGTGCCCAGGCTCACAACGCTGGTTGTGTCCCCTGTGGCTTATCAGGAAAATCCCTCATTTGATAAGGTCATGGAAGCTTTTCCTCTCCAATTACTTCCTCCTTCCTTAGGTTGCTGGCAAAGCTGAATATATGTTTCTAGTAAAAATGTGTTCCACAGTCTTAAAAATGCAAGAAACACAAACCATCTAAACTAGATCAAAATGTATTATTACACTGAACTTGAATTTTAAGATGACTTGTTTCTTACTTTTATGCCAGTTTCATTAATGAAAGCATGTATAGTTTTTCCGTTTGTATAGTTTGTTGACAAATACAATCTAATGTTCTGTATATAAAATTAGAAAGAAAAAAGATCTGTGTTTCAGCCTCACTCTAAAGCTTTAACCTAAATTTTTATAATGTCTTTGTTTCAGGCAAAGAAAGGTTAGGAAGAAAGGATAAAATAAATTTCCTTTCCCCAAACTGATGACCCCCCTAAAATGGCTAATCTAAAAGTACAAAAATCTAGAACAATATAAATATCTGACTTTGAAAAGACCAAATGTGTAATTAAACAGATGCACTGCATAGTTATCTGTTTTTTTCCCAGGTTTACCTCTCCTCCCTTTTAGTGTGGAATGATAATATAAGCATACATCCCTGTGTATTTCTGCTCATCCCTGCCCCGTGTACACAGATGAGAAGCATTATTCCTGCTGGCCTGATAGAGCACAATTAGTGTAGCATATTAGGTGCAGCCGAGAGTGGATAGCTCACCAATCAGATTTACTATAGACACAGTGGGTGTTGCCTCTTCTAGCAATTTCTGACAGTACTGTTAGGAATTAAATCATGGCATTAGCTGGGCACTATTTGGCTGGGAAAGCCCAGTAGGTCATCAGTTTATGCCCTCACCCTCCAGACAAGTGGCAGGTGGAGCAGCGCTAGCCACTGCTAATGCCATGAGCTGGAGGCTCTGGCCGGTAGAGGAGAATTTACAGGGCTTTGTTTTTTTTAATTCATCAGGCCATATGCTGCCAGGCTCTCATGCAAATAGACAAAATTACAAATAATAAAAAAGAACCAACTGTTTTAGCATTTGGCTGTTTTCTGTCATCATTGCCATCTATGTGAGAGGCCAGTTAATAAAAGAGGGGTCTTGGACTCCCAGTGACATCAACCTAAAGGGATAGACACTTCAACATCCAAGCTTCATTCAAGCCATGTTAAACCTCTGCCCTAGGGTACCTTGATGCCAAGTGTCTATTTGGCTGCAAAGCAGGGGAGCCGGCTGTCCAGCTGGCCTGGAGCTTGGGCGGACGTCTCCAGCACTCCCTGCAGCTGAGGCCCATTGTCCAGTGATGTGAGAAGAGAGGAAAGGTTAAGTTCCACTTAGGCTAGGTTAAGCCGGGCCACAGAGGTGTATCAGATTTGGACATATTTTGGATAAGCAGCTTTACAAATAGAAAAGATTAGCAAATGCATTTTAAAATAACAAGATAATTAGCATTGGTAGGCTGTTTGACAATCTCCAACTCTTTAATATCAAAGACTGCAAGAAAATCTCTCCAAGCAGATTCTAAACACTTCCCAAAATACTTGCATTTAAAATTAAAATGTTGCTAAACTTTCATATCATTCCTGCTATTGCTCTCTTCATAATGATTATCAACTCTCCAGTCTGTACAAGTGGAGAATTTCGCACCCTTGATAGAATTCACACATTTATTTCCCATTTTAGGATAATAAACTTCCAACCAAGAAATGAAGTAGACAGACTCTGAATTCATATCTATTTGCATATATTTAAAATAATTCTTTTTAGAAAAGTGCTTGTGTTCACTTGCACCTCTACCAGGTTACTTTGCAACCATAATTTTCACATCTTTAAAGACAACGCAAAATCAGTTGTACTCCATTAATGATCATAAAAATAAAGGTAGCACAGAAATGTGCATGCTGTACATGCGATACTGGGAGAAGTTCGTGATGAGCCTTCTTGGAAGTGTGCCCTGTAGGGTGATTTGCCCATAGGAATCAAGACATAACAAATGTCTTGCTGACAAGCAAAGCAAATTATTTTTTGTCCTGTTTTCCCAGCCATGTTACCCAAACCTGTGTCCTTAACATTTCACTGGGTTTGTTTTTACCACTGGCTACTTGTAATCCAAAGCATAACTGTCAAGCACACGTGGGCCTAACTATTATCAGCGATGGTTCTCAGATCTGACGGAAGGCAAATGTAATAGAAGGCTGTAAAGATTTGATTCTAATAAACAGCCATAGCTATATTCCACTACAATAACAGCTTTTCAATGAAGAAGCATTATTCGTTCATAGAGGAAATTAATTTTTTTTTTTTTTTTTTTTTTTTTTTTTTCTCCGGTACCGAGAACCAAACTCACGACCTTGCGCTTGCCAGGCAGGTGCTTTTGCCACTGAGCTAAATCCCCAGCCCTGAGGAAATTAATATTGTTAGAAAAATTTGTTCATGGTAAATGAAAATAAAAGGATAATGAAAAATGATGTCCTCTTCAACATTTCAAGAGACTGTTATTAGAGATTCCTGTGACAGGAGATAATAAGATCTATTGTCAGTGTTCATCATACTGTATTTCAAGTTAGTTTGAATTTTTTCAATTTTAAAAATTATAAAACATTAGCATTTGTAGGCGGTTTGAAAATTTCAAACTCTTTAATATTAAAGACAGCAAGAAAATATCTCTAAGCTGATTCTAAACTCTTCCAAAAATGTTGCATTTAAAATTATAAAAGTATAATTTCTGCTATTGCTCTATTTATAATTATCACTAACTTTTCAGTCTAACTTTTCAGTCTGTACAAATGCAAAGGGCTTGCTTCACCGGGAGAACAAGTTTGCTGGTGCTGCCAACATGTCATGTCTTACAAGGAATGATGTACCTTTATAATAAATTTAAAACTAAGAAAGTAGCACCTGAATCGACCTTCACCAGAATATACGTTGAAGCAAGAAGTAATTCAATCAGATCACAAAGAATAAATGACAAGATTTTCAGACACATTCACATTATGGGAAACCGTGTAAGTGAGGTGTGGAAAGGTGTGAGATTTCCTATCTCAGTAGGAAATTTCAAGATATATTACTTTTTACAATACTAAAATTTACACTTTACATTTAAGATGCTGGGTATGGTGGCACACGCCTGCAATCCTAGCACTTGGGAGGCTGAGGCAGGAGGATGGCTTCAAGTTTGAAGCCAGCCTGGGCTACATAGTAAGTTTAAAACCAGACTGAACTACACAGCTAGATCCTGTCTCAAAAAATAATAAATAAAATATTAAATACTCTTTTGTCACAGGAAAGTGCATGCCCAAAACAGGCATTTACATGATGTAAAAATGTATCTGCATGTTGTTGTATGTTCAAGTATAACAACTAATCAGAAATTTTAGGAATAAAATGGCTGATCAAGCTTAGTGTTACAGAGCCCAAGCATACGACTTACTGATGAAAGCTCTGCTCTTATTTAGATGAAGTACTAGAATCATAAATAAATAAAATATAAATTGTTCTCATACACAGGGTGAAAAACATTTAATCATTTTTCTCATTTTTAGCATTAGAATTATTTTAATTTAGGGGCTGGGGATTTAGCTCAGCGGCACAGCACCTGCCTGGCAAGCGCAAGGTCATGAGTTTGATTCCTGGTACCAGAAAAAAACAAATAAAAAAAACCAAACAGAATTATTTTAATTTAAATGTATTTTTAACTGATATGTAAAAAACAAAATGTTACCTATTAGGAGGGTGATGATATTTTGATACATGTATACACTGTGTAATGTTTAAATCAGTTTAAACATATTTATCTTCTCAAACATAATAATTTCTTTATGGTGAAAATTCTTCAAATTGCTTTCTATCTTTCTGAAATATATAATGCCCCATCCTTCCTTCCTTCCTACTCTACCCGACTCTGCTAATCACCATTCTATACTCAACTGCTATGAGCCCAGCTTTTGTGGATGGCAGATGTCTTTCTATATCTGGCTTACTTTATTAGCATAATGATCTCCAGTTCCAGCCATTCTGTCTCAAATGATAGGATTTCATTGTTTTTATGGCTGAATAGTATTCCATTTGTATATGTACTACATGCTTGTTATCCGTCGTCAAGTAATGGGCATTTGGGTTATTTCTTTTTCTTAGCTATTGTAAATACTGCTATAATGAACACTAAAGAGCTGTGTTTTCAAATACTGATTTCATTTCCTTTGGACATATATCCAGTAGCAGGATGGCTGGATCACATAATAGTTCTATTTTTAAATTTTTGAGGAATCTTCATATTGTTCCTCCATTAACTGTTTTACTTAAGTGATAAATTCAACCACTATTCCATTCTATGAAATCCCTGTTAATAAACTCTTGTTATTCAAGTTCTTTCAAAGGATAAAGAAGACAAATTAATTCATTTCTCCATCCAACACATACTTACTGGGCTCCTCATTATATGCCTGGCACTCACTATTCTCAGTACCGGCCAGGTATCTACGATCAAGAAACTGATTTTATAGAGCAACAAACCCTAAACAGGAAAAAGAATAAACAAGATGCTTAGGGGTTGTGCTAAGAGCTATAATTTCTGAAAAGAGAAGAGCCATTTTAGATATTTGAGGGTGGTAGTTTCTGTGGTGTGAAAAGCATATTTGCTTATGAAATATTTATAGACACACAAAACCTTTTCAGAGCCAAATAAGGCCTTAGAAATCATTCACTGTTATTGCCTCACTTTATATGACAAAATTGAAGTTTGAGCAGGTTAAGGGGCTTACCTAATGTCCCATGGCTAGCTGAATAATTAGATTTCATTGTTAAAAAGTAAAGGAGAAAGCATTGTTACATATATTAATTTGCTAATTATTCCACAGTAGTGAGACATGCATCTAAATTCTATCACTAAATCTGGTTACCAATCCAGTTACAATGGGAAGAACCCATACAAAGGATGGTGTGTATCTAATTAGATTATTTCATAACTCTTATGAGGCACATGGACCTGGATATTTAATATCAAGTACCCACTTTCGTTTTTTTTTTTTTTTTT
>NW_004955403.1:16113165-16118618 GCF_000276665.1 Chinchilla lanigera
TTTTTTTTTTTGGTTTTTCTCCGGTACCAGGAACCGAACTCACGACCTTGCGCTTGCCAGGCAAGCGCTTTTGCCGCTGAGCTAAATCCCCAGCCCCCAATGATTTGTTTCTTTCCAGAATGATCTAAGGTTACTTCTTTGGATACTGCATATGCAGATGCATAGAAAACATACATATGCAGATGCATAGAAAACAATAGCAACAAAATGTCCTCCTAAACTTTGTTAGAAAAATCATCATAACATTTAATATCTGTAGGGCTAGATCATATCTTAAAGTTTATCAAATTAATAACACTACAGAGATAAAAACGTTGAATACCTATAAAGCAGTTTATGATTATTTTAATAATTTGATTTTTAAACAAATAAGAATGACAAATGTATTATTATAATTATTTTAGAGGTAAGAAACTGACCTGTACAGTGGATAAGTGACTTCCCCAGGGTCAAACAGCCAGCAAGTGTCAAAAAGGGCTGAAATTTAGCTTCTTCCTCCCAACCTTTACGTCTTTACTAGACCATCTACTCCCTCATAAACGTAGATTACAAAATCATTATGTATTTGATATAATGCTAAGGGAAGTTATTAAGATAAAGACATGTTAGTGACCCTTCAAAAGGTCACAGTCCAAATGTAAATATCACTGTACACACACACACACACACACACACACACAAACACACACACATACATCCTAATATGGAGCAGTTACCTGGAGAAACGATATCCCTTAGCAGTCAGACCTTACTACACAGTATCTCCTTCACAAACATGTCTAAAAGTGCCCATTAGTACATTCCGAGGCATCAGTATTTCCCAGTGTTAGATCACTATGTGGCTCACTTATCTGGCTTTCTAAGAATATACAAAGAAGCATCTGTGAGCAGTTATAACACATTAATCTGCTTCCACCAATAAATGAAAGGCAATAGATTCAAACTATAATAGGCACATGGAGGCACTCTGAGATAGAACAGTCCCCATGTATCAAAATAGTTTCATTAACCAGGAAATGTTTCCTAACAGGCCAAAGCAATCCATTACTGAAAAATCTATGACCCCCATCCTTTGGCAGCCAGTATTGGTGTTATGAGCCCAGCTCTGTACGTTGCCCCTACACAGGTGAGTTTGACTTGGGACTGCCAGTTGCTCACTCTGAGATGCATGCGAAGAGCTCAGAAATACCCCATTAAATCAGGTGGTTCAGGGGTACTTTATGAGCCTGACTTCCAGAACAAACATAGATAATTAATAAGGCTGACAGAGCCCGTTATTTTTACCTTCAAGTGCATCACATTAAGTGTACAGGCAGAGGCTACATGACCTCTGACATTTTTTCCACTGATCATCATGTATGTGGTGCCACTTTCGCTACCACATTCCTTCCTTCCTTGGGCTGAACCTCCAACAGCTGGTCACTGGGAAGTTTTTCAACCAGCTCAGAGTTTTTTGTTTGTTTTTCCTTAACTGGGAAAGCTATTTTGAGTTATTCTCACTGATGGTACTCTGATGTGATGGGAAAGAAGCTTGAGTGAAAATAAAATATTAGCTGAAAGAGAGATAAAATATAGAACTGACAGTACTGAAGGGAGTCACAAGATGGCCACTACACATTTAGGAAAAAAACAGACCCTTGGCTTTAAGGTTAGAAAAATAATTTTGACTTTGCCTTCCTATTTTCATAAATGGTACTTGTTGATTCTAAGGAGCTAGCTCATAAAACACAAATATCCTTCAAGGAATAAAGGAAAGATAGTCTTACTTGATCTCTACTTTTTAGATATTTTTACTTCTAGATTTACTTACTGTGTAAGAAAATATAAAATTCTAGATATTCTTACTTCAAGGAATAAAGGAAAGATATTCTTACTTGATCTCTACCTTCTTCAGTTCCTTATACTGAAAGGAATATGATGAGGAAAATAAAATCTGGAGCGGCTGGGGATTTAGCTCAGCGGCACAGCGCCTGCCTGGCAAGCACAAGGTCATGAGTTCCATTCCCAGTACCGAAGGAAAAAAAAAGAAAAGAAAAGAAAATCTGGGTGTCATGATTTGATGTGATGTTTTATAACTTCTCATTTTTGTACATGGAAAAAAATCACTTTGAACATCTATTATCAGTAATGATAGAGTATACTCACATATGCAAGGTGAATTTCATCATTGAAATGATGCAAAGGTGATTATTTAAATAATTCATACGGATGAAATCTTATTGCAGAACAATGAAAGGTATTACGCCATGTATATTTAAATGTTTGCTGCCATTGCAGTCTTTAGAAGGAATCATAAAGCCAATGCTGCTGTCACTTTGAATTTAGAATTTTCAACCTACAGATGAATAAAAATATTCTTACTTTGTAGTCACATGGTCTTTCTTTCCTTCATTCTTTCTTTCTATCTTCTTCTCTTCATCTTTCTTTTGACCTAAAATATTATTACCAGAAATTGGCCATTCGATTTATTTATCATATGTGGTTCAGATGACCTGCATAAGTAAAATATCAAATCTACCCTTAAATGCTGAAGATTTGCCATCAGTGAAATATTTACCCACCCTATGATTCATATTGGTAACACAATGTCTTTCCCTTTAGACCTCAAAATAGAGAAAAGTATTATTCTTTAAACAGTGTACACCTTCTAATTCTACCACAACCTGTACTCATTTTATGAGGATAGTTTCTTGGCTATGCAGAAAAGGTTCACCCCAAAATATGGTCTGTCTAAATTACACAAAAATAATTTAGTTTTGAAAATACCATCCCAAGTGATTAGATCAATTAACTTCCTAAGTTTGCTGCGAAACTTACACCGTGGATGAAACTTTGTACTCCATGCAGCAAATGCTTCTCTCATACCCCTACACAGCCTCACGTACTCCTTCAGCTCCCTATAGTAATTGATGAATAAAGTAAAATCCAGGAGTTACCAATCAATTGATTTCAAAGCATTTTATTCAGAGAAAAGACTAACTTCTTCTCACCACTGCGCTGATATATTTGAAACATCCCTGAAATTTTTTCGATGGTGTTCTCTGATCTTTGCGAGGTAGTTTGTCCGAGACACCGCTCTAGGCTCTGTGTCTTACTGATTAACTCTGTCATTTATTGGAGAGCTGCAGGCTTCTCCCTGTCAGCTCAGGTTTGTGTGCAGATAAGTCATGTGTTTAAAGCACACTGAATGCCACCCTAACAGATGTCCATAAAACAAAAGCTATTGATGTCATTTTTAAAGTGTCTCAGAAATGTAATCATTTGTGGAGGTGATCTTAAGGGCCTAATAAGCAAATGTAAACTCTATGATTGTTACAAGCTGATGGGGTCACATAGAATTGGCTCCCCACCTTCTCTCAGACCTGGAAGTATTTGTATCCCTCACTAGAGGGCTGATCTCATAAGAAGACAGAAGCCACTCAATACAGTGACTTAAAAAGATAAAATTGAAAAGGCCACTAGTCTCTCAATATTGTCCTTATTGACTTAGGACAAAATGGTATTTTTGCAAAAATTCTATAGGAGGTTAACAGAAAAGATGATTGAAAGAAGGTTAAGGCACCACAGAAAAGCTTCATTTCCTCATCATCTTATTTTTCTGGTTTGGTTTGATTATTTCTCGTTTGTTGGCTATTTTTGGGTTTAGGGGTTTTTGAGACAAGATCTCACTATGTATCTCAGGCTAGCACTGAACTCACTAGGAAGCCCAGGCTGGCCTGAAACTCATAGTGATCCTCCTGCCTCAGTCTCCTGAGTGTTAGCATTATAGGCATGCACCACCATACCTGGCTTCTCATGATCTTCTGAAGGATTCCCTTTGATTATAAAAATATAACTCTATGTAGAGAAAAATATAAATAGCACTCTCTCACAAAATAACATTCTCCATTAATTTGGAAGCAACATGAGAACTTGTTCAGATTATCTAGATGCATTTGGGAAAAATTGATATATATAAAACCATTATGCCTTAATTTATATCTACTCACTGGCATTCATTATTCTTTTAGAATTCAAAACCTTTCAGTCTTAAAAAGTAATTTAAAGGTCCCTGGGAGGATATTAGTGTCTGCCTTCACACTGTAAGGATAGGTAATTCTGTTGACTTGCTGCTTCGGCACCACTGGCACCCATCACTACGTCTCGTGTAGCTATAGACTTTTCTCCCCCCAGATTTAAATTTCATATTATCATCCTTTATCAAGCAATATTCCTCCCTGTGGAGGAGTGTCAGCCATCTTCCAGGCCACGCTTCAAAATTTTTTAGTTATTCTCAACTTACTTCCAAAACTTTGCATGCTGAGTTAAAGTTATATGCTATGCTCTCTTTCAACTGCCTACATTTGCCTTCCTTCCTTCCTCCTTTAAGAAAACTTGATGCTTCCTATTTATTTTAGCTCCTCCATAGCACCACAAAAGACCCTCCTAGCCTAGTGTTTTTCAAATGTTATTTCTAATCACATGGGTGCCTTGTTAAAATGCAGCTTCTGATTCAGTAAGTATGGATGGGGCCTGAAATCATGCTTCTAGATGAGAACCCTGCTGCTGGTCCTCAAACACAACTTGAAAACAAGGTTCTAGCCTGCCACACTATCTAACTCCTCTAAATTCATCTAGCGCAGGCATCCTGCATGACTTGATCATGTCCATCTCTCCAGGGCCTCTGAGTACTCCATAAATTTTTGCTGAATAAATAATTTCCTGAATGAATAAATAGGCAACACCCTTCCATTCAGAAAATTCTACTAAAATAGATTAGTTTTAGGTGCACTCTTTTTCTTTGACTGGAGTTCAGTTGAGGGCAGGCATCATATTCTATACCTCTTTCTCTTCAAAAAGCTGTAGCTGCCCTATGTGTCCAAAGAAAAAAAGGTATTCAGCATAAATAGCATCTAAACAATTAATCGAACAAGTGGTAGAGAAGGACGGGAATCAGTGCAGCCTGCACCTGAGGTGCCTGGAGGACAAGTGTCTTTACACAAGCTAGTCATACTTGCAGACAGAAAGCCTCAAGTCCAGCAAAGGGCAGGAATATTGAAATGTGCGACCAGGAAAAAAGGCCTTTTGTAGACACAAGGCAAATTCTAATGAGAAAAGTGCTTCAGTTCGTTAAAATGCCAAGCCAGTGGTTGATATGCTTGGGAATAAAACCAAGCATTATTACAGGAGCAGGCAGATGGCACACTTTTTTCTTAATTCAAAGCTTCATTTTTGTAAATAACAATGGAAATTGAACAACTGGCACATACCAAGTTTTACAGACTATGTCAAGAGTATTTAGAAATGAATTTTGCCAAAAAAATTCTGCCCTGGAAGCATTCAAATGTATACTGACTTGCAGTTTTGTTTATTTAATACTTCACATCTGTGTACTATCTTCTCAACCAGGCTGTAGCCAGTAATAGACATATCTATTTCTATATCTATATATCTATATCTATCTATATTTATAT
>NW_004955403.1:16118718-16128273 GCF_000276665.1 Chinchilla lanigera
TATTTTTCTTCTCTCTCTCTCTCTCTCTCTCTCTCTCTCTCTCTCTCTCTCTCTCTCTATATATATATACACACACACACACACACTCAGGCACATAGTCTTTCCTGTTAATTGAATTATTTATGAGAAATAGGGTGGCACATAACTCCATTTGTAGACATGAATCTGATATTAAGCAGAGCAGTGCAAGAATGGTTCAGGAAGTGGAATTTGAGATATACAGCTTAAGTGGATTCTCAGACCACAGAGGGAAGCTCCACAAACAACATATACTAATTTATTTCAATACTTTTTTTTTCTTTTTCTCATTCCCTTTCTTTTTCTTTATTTTCTTTTTTTGTTGTTGTTGTTTTTTTTTTTTTCCAGCACCAGGAATTGAACTCACAACCTCGTGCTTGCCAGGCAGGCGCTGTGCTGCTGAGCTAAATCCCCCCTCATTCCCTTTCTCTCTGTTTCTTTTATGTCCTCGGAAGATAAACTAACCCTAGAATTCTGCCAGTGTCTGCCTCTTTGAAAATAGCACGTCATGCAATTAGATGAAAACCATGGTGCCCTTAAAGCCTTCAGAATCACTTCACCAAACACTAACTCTGCCACCAGATTACACATAAACCATGTGCACATAAGTTATGAGTAAAAGCAATGAACTATTGTCTTTTTACTACATTATATTGGTCAGAAAAATAAGGTATTGCTTCTTTAAAAGATATCCATATATACACTCATATACATACAAATCTACGGTTTCAGATAACCGTATGTTTCCAAATACACACATGATGCTCCTGGCTGATGTTTTAATCTATTAACCACCTATTGTATAATTACTTATAAAATTTTGCTGTGACTCTATTCAGAAGACTGTTCACACAAGAACATAGAAGCTTCTTGTGCATAAGTATTTAAAATAGAATGAAATTAGCAATCTGTAACTTAAAATTATACATAACATTTAGCTTCATTTAAAATTAGAGCACTAGAAGAAGCAGATTTCTGTGGCATTTTCATTATGCAGAGAGGTAAACAACAAATAAATAAGCCATACATGAATATGAAATTAACAGCACAATAATTGCTTTACTCCTACAGTGTGTGCAATATTAAATCCTCAAATAAACACTTAGTTAACCTCATTCGCACATATGCCTCCTGCTTTTATCAAAAGCAGCATACCTGGAGCACACTAAGTCAACTTCCACAATGAGGTGCGAAGTCTACTGTAATCACTACTGTTCCCTGGAAATTTCAGAGTGATTTCTTTACAAATTCCATTACTGAAAGTTTATCTGAGAACCAGGAAACATAGGAGGAAATTTGGAAACGAATAAAGCATGCATTTTATGTATTCTTATCTCACAATTACATCACAATTCCTGTGCTAGTTCTCAAAAAGCCTAATTCTGATAATCAGTACAGCCACTCCAAGGCACCACTCCACCTTCCTGCTGGGAGCATGTCCACGGTCTCTCTAACACTGACGCTGCTGACTTGATTTACCACATTTATGCCTGAAACTGCTAAACCTTATTTCTGTTGAATTTTTCCTTCTCCAAAGAAAGCAGACACTCTTTTCATTTTTTTTTTTTCTCGCTCTTAACAATAGCTAACTTTTGTGTTAGGCTCTGGGTGCAAGCTTGCCCTAAATTTAACCCCAAGTAATGGTTTCTCTTTCTTAGTCACAACTTGAAACTGACTCACTTATGAAGAGGCTGTTGGTAGTACTGGAGTTTTCCAGTAGGCCAGGGTTAAAAGGTCACTAGTAATGTCACCGCTATCTTTATGAGTATATAACTGCTAGAATTCAAAGTTATTTGGAGGTAAGCTGACAAAAATCTCTCTGTTTCCTACGATGTTCTCAACAGTGAGGTCGAAGGGAATTATGTCTTGAGAACATGTAAGACTGTCTTACCTAGTAGAGTATATCGGCCACGGCATTGAAACCAGTGACTACAAAACAAAATATTTAAAATAAAAGTATAGAAACAAAATAATTATGAAGCCAAAGGAGTAAGCATCTTACAATTATCAAGTTTGCTTGTCCTAGTGATGAAATTAGTATATCTTTGCTAATCTAAACTTGAATTTGACTCAATGGATAAATTTAAGCCTGAGGCTTTCATGCCATTATCAGAAGCTCTGTCAGTGAGTGCTTTAACCTAATTACATTTGATGCAGCAAATCAACAAAACCACTGCTGGTTATGACCTCTGCCAAGAGCACTAGCGAGCTAGACAAATGGAGCTTAAGATGTTATTAGTTGTTCTGTTGCAGAGTTCCAGATACAGCCCGACAGGAGGCTGTGCCTGACGTGGGTATGCACCCTCCAGATGGCATTCTGCATTGGCTTGTGGCAAGGCTCACAGGGATACTGGCACATTTTCTCCGTCAAAATGAAAGTTTTCCAATTACGAGGAGATAATGTGAGGAGATGCAAACTTAATCTCTTGAACAAAAGGTTGCAAGCTGTGTAATAGCCATTTCAGGGGAGAGATTTCACTCTAGTTCAATTGATTTAAACGTTGCAGATCGCAAAATGGGCTATCTTTCCTAATAAAACCAAGGAATCAGCCACAGTTGATTCTATTTACCGGGACAGTGTTGCAATGATTTCATCTAAAGCACGCTTCTTTTAACTTGGTGTTCTTCCATTGAATTGAAGCCTGTGATTATTTTTTTTCTCCCTAATGTGTAAACAGATACAAAGAAGCTATTTCCTTTTTAGTTAAACAGCAAACACCTTAAATGAAGGCTTAGGTGAAATGTTTCAACAGACCACTATTGGATATGAGCACAGAGTTTCATTAGCATATTATAATTGGTGAAAATAAAGAATACCCTATTATCATCAAAACCCTTAAGACAACTTAACTAAAATGTTAGTACTCTTAGCTAAAATGGTATGTAGAACAATCGATAGCTATGGAAATGAGGCATTGTCCTGAACGCTTGTCCAAAAATAACTGACCCACCAAAGCAAGTCAGCAGGTACTACGTTGTAAAGGTTACTTTTCAGGAAGATATGAATTTGTCACAAATGTGCTGTGACAAAACAGAGAAGCCATTGTTAATGGTCTATTTCTACAAATCCGACAGGGACAACTGCATAAGATGAACATGCGTATATACCAGCTTTAAGCAAAATGTATTGCAGAGTAACTGCAAGCATAATCCTGTTCTGAATGTATTAAACAGAATTTAAACAGAGTCTAAATACTGGAAAGATCATGCAGGTCTAATGTGAGCCAAAGGATTAAAGACCCTTCAATATTAATGCAAGATTCATTTATTTTGCAATTTAAGGAGAATCACTTCATCCAAAACTTTTAAGCAAAGAGTCATAATATTACAAGACAGGGTATATAGTACCTCTAAGAGTTAATTAATGTAATCTGCATACAGAAAAATATTTTAGATCAAGTTCCAAAACATTTTTAAAATATAATTTACACATTGAGAAGAAGATCAATGCTGCAAGTGTGTGCAAAACACTGAATTGCAGTCAATAGGGTAAAACCTTCAGAAACAGATGTCTTTTGTGTTTCCATAGGAAGTAGCTAGGAAACTGTCACTTTTTACTGAAAATTCAGTCAGCTAAATAAAGAAGGATTATAAATTCTAAGTAGTCTCAACTGCAACACTGTAAGATCTGTAAATCAGTCAGAAATATAAGCATACTCTTCAAGACACTCAGAAAATTTAACAGATTTCTGCTGAAGAGTTAACATTTTCAAGCAATGAGCATTTTTAAAAAGTCTCAACATTAACATAAAGTGGTCTATAACAGCTGCTGTACAGCTCAACATCAATTTTATGTTGGCTCAACTACTAAACAGCAATCACAATGACACCCCTCAGGAGACATTTGAGGGCCCGGGTGTATAGCAATTTAAAAACTGAGCAGGAAATCAAAACCAATTCCTACGCTGTTTACGAACATACTTCTCCCTATGTTCTTGTACCACCACCTAGTGGTTACAAAGCTCTGGATCTGACCATTATTAAAAAGCAAATAGTAATAGCGAAGGAAAGAGAGAGGAAGAAAGCAATGCCAAAAGGAAAAGAAAAGGAGGAGAGAGAAAATAAAAAGACAAAAAAAGAAGAAAGTAAAAATCAAAACAAATATCCAAATAATTTTCAGATCTACATGATAAAATTTGTAGAATATTACTGCTTATAATTAAAATATTCTTTAAAACCATTGTTTTGTGAATTTATGAAATACATGAAAATTCTGTTGTTGACATAACAAATCACTGTTTTAAAAAGATGTGGTTGGATTTGGAGGTGTTTATCTTACACTGTAGAGCCCACAGATATATTTGTCTCTGTGGACAGACATGAATATAGGATTATACCATTATTTGTAATAGCCTCAGTGTCATCCAGTAGAGTTCCTTATGTAAATTATCATCCATCTGTAAAGAATGAACTCAATTTTTATATCTTACTGTGGAAAAATATCTAAGATATTTAATTAGGTGAGGGAAAAGAAAGGTATAGAACAATGTGCTTTACATTTCACCACTTATATAAAAATATATTTTTTATTTTATGTATGTAAAGTATTTCTGGAAGTGTAGGCAAGATTCTGGAAACATTACTTCTCCAGAGAAGAACTGGGTAAGTTAGAAGCCAAGGTGAGGAGGAGATATTTTGTAGTTTAAATCATGTCAAACCAATGTTGTTACCTACTCAAGTAAATTTTAAACCTAAAAACAAGACCTGTGGCTTTTTTAAAACAACAAAAGTGCCCCCTGGAATATGCCATTATAAAAATATTTGTCACATCTAATGTGAATTTATTGGCAATATGACAAAGATTGAAGTTTCATGTTTTCTATAAAAAAGAAATACAGTAGTCAAAAGGGGAGACATTATTTGTAAACGCATAAAATTGAAGCGATGAAATACTGAAATCACTTTGTGCTCACACTTTGCCATTCTCGGCAAACCTGGGTTTAAGAGTATTCTTGTCAGCAGAGTCAAGGTGCTCCAGGCCCTCCACACACTGGGCTGAACAGATGGTGAGAAGAGGATGTGGAAGTAACACTCGTGAACCATCATGTGTCTAAAAGTACAAAAAATTGAGAGCGACTAGGAAACGGAAAGTAGAGAAGACGATATTATGGCTTAGACCTGTAAGTGCCCTCAAAATTCATATGTTCAGAAAGTGGGCCTTTGAAAGGATAACATACCATTAGGCCTCTAGTTTTACTAATGGATTAATCCATTGATCAGAACGTAATTTGGTAGCATTTTTGGAAGGTGATGAAAATAGGACAGAAGGCCTCGTTGAAGGGAGTGGGACATGGAGGAATGCCCTGGGGGACTATACATGGTCTGCAGTCTTTCCTGTCTGGCCAATCACCTCTTTCTCTGCTTTGGCTGATATATCAGCTTCTCACTTCCATGCCTTCCTGCGATGACATTTCTGCCTCATGACAGGTATAAAAGCAATGAAGCTGGCTGGCCATGGACTGAAGCCTCTAAAACCATGAGCCAAAATAAACCTTTCCTCCTTCTACAGTTCACTGGTGTCAGGCATGTGGTCACAGTGATGCAAAGCTGGCTAACCCAGAAGGTAAAATAAGTGTTCTTTTGTGGAGAAGGAATGAGATCAAGACCTTTGGATCCGGCCTCATTTTCACAAAAGATTTTGCCCATTGTCTTGCAAAGGTGACTGCACCATACCACAGAGAACGGCAGATCAGGCTGGCCAGTGAGTAAGATCCGTATAAATTTTTATGTTAAATGTTTAATTATTAAACAGAAATTCTTACCATATGCCACTATTTTTATTCTCCGGATTTGATCATTCTTTACTATTATTCTGGCAGCATCTTGGAAAAATCTTAGAGAAGACAATGAGTACCCAGGGGAAGCTGGAGGGTAAGTTTGGAGAGCTGAAAAATTTCAACAGTTTTGGCTTAGGGTACCTGGGAAACTGACCGAGTAGGACTAAAGAGAGCTTGTGGGAATCCACAGGAAGGAAGCCTCAGCCATTTTTCTGAGATAAATTCCTAGGATTAAAATTGCTAGGTTATATAGAAATTACATCTGAAAAAAGTTTTGCTTTTTCCAGAATGTCATACAGTTGAGATTATATAGCCTTTTCATATTTGCTTCTCTCACTTAGTACCATGTGTTCAAGGTTCTTCAATGTCTTCTGGTCAAGAGTTTGTTTATTTTCAGGGTTGAACAATATTCCACTGTCTGTATGCAACAGTTTATTTTTCCTTTCACTTACTGAATGACATCTTCATTGTTTCCAAGATTTAGCAATGATGAATAAAGTTTATATAAACATGAATGTGTAGGTTTTCATGTGGACATTTAAATTTTCAATTTCTTTGGGTAAATAAATACCAAGGAGTGTGATTGCTAGAACATATGGTAAACGTATGTTTAGTATTTTAAGGATCTGCCAAAGTGTTTCCTGGAATGGCTGTACCATTTTACATTTTTACCATCAGTGTGTGAATGATTCAGTTTCTCTGAATCTTTGCCATCATTGATATTGTTACTATTCTTTTAAATTTTATTTTGGCTGTGAGTAGCAATATCTCTGGTTTTAATTTGCATTTCCTAACCACTTAGAAGACTGAACATCTTCTCATGTACTTATTTGAGATCAGTATATCCTCCTCAGTGAAACTCTTTCACATGTTTTCTGTCCATTTTCATATTGGATTTTCTTCAATACTGACTTTTAAGGATTCTTCATATATTTTACATGTAAGTTGTTTGTCAAATACATTTGCAAATATGTTTACCAAGATTGTAGTTTGTCTACAGCTTGTGATTTTTTTCTCTACCTTATTTATATAGTGGATTACATATGATTTTCAAATCTTGGTGCAGCCTTTTATATTTTAATGAGGCCCATTAAGTGAGTTCTATGTTAATATTTCAATCGGCACTTTGGGGTTTATATTTAGGAGGAATGTTTGTCTGCATTATTCTTTCTGCTCTTCTGTCCTTGGTTTGGGTATAACGTTATTACTAGCTTTATATAAATGAATTGGAAGTGTTTCCTTATCTTCTCTTTTCTAGATGAGATTGTACAGAATTGGAGTTAACTATTCTTTAAATTGGTAAAATTGTTAGAGCTCTGAAAATAGCCAGACCTAAAGATTTCTTTCTGGGGAGTGTTTTAATTATGAATGAATTTCTTAATAGTCACTGAGCTACTCCACTTACCTAGCACTGGGTGAGTTATGACAGCTTGTTCTTGAGGAGTTTTTCCACTTCTCCTAGGCTGTCAAATTTTTATAAATAATACTATTAGTCACATTCTCTTTCTATCCTTTGGAAATCTGCAGAGTCTGGAGTGGTAATTTGTTGTTTCATTCCTGATACAGATAATTTGTATTTTCCTTCCCATCCCCTTGTCAGTCTGGCTAGATGTTTGTAAATGTCACAGAACATCTTTAGGACACAGTTCTTTTTTCTTTGATTTCCCCTATTGTTATATATTTTCAATATTATTATATTCTGCTCTTTATTATTTCCTTCCTTCTGCTTGCTGTGGGTTAATTTTTGCTCTTCTTTTCTAGTTTTTTTAAGGTGGGAGTATTTTTCAACTATTAGTGTATTTTTATCTTTTTTTTTTTTTTTTTTTTTTTTTTTTGGTTTTTCTCCGGTACCGGGAACCGAACTCACGACCTTGCGCTTGCCAGGCAGGCGCTTTTGCCGCTGAGCTAAATCCCCAGCCCCTAAAATTGTTTTCTTTTTTTTTTTTTTTGGTTTTTCTCCGGTACCGGGAACCGAACTCACGACCTTACACTTGCCAGGCAGGCGCTTTTGCCACTGAGCTAAATCCCCAGGCTATTAGTGTATTTTTAAAAGTGTCTCCTAGGAATTTCACTTTGACTAATGGCTTCCTTAGAAATATACCACATCATATATTTTCCATCCTTTTTCTTTCCTCTTGCCTTTATCACTGCATTTGAAGTGAGTTTCTTATAGGCAGTAAATAGTTGGGTACTGTATTTAATCCACTCTACAAGTCTTTGTCTTTCAAATGATATGTTTAGCACTCCCTTATATTTAACATAATTATTGATATATTGTCATGAGTATGCCATTTTATTACTTTATTTTTCACATCTCTGTTTCCCTTTTCCTACTTCCTGTGAGTTACCTGAACATTTTTACAAAAAGTATTTTTGATTCACCAATAGTGCTTTTGGGTATATCTCTCTGGATGTCATTTTATTGGTTGCTTTAGAAATTATATTACGTGTAGAGAAGTTATCGAAGTCTACTGGCACTGGCCTTTTTCAATTTCAAGTGAAATGTGAAAACTTACCTCTCTTTATGGCTCTTTACCTTCCTCTATTTATAATATAATCACCATAAACATTTCCTCTATGTACCTTTAGAACCACATCAGGCAATGTTATTCTTTGCATCAAGTGTCAAATGTAAGTTAGAAAACTGAAGAATATAAGTAAATTCTATTTACCTATTATTTTTGCCTGTGGAAAAGCTCCATAACTGCACCCATCTGGTGCCTCTGAGGGCAGGAGCATGTCATAGGCATGGGCTCCTGAAAACAGGAGCAGTAATTAACATTTAAGTTTTTCTAATTGGCAATTAAGCACCTGATCTCCCACCTCCACCCTGTACAACTTGACACAGTTTTCATTTTATGGGTATCTGAGGGCTAACAGAAATTGATGAAGATATGGTAAAACATCCATAGAAAATAATATGGGTATTAAATAAGAATCTGCAAAGTTAATAGAATATTCAAGTTTAAGTTACTCCTTTTTTCCATAATTCTGCTCTGGATTTTGTTAAACAAGATTTTATTCTCAGACTGAAAACTGGGTGAGGGCTTTCTTATTTCCAAACTAAGTCCTAAAGAAAATCCCTACATATACTGGCCTCTAGGTGTTTTTACCACTGAAATTTTTTCTCGGTAGCTAAGCAGGGTCAGGCCTGGTTAGTGTTTGCATGGGAGACCACTGAAACTTTTTATTACCCTATGGTGAAATCCACACAAGTCAACAAGCACAACTATGTGCAGATCGAACTTCCAGTCAGGTTTTTAAAACCCGACTCAGAAACAGCTAACATTCACCTGGCATTTAAGGAAGTTTCTGATTTGAAAAAGGGCAACCAAAGCCAACAAGCAGAAAACCAAAATTTTTGAAGAATTAGGAACAATACAGTAACATAAAGAGGACTAATTGCACTCATAAAATAAAGATTGAGAGAGTAGAAAAAGGAATGCTCAGGGAATATGAAAGGATTCTTGAAAATAAAATAATAGAAACAGAGGATTTGAAAACAAGTTGGGAGGCAATGCTGAGGGTCTCTTAGAAGGTAAAACAGAATTAGCATGAAAATAGGAGGGGAAGAAAAGCCAGGTGTAGAATAGTAGCGCATGCCTGTATTCCCAGCACTCTAGAGGCTGAGGCAGGAGGAAGATCAACAGTTTGAGCCCAACCTGGGCAATTCAATGACTTAGAGAAACTCTGTTTTAAAATAGAATTAAATAAATAAATAAATAAATAAATAAATAAATAAATAAATAAATAAATAAAA
>NW_004955403.1:16128819-16174558 GCF_000276665.1 Chinchilla lanigera
TCCGGTACCAGGAACCGAACTCACGACCTTGCACTTGCCAGGGAGGCGCTTTGCCACTGAGCTAAATCCCCAGCCCCTTACTATATTGCTTTGTATACTACATTGCTTCTTTGGGAAAGACTTTTTTGCTGTCGTAGTAATGTAACATCTATCACAGTGTGAAACCACAGGTAAGAGGATTTGACGTGAATGGAGCGAGGAAAAGTGGGAGATTACAGGGAAGGGGTATAAAACTCTACCTTCCAGGGCACAATTTTGTATCAATAAATAATGTTTCAAACTAGAAAGCAAAAAGCAAAAATATGTTCTTAGAAATCCAGACTGTAAGCCAAATAATAACAGAGTTTAAACTAAACACCTATGAATAGGAATCAAAGGAGAGGGCTGAGGAACAGGGCTATGAAACATTGCACAAGCTTCACAGTCCTATTTAATTTAGGCTTGGCTGTTTTGCTTAAAATCTAATTTGAAAATGTAAGTAACAATGATAACAAGGCATTTTGAAGATATTTGAGTAATGCAAAGTAGAATTACCAAAAATTTAAGGTTTTCCTTCTTTCCCACAGCCCATGGTGACGCAGCCTCTCTAATACAAAGATTCTAGAGTGCATGTTTCTGGATATTTTTCTTCTGCACAAAAATGGACATCTAAATAGAAGCAGCAGCTCAGCAGTAAGCAGTCAACTTGGCTAGGCCACAGAACCCAGAAAATGGTCAAATACCATGCCAGATGTTTCCATAAAGGTATTTTTCTGTATAGGATTAGTATTTAAATTACTAGACTTTTGAGTAATGCAGACTACCCTAAATAATGTAGATGAATCTCAAGCTGGGTATGGAGGCGCATGCCTGTAATCCCAGCATTTGGGAGGCTGAGGCAGGAGGACCATTATGAGTTCGAGACCGGCCAACGGCTACAAAGTGAGCTCAAGCCCAGCCTGAACTGCACAGCAAGACCTTATCTCAAAAAGACCAAAAAAAAAAAAAAATTAGATGAATCTCATCAAATCAGTTGAAGGCCTTAAGAGAAAACAAACTGAGCTTCCCTCAAGGAAGAGGGAATTCTGCCTCCAGACTCTTCAAGTTTGAACAGTAACTCCTCTCATGCATGTAGCCCACCAGTACTTGCTGCAGATTTTAGAGTTGCCAGTCTACATAATCATGTAAATCAATTCCTTCATTCTTTTCTTTTTTTCCTCCTTCCTTCCTTCCTTCTTTTCCTTCCTTTCTTTTCCTTTTTCTTCTTTCGCTGTCCTTTTCTTTCTCCTTCCCTGCTTCCCTTCCTTCCTGCCCCAACCCCCAACCCACATACTACCATAGTGTTTAAGAAAAACCAGAGATTGCACTTGAAGTCTGAGAGGGATGAGTATGAACTAGGTAAATAGGATACCCTTAGATCCAAAATGGAAAGATCAGCTGATAGCTGGTTTCCATGACACTCATTAGGCTCACCAATATGGGGGCGTTTGTCAAAAGATTTAAATTTTAATAATAATTTGAGGAATGACATTCGGTGGTCATTTTCCCATTAATGAAGCTGTGATTCTTTCAATCAAGCCAAAGTGAGGAAGAAAACTTCTGGAGAAAAATTTAAGTAGGAGAAAGTAATAAGAAATCAGACAAAGTTGCTTTCACATCCCTGAAGACAGGGTTGAATTTGCTATATTGTCTTGGACAGGCTCTTTCATTGCTCTCTCTTATGTTCCTGCATGTATCAAAATAGGGTAATTGTACTGCACTCATATGGATATGGTGATAATTAAATAAGACGATGTATGTGAATATAAAACTCCTATTATATTGGACAAAAACTCATTAAAGAACAATGAGTATTAGCTGCTTCCAGGGAGCAGTTTAAAGAACATCAGGTCTTCGAGTGACTCTTCCTGACAAAAAGTTTAATACCTCCTTCATGATCATAGGGTAGGGAGAGAGAAGAAAAGAGAGGGGAGGCAAAAGTCACTTTTCAACCAGAAAGCTGGCAACTCTGATGCAGAAAGAGACTATAGGTGAATGTTCAAATTAGGGAGGCAGAGAGCTCCAGCTACAGGAGCAAGAAAGAAACAACTTTTGTTTGTCATTGTATGATTGCGGTTAAATTTTTATAAAGCACTTTAATAGCTGCCACCAGAATTTCTCTTAGAAAAAGGGCTTTGTTCAGATAAACACCTTGATTGGTTATTTTTTTTTCCCAACATGGTGCACAGCACAGATATTAGCAGGAAATATAACATTACAGAAAGGAAAAGCTGCCCTCCAGGACAGAGATTTTTTGTTTGTCTGCTTCCCTCCCTAAAAAGAGCAAAAAATAAGTAAAGATCAGAGAAAAAGAGAAAAGGAGAGAAAGAAACTGGCAAGATAGAGAAGCACCTGAGAGGAGAAAAGATAAAGAATCAGCAAAACTTCAGGAAGAAGAGTCACCAAAGATCACAGTGCATGATGCACTGAACTTTTGTGAGGACAAAGTTCTTGTGTGCTGAAAGGGGATCTTATCTGTGCATCGGTAGTTTTATTATCAAGAATATATATTTTGAAGTCTCTGGGACAGAGGTGCTCATTAAATTGCAAGTCCCAAGAAACCTGCCAGGTTTCAATAAACTTATTTTTCCAACCTTATTTCATCTTCTCAACACAAATATTCTCCAAATATCTTTTTCTTTGAATCAAAAAAATTTATTAGTATGTTTACTGTACATAAAAATTACATTCATCATGGAAGGTTGGTACATGTACATAACACACCTTCATTCTTGTTTTATCTCCTTTCCTCCTCCCGCTCCTTGCTCCATTTCTTGATTCCCCTCCCTTTTGAAAAAGCTCTCTCTCTCCCTGTTTTTATTTTGCTCTGTAATTTATTTATACTTTGCTCTGTAATTTATTAGCTTTTATTTTGCTCTGTAATTTATTTATACTTTGGGGTTAAGTATGTCATCTACCAAATGCACTTTCTCATTTTCATCAGAGGTATTATTACTAGGGTCTACTTTCATCTTCTGCTTCTTAAGCAAATCCTATACAAGGCTCATCTCAAGGGTCTTCTGTTCCAAAAAGTCTTGATTATCCTAGCCTAGAGATATTCCCCCTAGCTTTTAATGTCTTTAAAATGTATGTCATTGAGGCCAGGCATGGTGGCACATGCCTGTAACAGCAGCACTCGGGAGGCAAAAGCAGGAGGATTGTTCCAAGTTCAAGGCCAGTCTTGGCTACAAAGTGAATTCAAGACCAGCTCTTTCAGAAAGACAAGATATATAGATAGATTTGATGATTTGTTTTTAATTTGCATGTTTTACCTCCCAAAAGACTCTAAGCTACTTCCTGAAAGAGGCAGATAAATGTGAAGCAGCTGAAAACACCAGTGTCATTGCACACTGTTGTACACACCATATAGAAGCTGCCTTTCTCAGCTTTTCAGCTATGTTTTAAACCAAACCATTTGATGTTGAATAACGTATAATCTGGCCATTGGTTTTGGGGGATTTTATACTAGTTCTTCACTAAAATGGCTAAAATTTCATTAATTTTCATCATAAACTACAAAACATTTAATGTTGAGAGGGTAGGACTCAGCCTCCACCAAAAAGTAGTGCACACCTATTGTGTTATTTATCAAGTCTCACAAGTGTCTGTAAAATAATTTTCTATTAGTTCCCTGGGTGCAACATGTTTTTGACTGACGGTCTCCAGTCTCTCACCCCTTTAACCACAGGAGATAAATCAAATTATTTTATTGATCTCCACACATGTAAAAATAACAGAAGTTTGGAACTATCAAACCCATTCCCAGAAACCCTTTTTCCCACATTTTGTTGATCTTTGTTTTGTTTACTTTATATGATATTGTTTAAGAAATCAGAGAGCTGATGTCATGCTGTGCTCCCTATGGGACATATTTTGCCTTCCAGCTTCATTGACTCAACGCTGTATTGCGGTAACACTGCCCCACAATGTAATAGAGCATTACAGCGGATATATTCTCGGCTAAGGCCATCAAAAATCACTGAAGATTACCACTACAGAAAATACAAAAGAATAGAGGCGTACCAACTGAACACCAGGGAGCACATGAAATAGCCCTGTCACCTTCTGACCAGCAGGAGGCAGTCGCTACAACACAGGTATGTTAACTGCAGTAGTGATTATGTAGAAATGATTTCTTTCTACGCCCATCTCAAAATACATAGAAGAAAAATGAACAGCTGGTTGTCGTGAAACCATTTCTAAGGGTCTGGTCTTGCCTCTTACCGGGGAGGAATATCTCTGCTGTTAAATAACTGTATTACCAGCAGTAGTCTGCTAACATCTTGAACAGTCAGTTGTTTCAACCATCACTGTGTATGCAAGCACAATGAGTGTTTAAAAATGCAGATTTCTTGACCACTTTGCAATAATTTGTTACAGTAGATTTGGAGTGGAGCCCAGGCACTTACACATTAACAATCAACTCAAATGATGAGCTGCTCAACTCCACTTGAGGCATCACCGCTTTGGACCTTGTGCAATACAGGCTCCACGTTCTCTACCATGGGAAACAAATAATGCTGCTGCTCAGGACCTGAGCCGGTGTGGGCTCTAGGGCAGTTAATCATGTTTAAAGCTGCATACTGAACTGGGTTAAAAAGGGTTTCTAACACAGAAACTGCCAGTAAGGAAGGCTCCATGTAAGAAGGGCTTCTGTATTCTGGGAGAGAGTCTTCCTGAAAGTGTAAGAGGGACTAATAGGGAAGGAGGAAGTGATGGTGGGAAAGGAAGAAAAAGGAGTGTGAGAGAATATCTGAGGGAGAATTTGAGCAAAGTATAATGTATGCATATATGACAGTGTCACAGAGGAAGCCATGGGTCTGTTTAAGTGAATTCAATAATAAAATTTTTAGGGGCTGGGGAGATGGCTCAGCAGTACACTATCTGCCCGCCAAGCATGAAGTCATGAGTTCGATTCCTGGTACAAAAAAATAATTAAGAATATGGACGCACAAGTGAGTTTATCACTGGCAGTCAGTTTCGTACAGAAAGGTTTGATAGTTTCAAGGCCTGTGGTCAAGTTGACAGCAACTAAAACAGCACATTTTAGGGCCGTATTTTTAGTGTTTGAATTACGTTTCTATTTCCCACCGTAACTATTCTGTATTTGATGCAAATGAGGAAGTGTGACAAGGGGGGGTCACTGTAGACATTAAGGCCTTCGAAGAACTACTGTGAGTTTTAGTATAGTTGCTTTCAGCAACGAGGATTGCAATTTTTGGTTTTTTTTACAATCATGGCACAGTCCCAGCAGCATAACCAGCACCCTTACTAAAAGTGTGATGTGTGACTGTTCCTCAGGGTCTTGAAACAAAACAGCTTGGCTTCGCAGTCAGAGGACCATGAACTTGAATTCGCTTCTGTCACTTTAGCTTCGTAAATCTGGACAAATTAGTCTCAGTTTCCTCTACTGGGATTTGTAAAGGAACCAGCAAACACTGAGGATGACCAGGGATGGTACAGTTCTCCACCTTTCCCACTTTCACTCTGCTCCCAGCAGTGCGTCTTTTCTTGACTGGTGTAGTGAATCTGCCCAACTAGAAAACTCGGGGTCATTTAAAAAAATCAAGCTCATCTTTACATTTCTTATAACCTACCACTCAGTCTATCTGCGTCTCAGCTAAGAACCTCCCCCACTGCTGTCTTACCGGGCTTTACGCTTGATGCACCCTTCAGGAGAGCGCCCTAACCCTCCTATTCCTCTGCAGGCCAGAAAGCAGGGTCTCGTGCTCTAGAAGGACACAAAGCCTTTGATTATTCGGTGCTGCACAGGCTTCCCGAGGGCAGCTGAGTGACGCACAGAGCTAGGAGTCCAGACTCTGCCACTGGGCTGCTCCCCGCCCTGTGTTCCTTCTCTGGGCACCGCTACAGCAGTGCAGGGGTGACCTTTGAACAGAGCTCCCCGTGCAGTGTGAAGAGGATCAAAATCCTCAATGTGTGGAATCAATACCCAGCTCTGCCTCTCACATGCCTATTAAGACAACCCCCCTGGGTGAGGGGGGCATTGCCAGCTTATGCCTCAAGAAAGGTACATGAATCGCCTTTACAGATATCTAGGCCACATAAAGTCATTAATTCATTTTAATTAAAGGAATTATGTATTTTTTTAACCAAGGGAACCAAGACACAGAAAGTATCTGTTAATTAGAAAATGTGTATGCGTAGAAACAAAGAAATCAAAAGACATTTCCAGAGGCAAAAAATTTTTCAAAAGCAGAAAAAACTGCACAATGTATTTAAGAATAACATTTCAATTTACCTTAAAGAACTGCTACCCTACCTTCTTACCTTGGTTCATCTAAATAACTGACAGTTAAACAAGGACTACAGGAAACCAGTACCATTCTTAAATAAATAAGTGATGTTCAACAACTAATACATTTGTTGCAAAATGAAAAACCTAGATATTAAGAAGATCAAATATGCAAAATACAAAGTGGTGATCAAGAAATACGAATATTGCTGCCTTACTCTTCTGTTACCGGTTCAGAGAACTCAGGTTTGAAGGTCTGAGGTCGCTCACTGAGAGCAGTTCTAAAACTAGCAGGGGTGGACTTAGAACGATTGGGTAAGGAAAGGCAGTGCCCTTGAGACCCAGGAATAGGTCCACAGTGTGCAGCCCAAAAGCCTGTGTTCCAGAGGGTTAAGGACTTAAGAGTGCCTAGCAGGATTATTCATACATGTGCCAAATAAAGACAGTTCCATAAGGCCATTAGAAGAATACGCCCTGGGATTTAGGCAGAGGTGTGATCCAGCTGCATAAATGACAGGATTTTTCACGACATGTTTCCTGACTGCTTCAATCTTCCACCACTCAGTATTTCTTTAAAAGTTTATCTGTGATTAGAAATGCTTACGCCAAATAAATATGCCAGCAGTGATGTGCTGGAATAGTTTGAGTTGATTTCAGGTGAGAGTAAGGAAAAGAAGTAAACTGGTCAGACTGCCTAGAAAATAGTAGTGTTTTCTAAAAATAAAGACTTTAAGGAGCTGTTTGATATTATGTATGTTTTTCAAAACTGTTATCTCAATCAACCCTTACAACAACCCTATGAAATAAGTACTATTGTTATTTGCACTTTTCAAGTGAGAAATTAAAATCACAGAAAGTTTAAGCAATTTCCTCACGGCTCAACAGCTGCCGTAGGGTAGAGAGCTCAGGCTGTTCACCACCACACTCTGTGCCCTGTCATACTGGCCGTAATGTCACCTAATCAAAGGTTTACCTGTCTGTCGGGAACTGGAAAAAAAGATCTTCTGAGGGTTGAAGGTAACTATTAAATCATTCTTTCTCTCTACTGAACATAAAACTAAAGAATGGATGCAGTTACACAGATTACATTCTAAAAAAACTAATAACCTAAGAATAAAGGAACAGGATAAAAGCAATCGTACAGGAAAACTAACAATATTCTTTAGGTCTAAAACAAAAATTTTCCGTTAAAAACAAAATGAAATTGAAACTTTACAGCTGTCCCAAGACACAGCTAACATATTTCTTCAAAATTCACATAACTATTAATATATTTTATATCTACAATCCTGAAGAAATACAATACTAAATATGGAAATAAACTGGATGTAAAACCTCGCTTTTGTATAGTCCAAGTATCACACCATAGACCAATGGCACATTAATGCTTTTGTAGTAAAGTTCCCATTCCCCCTCCCACTGGAAACTATGTCAGGGAAAGGTCAACACCCCGTTAGTTGTGCAGAGGACTTAAGTATGTCGAAGCAGAACACACGGAGCCAATTCTGAAGCCGAGTGGAGCTGAGAACAGGAAGAAACAACGCAAAGCACTATCAGAGGGAGGACAAAGTGTGCCTAAGCGGCCCCTTTGATGATGATGGCTCTGAGGGGCTCAAGTTTACCAGGAGAAGAAACAAAATGGAAAAGCCCAAGTTCTTTGAACAGAAGTAGAAAAATAGCCCTTAGATATGCTTTGTCAAAAAGAATTTATTAAGGGCACAAAAATGTCAGCCACCAGGTTAGATACTGAATATAGAAAACTGCTTCCAATGTGTCCCCTTGGAGTCTAGGATGAGACAGAGCCGAGACTTTCAATAGTTCCATGCAGCGGAGGGCTCACTGGGTTCACGGGGAATGGGTATGAAAGCCGTCTCGTGGCTGGTCAGGTAGACAGTCTCCGTAAGAAGTACTGGCTATCTAGGCACAAGGATGGAAGTCGCAGGCGGCGGCAGCCCCACTCCGGGTTCTCAGGGTTACACCGGGAAGTCTGAGACATAACAGTCACATTGCCATGGATGGCAGGCCGGAGTTTCAATCCCCCCCATCCTTAAGGAAGGGTGAAATTGAGGGATTGAGGTTCTCAACAGCTTTCGTCCTCTTTCTCATTGGTCCCCAGAATGATGGCCTGGTTACATACGAGTGGAAAGTTTAGACAGCAAATAAGTGAGCAGCAGATATTGCACTACTATCTGGACCTATGTGGGGCCTTAGGGATGTAACGAAGTGAAGGAGGGCTTGCGTCTTGTGGCCCTGTGCTTCAAAAGTCCAGGCAGAGAAGACAAAACAGACAAATAGTCACAGAGATGAAGAAATACTCTAATTACAGACCTAGGTGATTTCTACTGAGTCTACTCATAACAAACTGGCCCAAAAAGAGTGGGAGGTGGTGGAGGTTGCCCATTTAGACATCTTTTATAGTGACAGAATAGTGTCCTTGTAACCGACCTGTCAACACTGAAAACTATCTAAGAAATCCACCCGCTACAGTAACTTGGGGGTAGGTTAAGAAATGAAAGGAAAAGAAATGCGCTTCAGACACACCTGTTCAGAACAGTCCTGCTAAGTAGACTAGCCTCTCACAAGCAGTACTTGATGAATCTATTGCAGCTTTCATACTGCACGTTCTTATGTTGTTATGAACCAATGGTTGCTTATCTATTTCCAACTCTAGTGCTCAGCTGCGGCACGGGGATGTACTTTATTTTTATTAGTTCCCTCACAAATCTCCAACGAGGGAAACTAATTTTCTTAAATGCATGCACACTGAGAAAAATTTCACAAATCCCAGAATACTACAGCTAAAATGGGATGGCTACAGATTAAAGAAAGGAATAAAACTGATTTTAAAATAGAAAATCACAATGTGTTTAAGTAAGGCAGATTTAATTTTGTTAATCCATAAACAGAAGTGATCACTGTATCAAATACTGCTATGTGAAGGTCAAGGAACTATAACCCTACTTTTCAGAACAACAATACATTCAGACATTAAAGACAACAGACTGAAATAGGGAACTGCCAGCTGAAGATAGAAGTCTGAGGAACAGTTTTGTATTCTAAGCTGTTGCAAAAGAAGTCTTAAAATTTCTTTCAAGTTTATACAACACTTTATTTGGCAACACTTTATTTAACAAGAGTGTTACAAGCTTTGCTATTGAGAAGGTAAAAATTTTTAAGAAATGTCTCGTAGTTGCCTATTGGTTTTTAAAAATTCATTCCCAAGTTCTTCAAATATTCAAGCTTTAAAAAGATTTTGTCAGGAAAAAAACTGTGAACATTGGAAAGAGTTTCATCTCCATCTTTTGCTTAAAGTCCTTAAGCAAGCTGTGGATTCCAAACAATTCAACCCTCCACAAGCAGAATATTTGTAATTTTGAGGGTCAGTGCCTACTGTGTATCTTTTATCTTCTTGATAGTATGCAAGCCATCAATACAAAATCCTTATCCTCCTGTGTGTGGCTACGCTTACAGAGAAAGACATCTTGAAAGTGTGAACAGGGTGTTCTCCTGGGTAGTATCTATGGCAAAAATGAAAATGCTGGCTCCAGTTTGCAGACTGTTAGGAAGTGCTCACAACTTTAAATATGAGCACAGGCTGGGATTACCAGGTGTTCCATCTGGACCGCTGACAGAGCTTGGGGATGATAGTCCAAAACCATGCTATTCAAAGTTTGGACACAGCATCAGCAGTTAGAAAGGTAAACTCATGATCCTCACCTACTGAATTTGAATGTTTTAGCTAGTTCTCCAGAGGGTGCTTAGTCTCACTAGTGAGCCAAAACTTCAAGTCTAAAGGTGCCTGGGTGCTGGGTGTAGGACATGCCATAGCAGCAGAAGGTGAAGGAAATGAAGTCTGTTCCTCCATGCCAGCAGCATGGGCCACCTGGGAGCCCGTCAGGCTGCACACTTTACTCTGCAGTCAATCTTAGGAAGATCCCCAGTGGATTCCTTTACAAGTTCAAGTTGGAAGCTAGAAGGGGCTGACCTCTGTTCTCCCACAGGGTTTGCCCATGGCCAGAGTACTCCATGGAGCCTGTGCTCTTACTGCAGGAGTGCCTGAGTTTCTCTTCATTCCTTCCTTCAGCATCTCCACTTACCCAACAACTCACTTCAAGCAGGTGTGGGTAGGGGGAGTGATATTTTTGAGCTAATGTGTTTTATAGTTAGGGATAAAGTATTATGTTAGTGATTCTTATAATACCAATATGAAAAAGACCTCTGGAGATGACAATATTTGAAACCCAGTAATGAACAGCTACTGTGAAATTCTAGGCACAGTGAGAACCAGGACACAGGTTTTATGGAGGCCTGTCCTGAATATTTTATAAATCAATTATGAGGTAAGCCAGTCTGTTCTGGGCCTTCTACCTGGATTTCTTTCCTTCAGATTTAATAAGAATTGACTGATCAAAGATTTCACCAAAAACTTATCACCCTGATTTGCTTCTGGCTAGAGTGACCTCAATATAGTATTCTAGATGTTCTAGCCAGTGACATTTAGTGCTTCAGGAGTCTAAGAATGAACATAAATCAAGTATACACCTAGTGACAGCTTATTGATTTTAAAGGTCCTATATGTACTTGATAGCACCCTAAAAAGTCCTAGCATTGCATTTTTCTACTCCTCCATCTACTCCTCATAAGTCTGCAAATCCAGGTTTCCAAATATTACTATAGGTGGAGATGATAACATAGGAACATGTATGGTTTTTGAAGTTTTCTATCCAGTTGATACACATCCCCAACATCCCCAACTGATAAATCACTGCTCAGTTGTACATATTTTATTTGCCAAAAAGTTTTCATACATAATTCAACAGTAGCTACACTGTCATTACTTGAATGAGACATCACGAAAGTGTTAAGTTTTCTTTCATACACACAAAATGTTACTTTATACCTCAACTGGCTCCATGCATGATTTGCCATACACAAGTTCTGAATCAAATGCAGATCTAAGCATTCAAAGATCAATGGTTATTTTAATTTTGGTAATTGCTTACACTTTGCTGGTTAACTCTTTTAACCTTACACCATTTAAAATAGCACAAAACAAGGAGACCTACATCTTAAGCACTTCATCAATATATTTATTTAACACCAACAATGCACTAAATATTAGAGCCAACAGCTTTTCTGGATTTAGGCAATCATTTATCTTCACTTAAAATTTACATTAAAATTTGAAAATCTAATGCTGTACTTCTGCCAGTTTAATCTTGTTTATGACTTAACTGAAACATACATAAACAAACCAAACATTAAGCCCATCTTCATGAATTACATTTTCATCGCATCTTACTGCTATATATAAGCCTTTCTAAAGTTGAGATTTTGACAAATTTGCACTTTATTTTTTTTTTTTTTTTTTTTTTTTTTTTTTTTTTTTTTTGTTTTTCTCCGGTACCGGGAACCGAACTCACGACCTTGCGCTTGCCAGGCAGACGCTTTGCTGCTGAGCTAAATCCCCAGCCCCGAGATTTTGACAAATTTGGACATGAACAAAGAAAACTTTTTTCTTTTTATTATAAAAATACTACAGATAAAAGAGGACACCAAATTTACTCATAATCCCACCATATTAACTTTTTTGTGTATTCTTTTAATCTTTAACCACAAACATAAATTTTATGTAGTTGGTAATCTTGTGTATACAAGGGAAATCATTACGTAAATTCTACTCTATAAAATTACATGTACACCTCACTTCAAAGAAACTATAGTTTAAAACTTACAATATGCAGAAAACCCTTACAATATGTAATACATGTAATTTTCAAATGTCTAAATTTGAACCTTCCATGCCAAATTACAATTTCCTTTTTCCCCTTGAGTAAATGAACTGAGATGCCGTCATATTAGCCTAAGCTCATCTAGAAAACAGCACGAATATTTTATATATACAGTACATGGTTAACTTCGTGGCTATTTAGCATTTTGTGTAATCAGTATAAAATTTAAATTTTTGGCATAAACACCGACATACTAATTTAACCAAATCATCTCAGTATTTCTTGATTACTCTTATTTGAATTTGTGCTATAGAAAAGGTAGTAAATTCCAACGACAGACCTCTCTAAAGGGAAACTGCATCTACACAGGCGAGGTCCCAAAGGTTAGAAGCAGCAGGATTTAGGTGGGGTAGTTCTGTGATCACAGCAACACCAGTCTGGCGCATGTGATCTTAACCACTGTGTCCCCAGTCACTCTACTGTAAAATGAACATCATATCTGCATTCTGCTTAGGGATATTAAGCCCCCTCCCCCAAAAAACCCTCCAGATATTTTGAAATTTTCAGGTGAAAGGCACTGTATTTTTGAAACAGACTTAGTTCTTTTTAGGGCAAGTACTACCTATTACTAACCAGCTTAAAAACACTGGTAATCATTCTGGTTAGAAATGATAATGAATTCACCTTTCCAATAGGTTTGGAGATAGTTCTGTAGAGTGCTGTTTCATTTAGTAGCACACTGACATCTAGTGGAGATTTATGGTGTGCTATGGGATGGATACCTTATACTCAAAATAACCAACACACTTGAAAAGCAAAAGCACCTTTTGGTCTTTACGAAAAGAACAAAATACAAAAATTAAATACATGAACATCCTCCATATACTTAAGTTTTACTTGCTTACTTAGAAACAAGTCTGGCTGATTCTCAAGACATGTAATCACACGTTACAGGACAGTGGACATAGAAGTGGTGAAAAACTGTTTAGTGTGGTGACTAAACAGATGCCACAGAACTTCCCTCCAATTCTTTTCCTTAGTGCTGGAGACTGAACCCAGTATCTCTGCATTGAGCTACATTCCCAACCCTTAACACTTTTCGAACACCATCTTGGTAAGTTGCCTAGGCTGGCCTTGCATTTATTATCCTGCCTCAGCCTCCTGAGCAGCTAATAGGGACATGCTGCTGTACCCAGCTTCTGATTTACAATTTTGAGGGACTATATATTTGTTCACCTCCCTCTTTTCTTTCAATAGTGAATGCAAGAAAAGTTGGAGGAAAGGAGCGAGGGGAGAGGAAAAGAGGAGAGAAGAGATGAAAAGAGAGGAAAGGAGGGGGAAGATGAAGGCGAGGGCAAGACCAGGGTGGAGAGAGAGGGTAAGCAAGTCTTCCAGGTTTTCTATTGCATTCTTTCCACTAACTTAATTCACTGTGGTTAGTATTTTATTAATTCCAGAAGAAAAAGCTTCTTTAAGCGAACAATGTATAAGCTTTAGGCATATCACTAACCATTTATCTAAATTTGTTTATTTAGTACACTGCATCTATTCTAGAATAAAAATACAAAATGTTTCTAATACTTTGAGCTTTCTGAAATGCCTAGCACCATCAATAAAAGCATAACTCCTTTGCTTCTGTCCCTTCCAAAGGTTCCAAGAAATGCTAAGTGGCCCCAAGGGGAAGCAATTTAACACCTACACACTTGACATGTGATTATTTAAATTAGGCAAGACTAACAAATATGTATGAGAAGACTGTCACAATCATATCTGTTCTAGCACAAATTAAATTAAAAACATACTCCTCCCCCCCTGTAGTGAAGCTAGAAAGGGCACAGAGAGCAGATGGTCTATCTGCTCTACACCAGCCTACTTTGTTTTCTGCTGAGCTTCAACCACTGAATGGAGCTTCTTTATAGCTACCACTGTGGAACAGCTTCATCACTCCAATGAAAAGGAAAGGCTGAAGGGAGGAATCCTGGAAGCTGGAATAAGAAATTTTTAAAGTAAGGCTGTGTATTTATTAGCCTCTGTTTCTGGCAGATTATGTTATGATTCCAACATAATCTCTTCCAGAAGAAGAAGTGAGGGAAGGGAAAAAGAAAAAAGTGAAAACTGCTGGGCTGAAAATAGGAACTAAAAGAAGTCCTCAAAGACTAGAAAATGCATGGTTTTCTCTTGAGAAGAATATACATAAATTTATTCCCACCACATCCAAAGTGGTTCAAATTCCTTACTCCTGTGCTCTGGTTCATGTACGGGAATCTGAAAAAATCATCTAGAAATTACAGGTCCAGAGCAGCTCTTAAGTGTATAATCCTAGAAGAATCTTAAGGAAGCCACATTGCTTAACTACAAGCAAAGCACCCTTAAATAAATGTGTATCTGGTGTTTAGGTTGTTAAACAAGAAATACTTAAGAAATATACTCACTTATGTCCTTCTTGGCAATTAATAGTAAACTTCAATCTTCAGAGCCCCGAGACAAAACAAACAAAAACAACGAAAAAAAAGATGTAACACAACCTATTAGCACAAGAAAATACAATATTCTAATAGTGAAGCTTCATGCTGTACTCAAATGTATAATTATCCACAAAATTGCATGTTTTAGTGCTTTGAAAATTCTTTCCAAATATTTTACACTGCCCATTGTCCTACTACTGAAAAAAAGTTCATTTAATACAGTCCTGTAGTGTTATTGTTTTTAGTTCAATTATATAATTAAGAAAATTCAGGCCCAGAATAGCAGAGAAAAAGAAATTTCATTATAACAAGATAGCAAATAAAAGAGATATGAAAGCTTAGCTGTTCTATTACAGGCTGGTGGTCAAATTAATTAAACTATTTTGGCTCTAGAGTTCAATATACTAAAGACTCAGCAGTGAGAATTGAAATATCAATTGCTACTGGAATTTTTTTATTCACAAAGAAACTGCTGTGATAAATCAATGACCCTTAATTAAGTGAAAATACAACTGAAATTTTAAATGTGTGATCTCCATATTCATTTCTATCAAGAGAAAATGTCAGAGTATGTCAGGTTACAACCCCTATAATTAGTCTTCACATATATTTTTCATTGGATAATAACTTTTACTTTAGACAGGGTGATTTAAAGATTGTGTTGGATCCCAATTTCAGAACTAAGGTTACTCTCCCCAACCTTAGTTGTCCAGAATAAACAGGTTCTAGTGCTCTGCAGAGAAGTCACCAGTCATTTTTGGGAGTGTGTTTGTCTGTGTCCTACTCAATTAGTCTTCTAGTTCCATTCTCCCAGGAGATGCTGCTACGCTGTAGGCAGGAACTGAGTTTTCCAGACATGCTCAAAGCTGCCAATGCTAAAGAAGAGGTAACTATGAAATAAATGATCAATTCCTGGTATGTTACATAAAATGAATCCAGATATATGGTCAGAGTATCTGGTGCCCAATATATTTAACCTCAAAAAAAGAAATTATAGTAACATCACAGAATCAATACTAACATTTCTACCACCAGAACCTACCATCTTTTGTGATCTCAGTTTCCCTGGAATGTTAAGAAAATAGAAGTTTCACTAAAAGAATGAAGTAACTTTATTGATCTCTACATCTCATAGCATTATGACAGCCAGCAAGACAATATTTTTAACCCAAGTTCAGAGAACTAAAACTTAATGGGTGTGATGTTTTCTCCACAGCATACTTCCCCTCCCATGACCATAACCACCCACAACTCAACAAGCGCACAGTGGGGATGCTTTCTGATTCTCACCAGAAGTCCTCACTGAAATGTCTCCTCTTTTAGGGAGCTTCTGGTGTCCTGTGATATTTTATACCCAGTGAAAACATGATAACTAGTTACATTAACCTTAGTTTAAAAATACCTAAGGAGAAACCAATACATTCTTGACTAATTACTAAAAAGAACCTAATAATGCTACAAGTCAGAAGAAATATGAACTAATTTGTAATGTTAGTCAATAAAATACAGGACTTCAAAGATGCTTAAAGACTTTAGAGATGCCATTCTCTAAATACAGATCTATGATATTATTCACTGCAATCTTCCAAGCAAGATTTAAATAAGGAAATGCTGTTTAAATAAGGTACCTTAAGAAGAGATACTAACCAGAATAAAATGAAACAAGTGACCAATATGTGATTTTAAATCCTATGCTCCTTTAAATTCACTTAAATACTATTTGAAGACTCCTTTGTGACCTTAACATGAGGTAAACTGTTAACTTTAAAGGTGAAGTTTTCTGCTAATGTTTAAATGTGATTAAATATTTATTATTCATAACAGAAACATCACAACAATAAAAATAAACATGTAGTGCTGTCACACAAGACCTCTTTATTATGTACCAGCCTACACCTGTAGTGTCTCTGTATGAAGGTGCTTACATACAGTCAATATATAAGCTAAAACACTTCCAAATACTCAAATCCAGAAAAAAAAAAATCTCAGTATTAAGTCGCCCACTCATCAATGAATTATTCTGGACTGAACAGAAGGCTCAGTTTCAGCACTGCCAAATGCTCTTAGGTACACAAGCAATGCGCCATCTGTCTTCAAGCACCAAGTGCATCAGTTCACATTTAAAATACTGATGTGCCTAGCAAAGTTTTTCAATTTCTGATGTGTGACTGAAACTTAACATGGCCAGCAACAAGGTTACATGCATCAATATTCTGAACTGCTAGTAATAAAATAAATTATAAAAGTGTCAGAGCATCAGAGAGCTGTAGTCCTAAAGCCTGGAAGAAGAAGCAGATTAAAGAAGTGTTTTCAGTGAGTCACTACTGCCATTTCCCTGAGGAAACACTTTTAAGTATGGATGGAACTGCTGCCTTTGGCGAGTGACTCTGGTGTTTCAGTATAGAACAAGTACACCCAAATCTGCTACCAACCCAGAGGCAGCTTCATCAGTAAGCACCCTAGACAAGGCAATGACAGAAAGCTATTATTCTAAGGAGTTTGCACTTGAATGCGGTAAACAATGGGCAATCACTGAAGTCCAAGGAGCAGGGACTGTCCTGACAGAACTTACTCCAGGAAGCGATAGTGATAGTTCTGTGAACAATGGATTGGAGTCTTTGCATGGACAGGTTTCAAAAAGGTTCTTATAATAAAGAGATAACCACATGCCTGAATACAAGTTACAGAATTAAAACAACCACCACCATCAAAGGTATCAGACATGGGAGCCAGTGATACACCTACAACCTTATTCCCTCAGACCGTTTATACTTGTCATGAGCTGTCACTCTTCACTTTGTAGATGAAAACACCGCACCCAACACAAGTCTCCTAACCTCAATCACTAAAGACTCCCTAACTTTCCTTCACACTCGGGCTCCTGATCATCAGGGATCCTCTGCCCAGGATGCTCAGCAGTCCCACTTCTCCACAGGTTTCCCTTCTGTTTTCCGTGGAAGAGGGCCTGGGAGTAGCCAACAGATCCAAGCCTGCTCAGCAGACGTAAGCACTCACTCTGTGAGTGAGAGAAATGAGCTGCTGGCATTATACTTCTGGAGTTGGGGAGCTCTTACCCAGTCACCTTTTCAGTTATACCTACTGACAAAAGAGTAACATGAAGCAATAAAAAAAAACATGCTGTCAAGTGACCCTGTGATGGAGGGGGTGGGGAGATGGCATCTATTTCATTTCCTTTTCTCACAGAAGCTATAAGGGGGCAGAGAAAAGGGAAGCCTTGGATAACATTTCAATAAATAACTTTCAAAACTCAAGGTCGGTCCTCTCCATTCTTAGCATACCTGTTCTCTTTTCCTGCAGTATTTCTCTTGAATCTCCTCAAGGTTATCACTTTTCATTTTTCCTATTTCTCTAAAACTGTAAGTTGAGGCAGTCATGAGTTGCTTAACAGAAATACGTTCTGAGATATGTGTTTTTATCTGTTATCACTGTGGTGGAATTATGAGGGTACTTAAACTAAGACAGCTACATGAGGCAATACAAACTATAGGACTACTGTTGTTTATATAGTCCATTCACCAAAACAATTATGCAGCACATGACTGTACATGTATTTCTTTATACCATTTTTTCTTGTATCTATAAAAGGGTGCTAAAGAAATACATCAGCTAAGAAGATACTAATTGTAATGGAAAAATAATTTTGTAGGACACAGAATGTAATGGAATTGAGACTAAAAGTTATGAGATTAATCTATTCTCTATTTTTAACAAGTACAGAGTATACTATTGCTAACATCCTGTATTTCAATTTAATATGAATATAAGCATCACCTACCACACACAGCACGCTGAATCAATGAATGGAAATTGAAAACATATGCCTGACAAGCTTCACATGGTCTCTAGAGAGCTTTATGGAGTGGAATTTTTCCCCTCATACAACATTCATTCAGCAAGCACAGATACAGATATGGGAGCAGGTATTTAGACACAGAAAGAAGGAAGAGATAATTACTTTTCCAAAACTCACTCCTTACCCAGAAACAGGAATGAGATACTAAACTATAGTAAAATGCCAAAATATAAGCTAGAGACACTAGGTACTATGGCTAATTTGAAAGACAGAATAATTACTTTAAAAGCATCAACTAGTAATAGTTATATTTAGTATTACGTACGTTAGATAAACTTATGAAAGTGTACTAATATTTTCATTGCTAAACCAGCAGGGACATCTGCTCAATTTCACATTCAACAGAAGATGGACAGACATTAGTAGAGATGTATTCTCTTGCGCTAGGAACAGGGAAAGGAGGAAAAAAATCTGTCAGGACAGGAAAGTGATAAAAACTAAAGATGTGAAAATGTGTTCTGTATGTATTATACTGCCCAAAAGAACCTTTTAATTTGCAAGCACATAAAATGTGTAGAATAAATCGACTTGCCAAGGAAAGCAGTTAAGGGATTACAGAGTTTAGCTACTTTCTTTTTTTCCCGTTCTTCCTTCCAAAAAAGAAAGGAAGGAAAAAAAATTTGTGACCTGGTAGGTAGGCATGCACAACTGACTTTTGCCTCACTAGGTTCGACAGTTAACTATAGATATAGAAGGCTTAACGTGAATTTAAATCTGTCTAACTACACACTACTGATAGTACCTAGATTTGTCTAACAATTCCTTCTTTTCTGCCATAGATTTTTTTTTTTAAATTTCAGAAAATATACAAACTAGGCCCCAGAGCTGCGGTCTAGCTAAACTATTATTTAAATTAATAACAAAGACTATTAAAGTGTTCTTTTGCCCAAATCTGAGTCATCCACTATTCCATCATTTTCTAAAGTTTAGCTTCTCAATATTTACATATATATATTAATATACTGGTTGCTGTCATTTAGAGTTCATCTTAAGACTTTCAGTTTCATAAACAATTGGAAGCACAAGCGAGGGTACAACAGGTGGCAACTGAAACAAGAGACAATGCAGATGTTCCCGGATTCTCCCTTTAAAGAAGTGCTTATGGGTTTAGCAAGGTCAAGAAGAAAAAGGAGAAAGTGTGGCTGGGTGTACACACACCTCGAAAGATACGCACAAACCTAGAGGATGGCTGCTCACGTCTACTTTTACCAAGGTTGATGTGGCTGACCATGATTAAGGCTTTAACACTATTCATTACTGTTAGCAGTGCAGTTACATGAGCACTCTGAGCAATTCATTTTATAACCATTTTGAAAATACACTGTGCAGGCTGGGGATATAGCTCAGTGGCACAAGCACCTGCCTGGCAAATGCAAAGCCCTGAGTTCGATTCCCAGTACCAAAAAAAGAAAAAGAGAGATTGAAAATCCACTGTGTAGCAACATTCCATTAAGAAAAAGCGAAGAGATTAGTTGTTTTTAAAAATTTAAGTTTCATTTCAAATAATGTGCATCTACTAAAATGGACTTGTGAATTTAGGGGGTACTGCCTGCACAGAAAACAAAAGGATTTGTGTGTTTTATTTACCTGAAATAGGACACACTACTAACTGAAATATAATGCAATTATTATAGAATCATTTCTTCAGTCTCTCAAAACAATCTGCAGTGGTTAAAGGAAAATAACTGATTTTAACTCATGCTGTAAATCTACTCAAAGACCACAACATAAAAGACAGTTTAAAATGTGTCAGTGCCCTGCACTAACATGACTATGACTTAGTTTAGTATCCAGTCACAGCACTTAAACTCCCTTAAATTCTCCTGTATTGTTGTAATACTCTCAGGTAAGTTAGTGGGCTGATATCAAGTTCTTCAAGTACACATCAGAAAATCATACTATGCAGTTCTTACTAGAAAAAGGCAGCACATGCACGGGTCATACTGCAATTATCAACTTAATTTTATTCCTATAATTAGTTTAAGACTTTTTTTTAAAGGAAACATCTAGATATCTACATTTTTACTTTAAAAAATACTTGATATATTTGTCATTTAAAGTTCCTGATGCTATATTATTAAATATGATTGACTTTAAATATCATCATGTGTCTCATTTTCAAATTTAAAAAGAGAAATTACGGTGTTAAAAGTATTTCTGGAAAATATTAATAAATATCTCATTTTCATTGAAAACCATTAGGTTTAATTTTGTGTACAGTTCTAGCTGAGACTAAAACAATATTCAAATGACTAAAATGCAAACTGTACTTAATCTAACAGTAATTTTCAGATGCTATAATTAATCTATAAATACGTACTTTTAAAGGGAATAGTTACAACCTGTTTTGGTGTATTGAACATTAATTTGTGATGTTATAAACAAAAACTCAGCCGAGCATGGGGGCTACACCTCTAAACTATACTGACTGTACTGTGCATAAGCTGTTGAACCTGTTTGTCTGTCCCAGCTCTGTCACTGAGGACCACCAGTGTCTGACTCCTAAAGCTCCTCAGGGGTGTTAAATGAGACAGGGCACACCAGCAACTAAACGATGCCTGGAATGTAGTGGTACAGAGCGCAGCTCCTCTGACGGCACAAGATCATAATGAGAACACTCCAGGCTCAATGAGATGCCTGATGGCACTGCCATTCTCATACACTTAGGACATTACATTGGGCTTACAACTTATAGAACTTGTTTTAATGGAAAAAAAAAAATCAGAACAACACAATTCTGGGTTTCATCTGAATTATCAAAATTTACATCTAGAAAGAAGACTCTCTAATAACAGTACACAGGGGTTAATACCTATGTAACTGTGAAGACCAGTTTTTCAGAAATAAAGAATGAGACCAATTTAAACAAAAAAATATCCTTTTTGATTTTCTTCTCTCAAACTTAGCATGTGGCTTTCATATGATAGGTAGAGTTATTAGAATACCTAGATGCTATTAGCTCATTTGAAAGTGCAGCCAGCTTCCTGAAAGAAAAGCAGAATAAAAAGAACACAAATTTATAAGCTCAGAATTACTGAATTTGAGGGATTATATAGAACAGTAAAATAATCCAATTCAACTCCAATGTGTCATACATGAATAAACTGAAATCCAAAGAAGTGTCTAATTCAAGGCCACAAAGGTATTTTGTAGAAGACTAGCAAATATTTTAATAAACTAATTCAATCTACTTTGGCCCAGGCCAAGAAAGCAAAGTAGGTTAGTGGTGATAACTAGGCTGAGAGTAACTGAAGAAAGTCCAATCATAATAAACCCAAATATCCTAATAGTGAAAGCTTGTCTAGCACCAAGAGAAAAGGTTACTACTCTAGGATATAGAATGGACAATTTTGGCAGTGAGGAAAAACTACCTTCTACAGCTCACCCACAGTTCATAAAAATATTTTTGGTTCATATAAATGGTCTCCATTCCTACCACATTGATTTGAATTTAACTGCAGATTTTTAATTTCTGGTTAAAATAGTCAAAATTCAGAGCTTTTTGTAAACATAAACCTAAATTCTTCAAAACAGTAACATTTTATTTGTAACAGGCTAGTTTTGAGGTGTAGGGGTATTTAAGTGAAAAACAGACATGAAAGTTTAACTTTATTTTTACTCTGATTTCAAACTTCTATTGACAAATAACTAGCCCACTGTTTTTAGTGGTAGTATGTGCAATTATATGTTTTGTTTCATTATCTTGAAGCAATGTATTTTAATGCTAATTCAACTCTGAATTTCATGATGGTACTCTTATTACCATATTTAGGATTGAAGAAGACATTTGCCCCATGACTACAAGTTTGATTATATAACCAAAGAAAATTATCCCAAAGGAAAAAAGTACAATTACACTGTTTACAAACTCTTAAAAGAAGCTTAGTAATTATAAGCTTAATAATATGTTTAATAATTTCAATTAGAAAGTATTTAACCTTACAAATGTGCAACAATTTTAGCTGAAAAATAATGCCACATCAGCACAGTAGCACTGAGCCCTTTAGGCATACAAGGGTTTTGGGTTCAACTCTGCCTGTGGCCATGAGTCATAGTAAAAATGGTACTATACCACAAAAATTAAGACCAAGATTTTTAAAAAGGAATCATACAATAGCTAACATACCAAAGTTATTATTTGACAATACTGGGCAATGCTGGATGGAAATCACTCATTTGGAAGTGAGATGTTCTAAAACAACTCCTAAGTAAGGGTTCTTTTTTTTTTAAGCTCAAAGTAAAACTTCAGAAGTGTTTTTCAGATCAATGGTTTAAAATCCAGTTTTGCATGTATCAACTCATTGCATTTTCTAATTAAGATTTAAAGAAAAACTCTATGCATTTAATAATTCATTCATTTGTGCTAATGCTTAATAGTCAATCCTCATATCCACATCTTTATTTCATCAACAATCATCTCAGACACACCTTCTGACAAGACTGACTTGAAACATTACGACAGGAAACTATGCCTTCAGGAGCATGTTTATTGTGTTTGAGATGATACATCAGTGCTCTCTGAGCTACAAAGGGTAAAAGGAAATCCTCTCATTACAAACTGACAAAGGTAAAACATTTTCACAACAGCATGAACCACATACTCAGAAATAGATCTGGGTTTAATACAAATGACATAATTCCTAGTCATCTACAGCTACTTTTATAACTTCATACAGATAATGAATTAGGCTAAAATGCACTATAATATTTGGTAGACTTCAGGACCAGTATCCTTAGTACATCACAAAATACATTTTGATATCCCAAAGAAGCAAGACTTGCAAGTAGGCGTTTTAAACATAACTAATCTACAGCTACAAACTTCTACTCTTGATAGCATTTACCTTTTTGGGGAGTCTCCCAGTCTCCAAAGGATAAAAGCAGAGAGTAGAATCAGTATAACATATACACAGAAGTCCGTATTGTAAAGGCTATAAAGATTTGCAGCACAGTGAGAAGACGCCTCCTGCCCCTTCACACTGCATACACATTGTGTCAATTATGTTGCGTATCTCTTGGTCCACTGTCTGGCTATCCTGTCATGTTCTGCTCTGTTGGTCAAATACTGAGTGGCTATGCTTCCAACCAGAGGATCCGCTGGAAAAGTGGAAACATTAAAAGATATTATGTGGTATCTTAAATGTACAGTTCTAATAGTCTATTAAGCTAAACACGTACATTTCAGCAGTATCCTGATACAGAATAGTTTGCTATTCAAAAGAAAAGAATGTTTAAGGTAATGTGACTATGTATTTTAATATACAAATTAAGAAAGCCTCTCACGAGAAAAAGAATGAGAGTTAAGGGGTTTAAGTTTTATAAAAGATACATGCCTTTAAAACTTATTTGTAGTCTTGGTATTTTCTTAAAAAATGAAAGTGCAGTAGATGGTTGCTATGGATATTAAATAACTCTTACAAACAACTCTCATAATCAATGCTATTCAGAGTGAACTGTTTCCTTCATTCTATATATAGTAATAACTCTAATCACCATCCATAGCACTATTAAAATACTTGCCATTTCACTTTAAGTAGAATTTCAAAATAAACTGAGATGTGAACTTTTATTCTGAATTTGTTTAAAAACCATATACACATGATATAATATTTGAGGTGTTCTGAATGATAATCAGTAAAAAAGTAAGAGCTCTCATTCTTCTGACTCTAACTACTCAGAATTTTCTTTCTCTGGTAAATAATTTTAACCTGTATACAACAGTTGTTTCAAAGATTTTATATGCACTTAGAACATTATCATTAGGTACATGTATTTTTTCCAGTACCCTGCTTTTTCACTTAATATATCTTAAGGATTTCTTCCTGTCAGTTTATACACAGCTGGGACATTCTGTTTAACAACTAGGCCCTCCAGTAACAAACACTCAGGTAAGTTTTAATCTTTTACTTAATAAATGATACCATTATGGACATGCATCTATCAGTTGTTTGAGCAACTGATCGCATGTATCTAAGCCAAGTGTATCAACTGCATATACACCAGGTCCCAGGTAACAGTGATCCTTTTTGGTGTTAAAAGTATCAAACACTCAGCAAAAGCAAGCCAACTCCTTTAAAAATAACCACACAGTGAAATAACACATGGGCCTCTGGATCTAAACATCACTTTATCACACCAGCTATTCAGGTGGAACTTTCTATGTGGTAGTTACACATTTCTAGAAAAGTTATGAATTAGATATTAAAGACTTTATGAGTTCTTTTTGTGAGTTCACATAATCATAATTGAGTTTAACTTTCATCAGCTATCATTCTAATGTCCATAAACACTACATCGAATATAACTAACATTACTCCAAAAAGTAGGGGAAAAATCCTTGCCTACTGACTGGCTGCCTTAAAGCATGCATGGAAGGAAAGAGAAGGAGGCAGCAGTATCAAAGACACTGCTTAAGTTCTTGATAGAAAATAGCTATATAGCTACATAATTCAGAAAAAAGAAACAGTATGAATGAGAGTAAACAATTACAAAGCAGTGTATCATTAACAAAATGAAGTTACTGAGAAACTTTTGACCTAGTTTAATTGAAATGGCATTAATAGTTTCTCTACAAAATGTTTTATACTGAGTTTTCTACCAACAGCAGTTATTTCTCAATCAACATTTAAGCTAATCAAGTAAATACACAGGTTTTTGTAGCCTTAGAGTATATGTTTATAAAGATTTGCTTACCAGGGTTGCAGTCTGTCAAAAGGGAACAAATAGACAGCAAAACCTTTGAAATAGTCAAAGCAGGACTCCAGTTGTCTTTAAGGATGTCCAGACAGATGACTCCCTGACTGTTGATGTTGCAGTGATAGATTCTGGTACGGAAAGTAACCTAAGTCACAGTGCAAACAGGAAAAATATATTACGAATGCTTTACTACCAACTAAAGCTCACCTGTAAAATATCACAGGTGATATTTAATCTTTCAATTCCTACAATTCCACTTTTGGAATGTCCATAACAATGGAACATAATATATTTTTTTCTTCTAGAATTCTTATTCCTTGAATTTTTCTAGGTGACACGTATGAATTTTAGGCAAAAATTCAAAAAAAATGCAATCCTTGGCATAAATGGGTTAATAGCAAATAATTTAATCAGTGCTAACCTGAGATTAAATTTCACTGCTAATTTAAGTGGTTTATTTGACAAAGTTAAAAGAAATATTCATTTTCTCCTGGCATAAAAAGAACTGTATTGGTTTTAAAACTAAGTGAGGAGTTGATCAATTAAATCTAGATGAACATTATAGTAATTCTATACATGTGTACATGTGCATGTATGCATCTGTCATATTATTTCTACACACAGTAACAGAGAAAGTAAGGAAGAGCTGAAATGTTTTGGAACTGAGGAAGATTTTCTTACAAGTTATATTAGTTCCTTAGTACAAGTGTCAGTACCAGCTCAGTTAACTTGTTGCCACACATCAGAAAGTAATGGAGAACTGAGAGGAAGGTTGATGAAATCGTGTACATTACTTGCCTTTCTATCTCTTGGCCTTTCATTTCCAAGTTGGTTAACTGCCTTGTTAGACTAACACATTAAAACAGTTTTAAGTAGCTAGATGAAAGCAGCATATATCCCTGACATGTGAGGAGAGATAAATCACAACAACAAATACTAGCAAATTTCAAAACAATAACTGGTGATTAATTCATTAAGTGTTTATCTTAGAAGAAGACACTTAAATCTCTCAAAAATATCCTTATGAAAGGAATGGAAGCACGAAATTAAGGAAGACAGACAGACAATCATAAACTCCAACAAATCACTGGTTAGCTGGAGGGAGGGTTTCATACCCCTCTAGAACTCCTCTAATACAATACAGTAGATAGATCTACTGTATCTCTATGTGGATGGAGAGATCTTAATTGCATCTAATCAAATTAAGATGAGCTAGAGGTATAAAATACACATCAAATTTTAAAGACTGGGTAGCAAAAGCAGACAGTAAAAGATCTCATTAGAATTTTAACTTTCTAAACATAGGTATCAGAAACCTTCAAATTACACATGTAGCATTGCATCATGTTTATTTTTTCCTTTAAACAGTGCTGCTGAAGAGTATGGGAATAAAACACGTTCAAATCATTGACAGGTCACTACTCAACGGATATAAAGTAGTTACAAATACAGTTAGTATTTAAACACTTTCAGCTATTAATGAGTGAACAAACTAGTATCCATGAACTGAAAAGTTATATTTTTATTATTTTTTATAATGTTCAACTCATTATGTGAACTTCAAAGAGTAAGTACTATAAACAGTGGTTCCTAACACTAAGATGATACCATAAATCTCACAGACTCAAGAATGCTCAACACTGTATCTTAGAGGACAGAAATATTAACAAATGAGAAAACAATATTGCAATTTCAGCAAAAACTTATGCTCAATTTATAAACAACCATTATAATCAAAGTGATTAGGATAATTCATATACCATACAATACTTGAAATCCTTATGACAATTCTTACTTTCCATTAAAATGAGATAGGACAATCTTTTTAATTCAATTTCACCCACATACAAAAATAATTTTGGGCAAAACACATCTTAACTTTCCCTCCTGATTTTGCTAATATAGTAAAATGAATGTCCAATATAGAAAACCAGCTATTTAGAAGTATCACTACAAATATACCCATGTAGTTTGCTAACCGTTTTTTTCTACAATAAAAAAGTCAATTGAGCAGTCATAGATCTACGACAGTAAATATGTTTAATTCTGAATGTGAATACAATTCATGGTATGATTAACATGGGGAGGACCTTTATTTAACAGATTCAGCAAGGCAGACGCTAAAGACCTGGGAGTAATTTAAAAGACACTAATATACTAATTTCAACATCTTAGATTCTGATAGAACCATACAGTAAAGCAATCAAAACACTGACAGCATTTAAGGAGAGCATCTCCAGGTGATAAAAACCTCGGCATCTGCAATTTGAGGTAAAGACCACTAGGTGGAACTACTGTTGCCTTGTTCAATACTGTCCTCCTGAGAACCCTTTTTTTTCCTTTCAAAAAAATCTTTACACACACACACGCACTAAATCACTACACAGATGACAATTACAACAGGGAACATATAATGAAAAGAAAAACATTTCATCATAGTTAAGGGCTACAGATCTGATAAAACACTTCCCTGGGATGTTCAATGTCTCTGTAACAAGAGTAAAATTATGCTCAGGTGCTGGTTTTTACCTGCAGGCAAGGCCATTTTAGAGTAACAAAGCAGAAGAGGAAGCCATTCAAGTAACTATTATGTTTAAGCTTTGCAAAATAACTGACAGTCATTACAAGGCACAACTCAAATATTCATCTACTACTTATTTGAAATGAACTAAAAGTCAACAGGTTACCCCACTACCCCTAGTTTCCATGACTCACTACATTATTGCACACAGGGCACAAAATGAATTTACTAAATAGTACTCATCTTCCTCCTTTACTCTATTTTCTAGTTTTTGTTTCTCTATAAAGGTAAAACTTACACTTTTAAACTATTACTCCTGAAAACTGCTAAACAAGTTTACTTTCCACCCAACCTCCTTAAGTAAGGTTCACAGGAAACTTCCCTTCATTTCTTAAGTACAAAATTTATGTTTTGCTCATATACAAAATTCAGCTTTTTAAAAAAATTAACAAGCCCTCTGATGAATGTAAAATTATCTGTTAAAGGTAGGAGTCTATTACTTTCAGTTTTAAAAGCCCTGCTTCTGTAACAGCTTCCCTATTAACTTATGAATAACTGTGAAATAAAAATGATTACATTAATACACATTTCAAATCTAGAATAAATGATTCTGGATAAGAAGAAATATTAAAGATTGTACTTCTAGGTTCTTACCTTTGGTGGCTTAAACGGATAATCTGATGAAAATGTGATATCCAGAAAAAACACACCACCTTCATAAACAGAACCTGGTGGCCCAAGTATAGTTGATCTCCATTCATAAATGTTATCTCCTTTAGGCCCAGCACTATTCAAAAGAAATTAAAAATCAATATACATATCTGTAAATAATGCCCGTTACCATCTTAAAAACTAATGGAGTATTAAAGTTAAATTAGCAACCTACAGCAAATGGCAACAATGTCTTCATACATGTAAAATTTATTCTCAAATATTTTAAACTTACGGAAAATTCCAAGAAATGTACAAAGAACACTTGTAAACCATCCAGAAGTATCCTTCATTTGCCTCCTCTCTTTCCAAAGACAAACACATATATGTGCACACACTTGTTTCTACACCATTTGAGAATAGGCTACAAATACTGTGGGCCTTTTCACATAAATATTTCAGTGTGCATTTCCTAAAAAATCTCCTACAAACTTCAATAGTTACAATTTCAGTAACTGCATCAACATAACAATTTAGAATCTGTATTATAAAGTTGTCAACTGACTGGGCAGTACTTTTTAAAAAATACATTTTTCTCCATGTGCAAGAGCCAGTCTTGGAATCAATTATGTCCTAGGTCATTAGCCTCCTTTAGCGTAAGTCCTTATAGCCTCACATTTAACATTTTTTGCAGTACATAATCCTTTAAAAAAAAACGAACTCATCACTTTGAGCTTATCTGGTGTTTTTGGATGATCAGACTCAAGCAATGCACTCTTGGCTGGAGTAGAGTACATAATTGATGTATCACATTAAAAGCACATGGTGTCTACCTATCCCACACTGGTGATTTTAAGCACCAGACAAGGTGTTGTATTACTTTTCCTACTGTTTAGTTACTTTTCCCTATAATGAATAAGCAATCTTAGGATAAATACTTTAAGACCATGTAAGTATTCTATTTCTCATCAAAATTTCTCTCCTTGATTTAACACTCATTTGTAATGCTCTGAACCTTACTATGACAGAGGCACAATCATGGTTTTTTTTGAATGTCAATCCTTGCTTCTGCCATACTTAACAGATACCCTTTAAGCCCTCTTTTCTACTGTGTGTGTGTGTGTGTGTGTGTGTGTGTGTGTGTATCCATAACTAGAACGGTATCACAGATTCCCACTTTTCCCCCATGCTTTATAAATTCACAGCTGCTTTTAATTATTTTGGTGTTCAAATTATTTCAGATTTGGCCAGTGGGAATTCCTCTAAAATGGCTTTTATGTTCTTGTAACATGCCACCATCAGCTTTTGAGCACTCCCTTTCTTTCCGTTATAACAAGGCTTCTACCTTTGCCCATTAGCCATCTCTTTTACCAGGTCTGGTACCTTCTCAAGTATCACTAGAAACCAAAATCTAAGGAGTAGATGCTACTAAGTCACACTTATACTTTGATACAATGCGCTTACCGCCATAGTTTCATTTATAAAATACAAATGAGAGAGACAGTTCAAATAAAACCTACCCTGATAATTACTTGCTGCAAAGGCAACTCTAAGTTTTTAAACCCTCTTCAAATATAGCTTACAGACTTCTACTTTAATCTTTACAGTATAAATTATCTTGGCTCTCTGAACAAGTATATGTATAAGGAGTTGTTCTTTTAAAGTGTCCATTAGTTTAGAAGTAATCTGCAAGTTCTATTTAAGTGGAAATCGGCAAAATCAACACATAGTAATTAAAGTAGTAAGTTAAAATAATTTAAGTACATATTAATTCTGTAAAACATGAAACTTCAAGTAAGTGACAGCAGCAATAATCAAACGTGTGTTCTGAGGAATGATTCAAACAAAAAGGTGGATGTTATAATATAGTTATAGGTAGCTTCAAAAATCCACCGTTAAAGCAGATATGTATGCACAGTAAAGTCTCACTATTTTGTCCTAATTAGGGGAAAATGTCTTTGAAAGTAAGTAACCTTCCGTAAGTGTTAAATACACATAGCAAAGGGCACTAATTCTGTAATGGCTCATTTCTTGGTCATCACTTGAGTACCAGGTATACCATGTAGTTCCTAGAAGAAAAAAGCCACAGAACTGAGTATCAACTATGTAAGAACAAAAAATTTGACCTGATTCAATGGCATTCCTTTCCCAAGTTACTTTTTCACTTGGTGACTCAAAATAATTATTACAAAATTACATTACAGTGTTGAGTTACAGCACTTCCAGTAAAATGTTTCATACTAGTAATAATATGTTAACCACTATTTACTTCATTTACTTCGTATTACTCGGACTTTTCAAGAGAGTAATGCTGTTATCTTCCTATTTTTAAATGATAAGGTACAGAGAGTTAAATAATCTTCCATATGTCACAATTGCAAGATGACACAATTTGAATGCAGGTAAGTTAAGTCTACATTTTCTTCAAAGGTTTTACTGTACTTCCACTTTTAGCGTTGCTACTTCTAACCTTGAATCAAATATTGCAAGTCCTTTCACTACCCAAGGTAAGCTGTTCTCCAAAGAAACCAAACTACCTCAAAGACTTCTTTTGGTTTTTAGCACAACCATGCTATCCTTCAGATGTCTGGACAGGAAGTAAATTGGGGATCACTGTTATGTTAACGGATCACAGAATTTTGTACTAAAAAAAATGAAGTTGAAACCAAAGCAATCTCTTTTAAAAAAACAAACAAAGGTCAGAGAGTAAAGAGTCCACCTTAGAAACCCTCTGCCAACTGGTGAAAGAGCTAAGATTCCTATACCATTATATTTCCTTTCTTTCCCACTTCTGCTTTTTAACTATAGGACAAAAAGTACTTTTATCAACATTAGAGCAGGGTAGTCGGTGTGGTTTTTTCTGTTGTTTTGGAGTAGACTGACCAGGATGCAGTATGCTAGTATGACTGATTTACCATACCCAAAACTCACTACTTAGCCTAAGCAAAGTGCAAGCAGTCCCGTTTCATTCTCTCAAAGGTACCACCTGGTAGCCAAGGTATAGGGAGGATAGGCGGGACATAAGAAGGCGTATGAGATAAGGGAAGCTGCAGGACTAAGTACACTTTAATTCAAACAAAGCGTTTTATAGGCAGGCTAGTGCTGACCTTCCACTGAAGCCTCAGTAGAGTAGAAAATGGATGATAAATGAGTTTCAAGATGGGTGTTTCACCTTTTGACTAGTTCCCACTCTCAAGATCTTTCTCTCTTCTCCACAAAGGCAGCATTTGAGCAACTCCCTACTCTCTCCAATCATCCATTTTTCCCTTTCAAGTGAAAAAGGTCCAAAAGAATCCAACAAAACCATTTCTCCAAACTTTATTAAAAACCAAACTCAATTTCTCTACCCCTTCCAGCTACCATCTCAATTATCATTTCTTTACTATCAAAACTCCTTTAAAGTGTTATCTCTACATGCTGTCTCCAATTTCTCTCCTGTGTTTTCACATTACCCCATTCCAAACAGGTTCTTCTTCTGTCTCACCACTGAAATAGCTCTTATCCAAATCACCAATGACCTCGTTACCAAAGCCAATGATCATTTCTCAACCCTCACAGTATTTGGTCCAGCAACATTTGACAGATTCTCCTTGATAAACTTTTTCTATTTTGTTGCTAGAATAATATACTTCATTGGTTTAGTTTTCCTGTAAGCTTTCTGGACTTCTCTCTTCCATTTCTATTGCTCTTTCTTGTTTCTCCAACTTTTACATGCTTCGGTATCTCAGACCTTGGAGCTCTTCCCTTTTCTAGCTACATGTATCTTACAGCAATCCCATGAATTTTATTCCTTCTAAAGCACAAATACAGTCTTAACTCCTAAATTTATATCTATGGTATAGATTCCTATTCTAAGTTCAGAGATAAATATCTAAACACTAAGCCTTGATTTTGAAATGTAATATCTGAATCAAGTAATTTTGGAAAGCACCTTTGGAAATCACTTAAGACATTCCAAAACAAATTCCGAACACAGTGGTACCTCGGTTCAGAAACTTAATTCTTTCCACAATTCTGGTCACAAACTGGACGAAAACCAAATGAAATTCAGTGGTTAGGTTCTAGGCTGACCCTATGGGAAAATCTGACTCAGTTCTCATCCAATTCAGTTTGCAACTAGAATCGTGAAAGTTAAGTTCACGAACCAAGGTACTACTGTATTACAACTACAATCTTTCCTATTTCATCTAGTAGTTAACTCCGTATATCCCAGTTCCTCTGGGAAGTTTAACCACATCTTTGACCTCTTTCTTTTCACCCCATCCAATGTAGTAGCTCGTTCTATTGTTTTTAATCTTTGAGCCACACCCCTTTTTCTGCTCAACCCCACTGGCCCAACCTTATTTAAAACATCAGCACCTCTACCTGGTTAATTGTAATAGTTTCCTGCATGGATTTCTGACCCTATCTCCACACAACAGTAGTCTATTCTCTCTTTCTTTTTGAATTAATTAAGCTTATTGGTACATTTTAGATATATGTAATGATCACATTCATCATAGGGAATTTGTACCTGTATCTTGGTTCCCCCTCCCTTCTACTATCCTCCCTTCAATTCCTCTTCCCCTTCTTATTTACAAAAGCTTTGTTCCCATTTTTCCTTCTTTTCTCATTTTTTTCTTTCCTCTCCTTCCCCTTCCCCCTCCCTAGGACCCTTTTCTTTTGAACATTTTCTTCCTATTTTAAAGTAACAGTACTCTATTCTCAACCAGAGTGACAGCTAAAAAGTAAATGCAATCATATGATCCTTGTAAAAACAAGCAAATAAACAAAAACTTCCAAAAGCTTAACTTCTTGTTTTGTGTTAAAGTCAAAGAAAGTATTATAACCTAAAATGATGTATAATTTGTTACTGCCCCAATCTTCCTCATCTGTTACTCTCTTCTTTGTTCAGCTGGTTGAGGCAATGATGTTTATCAAACACAAAATGTACACCTCCATCTCAGCGTCTCCAAGCAGTGTGTCTCCGCTTTGAAGACTCTCTTCCTAGGTACCCATGTGTTTAGTTTACTGAAATGTAAATAACAACACCCCGCCCCTAGAGAAAAAAAAAAATCAATCATTAAAATGCATAATTAGGGACTCAATTTTTTTGTTCAAATGATTTAGCAAATGTTGTGGCTTATGTTCAGATGTCTCCCCAGAGCCTTGTAGTCATGTGAGGTTTTTTTCAGAAGTGACTAGATCTAGAGTGTGTGATGCTGGGATTGATTCATGGTGCACTGCTAGGCTCACGGATACTAGGATTAGGGTTTGAGTACTACCTGCCTAAATTCCCTGGATAAGATAATAAGGGCCATGGTCAGCCCTTGTTTGCTCTTGCCTGTCTGCTTGCTGTGGACTATTTCTCCTCTGTGATACCTCCCTACTATGTCACTCTGCTTGGAGCCAGCCAACTATGAGTTGCAACCTCTATGAACTGTGAGCTAAATAAAATAAACCCTTTCTCCTTTAACTTTGGATGTCAGGTATTTTGTCTCAGCAGTGAGAAAAGTAACTAAGGGAGCAAATAAATATTTTGATTCTACTATCTTCCTTTTACAAATCTTTATTTTCCTTTTTAAATACCTTACTTTATGTAAGCTATTAAAACAACTAAATTATAAAAATATGTAGAAAAATGTCATTACACGGGCACACTGCTGTCTAGAAATAATGTTACCAGCTTCTGTGTTAACAAATGACATAGTTTCAAAAATCTGCAACATCAGGACTGATATCTTAATAAAATCCAACTTTTCACTGCTGGAATACTAACTCAGCAATTACTTTTATGGCAAAAGTCATGAACATTATTTCCGCAGCACAAATGTTTCTTGCAGGAACTTTCAAATGTTTAATGGGTTCATTTTACAAACGTATTTTTCCCCTAATAAAACTTTTATAAATGAAAAATTTTAATACTATAAATAAGCTATATAGAGCTTATTTATATAAGCTTTACTATACTAATTATACTTATTTATATAAGCTTTACTATACTAATTATCATATGCATGTTTTTATACCTAAGGCAAAACCCCTTAAAGTGAGCTGAACTAAATGCAAAAGTGTATGACAATAAGTCAACACAACATAACCATGAAAAGCACTGTGCAATGGTAAGCATCTCAGTTTAATAGTTATATTGCTAAAATAAATATTGTTATATTAGTAATATGTATCTTAAATAAAAACTTCCAGTCATACAATATTATTAAAAAATGGGTCTGATTATATGACTGCAAAAATTAACATCAATCTCAACCTACTTTTAAAGTACTAAATTTACTGAAAAAAAAAAAAAATAACCTCAATAGATATTCTTCATTTTTATGCATAGGAAGACTAAGCACTGTCAAAAAGCCAAATCTTTCAAGGAAAACCCAGCAAATTATTTTGTGGTTATCAACAAAATAATTCTAAAGTTTCTGTGGAGAAAAAGTCCATCAGAATAGCTAACTCAGAAAAGGAGAGAACAAAGTAAGTGACTGCCCAACTTCAAGACAGTATAAAGCTACTGAAATCAAGACAGTGTAGTACTGCTGAAAAAAAAGGACACATAAAGGGAAAAGGTAGAGATCATATGAGAAATAAATAGACAAACATAAATACAGTTAACTAACCTCTGACAGAGTAGCAAGAGCAAAGACAGCTTTTCTACACTGAAGAAACAACTGAACATCTTCCTGAAAAGTAATGAATCTAAACACCAGTCTTACACTCTTCCCCAAAACTAACTCAGATTAACTAAAAAATTAACTTAGTGTGGACCACAGACCTAAGTGAGAATGAAAAACTATACAACTCCTAGAAAGTAACATTAAAAGAAACCTAGTGCATGGTCTCTTATAGACAGTACTAAAAGCATGCAATTCATGAAAAAGAAATAGTTGGTAAGTTGGACTTCATTAGAATTTAAAACTATTGATTTGAATAATAAATAACAAGAGAATGAGAAGACAAATTATTAAGATATGCAAAGAAAAGAAAATATTTGCAAAAGACACATCTGATAATGAAGTATTATCCAAAATGTAAAAAGCACTCTCAGAATGCCACAATAAGAAAATGAAACCCCAATTTAAAATGCAAGCAGACTATCTACACATCTCACCAAGAAGAAATACAGATGGCAAAGAAGCATGAGAAGATGTTCAGGCTCCTGTCATTATGAAACTGCAAATTAAAACAATGATAAAGTGCTATACATGTACTGTACTAGAACAGTTAAAGCTCAAAACACTGACCATACTAACTACTTTATGATATTCAGTAACAGGGACAATATATTATCTGGTGTTGTTGAGAGTGCAAAAAAGCAAAATGTCCAGATTCTTTTTTTTTTTAATTTTATATGTGGATATCCACTCGGGAAAACAATTGGGCAATTTCTTATAAAACTTAATATATCTTACCATATGAGGCAGCAATAATATTAGTTGGTATTTACTCATGAATTAGAAACATGTCCATATAAAAAAATTTGCACATGGATATTTATAGCAGTTTTATTCATAAGTTCTAAAACTGTAAAGTAACCAAGCTATCCTCCAGTACATGAATGGATGTAAAAATTGTGGTAAATCTGGATGAGAAATATCATTCAATACTAAAAAGAAAGTAGCTGACAAGCCATTAAAAGACATGGACCTTAAATGTGTATTACTAAATGAAAGATGCGTATCTGTAGAGTACAACAATTGCAACTACATGACATCCTAGAAGTCAAAACTATGGAGACAGTAAAAAGATAAAGTGGCTGACATGCTGTGAGGTTGGAGGTGGGAAGGGATAAATATAGCACAGAGCATCTTTAAGACACTGGATCTAGACAAGATGGTTGGAATTCAGCAACCGTTGTTAAATTGCATATTGCTGTTCAGATTACGCTGCTGTTATTTTGTTATTGCTTCTTAATTCTCTTTAACATAATAGCAAGACAGTGGACCTACAGAGTATGATACTGCACTGGTGGATATCCATGTGGTGTTATATATTTGTCAAATCACATAAAATGTACACCACCAAGAGTAAAGCCTAATGTAAACTAGGCAAACTGGATGATAATGATATATCATAGTAGGTTCATGGATTATAATAAATGCAACACAGTGGTATGGGATACTAATGGGGAAGTTGTATGTGTGTGGGCCCAGGAGTAGACAGGAACTCAATACTTTCCACTAGTGCTTTAAAAAAGAACTTATTAATTAAAAAAAAAAAACCCACAAAGTTTAGAACAAGTTAGTGTTCATATTAAAACCAGAATAAGAAAACATTTATTAAAAGTTTCTAATTTATCAAGGGGGGTATTCCAAAAATATGCCTTCAAATCAGATATTCTGGACTTGATTCTAACCACAATAATAAACAATGGTCAACTCTGGCCCACAGAAGTTATCTAAAACCATTTATGGTATCTCATAACATCAAATGAGTAAATGCATGAAACACTTTAAGCATTTTTTCAGTAAAATATAGTGAAAAGCAATGCTATATTTACCACTGTATCAGGATCAGCATTTTAAAAATACATTATCTCAAAGGCACTCAGTTTGATCATTCTGGCCCAAGTTCACGAAGTAGGGAGGTATTCATTCTAGCATCTTTTCATATTCTTTCAATCAAAACTTTATAACCAAAGAAAAAAGGCAGAAGATTCTGTTCACAAAGAACAAGAGGCAAAAAGAAAGATTATTTTTGGAGAATTCAAGTGTTGAAATGATTGAAAAATGGAGGACAAGAGGAACAGGATTGTAAAAGTGATGAATGGATGCGCTGTGTTCAGGGAAAATGGACAGATCATCAATCAGCCTAAGATTAGAGCAAAGTAAGGACAAAAGGGAAAGGAAGGTAAGAAAGTAGCTTGGAAGCACGTCGAAGCAAGTATGAAAATGGAGAAAGGGATTTTCCTGGGACAGCAGAGCATAAGATGCCCAGCAAAGAAAGTAAGAAACGCAATCCACCCTGGCTGAACAGTGAGCATTCCCTTCAGCAACAATGATGAAGATTAGGTCTTGATATGGCTAGAAACAGAGACTGGGAGATAACCAGAGAAGGGCCCCTATAGCTGTGAGAAGACAAATAACAAGGACTGGCTAGTGCTACTGCTGGTGTTAAAATGATGTGTGCAATTAAAGTGTTCTCACTAGTGACTCCTTTTGACACTCAGGCCATTTCCAGGTATTTTTAAATTGCAAAGTTCTGAAATGCAGTTAGTGTATTTCCTAACCAGTGAAGTCAGTGAAAATATTTTAATAGCTACACCCATTTTAATTATTCCTGACATCACCAACTGAGTAATGGTATTCTAAAAAAAAACAAATCTTGGCAAGGCATTTCAATTTGAGAATTAGTTAACAATGATTTTGTATGCAAAGCAGGCACCATGTCACTAGGCCATGATCAACTACCAGCTACAAGCTGGCTCTATGTTTTGCTTCCTCTTGACATGCAGCAGAAGTACAAATTAACCAACTGACTTGACTGTGTACAAGGCCATCACTTGGGGAGAGATGGTAAGCCAGAAGGATCAGAAGACCCAGGAAGAAAGTGTGGACCTCCCCAGCAGGTTCAGCGATTCCAGTGCTGTGCTCCCAAAATGACTGGATAGAATACAGCCACTAGAGCCTACCACAGAGAAGGGACAGGCTAGACATAGGACATGTCACACCACCCTCCTGCCCATGAAGTTAAACTCAGGCTGAGTAGAACACACACCCTGGCCTCCACAGTGAAAAGCCAGGCCTGGCTAGTGTAGGCATTAAGTCCAACCAACAGTCCCCTGCAGAGTAGAGGCGCCAAATGACTGACTGTTTTTCCCAAATACCGATGTGAACAAGGGTGCACCTTGGCGTGGACGGTTACAGGTGTGGGGTAAATGGACAGAGGGGCCTCTGGTGCAAGAAGTACACCTCACAAACCCACAAGCCCTAAAGTGGGTTGAGAAGATCCTGACTTACTGGATTCCAAGACAGCAGATCTAAGAAAGAAATAATGCATTCAAAAATACAAAGGAATTTTTTGTCCCAATTTTTTTTACAAAAAATTCTCTTTCCTTCATCAGTTTTTAGGGGGCTTGAGATTTTTTCTCCCCTTTTAAATTTTTCTTTCTCTTTCTTCTATTTCTATCGTAAGTTTTTTCCTTCCTTATTTTTTCCTTCATTTTACTGTTCTTTTTTTCTTGTGCATTATTTTCTGTGACTGCTTTCTAATACTATCACTTTCCTTTTACTGAACAAAGGCTCCTCTATCTCACTTTTTATTCTTTCTTCTCGTCTTCCATTAATATTTCAAATTGTACTTTTGTCATTCTCCAGTTTCCTACCCACTCTACTTGTATTACTATCAACTATTAAGTTTTCCCAATCTTTAGCTAGCTGGTAAATTCTTGGCTATTACTGTTGAATATTGTCCTATTGTTAGTGGAGATAAATTTGATCTATTTAGTAATTTTTACTGTAGATCAGTATTTGGTTTGCCTTAGTAGTTATACTACAATTACAAACACCTCTTTTCTATGGTTAAGGGTGGTATATTATTGGTCCTTAAGGTATGCCAGTACCTGGTTTGTCCTTGATGACTATTGTTCTTGATTTTATTACTATAGACAAGGTGACATAGTTGTTGCTATTAATTGGTTTTCTCTGTACATAAATAACTGGATTACTTTTGCATCATTAATAATGACGCCAATTTCCAAAGAACTGGGTACTGCAGTCTCCACTCCTGTTACAATCAGAGTTTACGAGGAAATCAATTTAATACAGCACACATAATATAGGATAGGATTATTTTATAATATTCACCCAAACAGTCAAATGCAGAACAGTTCAGGAAATCTTTCCATACATTAGAGACCCAAAGAATCCAACTGAGGGCCTGGATCCCACAGCAATGTCCTGCATGAGTCCAGCTGCAGACTTAAGAGCCCATGGTAATGTCCTGCATGATTCTGGCTGGTGGTCTAGACAATGTTTCATGCAAATCTGTATCAAGGATCTACACTGGGACAGCCCAAAGGTCAATGGTAGAGGTTAGAAAGTCTGCAACAGTGAGGAGAATGCTCTGTGCAAGCAGGCTGAGGGATCTGCGCTGGAGCCAAGAAATGACACTCAAAAGTAAGGAACAGAGCTCCTCCAAAGAGAACCACAACCATCCTCAGTGACAGGACTCGAGCTCCTCCAACACTGACAACAGCTCAGTTCATATCAGGAAAACCATTGTGACAAGCTTCTCCAGAGGAATCAACAGCTCATCATTTTTCCCTCCAGTTCTCTTTTTATGTTATTGACAACAATCCTCGAGTGGGCATTCTACCCCAGAACCATGCTGGTTTAGTCCAGCTGAGTGTTATAAGTTCACCATTAGTTAATCCACTGCAACCCCCAAATAAACTGAGGTGGTTGGATTCTGGGACAGAGGCAAAAGTCTATAGGCAGCCACACTCAGAAGTCATCCTTGAAAAGCAGACATTAACTAAAGAGGTCCCCACACTAGAAACAAAATCATCCACTATAATCACCTACCACAATACAAACAAGTGAACAAAAAACAAAAAAATTAATAAGAGAAGACAAGGCAACAGAATGTCTCCAAAAACTCAACTCTTCCAAAAGCTGATCCATGGGGTATTGGCAGGGAGAAAATCAAAGCTTCATAAACTATGAGAAAAGTAATCAGAGATAACAAAAAAGATCACTAAGGAACTTGGTGAGGTCACAGGACTGAATATATAATGTGCTTAACAAACAAAACAATCAGAATACACTAATATAAAGACAGCTGAGCTAAACAAAATGATACAAAACCTTCACGAGTAACATAAAAAAAAACTAATAAGAGTCCACAAAAATGTTCCAAACAAATTAAGGAGATAAAAAATTCTATCAAAACTATGGACAGAGTGGCAGAACTGAATGACAGGACTATTGTCAGTGATCAATTAATTAAAGATACCTAAAAACAAAACAACATAAAAAATCAATCCAATAGCCACTAAAAGACATGAAGACTAATCTAAAATTAATTGGAATTAGTGAAAAAGCAAAAAACACAAATGACATTAAAAAAAAAAAAAAAAACCTCAATGAAACAGTAGTGGGAAACTTTCCAAACATGGGAAAAGAATTTAACATACAGGTAAGCGAGGCATACAGAATCCCACATAGCCAAGACCAGAAAAGAACCTCTCCAGATATCATGGTCAAAATCAACAAAGTTCAACAGAAGAACAGAATTTTAAAAGCTATTGGAGAAAAGCAGTAACTCACCTATAGTGGTACTTACTGGAAGGACAGCAGATTTCTTAACACAAACCTTAATAGCCAGGAGAGCTCAGGGTGAGGTGTTTCAAACCCTAAAAGGAAACAAATTCCAACCTAGACTGTACAGTAGTACTCTGTTTCACAAACTTTATTCATTTCATGAATGGCCATGTGTGTGTTGATGTGGGAAAGATGGCTTCGGTCATGTTTGTCATCTGATACAGAATACACAAACAAAAGCAGAACTTTGCAAAATGTTTGTGTTTGCAAACCAAATGTTATGAACTCAAGTACCACTGTATATCCTGCAAAATGTTCTTTTAAAACTGATGGACAAATAAGTTATTTCTATGATAAAGAACACCTTTAGAAAGTAATGACAACCAAACGAGCAAAGTTTTAAGGATATCTTACAAATAGACAATGAAGCTAACAATGACAAAAGGCCTAAAAGAATGAATACATGAGGCAAGGTAAGCAGTTAAGTAGAAGGGAAACAAAGGAAATACGCAACAGGAAAATAATGCAATGGTAGGAAGAAGTCACCACCTTTCACTAATGACTCTCTCAATGTGGATGGCCTCAATTTCCCAATTAAAAGACAGGCTGGCAGATAGATCAGGAAACAGAATCCAACTCTATGCTGTATGCAAGGAACACATTTAACCCAAAAAGAAACTCACAGGCTAAAAATTAAAGGATAAAGAACACCATTCCATGCAACAGGAACCAGAAAACAAGCAAGAGCAGCTATCTCATATTGAGACAAACTTGAACTTCAACCCAAAACTGCTTAGGAGAGGCAGAGAAACTCAGTACATATTGGTTAAACAATTCAACAGGAAGCGATAAAAATTATTAACATATATATGGTGAACAATGGTGTACCCAACTTCATAAAACAAGTACTACTGGATATAAAAGATCAGGTAAACAAAAACACAATTAATATGGGGACTTCCATATGCCACTGTCACAAACAGACAAATCAGCAAGACCCTCACCCCAAAGAAATCAACAAAGAAATATCAGAATTGAACAAAACCTTTGAGAAAATGGACCTAATAGGCATCTACAGTGTTCCAGCAAAAATGAAAATGTGCATTCTTCTCAGCAGCACATGGAACACTCTCCAAATAGACCATATATTAGAAAATAAAGTACTTAAATAAATACAAAGGAATCAAAATTATGCCATGCATGTTAACAGATCACATAACAATGAAACTAGAAATCAATGGCAAAACAAATCACAGAAATTATACAAACCCATGGAAATTAAACACTCTCTTGAATAATCAATGGTCTACAGAACAAATCAAGGAAGAACTAAGTTTCTTCAATCAAACCATAATGCTACTACAACATACGTTTGGTCCACAATGAAAGCAGTCATAATAAGGAAATCCACAGATATGAATGTCCACATCAAAAACAAAACTAAAGGCAACCCTAAATAAATTACATAATGATGCACCTTAAAGTCCTAGAAAAACAGTAACAATCTAAATTAAAATCTAGTACAAGTTAGAAAATCATGAAGATCAGAGCAGAAATCAATGAAATTGAGACCCCCCCCCCCTCAAATACAGAGTCAAAGAGTTCGTTCTTCAAAAAAATAAACAATACGGACAAACTCTTACCTAATATTACCTAAAAAAGCTAAAGAAAAGATGTGAATCAATTTAATTAGAAATAAAAACAGCAAAATCACCAAGGACATTGCCAAAATCCAGATTATTAGCAATTCCTTTGCAAACCTGCATCTCAATAAAATGAAGAATTCAGAAGAAATAGCTGTTTCCCAGATACACACAAACTACCAATAATCAATGAATATAAAATCCCTGAATAATATAATAGGCAATGAAATTGAAGGAGTAACAAACAAAACAATTAGCAACTGAAAAAAGCCTAGGTCTGAACAGATTCACTGCTAAATTCTACGAGAACTTCAAAGACGATCTAACACCAATACTCCTCAAACTCTTTAATGAAATTAAAAGGGAAGGAACACAGTCCTTCCAAAGTCATTCCTGGAAGTTAATATTACCCTGACTATAAAACCAGACATGCATCACATGCATCCAACCAAAAACGAGAACTACAGGTCAATCTCTTTAGGGAACAAAGATACAAAAATCTTCGTCAACAAGGTACTGGCAAACAGAATGCAACAAAGCATCAAAAAATCAGCTTCTTCCCAGAGATGCAAGGACGATGCAACATACACATAAATATTAACTATCACATAAACAAAAACAAGGACAAAAATCATAACCATCTCAATAGGTACAGAAAAAGTTTTGACAAATTTCAAAATCCATTCATGATTAAAACACTAAAGAAAATACGTCTAAAAGGAATTTAGCTCCATGTGATAAAAGCTATTTATGACAAAACCACTGCCAACATCATATTAAATGGAGAAAACAAAGTTTTCCCTCTAAAATTTTCCAGTATCACCAGTCCTGTTCCACACAGTATCTAAATGTTAGCAAAAGCAATTAGGCAAGAAAAATAACAGGGATAAGTATAGGAAAGGAAAAAATCAAATTATCATTTGTAAATGATGTGCCCTCTTTATCAAAGACTCAAAAAATTCCATCAGAAGACTCCTTGAATTAATAACCAAAGTCAGCAGTGTAGCAGAATACAAAATCAACATGCAAAAATCAATAGTGCTCCTACATACTACATACTAATGATTAATTAAATGAGAAATTAAGGGAAAAAATACCTTTCACAATAGCATCAAGAAAAATTAAATGTTTAAGAATTGAGTAACAGTGGAAGGAAGACCTCTACAATGAAAACTACAGAACTGTGGAAAAGAAGATTGAAATAGACATCAGAAAATAGATATCCCTTGTTCCTCCACAGGTAGAAACAATATAATCAAAATGGCCATACTTAAAAAAGTGATACACAGATAAATGCAATCCCAATCAAACTACCTAATGTATTCCTCGCAGAACTACAGAAAGCAATCCCAAAATTCATACGTAAGCAGAAGACACACAGAATAGCAAAAGCAATCCAAGCTAACAAGGGCAAAGCAGGAAGCATCACTGAATTTCAAATTGTATTACAAAGTTACAGGGATAAAAACAGTATGATTCTGGCAGAAAAACAGATACACAGACCAAAGGAACAAAATAGATTAATTCAGAAAAAACTCCAGGCACATCATACATTTAATCTTTGACAAAAGGTCCAAAAACGTATGTTGGAAGAAAGACACCCTCTTAACAGTGCTGAGAAAATTCGCTATTCACATGCAGAAGAGTGTGTCCAGACCAGTGATGGTAAATTTTTTTGAGCTTTCAATGTTACAAACAGCCCACTATAGCACATGTGCCACAGGTTCACCACCAGTAGTAGACACTGCACATCAATTTACTAAAAGTTTTGCCCTGTACTCTTTTAAATAAAAATGGATCAAAGATCTGAATGTTAAACCAGGAGTGGGGCTGCAAGCCTATAATCCCAGCACTCAGGAGGCTCAGGTAGGAGGATCAGGATCACTGCAAATTCAAGATGAGTCTTGGCTACAAAGTGAGCTCAAGGCCTGCATAGCAAAACCCTATCTCAAAAGACAAGAAAAAAAAGATCTAAATGTTAAATCAGAAACAATCTGCTGGAAAACAAAATAGGTAAAACTCTTAAAGATACAGACATAGGCAAGAATCTTATCCAATTACAAAGCTTCTGCACAGTGATGAAAATAACAGAGCGAAAAGACAACCTGGAGGATGGGAAAAATTTTTTACAGGAATTCTTCAAACAGAGGACTAATAATTAAATATAGTAAGAATTTTTTAAAAATTAAGACCCTTCCAAACAAAAGACCCAATCAAACATAGGCAAGTGAAAGGAAAAGATACTTTTGAAGAAGTACAAGTAGCCAATAAATACATGAAGAAAAATGTTCCATATTGCTGGCCATCAGAGAAATGTAGACTAAAACAACACTGAGATTCCATTTTACTCCAGTACCAAGAAATCAAATAACAAATGGTGGCAAGCCTGTGAAGAAAAAGGAACCTTTCTACATTGCTGGTGGGATTAGACTGGTACAGCTACTATGAAAATCAGTATGGAGATTCCTCAAAACACTAAAATTAGAAATCCCATTTGACCCAGCCATTTCCCATCTAGGGAGCTTCCCTAAAGTGTTAAAGACCTTATATTACAGTAATACACGCATACCTACGTTTATAAGCAGCACAATTTACAATAACTAAAGCTTTGAAGTGACCTATATGTCCATTAATAGATGAATGAGTAAAGAAAATGTAGTATTTACATATAATGAAGTAAAATTCTGCCATAAAGGATAAACGAGTCATTTGCAGAAAATGGATGCACCTTAAGACCATACAACTGAAATACATCAGACACACAAGCTTAAATATTGCAGTTTCTCTTCGATGAGAAACCCAAAACATAAATAAAGAGCAAAATAAAGGGAAACAGTAGAAGTAAGGAGATAAATTTTCCTCATATGGTAAGGGGATTAAAAGATAGAGGAAAGGGGTACGGAAGGGGATGAAAAAGAATTAAAATGTATCTTTAATTTGACAAGATAACTAAACATCTTAGGTATCATAGCAGTCTATAAATAGAACAGCATTTATAAAGTTAGTTCATCCATTTATCTATTTACTATAAATACACATTTAAAAATAAGTTCCTACATAAATTACTCTTTCATGCTGCAGTAACTTAGAATGTGTACACATCTTCTGTGGCAAAACAACCCTTCAGAATCAGCTCATTTAAAAATGAGTAATATTGGGAATTAAAACCAAACATTATTAAAATCACTAAAATAAGTACTAACTGCCCCTAATATTGATATAGCTGTTCTTATTGATGGAAGGAAAGAGAAAGTTCATTGTAATTTTTTTTAAGGCCGGCAGAGTACAGTTCAGGATACGGCTCAATTAAAAAAAAAAATTCTCCTGAGCTCTAAAAAGGGTATTAAAACTACAGATAATAAATCTAGCATTAAGATAGTGGAAAACTACAAAACTCCAAAATGCCCATCAACAGACACTAAACATATTTTATAGCAGTTAAAATGAATGATCAAGCCATATGCAGTAGCATATGCCTGTAATCCTAGCATTCTGAGACGCTGGGGTATGAGGACTGATTACAACTTTGAGTCCAGCCTGGGCAATTTAACCACTTAGAAGGACACTATCTCAGAAAGCAGGGAGGTTAAGAATAAACTCAGGGCAGTCCTTCAATTCAATCCCCAATACGGGGGGGG
>NW_004955403.1:16174658-16239855 GCF_000276665.1 Chinchilla lanigera
GGGGGGGGGGGATGTTCAAGCTAGATTAGATGTGAGAATTATCACATTATTAACCCAGTTATATTTATTTCTATACCTACATTAAAACAAGAAAGAAAATGCACCAAACTTGAAAGTACTATTAGTATATGTACTGGCAAAGGGAACATATTTGATTTGCTATTAGTGTAAGTAAATAAAGAGGAAACATTTTATGGAGTAGCACCTCTATGCTGGACACATTAAATGTTATCTATCTTGATCTTCAGTAATCTGTGAAGAACTTTTATCCTAGTTTCATAGATAAGAAAATGAAGGACCAGAAAATGAGGGACCAGGAAAATGAAGCACCAGTTAAGTGGATTGCCTATGTTCATATATAGAAAAGATTCTCCTTTAAAATATCTTCACAAATTTTAAAGCAGTAAATTCAAAAGCATATTACCTTTAAATAATTTTCTAGAAATTGTGATTAGAGTACTGTCCTGCACAGCAGGGGATTTTTTGTAAAATTTGTGTTAAGCAGATTCTAATTCCTTCACTAAAAAGTTGATTTAGACACCAGGTACGATGGATGGCACATGCCTCTGTAATCCCAGCACTCAAGAAAATGAGTCAGGGGGATCTCCAAGAGTTGAAGGCCAGTTGGGGTTACATAAGTGAGTAAAGGCCAGCCTGAAATACAGAGGAGGCCCTGTCTCAAAACAAACAAAATCATCAGTTTAACATCTTTTATATAAATTACAGCACAATGCTTGTATGACTTCCCGGCCCTTTGTAATTTAATTTGCTATGATATGTGAAAATAGAACTTTTGAGACCTAGTCTTTTTCACATACTGAGAATGGGGCATTAAAAACATTTTCCTTTTTCTGCCCAGCCTTGACAACATTACCACATTATTTACAGAGAAAGCAGCAATATTTATTTTCATGGTCATTCTTTTAAAGGTACTAGATTGAAAATAATCCTAAAAAGGTACTCTGTCCATATTATATATAGCACTCAAATAAATTTACAGTTTACAAAACCATGCTTATGACAGCTAACATTTCTAGCAGTTTAATGTATATATAAAAAGATAATTAACAGCTAGTTGTGATAGCGCATGCCTATAATCCCAGCCCTCTGGAGGCTGAGGCAGAAGGATCCTATCGCTCTGAGTTTAAAGCCAACCTGGACTACAAAGTGAGTTCAAGGACAGCCAAAACTACAGAGGAAGACCCTGTCTCGAACAAACAAACAAAAATCTAAAAATTTTAAAAAGAGATGACTGCCAGGTGTGGTGGCCCAGGCCTGTAGTCCCAGCACTGGGGGTGCTGTGGCGGGAGGATCACTGCATGTTCAAGACCAGCATGGGCTATAAAGTGAGCTCAAGGCCAGCCTGAACTGCATAGTGAGACCCTGTCTCAAAAAGACAGAGAGATGATTAACTCAAAAAAGTCTTTTAGGCACCTGCCTAAAGATTTCCAACTGTATCAGATAATACAAGGCTTTCTTGATCTAGAAATGATCACAAAGTCCTTCCTCAAAGCTACTACTTTACTGTACTATGAAGCCTGTGCTGTCTCTCTTATGGTCTATTATGACGTCAATCATCCAAATGCAGCCAGGCCTATTGTGTATAATCATGAGAAACACTTTAAAACAGAGTATGAATGCTAGTCCAGATTTATTCACTGCAAAGTACACTTGTATAAATGCAAGTTAAAGCATTTCTAAAAATACAGTCATACACAGGATGAAGTATTTTTTTAAACATCTAAGCTCAGTCAGTTCCACAGTATTTTGAACATCTAGTACTCAGCAGGCCCTAGTGCTAGGAGAAATTATGAGGACAGTGAAATTACATATCAACATGAGTACATTGTATTTTGCTGATCCTGTGGTCACAATCTTACAACTTAAGTCCCTAGTTTTTTATATTCACATTGACTGTGGAGTATAATGCTAGACTGAACTAAAGTACCTATAATCAAAAAGCTGCTCTGCATAGGAGACCTGTGACTTCTGTTAATGCAGACATTAAGTATACCCTTCTCAGGCTGTCCACTTGGAACTCCTTTTAAAGATGGAGGAGCTATCCTTCTTCTTATTTCCAATTAAACTCTCCTAACCTCCTCTCTTTTGGTTTGTGATTTCATTCCTCTATGTTTGTGGAACCATGAGCTCAGTACATATGCTAACATCTGGAGGCTTAAAACACAACAACAACAAAAATACCCTTCTCTTTCTAGTCTTCTTTTTCTGTCTCTCAGTTTTATTGGGACAAAGGAAGTGGGGCGAATAATCTTAGTTACCAATGAGTTGCTTATTTTAACAAAGTTATCAGGGTTCTTGGGGTTTTGGAATATCCTTAGCATATAGAAAAGATCTGATCACATTAAGTACATCAATTGCAAAATGAACGTGTGTGAACTAATGAGAAACCCAAGCAGAGTTCATAACGTTTTCCTAAGAGAAAATCATACCTCTGTATTTCTTCCCATACTTCAAACAATTGTTTTACAAGTGAACAAATCCTAAGTGTTTTAGGAAACATTTTATTTCTCTAGCAGAAAGTAAATTAGGAGTTCACAATTTATTAGGAAGAAATCCAGACAACTTGGAGAAGCAAGCTAGCTGGTAAAACAATATACAGAAGTAATTCAAAGTGAAAAGGTAAATCTAGTTATGTTGTAATATTTCCCATTGTTTTACAGTCCTACTCCCTTCCCCCAGAATGACCTTTTACAAATTTGTGAATTCTGCTAAAGACAGAAATTATTCAACCTACTAGGAAATGCTATAGCTTATTAATTCATACTGTGACTTATGAACATGAATTTGCCTTGAATCAAAAAGATGTATCTGAGCTTTTACAATGTACAAAATATAGTACTTGTCAGATGCAATGAAGAAACAAATCAGATTTACTGAGTATCACTACAGATCGACAGAGTAGCTACTGTTTTGTATTGGATACTTATACTAGAAATTATTGATGCAATGGTCACTGCCTTCAAGAATATCATGTAAAAGCACAGATACTAATTAAATAAACTCAAAAAACGTGAAAAATAAAATGTGACAAATGTTATAAAAGAAAGGTATAGGAAATGTAACCTAGTAATCCTAGCACTCTGGGTAGCTGAGGCAGAGGATCACAACTTAGAGCCTAGCCTAAGCAACTCAGCAGTTTAGAAAGACCCTGACTCAAAACAAAAAATAAAAAGTGGACTGGAGATAATGTAGCTCAATGAAAATGCTCTGGAATGAAGCCCCCCGCACCCCCATTGTTGTACATATAAATTTTAAGACCCTGGTACATGGGTACTGGTGATTAAAATCCTGCAGGTAGGATAGGCCAGGCTAGGATGAGAAGAGGAGATGAAGTTCAAAATTAGAGAGCCATACCTAAACCACAGTAATACATGGCAGATTGTAACAGATATGCGATGGACAAAAACAAAGAAATAAAAAATAAAGCAAAGAAGCAAGCAGAGGAGACACAGCAAGAAGCTGGGCTAGAAGGGAGTAACAAACTAAGGAGACGGGGTTCATGCCAGCTCACAGTGAGGAAAATTAAGAAAGTAACCTGGAATCTGGAACAATTTCCAAGACATAATGTTAAATGAAAAGGGAAAAAAAGGAAGTGGATATAAACGTTCCTACTATTTTATGTATGAACTACAAAAGCTATTTGCATGTGTTAACTTGCAATGTGAATCTCTTTCTGGAAAATATGAAAGAAAATGCTAATAGTGGTGATCTTTAAGAATATTTTAGGTACCAGAAAGCGAAGGAACCTAATTTTCACTGTCTAAACTGTTTTCTATGTTTAAAAAAGATTTTTTTTTTTAATTAAAATATAAAGGTGAGCTGGGTATGCTGGCATATGCCTTTAATCCCTGCATTCGGAGTGGCTGAGGTAATAGGATTCCAAGTTCAAGCCCAGCCTGGGCCATTTAACAAGACCTTACCTCAGAATAACACTAATAAAAAATAGGGGCATGGGGGTGCTTTGGGTTCACTCCCTAGCACTGCAAAGGGGGCAGGGTGGGACACTCTAATGAGGCTTACATACCAAAACATGTTTTAAAGACAATGCAGAAGAAAATCTAAACCATAAAGGACATTAAATAAATATCTACTTGTTTTATACCTGATGCTAAAACTGAGGAACTCTTAACAAAAGAGATTGCCTGATTCTGAAATAATATAGATTAGTAAGCGCTTTTAGGTATCTTGGCTAGAACTACTTACATATTCTCAGGTAAATTCCCTCCTCCTCAATGCTTGTACACTAAAGTTTAAATGCTTATCCAAACTGTAGAGCATTTTACCAAAATACTGTAAACCTGTATAACAAGTCAATCATATTTATAAGCTCATCATATTTACTTCATTTCATTTTCTACCCTCTACTTCAGGACAAGCTACCTTGAATAAAAAATACAACTAACAGTTGATTAATGTGTTAAGCTCTAGTTCAATTTATTGTAAAGTTTAAACTAATCAAACTCTTCAAGCATCCACTGTTCCAGTACTTTTTTCTGTATATTCTGTTTTAGTTTTTGATACATGAAGACCAGGTATGATAGTCTAAACCAGAAATTGTGTTGTGCACGCAGTTTTTGTTCAAAAATAATGCCCATGTAGAACCCCTAACCTGCAGTGAAACTAATCTATTACCTACTCATCTTCTGTTTTATGGAAGATATTTTTCCTTGGTAAGCAATGTAATTATAAAATTTCATACAGGTTGTACATACAGGCAACAATGAAGGATTCCCAGAATTCACTCTTGCAACATTTACTAAGCATATACCAAGAGTCAGGCACTGCTGGCTACTGAAAATACAGTGATTTACAGAACAGATCCAGCTTCTGACCTCATTGAGATTACACAAGAATACTTAGAACACAAAATTATCAACATAAAATAATAATGAATAGGCACATCCACTTAAATTACATATCCTCCCAAAAGGAGAACAAGAAAATTAGTATTTAAGAAATTGATCCTGTATATATTTTTGTCTGAACATATCCAGGGAAAGGATATATACTGCCACCAAGTAACACTGGTTCACTCAAGTAGTAAAATGAAAGTGAGGAACTAACAGTGTGGTGAAACACCTCCTAGCTGATTCTAAAAAATAACTTCTTGGGGCTGGGGACTTAGCTCAGCGGCACAGCGCCTGTCCGGCAAGGGCAAGGTCGTGAGTTTGATCCCCGGTACCAGAAAAAAAAAAAAAAATAAAAAGCAACTTCTTTAATTACTACTAAGTTGACTGATGGCATTGCTACCTCTGAAACCGTAAGTCCCTACCTTGGCTACCAAGAATCATCATCTGTGGAGTTTAAATCCATTCTGATATAATTAGTCTGTGGTGTGGTCTGAGTTTTTGTTTTTGTTTTTGTTTTTTTTATTTTAAAGAATAAAAGAAGGATAACATAATAATAGGGGGGACTTAGCAAATTACAGACAAAATGGTAGGAAATTATCAATGGTTATCATTTTACATATTATTGTCTACAAAACAGTTTCTCAGGAAAACAAATAGACAAACAATAGTGAGTTACAGACAAAAGAGGTAGGAGATTATCAAGAGTTGTTGTACTATACTTTGGTATCTTCAAAGTGGCTTCTAAAGAAAATAAATAGAGCTATACATGAGTGGTGGTCTGAGTTTTTAATAGTAGTTCAGAAGATCATCAGATGATATAATGTGCAACCATGGTTCAAAACTACAGAGGAAAGGAGATCTGATATGCTGAAAGAATGGAAACATAAAGCATTCCCAATCCTCAGATGTGACATGATTACCTGGGCTCTGTAATTATAACTCCTATTGTGCAGATAGATGTAACAAGCTATGATAATTTTTGCCAAAACTCATCATCTTTGCATTGCAGTGAATTCATCAAGGTAATATTGCTCTGCTGGTCTCAGTCAGGAGCATGGCAGCCTTCCTGGAAAACCTGACTATCATCACCTCAAAAAATAACAGTAACAACAAGCCTAATAATTTTTTTAAAAAGTTGATCAAATGAGATAATGTCTCAAAATTATTGTTACTCTTCAACATCACTCTTCTCAGTGCTGAGACAAATACCTGACAACCAAAGTTAAAGGAAGAAAGGTTTACTTAGCTCACAGTTTGTAGAGGTCTCAGCCTAGGCAGGCTCCAAGGCAGGGTGGCATGGCAGAGCGGAATCACAGAGGAGAACCAGTTTGTGACAAGCAGAAGAAAGCAAAAGCAAGCAAACGAAGGCAGAAGACAAGCCTCTTTCTGTCCCTCATATCTTATCCAGGCTACCAGGGGATTAGGGTGGTGCCAAACCAATCAGTGTACTGATTTAGTAATCACTCACCCTTAATGCCAGCATCACACACTCTAGATCCAGCCACATCTCAAAAAGAGCCACCTATGACTATATGAGGCTTTGGGAGACATCTAGACAAAGCCATAACAATTATTCTTACTCATATGGTGTGCAAGTAATTTCACGTGTACATTTGTCTTTAAAAAGCAGAATTACGAAGTCTAAGGTTCTTGCTCTTCCTACGTTATGCTTTCTTGCCAGTTGTTTCCCTCTGGTTATAGAGCAGAGGCAGACTTCAAAGTATAATCATTAAATATTAGAGACAGGTAAAAACATTAGAGATACGTAAAATCTTAAAATTTATAGAGCCTTACTTAAACATCTCACTTTAAATTCTAATTCTATATAATTAGAAAATTCTATATAATCTAATTGTATATAATCTAATTCTATATAATCTAATTCTATATAATCAGAAAATTCTATATAATAAAGAACTATATGATACACTATTATATGTAACTCTAAAACATTAACCAGCACACATCATTAGTTATAATGCAGGTATATGCCATGAGAACGGTGACTTTGGAAGATCCATCCAGTGTATAATTTTAGAAACTATCAGGCAATGAACAATTTTAACATAGTAGTTATGATAACTATTTAAGGACTTCAGCAATACATTCTTATCTACAAGTAAAAAACCAAGTGGCAAAAGGCTCACTAAGAGCAAGAACACATGAATTTACAGGACATAAAACTTCTATTGGCACAACAGAGTAATCAAGTCTAAAAATTTTGAAATTTACAGAAGTGATTACTATGATAAACTAAAACAGAACATTCCTTAGGACAAGACCTTCCACAATCACTCATTAATGTAAATGTGAACCCGTTATTTCCTCCATCAGCTAGCTGCACTGAAGCTCTTTTTCCCACTTCTACAGACACCATCGTACACACTATATATAGTTATTGCTCAGAGATTTTATTTTGTTTCCTATAAACTACATATTGTTACTCCTTAAATTTTTTATTGTATCATGTATATTCTGCATTATTCATTCTGATTCTACAAGTGTTTGCTGAACATTATACTTGTCTGTCCAACTGTCAACCAAATTCAACAAAATATCTTTTAAAATAAAACTGAGCCCTACTAAAAATTAAACCCTGTGGTACTTAATGGCAAAAGTGTGGTGAGTTAGTCATGCTACAATACTATAGGCGGGAGGAGAAAGTAATATAATTTCCTAAAAATTCAAGAGCCATTTGTTAAGTCCATTTCCAAGAATATCTCCAAGAGAAGGGGCTCAAAACAAAATAGCAATAGTGTAATTCAACATAACATAAATTTCCAGCAAATGGAAATAGTTAAGTCATACGTGGTTTTCAGTCAACCATGACATAGACATTCAAGACTGAATATTATTTAATGATACACAGAAATGTTCATTAAAGAGAAAAGTCACAAAATTATGTTATGTATATTGCATTCAATTGCATAAATACATGTATGTATCATATTTTTAAGAAGTTAGGTAGAAACATGAACCACAGTCATATCTACACTGATACAGTTGAGTTTTTTTGGCTTGTCTTATCAAATAATCTATAAAAAGAAATTTATCACCCCCTCCAAAAAAAAAAAAACCCTTTAAAATGGTACTTTTATTTACTACAGTCACATAGTCACAAAATAAGTTTTAAGCTGCCTTCCTTACTAGCCCCTACATCTAATCACTGTGTAAGACCTTCTGAATAACCTTTCTTGCAATGCAAGAAGAGACGCAATAAAATAGTTGTATTAGAAAAGTTTGGAAGTCACACAAGCCCTAAATCCTGGTTATATTCATGAGATGTGTGACAGGCAAATTAACCAACTGCCCTCCTGTGTTTGATGCCACCTACAGTCACAAAGGCAGCTCCACTTCCAACCCAGATTATCTGACTGGGGGTTGGGTTATGGATGTTTAGAAGTGAAAGACCTTTACATATTACTTAGTGAAAGTCCTTTGTTTTATAAATGTGGAAACTGTCAGAGACTTGGTCAAAGGCACAGACTAATATGTGACAGTACCTGAATTCTAAACTTCGGGCTCCAGGTTCAGTACTATTTCAGCAACATTCTTGGAAAATTCCTTATGTCTTTGCCCACACTATTTTTCCTACTTCCTTGATCACCCCTTGCCTCCTTCAGTATTTATCTGGATTCCAGTAAAAAACAGAAGTCTCTTCCTAATGCCAAAGGTAACCTCTCTCTCCTCTCAAACTTACCTAGTGCACACTGCCATTGGGCTTTTCAGTTAGATCACACTGATGGAAGGCCTGCTAGAAGAGCTCCACAGCTTGAGGTAAAGCAGAAAACATGAACCACGTAAGCAGCCACTGATGCATAATTGACATTTCACCATAAATTGTGAGTTTCGGGAAAAGACTGAGTGATGTTCAGTATGTAGTGTGCTTCCTAAGATAGGCAAATAGATTACTTTTCAAACACCTAGAAAGTTCAGAATATAACTGCAACTGATGTGCTGCTAAAAGAATTTGACAACTAAATGCAATGTAGTCCCCCTATAATGGATCCTGTAACCAAAAAGGAGGTTAGTGAAAAACCTAGTAAAATCTGAAAAAGTCTAGAATTTAGTTAATGGTGATTTACCAACATTAACTGCTTAATTTTAACAAACAAATGTAAAACTGTTACTACTTCCTCATTTACGTTTGCTTTCCATCATCTGCAGAAGAGGCACCACTACGTTTGTAGTCAACAGGTCTGAGAAACTTAGCTCTGCCCCATGACCTCCACTGTGTAAGGATGGGTAAGGTCTTCTCACTACCAACCCAGTGCTCCTCCAAACTACACTTCTTCCCCTTGCCACTGGTCATCAGCACAACTGTTCTTGACAAAACCTGACTGCAGTTTGTCATGTATCAAGAGCCCACGTGTTCCTTCTATTGAACAATAAAAAAAAAGCTGACATTAATTTTAACAATATAGAAATATACTGATCACCTATATAAAAATACTGTAGTCTATTTTTATTACAGCTTAATAAAGAGAGATAAATGGCTTTGTTTCAGGTGCTATTTGATACTCTATATGAGGACTAAAAGCTGAAAGGAAATAAAAGCCAGTGAATCTTTGAATCATTACTCTTCATTGTGTCTAGAGAAAGAAAATGCACTCAAGCATCAGAAGAAACTTCTTTGAGCTCACTTATGAAAATTTAGTCTCCTGCTGTTCCTTGGTAAAAGAGCACTTCACTCACTTCTCAGTTTAAATCTTCTGGTCAACGCAACAATGTAACAGAGAAGGGGATGACGATAAAAATCTCAGGAATTGTCCTAAGCAACATTTTAAGCTATGATTATTTTTAATGTAACTACTGAAACTGACTGAACAGTTTTCTCAATAATTTTAATCTATGGTCAACCTGAAAACTGATTACCCACTCTTCCTTTATATTACACATAACACTAAGTAGAAATTAATTTTACTCTAATCTAAAGGTTTTGATGTTACAGCATTTTTACATATCACAAAGCAGCTAGTATAACACCACATAACAAGTTTCCCAATAAATGTTTGTTGAATAAATGTCAAGCTTGATAAAATGCATGACACAAAACTGACTCTTTATTAAAAAAAATTTCTTGTCCATTAATATTTATTGTATGCACATCATAAACCAGGGACTGAAACTGTGGCAGGGAAAGGAGAAATAAGTAAGATGCTTCCTAACAAAATTTACTGGTATGAAAACAGTTAAACGGAACACAGTATAACACAAAGAACTTGAACCGCTCAATATGCCATGGAAAGATGAAAGCAACATATCATCTCAGAGTATACCAGAAAGCCCTATGAATTCCTGACTATAGAACAATCTATCATTTTTACCATTAGGAACACAAGAAAAGCACTCCTCCCCACTTTGGTATGTAAATTTTTAGAACATGGATAAGTCCAAAAACATTTTGGTAAATGAACAAACCCAGTCACCAAAGTCTACACACTATACTCTGCTTCAAATGACAGGACATCCTAGAAATGTCAAAATGACAATGCCAGAAAGCAGATCAGTCAGTGATTGCCATGGGAGGGGGTACAGAGAGTAGAATGACATGACCATGTAAAATGTTTATTAGTTAGCTACAGATACATAAAAATTACCCAACAAAACTAATTAGTAACCAATGATTTTCTATATATTCACATTTTACAAAACTTCTCCTTAATTTTTTATATTAATCTTTATCATTACTAAGATGCAACATTTTATTTTGCAACTGACACTATTTTCAGAAATTTTATCATAGTGCAAACTGCCATTTTTATGTTAAGATATGATTTTTTACTTGACCTAAAAATGTATTATCATCAATGTAAGCATTTACTGTATTTTTCCTAAAATGTTTTAATCATCTTTCTTGTAGTATAATTTATAATAAAATTTGCCATATTAAAATGAGAAATTTGTTTTTATAAGTATATAAAGTCCTGTAATCCCACCATAATCATAACATAGCACCATTTCTGCCACCCCAAGAAAGTTTCCTCGTGTTCTACTGCAGGCAGTCTCCTCTCTCTGTTCATTACCCTAATAAGCACTCTCTTATCTCTTCTGCCCCTATAGCCTTGCCTTTTCTAAGGATAGCCTATCATTTGAAGCACAGAGTTTGTAGACTTTTGTGACTGTGTCTGGAATGGCCGTATTTCCACATAAGGACACATTCTGAGGTCTAGGAGCTAGGATTTAAAACACATTTATTCCAGGGGACATAGTTCAACCGGTAACACTGTCACATGGTAAATATAGCTTTACAACAAACTGCCAAACTACTTCCAAAGTGGCTATGCCATCTCTGTATCCTTCCCAACACTTAGCATGTCCTTTTTTGGTTTTTTTTTTGTTTTTTAAGTTTAAACCATTCTAGTTAATGTATAGCACACTGTGGTTTTAAAATACATTTCCCTAATGACTGATGATCCTAAGCATCCTTGCATGCATTTATCTTTACCATTAGCATGTCTATTTAAATTTTTCGACCATTTTAAATTGGTTTGTTTTTCTCACAAGACGTAAACATTTTTGCATGTTCTGGATACAAGTCTTCTTACCAAATACAGGTTTTACAAATATTTTCTCCAGTCTCTGTTTGCCTTTATTTTCTCAACATTGTCTTTTATTTTGATAAAGTTCAATTTACCAATTTTATTCTTATACAATAGCTCATGCTTTTTGCTTAATCCAAGGGCATAAAAACTTGCTCCTATGTTTTATTCTAGAATTTTTACAGCATTAACTCCTTCATTTAGGTCGAGGCCCACGGAAGGTAATTTTCATGTATGTGAGATATTTAGAATTTTACCTTCCAACATTCGGGTTTTTTTTAGTATCTGTTGATGAAATATGTTCCCTACTGAATTACATTGGTACTTCTGTTGAAAATCAGTTGACCATTTGTGTGTGAATCTATTTCTGGGCTCTCTCTTCTGTTCCAATAACACACTATCTTGATCACTGCTGCTTTATATAAACAATCCTGGAATCAGGTAGTACAACTCCTCCAACGTTATTCTTCATTTTCAAAAACTGCAAGGTTCATAGTGAGCATGGTGGTGCACACCTATAATCCCAGCACTGGAGAGGCTGAGCCACAAGTTCGAGGCCAGCCTAGTATACGCAGTGAGTTCAAGGCAAGCCTAACCTACATAGCAAGATCCTATGTCAAAAAAGAAAAACAAAAACAAAAACAAAATTATGTTTAAGATGTTGCCTTCAGGGATCCAGTTTCTCCATCCTGCTCATTTCAATTAGACATTTAGTATTTCATAATTTGGTTTTTCACTATCCAAGAAAATGTTTATTATATCCCTACTGTTTGAGACACTACATAAAGTAAAACCTAAACTCTAAAATGTCTGGTTACTGAAGGATTAAAAGAAATTCATTGTAAGTTTATGTACCTTTTGTGCAACTATTCTGTCAGCACAGCAAAAACACACGGATTATTATTATTATAGGCAGCTATGTTAGATAGAAAATAATACACACTCAGAGAGGGACTGAGTTCTCAGGGAAGTCCGTAGAAAGAAGACATCAAAATTGTAGCCAGAGGAGCATCTGAATACAACCAGGCCTTAAGATAAAGATGCAATATCTAGGCCTACATGCCTCCCTCAGGAATAGGCAGTAACTTGGAATTATACTATAACTAGCACCAGCTGGTCGAAGAAGTCCAGATAGGCATCCATCGCCCATGTGGATGAGCAGAGCATCTGAACCCATCCCTGCCCAAAAATGCTTTTGTTCTTTCCATGTACCCTTGTTACGTGACCTGTTTCCTTAGTGGACCAATAGTAGCTAACCGGCTACACTTATAATCCTATAGGTTTGCATAGGTTTGCAGTGTGACCCATGCTGTATCCACAGTGTGATTTTGCTGTATAAATTACCCCTGATGAAGGGCCTCAAAGCAACCCACTTTCAGGTCCCCTCCTGTCTCTCAGGAGCTATCTCTCAATAAATCTTTTCTATTAACCTCCACTTAGAATTCATTTTCTTATTTCATGGGACATGAAGCTGGAAGTTATATTTTCTCCTATATCAACATGACTACATCTTATTAAGAGTAATGTGTGGGCCAGGGATGTAGTTCAGTGGCACAAGCACCTGCCTGGCAAATGCAAGGTCCTGAGTTCAATGCCTGGTACCAAAAAAAAAAAAAAAAAAAAAAGAACAATGTGTTATCAGATATCAACACATTACACATAATGTATTAGCATGTCACATGAGTAATATTATAATAGTAACAGCATTCGCACTAATTATTTAAAAATTAACTCAAGCTTTTCAACACATTTTAAATCAATAAAATGATAATTATTTTCATGACAAAGATTAAAGCTGAGTTTATTTCATAAAAGAGAAATAAGTAATTGAAAGAAACTGCAACCACCAAAGTAATACCTCAAGAAAAGGAATATACATTTATGCTGGTATGAAACAAACTAGAAAGTAACAGTCATCCAGAAATTTTTTATTTGCAGGTTTCACTTTTCACTGCTGAAAACATCCCTTAAATAGAATGCACACAAATACTGAAAGTTATTTGATTATAATGTATATGAATTTAAAATTATAAATACTAACCACAAAGCACCTAATAATGTGAATTGCTTATGCATGATTTGCACATTACACACACATTATGAAGCTTTGCCAAAAGGGATTGTCATTCATCTAAATAAAATTTTCTAAAATATCAGTTGTTTTGCCTTTCCCCTTTCTCTAACCTTGCCTAAATTACAAGTTAAAAACCAATTCTTCCTCCAAAAATATGACTATTACATTTCTTAAATATGTTAACTTTAGTCTCTTCCATGTCAATAAAAACTAAGTTTTTCTATCACACAAACTCTTTCACCTACTGTAAGTTACACTGTGTCCTCTTAGTACTCCTTTGTAACTTTTAATATAAAGAGAAGTTAACTACAACTCAGTATACGTACTGAAGTGTGATTCTGGCATAAAACAGTAACATGGCCTTCTAGTTCTAGGAAATTTTAGAGTTTAAGATAATCCTAAAATAAAATCAAGCACTTATCCATGAATTTCAGTGATTCTCAATCAGTTGAGAGTAAGTGTGTACACTTATTTAAAAAGGATATTTTCTTCAACTTTATTTTTTTCTATACATCCAAACTATGACAACAAACTGAAAATCTCTTATTTTTCAAAGATTCTGTACATTTTCTTATCTAGAGAAATTATTAGTTAATAAAATCTAAAGAGGTGACAATAAAGAAATGAGAAAGTGCTAAGGTTCAAAGAAGATATTCAAAATGACTAAATGACTCACACCATTTCTTTTCAGCTCCATTATCTTATCTACACTATCTTCTACAGAGGATCCCTTCAATAGGGGTTATGAGTAGGTCAAATGATGTTTCTGCAGTCCATATACATGAAAGGATAATATACATTTTTATCAGATAGCATAGCTGATTCTTCAAAGAAAAATGTCACCAATTTAAAAATAAATGTTGAATATGGCTCATTTCATACAGTTGCTACCTGATGAGTAAGATCATATTCCATTATTTTCTTTTGAAGTATCAGATAAGCTTTCACAAGATATTACTTCAACAAAAAGTCATTTTGTCAGATTTCTCCCAAAGAAAGCTGAATATAGAACGTGCTCAAAGAGACATTAGAAATTTCTCCCTCTTCTAAGAATAAAAATCTCAAAACAGTGATCACCAGCAGTTTTTAGATACCAGATTTTGCTAATGAGTACCTCCCTAAAGCTGGTTTCCCACTGCAGAAAACAACTACTGGATGATAAGAACAGGTTACACTGCATTTCTACAATGGTATTTGTGAGAGTCTACCAACTTTGGGTTAGATAAAAATAATGGCATTTAAATAATCACTAGCCTGGGAGCACTTAGATCAGGAAAAAAAAATTTGATCCACAGGCCTTGTGCTATGAGAGGGAGTTGACATTAGTTATATCAAGATGTCTGTAAGTATGCATAGCACTATTTCCAGTGAACCACTGAGAAAACAGAAATAACGGATGCCTCAAAACCTGCACAGAAGAAGAATGGAAATGAAAAAACAAATACACCAAATAAACAGAAAAATTCTTCAGTCAGTCAAAACTAGGAGAAAGGAGAATGACAGAAAAAAGAGAAAGGAGGAGGCTACTAAAAGGCTAGCCCCTAACACATGCACACGTACTAAAACTCTTGACTGTGAAAATGAATAAACACACATAGTAATACAGTATTATTTCTAAAAGACAAAAAGAAAAAACACTTCATACGTTTGAATTTACTGAAAAGTAAACCTTGCTTTATACAATAATCTCAAGATATACTGCTACAGCAAAGATAAGACGAAAGCACATTTCATACTTGTTTTATTTTTAGTAAGTATGTGAAAGGAAAAAATGAATACTGAATGTACATGACCACAGAATAACCTGCACTTGATGGAGACACACAGAATCTTATACCAATCGGTCAGAAAAGACATTTTTGTCAAGCACATTGGAAATACTTACAAAACCTTAACAATACACTAGATTTTAAAAAAGCATGTCTGAACAAACTTTCTGAAAATTAGTATCAGAGGAATCACTAAAACAGTATTTACAAGCAAAATTTACAGTTGAAACACCGAGCACGGTGCCCCACACTTCTAACCCAGCACTCTGGAGGCTGGGGCAGGAGGATCACTGTGAGTCTGAAACCAGCCTGGGCTACATAGTGAGTTCGAGGCCAGTCTGAACTACACAGTGAGAACAGAGGGAGGGAGGGAGGGAGGGAGGGAGGGAAGGAAGGAAGGAAGGAAGGGAGGCAGGGAGGGAGGCAGGGAGGGAGGCAGGGAGGGAAGGAAGAAGGAAGGGAAGGAAGAAGGAAGGGAAGGAAGAAAGGAGGCAGGAAGGCAAGGAGGGAGGGAGTGAGGGGGATACAAGAACAGCAGAAGCAGAGAGAAAAAGTAAACAAGAAAAGTTACATAAAATGGAGCTAAGCACCCAAACTTAAAAAAAAAAAAATCATAGTAACAACAAAATAAGCTCAAACAAATAAGGAGGTAACAAAGAAACGAACACAAATGCAGAACAGAGAATAAACAAAGAAGTTAAAAGTCAATCTCTCAAACGGATGCAAAACTCTTAATAAAGAGATTATATTAAAAAGGATAACATACCATCACTAAATTGGAAATGTAGCCTGACATCAGAAAATTGTACAAATGCAATACATCACATAAAAAGATTAAAAGCAAAACTCTATGAGTATTTCCTTAGTAGATAAAGTATTTGTTAAAAATCTTTACCCTATAAAGATTTCCTTAAGAATACCAACCACAGAGAACCAAAATATCTTATTGGAAAACTAAAAAAATAAATCTTGAATAAAACAGGAAACCCATTTCAAGACCTGGCAGACATACATAGTTAGAATCATAGAATAAAAAAGAACTTTTCTTTCTTCCTTCTTGATGATTTTTTTAGAGATATGACTGTCTATATATAAAACTCAAAAAATGTGTACATGTTACTAGAATTAAGAAAAGCACTTAAGTAAGACTGCTACATTCAAAACAACAAAAAGTCAATTTAATTTTCTTACAACAAAACAGAAATAAACTGAAATTTCTAGATGATACCATTTATAATAGCATGAAAAAATACCAAATGCCCAGAATAAGCCTCAAGAAAGACATACAGTACTTACATAGTGACAATTATGTATATAAATAAGTAGGGATGATGTTCATGGACAGGAAGATGAAACATTTTCCTGATGACATCCTCTTAGAGATATGAAACATTTTTAAGAATTTTGTTTCTCTACAATTCAACAAGCAAATTCAGCAAAGTTCCAATTGATAACCACAAGAATAGCTTTCTAAGTCTATTGATAAGCTGACTCTCAATTCATATGGGCAGTCCAGGCAGCTCTGGATGGAAATGTAGAATACTTGTCCTACCACATGATGGGGAGGGGGAGGGAAAGGAAGGGAGGAGAGGGAGAAGAGGGGATTGTAATACAGTGACACATCTTTCTCTAAGTGATCAGCACTTCCATGGTGCAAGGCCTTTTGGAGTGTATCTGTACTTTTGTTTTTAAAAGTTATTCTCTCATGTTTACTTAAAATCTGTTTGGAACTGCTTCTCTGAACTGAATAAGCTTTCCATCTGGTTAAACGGCTTTAGTACTGTTTACTGAATTCTTCCCTCCAATGGCTGGAGACTGTTTTGCCTGTTTCTATGCAGAGGATCTTCTGTTCTATTGGCTGTCTATCTCCATACAAATGTATGGATATGGAGGTAACAAAAACAGAAAAATCACAGAAATGAGATAGAAAATAAAGGTAAATATGTTCAATCTTACTGTTAGCTAGAAAAGTATAAACCAACCAGTGGGAATCAAATGTTCCATATGAGAGAGAGATAGAGAGACACCCAGGTCTCTTGAGGGAATTGAACTTAAGATGTTGTCTAGTGTTTACAAATTGTTTTTTGTTTTTTTTTTTAATTTTTTGAGACAGGGTCTCCCTATGTAGTACAAGCTGGCCCCCAACTCATGGCAATCCTCCTGCCTCAGCCTTCCAAGAGCCCAGATTACAGGCATGTACCACCATGCTTTGTTTACACACAGTTTTTTAAATTTAAAATACTTTTGCAGATTAAAAGAAAATGCAAAAACAATCTACAAACTATATAATCCATACTTATTACAGTAAAAACTTTTTTCCAATTTTATGAGAACATCTAAATACTTTCAAAATCTGACTAAATTGGAAGGGTTTTAATGTTTTTTCTCAATTTTTCCTGTTCCTTTAATAAAACTATGTACAGTATTCATTCACCCAATACATTTTGTTTTGCTTTTTGTCTTTTTGAGACAGGGTCTTGCTATGCAGTTCAGGCCGGCCTTGAGCTCACTTTGTAGCCCAGGCTGGTCTTGAACTCGCAATGATCCTCCTGCCTCAGCCTCCAGAGTGCTGGGATTACCGGCGAGCACTACCATGCCTGGCTCACCCAATACATTTGATCCTATACCAAAAGCCTTTTCAGTTCTATCATTTTATAAACTACTGTGCTGACCCTATAAATGATATCAAATTGTTTATTATTCAAATTTAAGAAATTTTTGAACAAAATTGGAAAAAAATTATATACTTTTAAATAAGATATGATTACATGTTTATACACATTATGTAAATCCATCTGCATTTTAAAAAATATATCCATATAAAGTGAAATTATCACAATTTAAAAAACAAAAAATGTATACACTAACATCAGAACTATCTGTATAAAAGTATGAACTTAAATTTTTCTATCTTTCTCTAAGTCCATTAGATTGTCATTAAAGGGGTCCTTCACTACTAACACAATCAATTTGTGACTCTACCAGATTATTAATAGCCAAAAACATGATTAGAATACAGAATTAGCTTAAGGTACTACCCTGGCCTTCCCTCATTTTTTTTTTTTTTTTTTGGTTTTTCTCCGGTACCGGGAACTGAACTCACGACCTTGTGCTTGCCAGGCAGGCGCTTTTGCCGCTGAGCTAAATCCCCAGCCCCGCCTTCCCTCATATTTGAGACAAAGTTCAGTAACATAACATGTTGGCCACTTAAATGCAGAAAAAAAAGAAACATGTGGCATTTAACAACTATGATCAAAGGTACCTTAAACTATTCTTCTGAAAAAGACTATCTTTAAACGACATATATACCAGGAAATTATACGTGTTTCTAAAACAAATTCAAAAGTATCAAAGTTATCTTGCCTAACAAGACTATGTATATTTTTAACATCAACTGTCAGAGAAAAACTAGGTAATATCTTCAAAGATAAAGTCAACATTATGACACTCTGAAAATCCTGTTTACTTGCACATAAAACACTTGTGAAAACAGGAAAACATTTCTAGAAAGCAAGCCTACTTCACTGCTAACATGTTCGTAATAGCAGGGTTTCTGGTCTATTTAAAAGAATGTCTACAGTCTAGTGAATACATTTAGGAATTTAAGTACTTTGGTATTTGATACTTTTTAACTCTGAAAATACTGGGTGAATATCTTTTACTCATGCTGCTTGAAACCATTAGTGTTCTAAATTTTTCCAAATTTTTAGAGTATCTGTATATATGTAATGAGCAGGACTGATGATGAGACCAAAGTATAAAAATAAAATTAGTTTATGGTATATATGCACTTTGTCCACATAGCCCGAGGTAATTTCAAATGACTGAAACCCTTTACACGAGGGTCAGGTATGGAAGTTTCCACTTACAGAGACTTACCAGTTTGAGGTATTCTGGATTTGGGAATCTCCAGACTGGAGAACTGAATGTGCACTTCCAATATTGGTTTGAGAACCTACCAATATAGGACTAACTAAGACCATAAGGAAGACTGTACTGTAATACTCTTATTAACAATTTATTTTCTTTTAATTGGCTATCCTGTCAATGAGGTAATGAAAATTACTTTGGTGTTGTTCTAATGTCTTATTAATGGAGTTGATGTGAAGTGATACTGAATCAGAAAAGCTTACTTTTGAAATTACTACAATTACAAGAAATAATACCAAACAAGTTTTTCAATCACTTTATCACCCATGATAGTAAAGGATAAAGAGAAATAAAAGGGTCCACATTAAGATAGTGAGGACAGCTAACATTTTTTGAGCACTAAGTGAAGGACACTGCCTTAATTACTGTCTTAGTCACTTTCGTTGTCACTAAGACACAGTAAGAGACAATCACAACTTAAAGGAGTACAGGATTTGTATTCTGGCTTATGTTTAGCTCATAGTCAGCCAGCTCCAAGACAGGGGCACACCAGAAGAAAGCTGCTCACATCCAGGCAGTCAGGAAGCAGAGAATCAAGGGAGGGCAAGGAAAGAAGGTATGTACACCTCCAAGTCCCACTCTCAGTGACCACCACTAGTCACACCTCACCTCCCAAAAGCACCTTCAGCACCTGATCTGTGAAGTGATGTGCTCCACATTCCAATCACCACAGAAAAGCCCCACCTCTGAACACATGAGGCTCTGGGGACATGTTCCAGGTCTAAACCATAACAAGTACTTTCCACATATCAGTTCACTTAACTCTCATACTAAAACCATGAGGTAGATGCTATCACTATGGTCATTGTTCAATAAAACTGAGCCACAAATAACTTCAATAATGAACCTCAAGTCATACCCCTACAAAGTGATTACATCAAGACACAGGTCACGTTCTCTACCCTTTTGCTACATTGGTGGTCCCTGACCTTTATACCCACAAATACCTAGAGGCTGTCACAGCAATTACCTAAGGAATATGCCTCAACTCAATCTGGAAACTGTACTAAAGAAAGTAAGTGATCCTTCACATTAGCCAAAGACCTCTACTTCCTGGTGCCACAAAGCAATTCATGATTCTACTATGCAGCAAACTCCTTACTATCCAATACAGCAAAACATTATATTAACTTTAGTTATTTACAACAAATACTGATAATGGAGATTTTTTAACAATATATTACCACTTGAGAAATCAGAAAACAGAAGTAGAGGATATACTACTTTGAAACATGAAGTTTTTTAAGGAAAAAGGTACTGAACCTAACAATTTAACAACTCAATTCATTTTCATTGTGCAGAAGACACACAATCCTTCTCATTTTACAGATTTCACTTTTGTGAAATCTCTTAATTCCTCAATGTATTTGTAAACACCAAATCAATACTACTGGGCTTTTGTAGTCATTTGTAGACATGTGCAGAGTGGAGAAAAATCTCAGTCCCAGTGGAGGTTCAACTTCTGTACTATAAATAAATGTTTGTGGTCTATTTAGCATGTTTTTTGCATATCTCATTTGTTAGTGCTCGTGGTTTAAAATAGCTACCAAGCACTGTGCCACAGTTTTATCTAGTATCTGTAAGTGCAGGAAGACTGTGATGTCCCTTACTGAAAAAACACACTATTAGGTAAGTTTGGTTTAGACTGCTGGCCATGAGCTGTTAATGAATCAGCCATATGTATAGTAAATAAGATGCCTTTAAATAGAAACATAAACAAGGCTATCTATCAATCTGTTGGCAAAAATCTGTGACTAGAGGTGCAAAGGAACCTAACTCTTATTCTATTTAGAACTAATGGTTCAGTGTTCATTAATTCAGTGTTCGTGGCAACTTTATGGAACATAACATCACCGAGAATAACAACAACATCAACTGTATTTCTTTTTCCACTGATCTGATAATCATCCTGAAATGGATAGAGCTAACAGTATTAATGCTATTTTCAAGTCATTATTAAACATTCACAGAAAAATGGTTCCTAAAATTACAGTATATTTATCATACAGAGAACATCTGATTTTAATGTTCCATTTAAGTTCCAAGATTACTATTAATGAATGGTATCTTATTACATGTGTCTTTCATTTTACAATTTCCAAAATGACATACTTTATTATCTTCTCATAAGTGAATAAGGTAGCAGGTTTTACTCAACAATAAAACGCTAATCAAAAGGGGAAATTGGTGGTTTCTTGTAATGAAGACTAGGGTCACTAATTTTCAGAACTTTTACTTAAAACCTCCAAGTGCACTTAAAAATCATTTAAATTGAAGATAGCAAAACCAAGACACATTTTTCCAACCTACATTATCCTTGAAGAAGATAAAATAAAACCTAATAGGAACAGAATACTACTCTCCAAATACATTAAGGAATTCATTGGACAAATATTACCAACTTACTTGACTTAGTTCCATGATCACAGACATTAATAGATACATAGGAAATTTAGAAGAAAAATTGTAGCTAGGCGGTGGGGGAAGCTTGCAATTGTTTAAGTAATTGTTAAAATATAAATAACATTCAATTTAAATGAGTATTTTCAAGGAATTAGTATCTTGTTTACCAGCAAAATCACTGTTATCATCAGACCAACTAACCTCATGATTTTTAGTTGCAACTGTCTGTTATGGTTTGTGTCTGGGTGTCCCCCCCAAAGCCTCATGCGGTCATGGGGCAGGCTTTTAGAGTTTGACTGATTACGGGTGTGAGAGCTACACCCACCCTATGGTGGATAGTTTGCATATGTAAGGGAGAGGAAGAGGCTGCTTGCAGCCATTCCTCCCTTTTAGTGCTTGCTGCTTTTGCTGTGTTCTGCCGCCATGAGCTGTAGCCCTCTGCCATGTGCCACTCTGCCTTGTAACCTGCCAAGTATGAACTGAAACCTCCCCAAACTGTAAGCGAAATAAACCTTTCCTCTCTTAATTTTGGGCGTCAGGTATTTTGTCCCAGTAACGAGAGAAAAGTAACCAAGACACTGTCACATGTTCAAGGTCACAAAATTGATAAATTCCTGTAGCAATTATCTCTACTATTACTTCTGCAAATTACCTTTCCTGAAATAATTACTGTTTGGAATGTACAGCAAGTCTATAAATTACTGACAAAGTATACAATGACTCTTTCATCCTTTCATTAGTTTCCAATACAAATATAAATGCTGAAACATTTAAAAATAAAACAGTATGAAAAAAGGAAGGATAGGGGCTGGGGATTTAGCTCACCGACACAGTGCCTGCCTGGCAAGCGCAAGGTCGTGAGTTCAATTCCCAGTACCAGAGAAAAACAAAAACAAAAACAAAAACAAAAAAAATGAAAAAAGGAAGGATAAAATTTTCTTCCCCTTTTTTACCTTCTTTATTTATTTATTTATTTATTTGGGGGGGAGGGATTTTTTAGTTTTTTTCTGGTACCAGGAATCAAACTCACGACCTTACGCCTGCCAGGCAGGTGCTGTACCACTGAGGTAAATCCCCAATCCCTTTTTTACCTTCTATTATTTCCTAAATCTACAACTTTAATAAAAAAATTCTATTTACCCAGGCAGCTACAACTGTATCACTAGGTTATACACTCATATCAGGGAATTCCAGATATTTTAAGGTACATTCAAAGTTGTCTACTTCCCACTACATCCTAATATATTTTCTAATGCATTACTATATAGAAAAGTTACATTAACTGTTCCATCTTCTTTCTTAGCTCCATAGGAAGCATCCCTCTGGATGTGTAAAAAGGCATTTATTTAATCTCAGCCACAAGAAGCAATGGAGTTGGATAACATTTGTTCAGCACATAGGAAAAGGATAGTGGCAATGTTGAAATGAGTATGAAGTAAGAACGAAGAAGGCAATAATTCTGGTGTTAGCATATTATTATTTTAAATCAAAATCTTTTCATCAATTGTCACAGTTAAATTATATCCCTCTAAAAGAGATTAAAGTTTGAATCCCCAGTATCTCAAAATGTGACTATTTGGAAACAAAGTTACTGCAGATATAATTAATTAAAATGAGGTTATTCTAGTACAGTACAGGCCCTTAGTCCTTGTCTTAGCCATTTTTCACTCACTGGACAAAATACCTGATACAAACAAAGGAGAAGAGATTTACTTTGGATGACAATTTCAGTCCATGATCTGTTGGCTCCAAAGCGGAAAGAGATGGCAGAGAGGCATGGCAGAAAAAGTACGCTCATCTCATGGCAGCCAGGAAGCAGAGAACAAAGGAAAGAACCAGGGCCAACAATATAGCCTTCTAGAACACACCCCCAGGGAACCACCTCAAACCAGCCCCACCCCCTCAAGCACATTTAGCTACTGACCTGATCAATGGGTGAAACCACTGATGGGTGTAGCAGCCCCATGATCCAATCACTGCCACATGTGACAATTTTAATCTAAAACATAATTTTTCACCCCTCGCCTCCAAAAGACTCATGTCCATTTCTTTATGCTAAATTCATTTATTCCATCTCTAAGAGTAACCAAAGTCAACAATGTCAGAATTTCTGAAAAGTCCAAGTCCAAAGTCTTCTCTGAGACTCAAAGCAAATTACTTAGTGGTAAGCCCCTACAAAAATCAAAAGGAAAGTTAAACACAACTTAAACATCTCCATTCCAAAAAAACTAGGAGGATAGAAAGGAACAGGAAAAAGTAAACCTAAAATCTGTCAGGCCATGCCCAGCACCCAGGGCAAACTGTAAAGATATATGCCCTCTAAAGGCCTTGGGTGGCCCCACCTGCCAGATGCAGTCTTCATGGCCTCTCTTTTGAGCTAGCTTTGCTTATTGCCTGCAGCTTACCTCAGCAGATGATCCACATTCCTGAATTCCCCAACTTCCTGGAATCTCCACTGCACTTTCAGTCTCACTATCACAGCTTCATGCACGGTCCTTTCAGGGGCACACTGCCCGGCTTATGAATTGTGAGTGGAAGCCACTATGATTCTGTTAAGTCTTGTATTCTGCATGCCCATAGTACCAGCACCACATGGATGATGCCAAGGTCTGCTGCCAGCTCAAGCAATAGCCAAGCCCTTCAGATGAGAGGTGCAGAGCCCTGTGGGAGTATGCATGGGTGAAACATTTCCTTCTGTGGCCCTTAATAAGCAGAGCACTGTGGAGCTCTCATCAAACAAAAGGTTTACACTTTTGCACTTTTACGTTTGTAATGGGTGAGAGCTATTCAATTCCTGAGGTGGCTTTAAGCCCTCTTTCCTATTGTCCTGATGGAAAGCAGTTGGCTTTTTTTTAACACTAAACTTTCCAGCAACCACACTCTCCTGTGCCCCAACTTCACAAGTGCTTCCTTTGTGGCCAGCCTTCACATCGTTCAGCATTGCTTTCTGCTCCTGATTTTCACTGTAAATATGACTAAAATCTGCCAGCAGAACCCATGCTATATCTTGAACACTGGGCTGCCCTGAAATTTCCTCTGCCATATTAAGGAGTTTGCTGCCCTTAATTTCAATCTCCTGCAGAGTTTTAGGACATGGGCAAAATGAAGACTGCCAACAAGTCCTTCCTCCCAACTGAAACCTCCTCAGTCTGGCTGTTACTATACACATTCTTATCAGCATTCAGGTCTTCTGAGTTCTAAACAATATCATCCATCAAGTACTGTGGTGGATTGACAACTGGTGGTCAACTTGTAAGGCCCAGCTGAACTGTACCAGATTTGGTGCTGGTGTGAGAGGCTCACCTGAGGATTGTTACCAGCAGCATAAGAGGCAAAACTGGACAGGAAGAATTCTTGAGGCTGTTCGGAGCTGAGAGAAGCACTTGGGTGCTGTTAGAAGCTTTAAGGAGCTGTTGGTTCTTTTGGAGGAGACTGTCATGCTGGCTTTCCTGATGAACTCGGCTATTCCATCATCCCAGGAGCTCAGAACCTTCTTGTCACTGAGAATGGCTTCAGTTCATTTTGGGGGAGCTCTGGTCCTCACTTTGGGCCTCCCTTGCTGGCTCCAGGAGGGAAGAAGGTGCACTGCTCAGTCTCCTGGAGAAGCTTGTAGAGTTGGCTTTCCCGACAGGCACTCAGCTTTCCTCATCATTGGAGGAGCTCGGAACCTCACTGTTGCTGAGGATGGCTGTGGTACTTTTCAGGGGAAGCCCTGGTCCTTACTGTGAGTGTTACTTCCTGGTTCCAGTGTAGATCCCTCAGCCTGCTAGCACAGATCCTTCATCCCACTCGTACAGACTTTCTAGCTTCCATCACTGACCTTTGGGCCTTCCCAGCACAGATGCGTGAAACAGGCCTGCATGAGATGTTGTCATGGGCTCTAGGTCTTCAGCTGGACTTATGCAGGACATTATCATGGGATCCAGGCCCTCACCTGGATTCTTTGGCCTTCAGCATGTGGACACATTTTCTGCACTCTCCTATGTATGATTCTATGGGTGACTATTATAAATCATCTTATAAAATGTGTCCTGTATTATACTGTTCCCTTTGCAACACCCTAAACCAACACAAGTACTATGCACATCACTACACTTCTCCACCCAGCTTCTCTAAACTCCTCCTGAAAACAACAAAGACTTCTAAACAATACAGTCAAGTACTGTCACAGCAATGATATCAGTGCTCTGGTACCAAAACCTGTCTTGGTCACTTTTCCATCACTGGACAAACACCTAACAGAACTATGTCAAAACAGAAGAGGTTTTAACTTGATTCACAGTTTCCACCTATGACTGGCTGGCTCCAATCCAAACATGGGATAGCAGAGAAGTATGGTGGAGGAAGAGATGTGCAATCAATGGCAGCCAGAAAACAAGAGCAAAGGGAGAAACCAAGGACACGAATACAGACTTTCTAGGTCAGGCCCCCAGTTACTCAACCTTCTAACAGTAAATTTAGCAACTGAGCTCATCAATGGATAAATTCACTAACGCATATAGTGCTCTATGATCCAATCACCTTTCACACATAAGAGAATTTGGGGATATTTTGTATTTGAACCATAACAGTTCTATATGGTTTTTGTCTCCATAAGGAAGAAAAAAACAAAAATACTCAGGTAAGAAAAGTCATATGACAATGGAGACAAAGAACTGAATGTTCTTGACATCTACATGTCAAGAAATGCCAAAGACTGCCTACAAAAACCACAAGCCGAAAAGCAGCAAGGAAGGATTATCGACTACAGGTGTTAGAAAGAGGATGGCTTTGCCCCCACCTAACAATGAAGAAAGGCTTGTCTATGATTCCAAATGATAATCTATGTTTAAAGCCACTAACCTGTGATTCTTTGTTATGGCACTAACAGGAATGAATATTTTTGTGAAAATATACCTCCACAAAAAGCAACAGTGATGCTGGGCATGGTGGTACACATCTATAATCCCAGCACTCTGGACACGGAGGCAGGAGGACTGTCGTGAGTTCAAGGCCAGCTCACTACACAGTGAGTTCAAGGCCAGCCTGAAGTATATATGGTGACACCCTGTCTGTTAATTAATTACATAAATTAAATTAAATAATTTTTAAAGTATATACAGTGAACAGACTTTTTAAAAAAAAATCACTGGTATCCTCCCATAAAAATAGATTTTTGGTATAATTACAGATGATGCTTCAGTTTGTATTATTTCTTCAAAATGGGAAATAAAAATAAAATCTATTCTGTGCTTTACAAGTAACAACCTGAAACAATACAAGTTTAAAATGCCACTCAACACTGTATCCTGGAAGTTTGAAAGCTTATAGTATAGAGGGAAAAAGATTAATGTTAAACTAATACACTTCAGAATGACATTTATGGGTAGAACATTTTGAGCAGTGCTTCAACATGCAATGATTTTATGCTGCCAACAAAGAACTTCAAGTATCCATACTCTCAATTTTGAGCTAAAAAGGAACTTAAGAGTTTAGTATTTTCAACCTCATTTTATAATAAAAAATCTAAGACCAGAGAATCTAGATCTCTTCTGACTCCCACCCTAGATAAATGCTCATCACAAAATTCTCTCCTTAAAATAAAAAGTATGAGCTTTCCTGTATTCACTAAAGAAAATATGTTGATTGCTACATTGAGACATAACCATTGTCCCAAATCAAAGATGAAGAGTCTGGTAGACTGCAAAACTAAAATGAAACCCTAACTCCCATAAATAAAAAGATTTCCATTTTAAGTTTTCAGAACTTATTTATCAGAAGGTCTAGTAAAAAAGCAAACATTAGAAATTGAAACAAAATGCATGTGTCAGTAAATAAGGGCACAATTTTAACTACCTACATTCCTGAGTTTGCTGGGACAAAGCTAATCATGAATCATCTGCATTGAAACGTGTTTCTGTACATTTATATACAGCTATATAACACCCTTGCATACTTTATGGTCTCACATTTACATGTTCCTATATCAAATACATGTATATATACAGATGAAAACATTAACCTCATATATAAGTGAAAAAATTTTAAGTCATCAATTTTAGTTTACAACAAAAACATGCACTCTACATAATAAATGTAAATTCTGCATTTATAAATGGCCTGGTGTGATTACAAATGGAAGTAGTGTAATATATTAATTATACTATAAATGCCCTGTTTCAATTTTGAAATAAACATGTTTCTGCATATCCTGACTTTAAACTGAAAACATATGCAGGGTTCTGACCTTACTGCACTCTCCTCTAATCTTTAAACAAACATTTAAAGGTGTTGTGAAAGGGGAAATTTTTTAAACTGACAACATCTCTTTTTTGAGGAAGAGTCTTGCTATTTTGCCCAGGTCAATCTTAAAATCCTGGGCTTAAGGGATACCTCAATTTTCAAAGTAGCCAGAAGTACAGGTGCACACCACTGCACAAAACAAGTAACTACTTCATATTCCTTTGGTCTCACTCCCTCCTCCCGCTCCTTGACCAAGCATCTGAATTAAAAGCTGTCTCATCAGACATCTCCACTTTCTTCCTTCCCACTCACTTTTTCACAGCACTCCCACTTGTCTTCATGTCCATTTCTCTTTATACCTCATTCAGGGCAAATCCAATATTCAAGCAGTCCTCTGCTTACCTGGCTGTGATACGTCCTTAAAAATACTGCTATCTTACATTCCCATGACATGTAACCTCCTTGTTTTCTCCCATCTTCTGAGGCCAGTCCTTCTCAGTCTTGTTTGCTGTTGACTCTTCTAATCAAAGACTAACAGCTGACATGCCTCAAAGATCCCCCCACCCTCCTTCCCATCTTCTTGGTATTTTCACGTAAGTGAACTTTATTTACACCTATTGCCATCTATAAACCTAAAATTTTCAACTAATTATTTCTGGCTCAGACTAGTACTCTCTGAACTAAAGTAGAAACATTTCATTTCCACTGAACATCCCTCAATTAACATATGCATTTTGTTCAGAAATGAACTCAGATTTCATCTCCTTCCCAACTCACCAAAATCATAACCACTAAAACAAAAACTTTTATCCTCACTTTCTCTAGAATTTATCTCGAAGTATGACACCCAACTCAGTCATGAGTCATCCCCAACATCTTTCTCCTTTATCATCCACACTTTAAATCAATAAATTGTCCCTCTTTTGATATACTGTATTTGTTTTGTATTCTCTTTTGCTTATCTACATCTTTCCATCCCCGCTTCTACCATCGGCTCCTCCCCAAATGCAAGTGCATGTTAACTGACCTCCCAGCATCGCTTCTAGGTCTCCTCTCTGCAGGACATTGTATTTTCCCAAAAATGATCACATGAATACTTGCACCCCAAAGTCTCTTCTAGCCATTCTGCTTTAAGAGGCATGGGTTACTCCTCCTCTTTTGAACCTGAGCAGGACTTTGTGATTCTTTGGACAAAAAGAATGCAGCAGAACTGATGAGGTGTGACTTCCAAGGCTGGGTCAGAAATGGAAATGTGGCTTCCATTTGATATAAGCACTGATGCTCACCTTTCCCTTCCCCATCATCCCTCTCGCAGAATGCTTACAAACCCAGCCATCAAGTTTAAGGAAAACTAGGCCAAATGGAGATGTCATCCCTTCCTCCCTCAGATCACTTATTCTGCAGGAACTTAGCTGCTATGTAAGACTATTTAAGGCTCACATGCCAAGAATCCAAGCCCTCTTGCCAACATCCATTAAGGAACTGAGATCTCTTGCCAATAGCTATGTGAGGGTGCCATCTTGAAAACTGTATATTGCAATACACACAATCAGGTCTTCAGATAACTAGCTTGCTGATACCTTGACTGCAACTTCATGCTCAACCCTAAACCAGCTAATCTTCTCCCAAATTCTCTAATCACTGAAAATAAAGAGATATCCATTGTTACTTTAGTAGTCAGACCTTGCAAAGTGGCTTCAAGCAAAACAGATTACTTTGCATCTATACATGTTAAACCTCTTGAGTACATACCTGATAATTTTTGGTTTTCATAGGAACATACCGGAATCCAGAAGAGCATTCCTATACCTGTGTGTACACCATGTTCATTTTTTATTTAAAAAGCTATTAAAGTACCTAAATCTATAGCAAAACCTTTAGTAAAATTACCAAAAAAATAATGCAAATAAGACAATATTGAGTCGAATAAATGTAACTAACAAATACCTTGAATGTCAACTGAATATAAAATACTTGCTTTGAACTAATTAGAAAATTTACAGTGTATATAATTACATATAATAGAGATATTAAAACTAATAATCAGTATTGCTAATCTAGTTAATGCTGTAAGGAAGAACCTACATACTATATAAAAATGTCATTCTTTTTAAAAAAATGTCATTCTTACAGGGGTCAAAAATATGTAGCTAGGGACTTAGCAATACTTTCCCTCTAAACAAGGTAACTGGTAACCAAATAACCAAGTGTTCTACTATGTAGTGGAACAAAGTAGAACTTCCCTTCCACAGAAAATGATAATTTTCTGTGATAATGATAAGTGAGAGAAAAGCATGATATATTCTATGGAATCCATTCTGCCTAATAAACCTCAGTGAGGGAGGGAATTTAAAATCAAATAAAAATCATTTTTTATAATACAAAATTAAGTAACTGAAAAAAACATTTACACTCAAGTTTCAGCTTTTATTCATCCTAAAAGCAGTTTAAATGAGGACATGTGGGTCATTCTTTTAAAAAGTTCAAATATAAACAATAACTAATATCACAATCCAATTTTAAACACTTTCCAGGGAATCTCAGTGATTAAATTGGTGTGTCTCACACAAGACTCGCATTAAGGTAAAAGCTAAAGAACAGAAGAATATTATTTAACAACTAATGGTCAAAAATGTCACTTCTATACCATAGTTCTGTTGTGGCTCCTGGCTTGTTGTTCTAAAAGAAAACTTGGCTCTGGACAGAGGTGCCCTAGAAAGCACTGAACATATCATTAAATCTCTCCTTAATTTACTAAATGAGGGGCTTATATTAGGTAAGTCTAAGAAGGTCCTGGCTGTTGTATAATAATTATAATGTGAAATTGAAACTAGCAAGTTATTACTAGTAGTTATCACTAGTAGTAAGTTTTAATTCAAGGCATTCACTAATAGAGTAATTATCAAGTTCATTGTTGCAAAAAAGTATTCAAAACACACATATATAAATAGTCCTATGCAATTTGAATGCTGTCAATTAGGGCACCCATGTAAGTGTAAAATGGGGGGGAAAAGGAAAAGGACACCACAAAAACAATCAGCAAGAAGTAAATGTATCTTGTCCTTTACAACACACTGTTTTAGAAAAAATTTTAAAAAGGTTTACCACCTGAATTGGTTTTATCAACCAAAGGCTTAGTTATTCTTGAACCCCACTAAAACTCAGTGTTAATGCAAATATAGAAAAAGCAAGGAATAGAATGATTCTTAGAAAAACTACATGGTACTGTTTTCATCTAACTATAAAACCAAGTTTATATGTAACTTCTGCATTCATTTTTAGCAGCCACAAAACAATTACCAAAATCTACCTACAACAGTTCCAATTCTACTAGAATTTTTACATCACAGCAAGGAATATTTTCACTTTGATGTGAAATATTAAAACTCTGCAGACCATCTCACTGTACCACACATCAACACAAGAGGGCTGGTAAGTCAATTATAAATACACAAATATCCCTTTGATTTCTACAAGTAAGCATAACAACCACTACTCAAGGAGACAGAAGGACAGAAGGATGGATGTGACTGAAGGAAGGCAAGGAGGGAAGGAGAGAAGGCAGGAGGAAGGGAAGGAGGGAGGGAAGGAAGGAAGAAAAGAAGGAAAGAAAAAGGAAGAAAGGAAGGAAGGAAGGAAGGAAGGAAGGAAGGGAGGGAGGGAGGGAGGGAGAAGTAACCATGTGAAAAAGTAAACCTTCAATGCAGGATAGAGGGGGCTGGGTATTTAGCTCAGTGGCACAGCCCCTGCCTGGCAAGCGTGACATTGTGAGTCTGATTCCCTGTACCGGGAAAAACAAAACAAAACAAAACAAAAAAATGCAGGATATAGAACAAGGAACAGTATGACATTAACACCTTACTAACCCTGTAATCAAGGCTGACACAAATGAAATTAAACCTTCTACTAACCAAGCATAGTGGTATATGCTTATAATAGAACCACTCAGGAAACCAAGGCAAGAATACTGGGTTCAAAGCCATCTTGGGGTACAAAAATAGTTCAAGGTGAACCTAATGTACATAGTGAGATCCCATCTCAAAAAAAAGGCCTTTACTGATTTTTCTGAATGATGAGAACTATATAAGGAACAATTAATAATATGAAAGAATATATCCTACTACAAATATGTATTTTCCAAATTATACCACTGTTAGGGTTTGGACCTTAAATGTCTCCTAAAAGACTATGTGTTAAAGGCTTGATAACAGGCCACGGCATGTGGGACATGATGGAATCCCTAGAAGATAGGATCTAGGCATGTTTCGTCATTGGGGTGTATCCCTGGAGGGGACACAAGCAGCTCAGCCCCTTGCTTTCTCTCTATGCTTCCTAGATAGAGAATTATGTGGTAATCAGCTTTGTTCCACCACACACTCACTCCCCACTCCACTATGATGTTCTGCCTCACCAAAGGCCCAAAAACAATGGATCCAGGTAACCATGGACTGAAACCTCTGAAATCACAAAGCAAAATAAATTTTTTTCTAGTGATAAGTTAATTATTTTGTCACAACCATGGCAAACCAGCACAACTAGTCTTACATGAACAGTTAATACTACGGTGGACTTTCAGTTACTGTGTTTCTAGTTGGTGAACACTACTGTAATCTAGAATGTGTAAAAAAAAAAAAAGAGAGAGATATAACTGATTATACTTGCCACCATCTATTTAGCTAGACTAAAACAGAAAAGACAAGCAGTGACATCAAAATATGAACACATTGGAGGGCAATCAATGAAAAAAGGAGTTATCAAGCTAACACTGACAAAGTTACCGTACCAAGAAAAGTAACAGTACTTGATTACACGTTAATGATGTTTTTAAAAAATCACTCAGTAGATACAGAGAATGGGATGATATATTCTAAGTCCTGAAAGAAAAAAATGACAATGAAGAATACCGTATCCAACAAAGATATCTTTCACAAATGATGGAGAAATAATGTTCGAGACAAATTAAAAACAAAAATCATCATCAAGCTGGCTCCACAACACATGCTTAAAGGAGACTTAAACTAGATATGAAATAATCACAAAAACACACAAAATGGTTAGAGCAAATTCGCAAGAGAAAAAAGACTGTCTAATCCTATTATTAGAGCAAACCACAAAACTACAGAAATAAACCAAAGAGAAAGAAAGGAGTTAAAAAATACACACAACAGAAAAAAGTAAACAGAATGACAAGAGTGTATCTTTACTTACCAAGAAAAACCTCTGAATGTAAATGGATAAAAATTCCCCCAATTTAAAAGATGCAGGCTGGCTGAATGGATTTAAAAAACTAGATCCTATAATATGTTACCTATGAAAAATTCACTTCAACAGTAAAGATAGAATGAACATAAAGGGATGGAAAAAATATATCATGCAAACAAAATCCAGAAGTGAGTACAAGGAGCTATCCTACATAAAAGACTCAAAATCAAAAACTGTAAAAGCTAACCAAAGGTCATTAAATGATCAAGGGACCAACTAAACAATAGGAAACAGCTGTAAACAGCTTACGGCTCCAATACCAGAGCACTCAGTTATATAAAAGAAATGCTGTTAAATCGAAAAGACAGAAACCTTAATACAGTAATAGGTGATTTTAAAATCTCACTTTTATCAATGGACAGATCACTCAGACCAAAAAATAAACAAACACGCACACACATGCATACACACATACACACAAAATCAGCAAATAAATACTAGAGTCAGATGACACTCAGGGCAGATGGATCTAACAGACAATTATAAAATAATCATCCTTCCTGCAAAATACACAAATGGAACACTGTCTGTTGAGGATAGTCTGTAAGTGTGGCACACACACACAAAAAAAATGTCAAAACGTTTTTAAAAAAATTATAGCAGGTATCATCTTGGACCACAATGGAATAGAACTAAAAGTCAACAAGTAGAACGTTATAATAAACACATGGAAACTAAGCAACACGCTACTGAATGAACAATGGATTATTGAAGAAATCAAAAGGGAACTCGGAAAATGTCTTTGAAAAGGCCAGGCCTAAATTCAGTGGTAAAGCACTTGACTAGTATGCATGAGGACCTGGGTTCGAACTCTAGCTCCAAAAAAAAAAGCAAGTAAAACTGGCAGGGTACTAACCAAGTTTACAGCAATACGCACCTACATTTCAAAAAACACACATTTCAAATACACAACTTAATGACGCAATTCAAGGAACTAGAATAGCAACAACAAACCAAAGATCAAGATAGAGATAAATGAAGACTTAACAACAACAACAACAAAAATCAATGAAACAGAGTTAGTTTTCTGAAAGGTAAACAAACCCAACAAACCTTCAGCTAGAATAGTCAAAAAGAAGAAGACCCAAATAAATAAAAGCTGGGATGAAAACGGAGTTATTACAACTTATGTTACAGAAATACAAAGGATCACTGGGGACTATTATAACCTACATGCCAACCAACTGGAAGATGCATTAGAAATAGATGTTTCCAGACTCATATAACCTACCAAAATTGAACCATTAAGATACAAAAGACCTGTGCATGCCAGTAACAATGAGACTAAATCAGTCATAAAAATTTTCCTCACAAGAAAAGCCCAGCACTGGGAGCATCCACTTCTAAATTTACCAGCTCTTTAAGAAACTAGAGCCATTCATCTCAAAGGACATTAAAGTACTGAAAGGGAGTTTCCAACTCATTCTATGAGGCCAGCAAAACCCTAATACCAAACCAGACAGAGATACACGTGCACAGACACACACACACACACACACACACACACACACAGAGAACAAACTACAGACTAATACTCGTGATGAATGCAAAATACCGGCAAATCACAACCAATAGAATTGCTGGGCATGGTGGCGGACGCCTGTAATCCCAGCACTTGGGAGGCTGAGGCAGAAGGATCATTGCGAGTTTGAGACCAGCCTGGGTTACAAAGTGAGCTCAAGGCCAGCCTGAAAGGCACAGCGAGACTGTGTCTCAAAAACACCAGAAAAAAAAAAAAATTTAAAAAGTATTATACACCATGATCAAGCACAATCTACCACAGGGACACAGGCTGGTTTGATATGCAAAAATAAACAGGCAATACGTCATATCAACCAAATGAAAAATAAAAACCATCTGGTCACCTCAGCTATTAGAAATATTCAATAAAATTCAGCATTCCTTCATCATAAAAACTCAAAAAATGGGTATAGGAGGAATGTACCTCAATACAATACAACAAGGACTACATATAATGAACTCACAGCCTATAGCATACTGAATGGGGAAAAAGTGAAACTGATTTGTCTAAGATTAGAATGTTCATTTTCACTATACTTATTCAATATAGTACTGCAACTCTTACCCACACCAATAAAGAGAAAGGGGGGAAAAAAAGGCATCAAAATAGGAAAGAAAGTCAAATTATCCCTGTTTGTAGATATTACGATTTTATACTGATTCTGACGATTGAACAAAAAAATCCGTTAGAATTGATAAATGAATTCAGTGAGGTTGCAGTACACAAAAATCACTCAACTCAGTAGCTGTTTATATACGAATAATGAAACTGCAGTAAAGTAATTAAGAAAGCAAACTCAAGTCACAATAACTACAAAAGAAATCCTAAGAATATATCTATCCAAGGAAGTGAGTGACTTCTACAGTGAAAACAACAAAACTGATTAAAAAAAAAAAATTTGAGGACACACCAAAAAAAAAAAAAGAAAAAAAAGAAGAAAGATATTTCTTCATGGTTTAGAAGAATTAATGTTATTAAAATTTCCATACTACCTAACACAATCTACAGATTCACTATACCGCCTGTCAAAATATCCATGTCTTTCTGCACAGGAATAGGAAAATCAATCACAAAATTTGTTTCATACCAAAAAAAGACCTTTAATAGCCAAAGAAATCCTGAACAAAAAGAACCAAGCTGAAGTCATTACAATATCTGATTTCTGAACAACCCACAGTGATAGTAACCAAAAGAGGATGGAATAAAAACAGACACAGAGACCAAGGAACAGAACAGAATGCACAGAAATAAATCCATATATCAGTAGCCAACTAATTTTTAACAAAAACAAGAATACCCATCTTCTATTAAGTGGTGCTAGAAAAACTAAGACATTCATATGCATTAGAAAAAGTAGACCCCTTTCTCTTTCACCCTATATAAGAAATCAACTCAAAATGGATCAAATATTTAAATGAAGGACCAAAAACTACATATGAAAATAGTAGGAGATAATATAGGAGTAATGCTCAGGTCCTTTGTTTGGACAAAGATTTTTTTGGATATGACCTCAAAAGCACCAGCAACAATAGCAAAAACTGACCAATAGGATTTCATCAAAGTAAACAGTTCTGTAAAGCAAAGGAAACAATTAACAGAGTGAAGAGACAACTAAATGAGAATGAGACAAAATATGTGCAAGCTATTCATTGAGCAAGAGATTATTATCTAGAATATTGTATATAAGGAATTCAAACAATTCATACATACAAATAATCCAACTAAAAATCCAAAACTGGATAAATAACATGAACAGACTTTCTCAAAGTAGTATTTATAAATGATCAACAAGTGTATGAGAAATGCTTGATATAACTAATCACTAGAGAAGGGCAAATCAGAATCATAATGATATATTATCCCACTGCAGTAAGAATGGCCTTTATCAAGAAAACACAAAATAACAACTACTGGTAAGGATGGAAAGATAGAACTTTCATGCAATGTTAAAAGTATAATTTTTTTAAAAAACAAGAGAACTACATATGATACAGCAAAACTACTACTGTATCTCTATCTGAAGAAAATGAAATCAGTATGTTCACAGACCTCTTACTGCAGACGTCTTAGTCACAATAACCAAGCTATGGAATCAATCTACACATCCATCTGCAGATGAATGGATAAGGAATGTGTGGTATACACACAATGAACTATTGTTCAGCCAGAAGAAGAATGAAATTCTGTCACTTGCAGCAATATGGAGCTGAAGGACATTATGTCAAGTGAAGTCAGTCAGGTATAGAAAGACAAATACTCCATGTCCTCACTTATATAGAGAAGCTAAAAAGTTGATACCAAAGAAGCAGAGAACAGAATACTGGCTTCCAGACCTTAGGGAGGGAATGGGAAACCAAAGGATAGAGAGAGGATGGTTAATGAGTGCCAGGACACAGCCTGATAGGAGGAATAACTTCTAATGTTCTACAACACAGTAAGATAACTACAGTTAACAACAATTACTTAAATACTTCAAAACAGCTAGCACAAAGGATTCTGAATATTCTCAACACAAAGAAATTATATATGTTGGAGATGGCAAGCTATGCCAGTTACCCTGATCTGATGATTGCACGCAGTACACATGCATTAAAATATAACACTGTACTCCATAAATACATATGACTATGTATCAATTAAATTAAAATATAACTTTAAAAAAGAAAAAACTATAAATTAGCTAAATGCCAATGTATTTTCTTAACAGATTCTTACAATTCTAGGTTTCAATAAATCTTAAAATAGATTGTTTGTTACATTTCCTAAAGGAGTCTTTCTATGTACTTTAGAGTACAGCAAGTAGTCAGAAGAAATGTTCACAACACTTTAGTAGTAATATTTATTATACTGTAAGGAAGAAAGTCTTATTTGTTCACTGATATCAAGCAGTTGTATCCACTATGACATAAGGAGTAAAGGAGTAAGACAATGTAGTAATCCAAAGCTGAACTTATAGAAAGTAAAAAAGATCGTTTATTTTTCACTTGACTTAAAATGTGCCCAATTTCTTAACATCAAAAATATTACATGCCTAGGAAAAACTCTACACTACCATTACATTAACAATTATTGCAGAGGAATTCACAATAGTCTATAGGAGCAAGGTAGGTGAAAAGAGCGAAAGAGCTGGCTGAAAGACGTAAGTACTTCCTTTACTTTTAACTCCTTTATACAAATAGTATATGCTGTTTTACTAAGCAGTTTATGCTGTTTTACTATAACCACCTTTACTACTGCTACACATACAAATGAAATGCCTATAACCATTTTAGAACAACTTGCAAAACCAGTATAAGACAGCAGTTAAGAGCATAAACTCTGGAGCCAAATGACTCATTTAAAGTTTTGATTTTACCTTTTAAGAACCACTTGTCCCTAGGCAAATACTTCGCCTTTCTGCACCTTGGTTTTCTCATTCAAAAGTGAGGTCAGTATTCGTAAAACTGCTTTGAGACTTAGAATAATGCTGTGGCACGCAGTAATCACTCAACAGCAGAATTATTTGCAAAGCATCCAGGCAAACCACAATTTAGAACACAAATACACACATGAGCATGCACAGACAGTTTGCAAAGTAACAGTCTGATTACTGTACAACTTACATCTGCCTGTCCTGTAGCTATCCCCATAGCATCACAACAGGTAATTTTATTACCCAAGCCAAACTAAACTGATTTAAGTCTCAATACTCATCAAGTTCTACTTCTAAAAGCTAGACTACATTGATAACTGAGAATACAAAATACTGTCTTTCTTGGTTTTAGTTTCAGTGGGTGTTCTAGGAACAACTATTTCGCTGCTGCAGAAACCTCGACAAAGATTCAAGACTCCATCAATGCTAGCCACTAGCCACATGCGCCTACTAAACTGTTTAATCATTAAGTTATAAATCCAGTTCCTTATTCACACTAGCCATATATGAAGCACTCAATTTCCACATGTGGTAGGTACTAAACACTTCTACTGTAGAAAGCTCTTTCAGACAGCAACAGTAAGACAGAACCCTGCACCTCTATTGTGCTACTGGCTTCCATTCACTGTCCTGCCTCCTAGTGAGCGCGGGAAGAATGAATATGCTGATGAAGGGCTCCCCCAGAAGTGGCAGATTTAGCAGTAGACCAAACCTCATCCACTGAAAGGTCAAACAGGCTAATTAATTCCAGCTCCAAGTTGCATCTCTTCATTAGAGAACAATATTCTATAGTACAGGTATGAGGAAACAAAAAGATGAACCATTTATCTGAGTTCAGTTTTCCCTAAATTCCACACTGTCTCTCCCTCAGTCCAATCTACTCTCTTTACAAGGCAATAAAAGTATTAACAAGGCTTGATTACCAGTGGGGAGCAAGAACTACATTTGACTAGCTGTGTGGCAAACAAGCAGGCCAAGTTTCTTCCCCTACTGTATCACCTACTGTCTAGATGAAGGAAAAGAGAAGAAAGAAGGCTGTTCAAATTAGATTCAAGAAACCTGAAAACGTGATGGGTCACTTTTCCTTTTTTTATCTTATTCAAAGGGCTGGTGGGCATATAGGATCTGACTTACCCGGATTATAATTTCACAAGTATGAAGTCACCACAAACTATGGGAAAAGAGATTTTAAGCCTCTTGTCAAATCTAAGTCAAGGTCCTTGGAAGAACTTTGAAGCACAGGGAAATGAAATAGGCCTGAGATTGCATGTCTCAAAATACCACTCGCTCAAAGATGCCTCAAGCTTAATGAGACAACTGTTTCCTAAAATTTCCAATGCAGTTTTTTTTCCTAGAAAGAATTAGATTATTAATGACTAAAAATTCCACATGGCTTTTATGGAAATTTTACTATGAAATTTTCAAAATACTGAAGTAATTCGAGCAGTATCTTATTACAAAGATTACTCCCTAAAAACTCAGTGTTTTCTAAGTATCAGAGGGTCCCAGTGCTTTATATTTTTATGTGACATAAATGTTTTGAGGTAGGGCTGTCATAGACTCAAGAGGGGATTACCACATTTAGCAAATAAAAATATAGGAAAAACTCTGAAAGAATTTTAACAACTGTTTATTAGTCTACAATGATCTGAAAAAATTTAATTGAAGTGAAACACAGAACACTAAGTGAATTTTGAATTTGAGACACACAAGGAATATGCAGTGCAGCATGCCCTTCATATTTACTATGCTTATAAATACGCATCCATATACACTTGGAACAGATTTATACTGACAAGTCAGTATCTGATTTGAAATTCAATTTTAATTAGAAATCCTGTACCTTACCTTGCCACCCTAGACCCAGAAGTATTAGCCTTCATGGACTCCTGGGAAGACAACGAAATCTAAAATCACAAACCATATGTATAAATGTATGTACAGTGGCTTGAGAGGCGGACCTGTAAAACAAGGTCATATTCCTATATAAGCACACCCTAGCCTTTGGATCTAATTCCAGTGCAAAATGATACAGACAGGGAATTTTCCCTATACTGGAGCTTAATTTTAGCACTCACTCTCTCTACTCCATGGAAGTCAGCCTCCTAGCCTTCAGTTAGTTCTTGGTTTAGCATTCTAACTACATACACGAGCCAAAATCTTGGGCTTAGACTCCTCTAAAGCTGTTCAAAACTTCCAGCTGCAGTTTAACATGAAAACTTGTTTTAGTAAAGTCATTTGAAAAAAACTAAATCTTTTCTAAACATCTTTGCCATTTCACAACTTAAACAAATATAACTTTGCATTCATAAAAACAGTGAGGACATAGATATCCAAAAACAGTTATAAAAGTCAGTCTGCTGAAAGGATTAGAAAAAAATGGTTATATAACCATAACAAATTCTTTAAAGACACTATTAACCAGGGAATCACCAAATGTCTGTAACGTACGAACCAGGTAATATAAGTCATACCATCATTGTAATAAGGGCAGGTAAGCATTATGTTAAAACACACAATGCCTGTCACTACAAAAATACTGTGCATACTGATACTGCTATTCAGCTTCATTTACTTGTAGTAACATTTATTGCTTCCAATAAATTGATGCTGCCTCAACTTCAGGGACAGACAAATGGGCCTAGGCATGAAATGTATACAGAACATTTTACAGTCACTGCCCTCACCCCACTGTGATTCCAACAGTGATGAACTCATTGAAATTAGACTTCCAATGAAAAAACTGTGGACAAGATTCAGACTATTTCAAAATTTATCTCAATGTGAAAGATGTACATAGGAGTACCAGCAGTTATGACTACAAGGAGAAAAAGTAAAAATGGAACCAAATAACAAGAGAGAGAGCTAGCAGAAGAAAAGGTAAATAAGACACTGATTGCACACTGAAGGCCAAATACATCCTAAACTTTTCAGTTATGACAGCCAGTCTGGTTTGAATTTTCTATCTCTTCAACAAGACTTCTGATATTGGCATTCAAAGTGAATTTTTCAAAATAACACACAGTGCTGAGTCTGTCTTATAGGCTGCCAATATGGAACTATACTGTACACAAATACAAAGTCTTAGATTTAAAATCCTTTTCAGACCGTTTTCTTTGTAAGATAGTCAGCCTTAAGATTTAAAATACAAACACTAGCCTTGACAAAGGCATCTGACAGAAGACCAGGAAGAAACAAAGGCCTTGGTTGTCACTTAATATACATACCATTTTTTTGTTAGTACAGTACACAGGACTATACTGTACTAATAAAATATACTTGGTCTCTAAAAAGAAGCAATCCTTAAGCATGTGCATACAACAGACACAAATTAAAGAGTATCACTGATATTAAACATATTATGCCACAAGCCATTATTTCATTAAATTCTTTCTTCAGCTACAGTTAGTTACATAGTTAAATTTTTCTGTACATATAAGAGACCTAAAACATTAACATATTATCAAGTCCAACTAAGACTATTACACACTACCATTGATTTTAACATTACCTTTTAAATGATTAATAAAATTTATAAATTCTTAAAAGCTGTTTTAACATGTTCCATCCAACTTGAACCACTGGTGGTACATGGACAACTGTCCCATTGGGTGGCATGAGACAGTTCCACAGGGTGGTACAAGTCACCTGATGGGACAATCATGCACATACATGACACAAGTGGTTCAGAGTCACCTGGCAGGAGAACATGAATTACGGCTCTGTCATGAATGTATTAAGTCAATCAACATTAAATTCCTAATACACAAAAGAAAGTGAAGAGAAAAATAAAATACTGTGCTAAATTGATTTACTTCACAGCATCACATTTTTCTTAACTCTCCATCTCAACATTCTCTCACATAAACATTTAAACCTAATGCTGGCAGAATATCTCAGGCAGGCTGATGAAAACCATGATCTTTAGAGTCAGACCTGAGTACAAATCTTGCTTCCATCATTTACTAGTACCTCTTCAGTTATTATCATTTCCTAAGAACTTATTTTTCTCATTTCCAGAATGACAGTATTTCCTTGGAGAACTGAAAAATCAGATAATACATGTAAATTTCCTAGAACGGTACTTAGCATACTCAACCACTAACGAACTTGAAATTACATTTTAATGAGCATGTACAACTACAATAACAAGTGACACTTGTCAAATTTTATCACATAAGAAAAAAGCAAGTGGCAAAAAAATGTGTAACACTGCAAGTCTTAGGAAATACAGGTTGGTTTAAAAATATAAATATCCAAACATTTTATGGATATTCTAATAATCAAAATTAGTGTGCAAAACTAATGTCACTGACTTGTGACAGTAAGATTGTGAGTAAAATCTAAAAATACAGAAACTAATCATGTCTCATTTACACCAAAAAGTCCAACTGTAATTAGATGATTAACTTGCTTTCTTGAGCAATATATCTAGTGCTGTATTACTAGAAACAAGTTCTTAGACACAAATAATTTGATTTAAAGTTACCTACAAAGGGCTTCTAGAAATGTCCACAGTACGAACACACACCTGTTTATTAGCAGTTGTCTGAAACATGAGTACTGCTAATGGCTAAATTACCTTTAACAAGAGAACTGCAAATATATTAGCAGCTCATGTTTGTGTGAAAAGTGTTAATATAAAAAATTTAATGGTTAATAATTGACATTTTGGCTTAGAACATCAATGAAAATATATTGTCCAATATAAACTCTTTACTAAATTAACTCCATCAAGAATCTTATTTAAGCCAAATATACTTCTTCCTATCACAAAAATATGCTTAGGATATACTCTCCATTGTCAATAAGAGAATGCTCTCAAAACAAGATACCAATAACATAAAGAGGACAAAACAAGTCATGTTTCAAAATAAAATCCTCTGGAAGCAGACTGCATTTTTCTACTGGATATAAAGCTTTCTTTGAGACTCTAATACCAAATTACCAGCAAGAAGGGCTGGTCATCTCCCTTTTATAACTTAAAGTGTTTCTCAGTTCTTGAAATGTACACACAATAGAAAGAATCAAGAAGGAACAAAAGACATGCCATTATAGGTAGAAGAACAGAGGGCAAATATTTTAATATAGTAATCACTGGTTACATATGGCTATTTTAAGAACTGAAGTGGCAGCTCTCCTGAACTGTAATTTATTGTTAAGTGTAAACATGCTAGCTTTCAAAGATATTATACATAAAGAAAAAGCAAATCTTTCTCATCAATAATTTTTGCATTACTTATATTTTAAAGTAATAATATTTCACTTAAAATTGAAATTAATTTCACTTATGTCTTAAATTCTTAATCTGGCTACTAGCAAACTGGAATTTGCATACACAGATTAAAATTTGTAAAGGAAAGCACTCTTCTAAATCACGGCATCTAAATCTATGACCTTACAAGATTTTCTTTGTAATCTAAATTAGTTTTTAAAAAAATAGAAGAGGTCCTATGAGTTGATAGGTACCTGCCAGTGTAAATACTGCATTTCCTGTCACTCTTCCATACATATTCATACAACTCTTAGGAAGCTTGACTAACATGACATTGCATTAACAAACATATATTACACTTGAAAATAGACATGAAGATGGTTATGTTGTCACTAATATCCTTGTGCCTCTATTATGTTGCCAACGTATATGTATTTCCATTAAAACAAGTTCATTCCAACAGGGATTGGTAGACTGCCATAGTTTAGATCTGCCTGCAAAGCCTCATATGTTCAGAGGCTAGGCTTTTGGACAATGACGGGATCAAACAGGCACTGTTCTCACCAGTGGATTCACCCACTAGTTCAGCAGAGGACAGTCCCGTGAGGAAGTGGTGCCTGTTTAGAGGCAAGTGACCAGGAGCAATACCTAGAAGGTGCAGCTCCCTCCCCAGCTCCTCCTTTTCCTCTCTTCTTCCAGAATGCCAGGATGTGAGCAGCTTTCCTCTGCAAAAGACCCTTCCACAAAGCCATTCCTGCATTTGAGCCTGCCAACCACAGACTAAAACTTGAATCTGAACCAAAATAAACTTTCCTCCTTTAAATTACGGGTGTCAGATATTTTATCTTAACAATGAGAAAATGACTAAAACAGATTGGTACTGGAAGTGTGATGCTGCCCTGACTATATGTGGCCATGTAGTTCAGAAGCCTTTGGAACTGGTTTGCAAAAGGCATTTGGAAAGGTTTGGAGATAGCAGCTACAGAAGCACTGGCATGACGTAAGCCAGACTTGATGGGAGCTTCTGGTCAAAGCTCAGAAGACCAGAATGCTCATAGAAACATAGACAGTAACCATCAAGCTCAGGAAGTTTCAGTTGGGAATAAGGATACTGGTATAACGGCCACATGTTCCACTCTGGCAGAAAATCTGTCTACATTTTTATGTCCCAAGACTGTGCAGGAGTCTGAGATTAAAGTCAGCAGACTAATGTGGCAGAGGAAACTTAAATACAGGCCAGTGTTCAACCTGCAGCATGCACGGGTATTGCTAACAGCTTTTAGCGAGATTTATACTGAGAATCAAGAGTAAAAACCCCACTTAAAAAGTTTTAATATTGCCAAAAGGGAAGCTCTTGCAAAGCTGAAGCACAGGAGAACACAGCTGCTGAAAACATTAGCATTAAAAATCCAAGTACTTTGCAGCAGGACAATAGGAAAGATCTTGAAAGCATCCTAAGAAATAGCAAGAATCCACCCTTCACTGTCTCAGGAGTGTAAAAGGGTAAAGGCAAACTCTGAAAGACTGCTTTGCAAAGAGAACCACAGGACGACCAGCTCAAAAGAGCTGCCTAAGAAATTTTTTCTCCAGGACTCTGTTTGTTCATTCAGGCATGCAGAGGCCTCTGCAGCCATGATCCAAAGGGGCCTGGCTACTGCCTGAGCTAGTAGCAGGCCTTAATTAACCAAGATACTGATTATATGGGCATGCAGAATGCAAATGTTATGGAATCATGAAGCTTTCATTCCCATTTTGGAAAAAGACCTGGGAGGCCAAGCAGTGTACCCAAGAGGGCAGTGAGTACATTTGTTAAGAGTAAAGTCAAAAGTGCAGTAGAAACTCCAGGAAGCTGAAGCCAGAAAAGTGGATTATCAGCTGAGGAAAGCCATATGGAGAAAGCAAAGCTACCCCAAGGGAGAAGGCGGGAGGACTGCAACCAGCCATGCCATAGGGGCACAGCTGCCCAAGCCTCTTGGAAGCTCACATCTGGATACAGGATGCCCTTGGCGCTACACATGGAATTACAGGATTTAATGTTTGTTCTGCTGAATTTCAGTCTTGCTTTGGTCCTATTCTTCCCTTTTGAAATAGGACTATTTATGTTGTGCTATCATATGTCAGCAGCATTTAACTTTCTTTTTTATTTTCACAAGCTATAGTTTGCCTTGAGTCTGAAAGGAGATTCTGGACTTGGACTTCTCAGCAATGCTGGAACTATCAAGATCTGGGCAACTTTTACAGATGGACTAAAAGCATTTAGCATAAAGAAATGCACATGAGTCTTCTAGTGGTCAGGGGAAAACGTTACAGTTTAGATCTGGGATAACCTCCAAAGGCCTCATGTGTTTGGACAGTGACTAGATCATAGGGACACTGCACTGAATATGCTAAATGTGCTGTTAGTAGGTAGGGCATGGCTGGAGACAGGTTACTGGGGGCATGACCTGGCCAGGTGTATCTCCCTTCTGGGCACGTTCTTCCCCAGCACAGCCCTTCTCTCTCTCTCTCTCTGCCTCCTGAATACCATGGCATGAGCAGCTTTCCTCCAATGCAGCCCTTCTACTATGCCATTTTTGCATTTGATCCTGCCAACCATTGGACTGAAACTGGGTCAAAATAACCCGCTCCTCCTTTTAAGCTGCGGATGTCAAGTATTTTTGTCCCAGCAAAAGGAAAGTGACAAAAACAGCAGAACAAATGTTAGTCTACAACTTCACTAGCCTACAAATCCTAGGTGTGAAGCAACACATGCATTTCCAGCTAAGATCGACTATGATGATATATTGCCTAGAACTGGAGACATGAAAGCCTTTCAATCCATGTGCAACAGCTGAAAAAGCACAGCCTCTTAGTAAACTTCCACTGTTCAAGCACAAAGAGGCAGTTAAATACATATTTTGTATTCACCAAATATTTAACAGTGAGGATGGCACTATCTTATTAAAGCATCACGTAATAAAAATTTAAATCTTGTCATCCATACCTGAAAACACTGTAACAAATTTGAAAGGTCACCTGCATCCACACTGTCATCCTGCCCCAATCATCCATTTCTCAGTTACCAATGTCTCTTTAACCACCACAGATCAAGTCACAGGTAGTTTGTTACCTTCTAAATTCCAATTCCTTTTTCCAATACCCTGCATAGATTTCCTATAGCCCTTACATCACAGGGCCTTTACCTTCACCTTTAAGGGAGCTCATTGGGACACTTCAGATTTGTAATCTTTTTTTTTTTTCTCTACTTTTCCACATATTCCTTTCTTATGACTGACAAAACTACTTACTGGTGCTATCAACTCACCCTTTCTCTAAATTTTCTTTTGTTTTAGTTACACTTTTTATTCCTTCACCCTACACTTGCACAGCAGAGAGCACAGGGGGTTGTTAGATTCCAAGAGTCAAACATGTTTCTTGCCCTAGCTATTTAAATTTTTTAAATTCTACTTTCAAAATGTGAGTCAACTTTTTGGAGGCTATGCTGGTATTTGTCTCCTGCTCTTCTTGAATAGGTGATATACATCATCTTTTTTCATTTCCTCACACTCATTTACATTAAATAATTCAAAATCATGTAACTCTACAGCTTGCAAGGAACTGGGGTCTCCAAGGTAAAAATTTATGGAGGATTTTTCTTAAGAGCAGTTTCATAACTCTCAACAGGTTCTTGAAGCAATCCAAGGAGTACAGTCTTTCCAACGCTGTTTCTAATTTCTTTTAAGAGCTTCTGCAAATTCATATCCTTCATCCAATCATAGTGAATACTAGTTATATTGAGTTATTTCTTTATACACAATATACAGTCCTTATAAAGTTGATATACTTTTCCTATATTTAAAAGTTTTGTTCTTTACAAAGCACAGGAGTTCTTACACTGCAGACTGGAATTTCAATCATTTCCTTTATGATTTGCGTTTGAATTGAAAATTACTTATTCTCCAGAGTTCAATCAATCATGGCTACCACACTGCACAGTTACAGCAGGTCCCACACACAATGCCCTCTGCAGTATATACAGCACCTCCTGCAGCTGTACAGAATGAATGTTTTGGAACCAACCAGTGATACGTGCTCATTTTCCAGTTTAACTTTTGGAATTTGATTATAAAAGTTATGATTAAAAATTTTCTTGAATCACTACTCAATTATCTGAATTTCACTTAATAAATAATCTTAACCCTGTGTTTTGAAAAGCTACTTTAATGGATTTTTTAAGATGCTTTGTCAATAATATACAGAGTCTTAATCTGAACATCCAGTTAACTAAACTTTAGGCCACACTGGGCCATGGATGTGGCCTAAATGCTGAGAAAGATAAGTACAAAAGGCAAAAGCTGAATACAAAGGCCTCAGTCAGTATCAAATAAGCAATTATTGTACGTGATTGTACACGTATCCTTATTCACTATCCTTTATTCTATCCTTTACACTGACCTTTGCTATTTGTACAGCAGAATCACTTTTAAACGTATCCTTATTCACTATCCTTTATTCTATCCTTTACACTGACCTTTGCTATTTGTACAGCAGAATCACTTTTAAACGTAACTTCATATAACTGCTTCTAATGTTTCATTTTTCAACATGTTCTTTCATAAAATGACTTTTTCCATATCACAACTGCTGTTTACCATATATGTGTTACATCAGGTATGCAGTATCTAATACATCGGAGAACAGATGAAATAGGACTATTAATTTCAGAGAGTCAAAAGAGATAAACATTTGCACAAGCTTTCACAGAACTCAATTTTGAAGTTGTGAGTTGAACTCATGTTTGCCTAACTTCCAGCCTTTATCTGAATCATCTAGATATATTACCAAAAAGGTTCTTTGTTCTTTGGGACAGGGGGCATGCTTTAACTTGTTTCTTTCTCAATATTCTTCTTTTCACATTCTAGATTATAGTTATGTGACCATATGGGGCATCTTTGTCTTTTTCCCCTAAGAATTTATAAGGGCTATTCGTAAGTATTTTCAATAAGTAGAGTACTGGCTTTTTTGTTAAAAATACACATTATTGTAGAAATTTTCTTCTACCCCACTTCTACCATGAGCCAGTCAAAAGATATCAAATGATGCCCAACTTTTCCAGTTGTTATGAAAAATGAAAATTAAAACCACAATCAGGTACCACTTCACACACCAGGAAAGCTGTAATAAAAAAGCAAGTTTTTAAATATGGTAAAGATGTGGGAAAACTGTTGGTCAGAAATTAAAATTGTGCAATCTTTGTGAGGAGTTCAGTGCTTCTTCACAAACTTAAACAGAGAAATAACCATGCCACAGCAATTCCACCCCTAGGAATGTACCCCAAAGAAATGAAAATAGGTATTTACGCAAATGTTTGTGCACAAATGTTCATAGCAGTATTATTCACAATAGTCCAAAGGTAGAAACAAACTAAATGATAAAATTTGATGTATAAAAAATACCATAATATATTCTTTTGGTATTGCAGTTTACTAAAATGCTCAATAATCTCTCATTAGGCATATCGTGGTATGTGAGAGTACTAAGAACTGTCACCCTTGAAAGTCTTCTAACAAAATTCCCTTGTGTAAGGAGATTACTGTTTTAAAATAAATGAATTCTACTTGTTTTACAATTTTAATACCCTTGTTTATCAATGAGATTAGACATTTGTCATTCAATAGTACTGGTATGATACCTGAGGATTTAAACCGTATTTGCCTCAAAATACTTTTAAGGTGGTTTTTGATCTTTTCTTATTCACTAGAATAAAAGATAACACTTTCAAGTGTAAAACATCTGAAAATTTATGAAGAAAGCAACAAATATATAAAGTACAAACTAAAGAAAGCTGCTCTACAATAATCTAATTCCTGTTTTCTTATGAATCACCCTTTGTTAATTATCTGAAGGAACTACTGTTGGAGGTTTTTTTTCCCACTTCTTTTTATACAAAAACGTACTAATGAGACTTGGGGATATCTGGTACTTTGAGCTCACTCTTCCTCTAAAGTTGCATTTTCCTAAGTTCTAATTTAATTGTTCTAAGTTCTAAGCTGCTACCAATTTCTATTTTTAGCTCTTCATACTAAAATTTCATGTTCTCATTCAGTAATCAAACACATTCAAACACACCCAGCTTTAATGTTCTAGTAAATGCCTCCCACACACACTATTATCAATTGATTTCTGCGTTATGATACAAGCAGCATATGGGGATTCTTAGGTTAACAAATAGTTCACACAATCAAATTAGGGAACATGATTTTAACTGTGTCTCCAACCTCAGGATGAACAGTAGTTTGCTGTCTTCCCCAGCCTATTCCCTACTGTCCCTATTCCAACCAAGACTAAGCTTCAGAGAACAACTTTTTCAAAGAAACATTACAGAGCTACTTATACCTAACTCCTTAGATGTGTTTCTTAAAATGCACATTCTCATGACATCCTTGGTCTATTAAATCATAACTTTCCTTTGGGTAATTGCTGGTCACAAGAATTTCTTGATTCACCAAGCCCAACCAGAGTACCACCCATATGCAGCATCACAGTAAGGTCCTACTATAATTTATCAGACAGCTACAGGTATTTCTGAAAGTAAAAAAAAAATACTATTAATATTTACACAGACAATGAATAAATGTAAAACCAAGATGTACAAAGTAGGGTTGCTTTGTGCTAATTTCAGAATTTCTTTCAACTAAATTTTAATTCCAATTATTCCCATATTTAGTGCAAATGTGTTACACTAAAAACTTTAAATATAAAGAATATAAGCTCTGTACCTATTCCTGGATTCAACCCCCAGTACAGAAGGGTTGTAAGATGTAAGGATGAATGGGTATCACACAGAGGAGGAAACTCTAAATACTAAAAAGTAATGAAAGACAAAACAGACACTTCAAGAATGTCAGAAAAGAAGTTAGAACCAAAGAGACATAAGGTGTGCGCCCAAAACAAATCAAGAACAAACCATATGAACAAAATATTGACAACTAAAATTACCAAACAACCTTTCTAAAAGAAAATTGGTGAGGAAAACCAGATTATAAAATGAAAGAAATACAAAACAGAAAAGTAGAGCTCTGGCTACATACACACATTTATCTCAATAAACTTAAGGTAACTGGGAAATTATACAATGGATGAGAGAAAATGAGATAAAATTAAGTGAGCTTCAAAAAATCTTAGAGTAAGGAAGAAGAACTGATTAGCAATAAGGGAAAAAGAAAAGCAGTTTGAGTTAATGACCTAACAGAAAAGCTCTATTAAAAACATGGGTTTCCAGTTAATAAAACAGTATTCACTAATAATAAAAATACACAAATGGATACACTTTAAGAGGAGAGAGTGCAAGAAGTACATCCACATGTACATGCTGCAGCTCACACACAGAATCTAAGATTACTATTAGATTTCAGCGTGGGGGGGGTATAAAAAGTAATATGCTGGAGGAAGAAAGTATCTAATTTTTTTACATAATAGACATTTACAGATGAAACAAAAATACAAATTTGTTCATAACAGACTACATAAAAATCCTACTATTTTAAGTTATTATACATTATATCAAAACAATGCTATACAAAAGTGGCTTATTATAGTAGCATAGCTTGCTATTACTACAATATAGAATCTACCTAGGTTAGTAAATTGCAGGTAGGAATGACAAAGACTTTCAAAAACTGAGGGTGTACAACACAAGGAGGGGCCCTATTCACTTTTAGCCAGCAGGGTCCAAGGGTGTTCAGTATCTTTCTAGGCAAAGCACAATACAGCTCCAAATGCTTAAGATGCACCAATGAAAAACACTGAACACAAAAAGGTTGCCTGTTGTTTATATTTAAATAACAATTAATTTTTAATTTTTGTAATAAATTAATTTGTGTTAAAGACTGGCATTCTACCTTAACTACTTCCTCAATTGAATTCAAAACATGAGAGATCTTTGTTCCAGGTATTGAAGGTATTTCAGTTATGTTAAGACTTAATTTTCTCTCCACAACTGACAAACGAGTGGCTAGAAGAATACCCTATGTAAAAAAATAGCTTCAACATGTATTTAGTTTTCAAAATAATACCCAGGCCAATGGCTTTCTGCATTTGCATTATTTTGCCAGCCAATATACCCAAGCAATTTTTATTAATCTATGGTTCCCGAAGCAAAGTAAGTTAACTTGAAAAGTATTTAAACTAAGAAGTTCTGTTAGGACAATAGTGGCAATATAATGAAATACTGCAATAGACCAAGATATGAGTTAATGACACTGAAAAGACCCAAATATGAATATGAGTTAATGATACTGGAAAAGGACACCAGAACACCAACTCATTCGTTTTCAGAAGGAGGAGGAAGGGAAAGAGAGGGAGAAAAAATGGGTAAACAAGAGAAAAAATTATGCACTGATCCTGTTTTTTACTATGTAACTTACACACAGGACGGGCAGAAGAGGAGGGTAAGTGCTTCTTAAAGGTGTACTCCAATGACCACTAACATCACAGAAAGCCAAGTCTTAGATGTCTTCCCAACCAAAAAGTACACCATCACCTATGAAGCAGTTTTGTCAAAAGAAAGAAAGAAAAAGTAACAGAAAATTCAGCTTGATGTAATCAAGCCTCTTGATCTAACTCCCAAATTTGTACGAAATGCCGATAAAGAAAAATATTAAACTACATCATAGAACCAAGAGATGAAGGGAAGGGAGAAGGGAAAGTAAAAATTTAGGATGTATTATATACATATACCAATTCCCCACATACTGCAAACATGTACTAAGGTTACCAAAAATGAAGCCATGTGGAAAAAAAAATTAACTACATAAGAATTCAAAAGGCACCCTGATTCAACCCGGTAAATAAACTGCAAAACTTTTTTTTTTTTTTTTTTTGGTTTTTTTGAGACAGGGTCTCACTATGCAGTTCAGGCTGGCCTTGAGCTCACTTTGTAGCCCAGGCTGGTCTCAAACTTGCCATGATCCTCCTGCCTCAGCCTGCGGAGTGCTGGGATTATAGGTGTGTGCCACCATGCCCCACTGCAAAACTTTTTAAAAAGGAAACAGGCCTAACTTAAATTAAAAGACACAGTCATGTCAACTAATCACAACGGATCTATTTTATTTGGATCCTGACTCAAACTGTTTGGGAGGAAACGAGATATCTTAAAATTTGAACAATGACTAATTTACTACTGTAAAATCCTCTGGTGTGTTAATGACACCGTGGATAAATTAAAAGGAGTCTTTTATCTTTTGAAAATATTACTGAAATGTCTTCATCTTTAAAAATACAGATGAACTAATACTGAGATCTGCTCCAAGGTAATGTGGAAGAGTGAAATGGATGAGGGTGTATAGGTGAAACAAGACCAGACATAGGGCTGGTAGCTATTGCAAATGGATAAAGGCTGAGCAGAGTTTCATCACCCTTGTCTATTTTCTTCTGTTTCAACTTCTCTATAATAAAAAGATAACTGAAAGGTTGGGAAACCTGAGCAGGAGGAAAAAGTGATCATTTGCAACATATTTATTTTAGGTTTTAAAAAGAAACAAAATTAGCTGATCATGGTGGTGCAGGCGTGTAATCCAGCATTTGGGATGCTGAGGCTGGAGGATTGCCCTGAGTTCCAGGCCAGCCTGGACTACACAGTGAGAAGCTGTCTCAATAAACAAACAAACAAAATTATTCCTAGAAAAGTCCTCAAATAGTAATGGATACATTAAGTATCCGGAAAAATGTAACGAAGTGTCTTTTAAATTTTTTGGGGGGGGCAGAGACTTCTCTGAATAAAATGAAAGAAAACTAAAGGTACACTACTTTAAACTGCCATTTAACTCAATATAGATCATATGACTATAATTTGGGGTTCAAATCTTCAAATGCTAGATTTTACCTCTTTCAGGTAACAGGTAAATTTACTACTGTACAAGCATATGTATCACAAACCCAATAACCAATATCCTTAGAGACTAGAGAGAAGCAAAACTAAAATTATAAAGCCAGTGTCTACGGTGCCCCCTCTGTATTCTGCTGTCACTAGTGCTTAAATTGAGGCAACCTCAGAAAGCAATAGCAAGCCATAAAAAATACGTAGCCACAATCTTCTAAGATCCATTCTCTTGGGGATTGTGAATGAATGGATTCTTTACCTACTAAAATTTAATGGGAAAAAATGATCCATTTGTAAAGAACCCACAAGACTTTAGATAGCAAAACTAACTACAAATAATCACCTTCAGAAAGTCAAAGGACAGTGTTTATAGAAAGTGAGACACATAAATGTAAAGGGAGGATCATCATGATGATTTATGAGTAAAGGAAAATAAAATAAAAAGGTAACAAAATTCATGTTTCCCTGGGCCTTTCAAAAGATGTGGAGCTGTACTCCCAAAAGCAATTTTGAACTAGAGATGTCTTTATTTTTCTGTAGACAAGCTACAAGTTAAACAGAATGACGAAGTATATTTTTTCTGGGACACTGAAGGAGCAAAGAAACTTTGGAAGGCATGACTGGGCAGAACCCCTCCCAAAACAGGCAGCCTAAAAAACCTGAGACACTGAATGAGCCTTGCAATATTCTAATTCCTTTCACAGTTTTGTTTGTTGCGAATCATCATAAAATCAAAACCACAACATACACTGGCAACTAAAAGAAGGGACTGAGATTTTTAACAATAACCCCCAAATCTGCTCCCCATTAGTAATATTATTCTTAAGGTTAATCAGCACTTACTATCACACCCAAAACAGATGCCATAAATAAGCTCACGCTGTTTACCTATGCATCCTTATAATACCAATGAGGTGGTAAAAGAAAAACTTCAAAGCTGTAGAATTTAATTTTAGTACTACATTTAGACAAGATGCAAGGCACAGATTTGATTCATGAAACTCATTAGTTTCACCAATCTAAAATGAACAATACAAACCTGGCAGGTCACCCTTGAGGTTTACTTCACCAAGAGAACCAGCTCCTCTTAAATTAAGAGACTTCATTATTAAAAAAGCAAATCCTCATAATATCTGGAAGTAATTTTTATATAAAATCACAGGTGTATGAAAAACCAGTATTTAAATAAACTGTGAAACTGAAAACAAAATTAAGAGGAACCTAATGTCAAGCCAACTTTCTGTATCAGATCTGGTACTAGAATTAAAATCTCAACACATGCACATGTTGCTGAGATAATATCTTTAAAAATCCCCTAGAAACCTATGGGACTGTGGCTTTCCCTCATAAAGCACAGAAATTAGTATCTACAGAGATTTTTTTTTTCCAACTTCAAAACCATTCATAAAAATGTGCTGTTTCACAATAACCCAGAAAAAAAAAGTAGAGGTAGATTTTACAGTTACTCCTTCACCTACAAAAAAACCCACACATAATGAAAACTGTAAGGCAGAAAGCAAATATTTACTTTTTCCGTTATGATCATATGCAATCCCTTATCTCTCGCCTTTCTTTATAAGAGGACAGCTGGAACTTGGGGAACACTGCCTAAAATGAAAATGCTTCTGAGGGAGAAAAAAAGAAGGGCTCCCCCCCCCCAGGCTAAGGAAGGAAACCCACTTCTTTCCCCAACTCACCATAACACCTCACTGTCAGATGCTAAACTCTACAGAAAAAGTATTTTTGATCCTTTGAGAGATAAGCAAACCAATGAGACACACTTACAGTAAGCGTGTACTACAGATCCATAATCAACTCTGACTGTCTTTACCAGGTTTTTCAAGCAGTACTGTATAAAACCAAAAATGCTTCTTTCCGTATCTAAAGTAAATGCCAATTTATGCCCTGGATCTATAAATGTACATATACTGCCTATATAACATTTGCCAAGTTTTTCAGTAACTCTGAGACTTAGTTTTCAAACTCAAATAAATACAAAGGTTGTTTTGAGATTTAAACAAAATACTATATTAATAGGTTATTGTACTGTGGAACCTAATTGAGTGCCAAACTGGTACTCAATCATTTCCTTTTACTCTTGAAGTGAGAGTGAAAGTCACCTATTCATGGAAGTATACATCCTTTCTGGCAGAGAAATTGATTTCTCACTGAATATACATATACTCCCTCCTCAGATTTTTCAGGCACCTTGTAGCTAGTCAAGACTGTCTGACTAATTCATGCCTTATTTCCAGACCAAGCACTTAAATCTGGCACATGGCCTGCCAACTCTCTTGCCTGGACACATGTTCTAAACAACAGAGCTACAAGGGTACAAGCAGCATGATTCTGTGCTGGAAGAGAGTCCCTGGATTTACACTAGGCTTCATACAAATGAAAAATATACCTGTATATTCTGAACTGCTAATTCTGGGTTTGTTTATAATCATAACACAGCTAACACAATTTAATGTCTTCTATTATATTCTAACTGCACTTAAATACTGCAAGACAAAATACATATATAAAAATGGCAAGTCTTATGTTTGAGTACTAAAGAATACATTTTCTGGGTAATTTTGTGTATCGAGCATAAATACAATGATTAAAAGAATACTTTCAAAGCAAAGTGGAAAAGAAGTTCAATATACACAGAATTTAAAAAGAAATGGACATGTACAGTTTTCACATTAAGAGAAAAGTATACTAAAACCAAGACTCTAAAACTTTCCTAGTTAAGTTTACAAGCTAAAAAGCAAAGCAATGACCCAAAAATAACAACTGAAAACTGAAATCAGCCACTACTGGTAGGAAACAGGTGGAAAGAGAAGCAAGTAAAACTTACACCCTTTCACCATGAGTAGTAGCTGTAGTCTTACCTTGTAATAGTAAAAGTAGGGTAAGGCCGTAACTACTGTTTAAAAATCTGGCACAAAATAATTTTGTAGAAATACCAACTCTGATTTGACTTCAAACTAGTTGGAGTGCTCACTTCGGCAGCACATACACAACTCAGCTGTAGTTTGTATTTATCCCTTATAGTGTGCTCCCATATATTCACACTATATAGGATAAATTCTTTGTGGAGAAATATTAATATGGGTATGGAGTGCTGCCGGAGAGAATTCCATAAAATACAACAGTCACATCATATGACCTTTTTGAAATCTGAAAATATGTGCATTCTAAAACACATGTAGACCCCAGAGCTAGAAATAAAGGACTGTGGACTTGTGACAATACAAAGGAAGGAACCTCTGTAATGTCTTAATGAAAACAACAACAAAAAAGATGGTCATGGCTTACTTGAATGTAAAAGAGAATTTTGATGATTTTGCAATCTTATCTCTCCTTAATGTTACCTCAGTATCCCTAGCAGAATGTAATACGGGCATGATTAATTAGTAGAAGACATAAGAGAAATGAAAATATTTCTGCAAATCTTTATGACCTCAAAAGGCAGTAATTTAGCAGGTATTTATGGTAGCCAGTCTTATACTTTCATATAAAAAAAAACTACAACAGGTAACATAAGATATATATAAAATATGGCATAAGACAGGCAGGGAGTCAGGACACCAACTTGTAGGACAGTGTAGGAATGTATTAAACAGGCATGACTAACGAACAAGAATAGTCAAAAGCAAACTTTCCAAAAATTCAAGAGGTGAAGTATAGAAGCAAGTATCTATAGCAGAGTTTCTTAACCTCAGAGTTTCTTAACCTTAACTAATTACATTTCTATTTAGACAATTTTTTGTCATGGGAAACTGTCCTACGCATTGGAGGGTACACAGCAGCATCTCTGACTTGAAATCACTAAAGGGAGCAGCTCAGTTTTCAAAAGCAAAATTATCTCCAGGTACTGTCAACTGTCCCGCAGGCAAGGAGAGTGAGGGGAGAGGCACATTGCCCCAGTTAAGAACCACTGATCCAGAAGCAAAAGAAAGATTAAAAATTTAAGGACATTTCATCTTCTAGTTTCTAATAAAATGAACAAGAATGGAAAGAAAAGGAAAAACTTTCTATCAAAGTGGCTTTATGTTTTTATCTTGCACTAGTATAGAGAATGAAGATCAAGTTCTCTCTTCTCAATCTGAATGCCCTAATACACCAAGCAAGACCTGTTGATTCTCCTGATAACTAAACATAAGCCATCTGCTGTGACAGTAACACATTCAAAGAATGTAAGGCTCCTACAAAAAGGAATGTGCAGCGTGTAGCTGCAAAATACCTAACTTTTAAAAGTCCACTGTTTTTAACCTATTTTCCACATAGTGTATGAACACTGAAAAGGCCTAATAAAATGTGACCTGTTGTTTTCAATCAATCACTCCTTCGAATTATGTTTTTGGTCACACAATAGCACTGACTCCTTTTGTTGCACTGGTAAATACAATTAGGATTACTGTGATTATCAATTTCCTTTAAAAGCAAATAAATATAGTAGCTAAATTATCTTTGAAAAGCATTATTAAATACTGCAATTATAAAAAAATAAAAAGAGAGATGGCTAATAAGCTTCCTCTAATCCAACGGCATTGCTTAGTATGAAATTCCAAACGATATTTAGATAATTAATGAAGTGTATTATCCTGAGTTTGAATTTTACAAATACTGATGTAATTTCATTCTCAATGAAATCACAAATTCTTATAATGGAATATTTAAAGAAGGCAAACATAACCACCATTCCTATTTAAAGTTTTCTCATACTTTACTGGGCAGTCATAGCATTCTTTATTGAATGAGTAACGTTAACCTTACACTTTTTTTAAAGAGATACAATATTTGCTCATCTATAGCTACTGTTTCTAGGATAACTTTATTTAAATTCTAAGGAACCTCTTTTACTAAGAATAAAAACATACTGCTTGATATAGACTGAATAATTAGATGACAAATAAAGATGAAGCTGTTCGTATAGTAGAACATTTGTGCACTGAAGAAAAAGTCACCAGCGAAGGCAAGAAGCTAAACTGCCTTTCTACTTTTATCTTGCTCTGGCTACTTCATTGACCAAATTTACATTACAGTATTACAAAACTTTAATTCATTTATTCCTCATGACAACAGTATGAGAAAGGGTAATCACTGTAATGCTCATTTTGCAACTGAGGAAGCTGAAAGACAAAAAAGATCCTGACTTATGTAAAGTGGCATGCCAAAAGTGTCACAGCACACCTCTGAACCTCAAGACAGGCTTGCTCCAGTACCAGAGCTTCTCAAACCTTTTGTCAGTAAAAACATTGGGTTGGGAAGTTGGTTAAATTGAGATTCTGATTTTTGGTACTTCTGGTTAGGGAAAGGCATCCTGATGCACTTGCAATATACCTATCTGTGATGCAGATGCTGCTGGTCTGTGGATCACAAGTAGCTAAGTAGCCAAGCTTTAGCCTACCCCAAAAAATGGCAGTGCCATTAACCCTCACAAGAAGAGAGCTCATCTCAAACAACTGGGCTTATGAGCAAGTTAAGAGTTGCCAACTTCTGGTTTAGACTTTTTTTTTTGGACATAGGGTCTTGCTGTGTAGCCCAGGCTGGCCCCAAACTCCCAGTGATCCTCCTGCCTCAGGCTCCTGAGTGCTATGATTATGGGTGTGCACCACCACACCTAGATAGACACTTTATTTTTTAAAGAAGGAAGTTAACAAAACTTGTAAGTACTACAGTACCTGCTTTCAGGTTTTGCTACTCACGTTAATACTATAAAACTGTTAATACCTACTCTCACAGTAAGGTCCTTCACACATTTCAAAATTATATACAAATACCCCTATCCACTTATCCATAGACTCAATATAAACATATTAAGGAATCTTTTTAGAAGTTCGTTTATACTTTTTCATATATGAAAAGAAATTAGAAGTTAAATTAGAAATCTAGCACCTTTTTAAACTTGTTTGTACAAGTGGTGACTATAAAAGAACAAAGTTATCATTTGCGAAACAAATGAAACAAATGTCTTTCAGTCATTAACTTTCTCAAAAACCAGGAAAATGCCCATAATACAAATTCCCTTCATTCCTACTGGTGTGTAGTATCTATTATTTATATCTCACATTATAGTACATATAGAGCATAAATTGAAACCAATAAAATTAAAATTATATCCATATAGTTAGGATGCACTGGCCCACGGCACTCCAATACTTAAAACCTGAAGTGCCATCAAATCATTAGAAATAATGCCTTTATCGAACTATTCAACTATCAGGAAAAGAAATAATCCTATGAAGGATAATCCAACAAGGCCATATTTAACTCAACAATCATACCTATCCTAAAATTACCCTCAGTATACATAAATGTTATAGCCAACTATGTAACTAGAGAATATTTTAATTAAAACAAAGGAAGGGATGTAAGGTCAGGCATAAAGTCACACACCTGTAATGCCCACACTTAGGTGGCTGGGGCACAAGGACTACCCTGTGTTTGAGGCCAGCCTAGACTCAAAATGTACACACACACACACACACACACACACACACACACACACACCAAGGGATTTAAGAGAAATCTCCTTTGGCTTGCTAAGTTTTCCTGATTTCATTCAATTTTTCCTTGAGTGTACACAGATATGCTTTCTATTTCTTCCCTGAGGAAGAATTAAATCTGTCATATACTTTGACAAGCTTATAAAAATCATTATTCAAAACCGTAATGCAATTCTGATTAAATAACCACACATGAAAATCAAAAGTATTAGGTTTTATAGATCACAGGCAATATGAATTTACATACTCCAAATGTACCTATAAATGTGGAATCCTACTTTTAACTGCAGCATAAATTGATAAATTTTAACCAATAGCAATAAAGTTATAATTCTCATTTATGCCTCTATCAAGAAACAAACAACGTAATTTGTCACAGATCAGACGAAGGCAAAAATAACAATAGATAGTTAGGCTTACCTATCAAAATTATAAAATACCTCAACTAAACATGCAATATACAAAATTCATCTCTAGGAGAAGGACGAGACTTTCTTCTGAAAAAAGTATCTAAAGACACAAAACGATGTGAGTTATATAAAAAAAACCTATCCCCTAAGTAATTTTAAAAAAAAACTTCTAATGCTCTATAAAAACTTGTATTTCTACATAACCACTTGTACATAACCACCAAGAAACCCAAATACTGAAGAACAACAAAACCGAAAGATGTCATTTGCAATAGCTGACAATCACCAAAGGTTATGACAAGGAAAAACAAAGATGAATGATCCATGTTTCTGTGCACCAGCAAACCCCAGGTGTTATTACTTCACTAGAGTAGATCAGTTTGGCATTACACAGACTTAAATGCAATCTGGTATAAAAAGACAAGAATACACAAGCAAAACTTTCCATCTCATAGAAAGATTCCACTCTCTCTAAAAGAATCCTGAGTGACCTTGTGGAAACACTCCTGGGTTAAACATTCAAAGCAGATTTCTTCAGCAACTCTACCACCAGGCTATTGCACTGAGGGCATTCAACACGTCTCCTGAACTCGCGAGGTTTCTGCTCGCACACTGGTTTGTGCTACTGCAGAAAATCAACAGAAACCTTTAAAAATGTTTGACCTTCCATGCAATTGTAAAGCATTTGAGAGTTTTGAACTGATAGATCTTTACATCTTTCATAATGGGAAATATCAGAATACACTCGGGAAGTTAAATAATTCTTGCAGAGAGCAAATTTAACTTGACCTCTTTAAATGGCTACAGATTTGACACACCATTTGGAATGCTGGAGGGAAATACTTTGATTTTCTTACCCTCTAAAGCAGCACTATTCAACAAAAATATAATGCAAGCCATATATGTAATTAAATGTTCTAACTACACTAAAATGGTAAAAGTGAAATTTGCACATTTAATACATCCAAAATATTTCAACATGCGGTAATTATTTTTAAATTTTTGTAGTTTTTATTGCACTAGGTTTAAAAATCCCATGTGTATTTCACACTTTTAGCACATCTCATTTTAGACTATCCATAAATGAAGCAGTAAATAGCCGGATGTGGCCAGTGGTTACATTATTGGACAGCACAGCTCTTAATACCTTGAGATCTGAGGGATCGCTATGTGTTTGTAATTAGTCCACATTTCTGTCTCCTTTCCTTAACTCAAATGGTTGTGACTACAGCTATAAGCAAAACTGTTAATTCACTGGATAAATCAGGATCAGAGCACCTTATCTGAGGATCTGGTTAACACACAAAGTAAAAAGCAAACACACTGCATCCTATTACATCTCAAGTGGACCTCAGATAAGTCTGATCAACACAAGCGAACACAATTTAAAGCAAAAACACAGGTTGGACGGTAAAACATTTTTATTCCAAACCGTAACACACCCTTAATTCTAGCAGCCCTTCAAGATCTTGAGCACATCTCTCTATGCAAATTATTTACAATACTGCTCTCTAAATTTGATGAGTGTTATAAGCCAGTCACTGTTCAAAACTAAACAGAATACTATGTAAGATGAAATGAAAAACAAACTATTGAGGAAAAAATTATCAACTATCTACTTTTAATGTCTCTTATGCCAATCAATAAACTTATCCTCAGTTCCAACTGAAATTAATTCCTTCCACAATTCCAATTCATTTACTGCTCACTAAGAATTTTCCCACGTAATTAGGACATTTGCTTGAAATGTAAATAATTCCAACAACGCATTCTCTAGAAAAGAACTAAAACCATTAGCTTAGCACATAAAACTTGTCCTTAAGGCAAGTTACTGAATAAATCAAACAGAAACAACTACACTCTTATTTACTGCATTTACATTTTGTAACACCATATTCAGCAACTTCTAAATTTGGAAGGTCAATTCAGACTCCACATGAGCAATAACTTGAAGGCTTAAAATTTTTAGAAGTTTCTGCAATATACTTGTGAATAAACATGTCCTACAGAACTACAACAGAAAAATCAGCACCATTCAAACTAATCTCAGTAAGAAGCTATAATTAGTGTATTCATAAATCTACAATATATGATACATGCTGAACAGTATTTTTCTCCCCACTTTATTTAATTCACCTAGGTAATTTACGTTTAATGGAACTGCAAAGCTATAAGGAAGCAAATGTAGCTTGGCTCTTACTGCACACACATCCACAGACAACCCATTAATCCCCTGATATTTTTCCACAATTTGAAATCAAAACAACAAAATGTGTTTCTTACCTGCAGTTAGGAGGAGGATCAAGGGTTATTTCGGCTAGCTCCTTCTGAATTCTGTTAGCGAAATGAGAACAGACAAAAAGGATTTGAGATAGTCTACAGAATAACCAGGGAATTACACTGCCCTCTACCACCATGCAGTTAAATGCAAGGCTGGCTTTGCCTTCAGTAATGCTAACATGGCTGCTTCCTCTTTGTTCTCAGAGGCATAACCCAAATCCCTTAACAGAAACTTTGCAGCTTTTTTTCTCACTTGCTACTGTAAATAAGTAAGTCATTTACACCTGATTTGAAAAACAGTCCTCCACTACTACTCAGTAAAGGTTATAAAGTCTATTTTAAAACACTTTTTACCAAAGAAATTCTCTTTTCAAGCTTATATGCAAATGAGACAAAAAGGGAGGAGGGAAAGCCCTAGAATTTTGACAATGACTTCAAGTCACTTTTACTACGGTAAAAATTAACAAGCTGCTGCAAGAGCACATTAGTCATTTAAACAATGTTTTATCTATCAAAAAAAAGTTTTAAATTTACAAATATCTTTACCAATGAAAAAGTTTCAAAGCCTATTTTGGCATTCTTATTTAACAATTTCTGTTCTCTCTGATCTTATGCACTGCATTTAAATTTATTAATTTGCAGGGAAACAGAAGATATCTAGATAGACAGATGTCCATTCCTGAGTTAAGGGGAAAAAAGTTCTCTTACTTTCTTCAAATTTAAGATGCTTTCAAAACTTAACAAGTGTTTAACATGTTCTTCCATGAGATTACTACAAATTGAGATGAATTTTAAATATTTCAAAGACTGCTGCTATTCAGTAAACATTGTCAAGTTATTAATACTTGATTAATGGGTACAATAATGGTGAAAATCCACAGAAAAATAACAGTCCTGAAACACTAGAAAATGAAACTCTTGGTCAGTTTTTATATTTCCATATTCCTTTACTTGCAATAATAAAAATCAAAATGTCAATACAATACTGAGTAATGCTGTAGAAACATTTTATGTATAACTGCTAGAAGTCCACTAGGTACTAATGGAGCCCCACTGATAGAACCTTTTTTTTTGCATCTTAGAAAACAAAAGTCAACAGGAAACAAATGATCTTTCACTTATGCTCAACAAAGTACAGTTCCCCTGCTGTTGAGTATTAACATGTCAAGCATATCTACAAGTTTGGGAGTCAAGAGACACAAGGACAATGAAAGTTTTCAGTTGCCAAGTGACACCTAAAATTGTAAATGGCTACTTTTCAGTTGTATTTATTTTCACAACAAGGAGGTATAACCACACTTTAACTGCAAAAAGTTCTATCTGTGATAAAGGACTTAAAGGCTTGTTTGTGAAACTGCAGGCAAATTTAAAACACAATTTGAAATCTGCTTTCAAATACTACCAATGTCTGACATTTGCACATTTTCTAGCAAATGAAGTCACCCTGATCAACCTGTTTGGTGAAGAGAGACATTGCTGATCTCTGGAAGTGTCAATTTCACCCAAGAAGAGCATGACTCACAAAAGGAAACATCCAATGGGCCATCTAATTTGGGTTCACTAAATTTTCCTTGCTGACTCCTGACGCGAATCTGTCAGATCATCAGTCCAAACTCTCCCTGAAGATAGGCTTCCTGAAGTTACCAAAGCACTAAGTTTGCTTTACGAGTATAATTCTAGTGAGGTCACTCCTATGTTACTTAAAGAATGACAGCTCACTCGAATACAAATAAAATTGACCCTGAAGTATCTCTGAACTGTTGCCACTGATGTAAACCAACACAAATGTCCAACTGCTCGGAAAGCAACCTGACCCCATGTACTTAGTTCTCCTTTAAGCATTACCTTTTAGCACTAGTGGATAACTTAGCAGTAGTTTTGCTAGAGAGTTTGGTGTTTTTCTTCTGCTGGGTGGCAGGTTTTCTTTCTTCTTGCTCTTCAGGCTCCGGAGCGGCTGGGTCTCGCTGGTCCGCATCTGAACTACCACTGCTGGTGCTGGGGCTCTCATCATCGGACCTCTGCCTATCACTGGACATCGTGGTGAACTTATCTCTCGGAAAACTTTTGAAAGAGACAAGGAGCGGGGAGAAATGTTAAATCTAGGAAATAAACCAACAGCATTTTCCTCTTGACATACTCCTGTAAAATCGCATTTTAACGACAAGGCTTCAAAAGTGTTCACACTTATGGTACTGCAAGGCTGCAGCCCTACAAACACCAGCGTTCGGGGATTTACCGAATTCAAGTTAGAAAACCCACTCACATTTTTTTTTTTCCATCCCTTGGACAACCTATCAATTGTCTACTTTCTCAGGAGGAATGAAACAGATTTGCCATGGAACTTAAGCAGCGAGCATTAATAACACATGACATACTGTAAATAACAGCTCTCGCTGCAAAATGCCTAAAAGTCACTAATAACGTCTAAATATTTACAGACTGACATCGGTCCGAGCTACCAAATTCCCCATCCGGGAGGAAAACATACCCTGTTAATCGCCCATATGCTTATTTAAGGTGGTGATTCCTCCTCTCTGCACGTAAAGCCTTTTAAAAACAACACTCATTTTTAAAAAATTTTAATGAAAAGCCAACTAGCAAGCAAGCTGCCCGAGCCGTCCCCACGGCCAGCGGCGAAGATTCACCCGGCCACGACCGAGCTGCCACCCTGGGAAAAGCAGAATCCGAACTGCACCTTCTGCAAAGCTCCCCATGCCGCCCAGGCTCCTCGCTCAACGTTCGCACCACGGACCGACATTTTGTCCAAAATAACGCAAACGGCGGGGTCCGGAAAAATAAATAAATAAAGCCCGGGGGAAAAAAACAAACAAACACACAAAGCCCCAAGAAGTGCAACAAATTTCCGCGCCCCCGGCGGAGGCGGCGAGCGGCGGCGGCCACGCAGCGCCGCGGCCCTTTGTGGGGA
>NW_004955403.1:16240965-16326941 GCF_000276665.1 Chinchilla lanigera
GAGGCGCTGGGGACCCGGGGCCCGGCCTCGGCCCGGCTCTGGCTCCCGGGCTGCCGCTGGCGCTGCCCAAGGGGACCGCCCTTCAGATGCCTTAGAAACTTAAAACGCCCAAACAATTGTTTAAATGTCCCGCCCAAGAGTTTAAAAGCTGGAGGCGGAGAGTGAGGGTCCAGAACCTGCTAGCTCGGTGCGGGACGCTCCGGAGAGGGGGTCCCCGGGAGACTGGTCGGAACGTCCACCCGGGAAAGCCCTCCGTGTGGGTGCCGAAGGTCGCCTCGGTCCTGCCTGCCTTCGCGCACACTCCTCAGGTGGACTCTGCAGTGTGCGCCCCAGGCACAAAGTAGATAAAAGTACAGAAACTTCCTGTTTGCAGCCCAGACCTTCTCCAGCGACTGAGAACTTGTTCCAGTGATGGAGCCTCAGAGGAATTTGTGGATTCCTCTCCCACCAGTGTCCAGGGGCAGAGGTGCTGGGAGAATGAGGAGTTCACAGAGGACTTGAGCATGACAGTCATAATAGATGAGGCAGATTTAAAGGAAGGAAGAAAAAGACTTCGGAGTGAGCCAACACACTGTTTTTCTTCCAAATAGAAAAGTAGTGGGGAAGGATTGCTCACGACTCTGTAAAGAGTAAGTTACATTTCTGTAGCTTTCCAAAGACACAGTCATTCCCTCAACTCTTTGAGGGCTGTGTGCTGCCAGGTGCCAGACATGTGAACTTCATTTGGTCAGTCGCAGTTTGGCTTCTTCGTGTGCGAGCGCTCTGTCCAGAAGAAGACAAGATTATTAAAGTTCACCGGGTTGAAGAGGAGGAAAAGTGTTCTAGTCCGCGTGAGCACCCATAAAAGGTCTCTCCTGTCTCAAAAGCGCATGCTCCGTGCGTGACCGGGCGTCTCCATCGCCACGTCCCAAAGGGCACTGTGGAAAGAGCTTGTGAGTGAAAATACTGGATAAGTGGAAGGCTCCCCGCAACTTTACACTGTGTGACTCTGCCTCAACAGGCAGCCACTTTGGATTTGAGATGGATATGGATCTGTGCTACAAGTTAAAGAGGAGTTCTTTTAGGAAATTTTAATATTAAAGAAATAACCTGGAGGCCTTTTGCAAAGGCCCATGGGTGATAGGATTTGTGAGGGCCCAGGAGATGAGATAAAGATGGTTGTGTTTTAGTAGGAGCTTCTAGAGAAGAAAAGCTGAAAAGGGAACTGGATTCTAATCCAACTTCTGCTGAGTTTCTGTGACCTCACACAGGAAAGGGTCTCTAACATAATTTTTCTCATAGTGAAAGGAGATTGTATCAAAGGTTCTAGGTTTCCTCTTGCTCAAAAAGTCCATGGAGTTCCACTCACTCAACGTTGGAAAATTGGGAAGTATGGTCTGCTTTTACCAAACTCAACATGTGGTAGATCATGCAAATTAGCTGCAAAGTGAATGGTGGATCAAAGAAGTAAACCAAATGAGGGTGGAGGATTAAGTGTCAGTTAATAACTAGTAATGGAATTAACACAGCACACTGGACTGGACCTGGAAGGATCAATAGGCCAGTGACAATATAGATAATGTTCTTGGGAAAATTTCTGGGATTTAGTAGTTGCCCATAAGTAATACTTCCCATCTTGTTAAAGTCATCATAGAGTGAGTGAGTGGCTCTGTAAGTTTTGGCAGAGCAGCGGTCTGTGCCCGCCATATCAGTGCCCAGCTACCTGTATTCAAAATCTGACTCAAGTGTTTGTTCAAATCATGGTTTCCACCTCACAGCTCTCCAAAGTGACGAGGCATCACCACCTTGACCAGAAGTGGTTTCTCGGCTATGCACTGTTTCTCATGTGAAATTCTTCCTCACAGACACCTTGTTTTGTAATTATTTTCTCTCTCTCTTGTTTTCGCTATGTCTATCCTTGACATTTGGGGTCATAATTTCATCAGCACTTCTGGGGCCATTTAAATTTAACTTAATGCAAATCATTCCATAAAGTGTATAATAAAAACTTGCCCAGAAGTTTCCTTAAAATAGTACCATGAAGCAGACACGAGCTACCATAAGGTTGTTCCCTCTCTGTCGCTTTTTAGTTCCTCTTGTCATTGTGGCCCTGAGAGGGCCAGTGGTAAAAGGAAAGTTACTAAACCTAATATAACAGATATTACCACAGTTTTCTCTTTTCCACCAAATGTTTTGACCAGAAAGGACCAGTCCTTATTATAAGGCAGAATCCTCTCTGTCTAGCTTGGGCAGTGCTTTTCCCTAAGCCTTCAATGGATCTCAGCATTATCTTTTTATTCAGGAATGCAGATATCATTTGAGTTGCCTAAGAAGTTTCTGAATTGAGATATTATGTAAGCTAGGGTGAGTCTCACAGATCTTAACTCACCTGCTGTGGCCAGCAACATACCTTGCACATAATAGATGTAGCACAAAGAGTTACTAACTTATTTTTTAATTGTAGGGTGGTCCTTTGGTTTCCTTCCACTCAGTAAGTTTTCTCGATGTCTTTTTTTTTCTGGCATTCCTGATGCTTTCTAGATAGTATCCTGTCATCTGAACATAAAGTGGTGTCCTTTGACCTCTAAAACCTGGATTGGTTTACTAGGAAGGCATTTTTTGGCCCACCTTTAGTGTGAAAACTGTATTTGCCTTTGTCCCAGTGTCTTTGGAACCCCAATCCGCCCTGTGTGAGGATCATATGTGAAAGCCCAGGGTCTGGGCCCTGACCCGAGAAATGCTTAAACTTGGGCTTGCCTTCAAGGTTTCAGGACACCTAACCCAGTAATCATTTCCTTTCTTCTTTAGGGTAATTCTCAGGGAGAGTAAATACCAAAAAGGCCTCTCAAGTCTTCATTCTGTTGAAAAGCTCATGCACATGAAACAAAAACATGAGTTCCTTCCTAAGGCAAAAGATATGAACTGAAAATTTTTAAAAGTATTTATTTTACTTAATAAAAATTGTCAAGCTGAATATGGTGGCATATGCTTATATTTCCAGTTACACTGCAAGTTCAAGGCCAGCATGAGCATTTTAGCAAGCTCCCCACCCTCCCCACCTCTATCTCAAAAAATAAAAATGTTAGCCCTCGTACTTCTCAAAAAAATGAAACTAAACTAGATGTAGCATATGCCTATAAACCCAGTATTCAGGAGGCTGAGCAGGAGGATCATGAGTTCAAGGCCAGCGTGGGCCGCATAGTGGGAACGTGTCTCAAAAACAAGAACAAAATTAGGGGGTTAAAAAAAGAAAAAAAAGATAAGAAAAATAGATTTTAATGATCATAATCATCAGGTTAGTTAGCTTCCCTTTGTCCACATCTAGGAGCAATAAAAGTTGGTTACAACCCTTTTGAAAAGCAATGTGTAAATTTTATCAAAAAGCCCTAAATACAGTCACAATCTTTGAACAAATTTGTTCAGTTTTGGAAAATGTATCTTAAGGAAACATCCTAAATGTGGAAAAAATAAAATTAAAAATTAGAAATGTCTAACAATAAACTAACTTACCCACACAATAAAAATTTCAACTATTAAAATAAGTGAAAAGGAAGTAAAATTGTAAAAATAAATTATGATAAAATGTTAATGAGTGCAGAATTTGGCCTGTTTTATTCATGGTGAAATTAGAACCTACCAAGGTTCTATCACAAAAAAATCACTCTACAAATACTGTTGAGTGAATATGTACTGTATTTGTACAACCATCGAGATGAAAGACTCCATAATGTTAATTAGTATTACAAATGACTGTGAACAATCTTTTTTTCTTCTATGTCCGGTATTATTCTAATTTACCTTAATGAGCAAATACTACCTTTACAAACAAGAAGGGAAAGATGTAAATAAATTCAGATGTACAAATTTGGTGAAAATAAATGCTATTCTGTTTTAACAAATTTTAAGTTATCCTATAAATTAAGAAGAGATAAAAGTTCATACTGTCTTAGAATTTGTCAAAGTGTTAAGCTTGATATAAGAAAAAATAGAAAAGACTCTTTTATAAATCCTGAACAGACTATGTGAGGAGACTTCACATTAGATAAAATAATAAGCTCTGGGAAAGAAGTAAAAGAATTAGATAATTTCTGGTGTAACAAACGAGGCTTCATCTATAACAGAAAAAAAATTACACGATTAATGATAGGTGACTAGTCACCAATATGGAAAAAGATCACAGCGAATCATGCCTTGTATCATACATCAACATAAACCCAATGATGAGCTCAAGAGTTAAATTCTGAAAAGGTCACTTCTTGGAAAAATTAGAATAATTTGAGTACTTAATGTAGATAGAGTGGAATTATGGTATATTATTTTCAAATGCAGCAAACAAACAAACAAACAAAAAAAAGACAGGAGAAAACATGTACTTGACAAGGTACAAAAATCAAATCCTTAAATATCACTCCCTATATTTATCCACACACCAGTTTGAAACAACAGACTTGTCAAAATGGATTAGTATATATCACATATAGTTGTATATAGGCTTACAAAACTATCAAAATGTCTTAGTTAAAGGACATGTTAGATTCAAGCTTACTAATGTGTATTAAAAGTATGCATCTTTCCCATTAAAAATCTAAGGAATGTGTATCGAAGTGAAGTACTACACTTTGCCTGCAAAATTTACAAATCCAGATGCTCATGCCAAATACATGTGAGACCGTTGAGAGCAGGGCACTTTCCTGTGATGCTAGTGGCATTGTAAATTGATATAACATTTTTGGAAAGCGATTTGGCAATGGGTTTCAAGAGTCATAAAATTGTTCAGACCCTTTAACCTAGTAATTCAGCTTCTGGGAATCTGTCCTAAGGAAATAATCCAAAATATTTTAAAATGCCATATGCCTGACAATGTTTATCCCAGTGTAATTTATACTATATAAAAATGGAACCCACTGAAACTGTCCAACATTAGGGTTGTGCTTTAGTAAATTATGGCTCATTTGCTGATGGAATATGATACAAAGATGATGAGCATTATGACTATCATTTTTGATCATCAACTCCTTGGTAGATCCTTTTCTGTAAGGTCAGCTTATGTCCAGCTATGTCCAGCTTAATAAGACTAACAAAAGATGTTGTATACTATTTTTTAAACTGACATTTTCATTTAACATTATCACTCAGATTTTTCTTAGATGCTTTATAGTATCTTGTGTAAATCAGGTTAAATGTATGTTTCTGCTTCAGAAAACAAAATTATATGTACAATGATTGGGAAGATGTATAAAAGATTTAGAAGAAATATGTAAACAATCATTTTGATTAAAGAGCTTGCTTCCTTGTGATTCTGGCTACTCCCTTATATGGCACAAATGGTTATGTAATTGCAAAAGACTCAGTAAGGAGCAATATGTTCTAATTTGGATCTGCAAGTAAAGTACCTTAATTTGACATAAGCAAGTTTATATTCCACTGAATGTCTTTATAACTACAGAATAAAAACAAAATCTTTTTAAATGGGGATGGTTCTATGTCAAGAGTAATAGTTCAGTTTTATTTTTCATGTTCATTTTAGAGGCTCATTATAATTTATGAACAATCTCAAAGGTATGCCTAGTAAAATGTCAAAGTGCAAGCGATTTCAATTTCTCTAGGTTGTAACATCCCAGAATAACTCAGATAAAGTGAATGTCACATAGTGATGTGAGTGGGTTAAGATAAAAGTGATAAATAATTTTCAATAAGAATATTTACTATGTGTGTATGTGTGTGAGAGAGAGAGAGACAGAGAGGGAGAATGTGTGTGCTGAGATGAAGAATATATTCAACTTGGGCTTCGAAAGTAATGGCTACTTAATACTGGTACTTAAATTTCAAAGACATGTTTAAGTACAAGACAAGGAAACTGAGGATCACAGACAGTACATGACATCCTTTAAGTCCTAAAGTTACTTTGTAATATTTATTTGTGCCATTGTTTCTTTAATATTTTTCTCCCTCTACTAATATGGGGAGACAGGCCTCATCTCATTTTTCTGGCTATGACAGTGTTTGGTACTGTATATATTTAGTAAATAATTCCTGAATGATGACCAAGTTACCTCCGTACTCAAAGCTGACTGAAGGAAATTCTGTAGAATAATAACAAAAAGAAAAATGATCTTTTCATACTGTCAAATATATTTATAGTACCAATTTTCATGAAAGATAGCACAGGCAAGCATACAGGAATCCAAAGTAATTAGGAAAATTAAAAGATAATAGGCTTGTACATTCAAATAAATTGTTTGGTATAGCCCAGTCCTCTGAAATAAACATCAGAAAAAACAATGACTACATTGTCTCATTACATTTTTAATAGAGCTATAAGCGGAGAATGAATATTGGACTACAGGCTTATGTTCTTTTTTAAAAATACAGTGGGCAACAAAATTTTCCTAACCTGCTTCATAAAATGTCTTCATAGATGAGATGAAGTTATGTGTTCTATAAAGCTAAATTCTGCCGATTAAGTTTAAATCAATCAACCTAAGATTCATTGGGAGAGGAATTTAAAAGGATTGATGGAAAGTTAACCTGTTATACATTTGGTCCAGCTTTCCGTACCTCTTAAAGAACTTCCTGGTTATTGAGAGTGAAAGCTGTCAACTTGGGTTCTGGTCCTGGTTATAGCCGTTAGATGATAGGTCCTTATCAGTAAAGTGAAGGGGCCAGAGGGTCCTTTCCAATTCTGGAATTCCAATGATTTATGTTCTTTTTAAATAAGGAATGTTAACTGAATTAACCATTGATAACTTTTTTTTTAACACTAACAATACTTAAAAGCTAGATTTATGCCAGCCACAGATTTTTATCCCCATAAGTTGATTAACTGTTAAAATTCAATTTGGTTTTCAAAAATTTGAATGTATTTCCTATATGAAGGACATCATAATCAGCCATTCTCTTTCCCTGGTTATTTTGGCTATATGAACTTAATGTGTGTCCAAACCAGTTGCAAATTTATTTTATTTTATTTTATTTATTTTATTTTATCTTGTTTATTTTTAGTTTTTTGAGACAGGGTCTCACCATGTAATTCAGGCAGGCCTTGAACTCACTATGTAGCCCAGGCTGGCCTCCAACTCATGGCACTCCTCCTGTTTCAGCTTCCTGAGTGCTGGGATGACAGGCATGGGCCACCGTACCTGGCTCAGGGTACCAATTTAAAATGGGGAGAAAGGGGCTGGGGATTTAGCTCAGCGGCAAAAGCGCCTGCCTGGCAAGCGCAAGGTCGTGAGTTCGGTTCCTGGTACCGGAGAAAAACCAAAACCAAAAAAAAAAAATAAAATAAAATAAAATGGGGAGAAAAAGTACCAGTAATTGTATTTGTTTGAAATCTTGTAAAGAAAATAATTGATATTACTTTCATTTGTAGTAAGGTTGTTGATATTGGCGAGATTTCCACTTCCTGCTTCAATTAATTCTGGGTTTTTTTTTGGTTTTTTTTTTTGTCTTTTTGAGACAGGGTACTGTGCAGTTCAGGCTGGCCTTGGATTCACTTTGTAGCCCAGGCTGGCCTCGAACTCACAGTGATCCTGCTGCCTCAGCCTCCTAAGTGCTGGAGTTGGTCCAATGAATTCTAAACTTGATTTTTTTTCTCCTTTTTTTTTTTTTCCAAAAAATCTAGATTTTTGTCTTTAGAAAAATATTTTGGTAAAGGGTCTGTGACTTGTAGCCATTTCTTCCACACACATACACAAATCCCCACAAACTGAATTTTAAAAATACAATTATTTGCATATTTAAAACTTCATTGATTCATGTAACAAACCTAACAAATGCATTTTAAAGGACAAAGCACAGGGCCAGAGGATATGTGTCACAGGAGATATGATACCATCTCTGATCTACCCTGTTTATAATCTAAGAGGATGGTTTAAGAGAGAAGGCCTCAAGGTCCCCAAACAGGAGCTTCCTGCCTCAAAAAACAATGCCAGAATTCCTTTTACTCAATCTTCATGTAATAAGCAGCTTGGAAGAATTGTACTTTTACTGCCCTTAACTACATTAAAGAGGAGGCCAGAAGACATAAAATGCAGATTTATATACTCATTCAATAAACAAATACCATGGACCTATTCAGCAAAGAGGAAGTCTTTTTTTTGAACGTAGACGCTTTGTCCGAAACACACGTGGGCACGTGCAGGGACACACGAAGAGCAGACTCTGAAGAACTGAGCCCTGCTTGAGTAGATGGAAAACAAGTTCTGTCTTAGGATAATTATAAGGTTAAAAAGCAACAGTTGAATTATTTTTCACATTGTGGTAAATTAGCTCTTTTATTTTTTTAAGAGAATACAGTTCAGAAGAAATCAGCCTTCCAGCTGAGATACTTCAGATGTGGGGCTCTTTTATCTGCTCCCTGGCATCAGAGTTGCATGGCAGTACCTCACAGGCTGGTGGAGCTCAGTATTTGTTGAGTACATAACAAGCACTGTCGTTTATATACACTGACTCAGGTAGTACTCACAAACCCCAGTGAGGCAGGTACTGTTGTCATTATACGTTAATGTTACAGATGAGGAAACTGAGTCACAGAGGAGATTTGCCCCAGATAATGTGACTAGCAATGATGGACTGTCATCCTAGAACCCGTGCTTTGACTGCCATCCTCTGCCACCACTGAAGAAGTGGCTTTCCAAAGGGTACAATGTGAAAGAGAAGGAAATAATAGAACCATTGGCTTCATAGTTAACAGTTAAAGAACTGAGACCTCTGACAGATGTTGACATCCAACGAAGAATAAGATTTCATGCATCCGAAGGGGGAGCCTTTGGGCAGTCTTTGGATTGCGGGATTCAGAGTATATCAGTTACAGTTCATTGGAGGAACAGATACAGTGCATATGTATATATGACATATAAAAGACTTGTAAGGGTAGGCTTACAGTGGCCACCTGCTGAGTCCGGGGTGTGGACATTGCAGTCTGGAGAATCAGAAGATCCAGTCAAAAGTCAAAAGTCGAGCTCACTGCAGAGTCTCGTGTGAGTCTGTATCAGGATGCCAAAGGTTCTGTGCTAGAAGGCTGAAGGGTCTACACTGGAAGTCCGCAGACTGGTGTCCAAAGGCGTGCGAAAGACTGGAGCTCCTCCAAAGAAGCAGAAAAGAGGCTTCCTGCTCCTGTTCGTTTTCATCCCACCGAGGCTGCAAGCCTGTTGGGTTGTGCCACCCAAACCTAGAACTGTGCTAGGCATTTCTTATTCAAGTTGATACCACCATTCACTATCATAGTGTCCGGTAAGAAAGACAATTGTGAGGAAGCCCCTGTAAAAATCAGAAATGACTTGTGCTCCTTCTGAGCAATTTTTTTTCCTGCCAATCTTGTTCTGGTTCTTTCTTTATATATTGCCTTCTTTTGTGCCCTTTCTCTACTATCCCTTTTAGCCTGTTACCATGTTGACCTAAATTTTAAATTATTGTATTTGTTAAATCAAATGTGTATATTATTTCACTCTCCCTTTACTTCCACTAAAGAAAACAACTGAAGTTTTTTTTTTTTTTCCAGAATTGCTCCTTACTGGTGAACATGCAGGTCAAGGACTATTAACAGAAGCAAGTCTCTCAATGTGGACTATCTTTAATTTTTTTCGGTATCAGAATGAAACTCATGACCTTGCGCTTGCCAGGCAGGTACTGTGCCACTCAGCTATATCCCCAACTCTAGAGTAACTTTTGAATAGCAAAAGATTATGAAAAATAAACCTTGCTCTGTCACTTCAGTATTTGAAGAGATACCAAATGTTAAATAAGAAAACATTTCTTACTGAAATTTAACATCTTTTACATTTAAAAAATCCTCTAAGTTAGATTCAGGAACATTTTAACATTGATTAGATTCTTCATTTTTTTCAATAGGAACAAGAAGTTCATCGTATGCTAACCTAGGCTGAGGAATAGTTTATACAGTGCTTAAATTTTACAGTTTATGTAAAAGACATTACTACACTGACAAATTATATCTGTACACTTAACTCTTTGAGTATATAAAATAACAGTAATTTAAAGGATTTGTCTGCGGAAAATTTTCAATATTTTTGGGCAGCCTGTACTTAGACAGGTATAAATGATGGTTGGATTAATAGCTTAATCTGAGTATACTACCCTACTAATATTAAAGCATACCTACTGAGTATGCTTACTCTAGTGTAGATGCATGTAAGTGCATTTGTATACATGTGTGTCTACAAGAACAAGCACTTGTTAAAGACACTGCAAATCAAGTCAATAGAGAACATCCCCAACCATATTACCTGATAAACACACGTAAATTGAGTGCTGCAAACCCAGAATAACTAAAAACCAGTATAAGGGCATGACATCGGGAACATATGCACAGGCTCTCTATTGCCTAATCTAAGTAGCTACAGTGTGCTTTAGCTTAATAGGTGTGATGCAAAATCCAAACAAAAGAGATTGATTTGGGGTGAGGGAAGGTGATATGATATTCATCTTGGTACAGCTTCTTAAGACTGATTTACTGCAGTAGCTCGTGGAAGGAACAGATGTTTATTTGAATGAATATTCATCCACTGACATCAAGTCTCAGTAGATGACACTTTCCTCTTAAGAGGTCATATTTTCCTCTTACACAGTGTTTGCTGTTTTCTTTGCCAATTGTCTGTTTAGAAGACATAACGTTAAGGAGCTATGTAAAGTGGAGTATTGATGGATAACATCGTAGAATCTGAACCAGACGTAAATATGCTAATTAGAAACAGCAATAATCCCAGCTATAAACATCGGAGTGACTTACCTTATCTTTTTTGACAGCATCGTAATCACTTCTCATCAACCAATCATGAATTTTCTTTTAAATTACCTTATTTGTATACTGCCTGAGCTATAAAAACATTTAAGAAAGAACACAAGAACTGAGGTGACTTTAAATTACCATAGAAACCAAGTAAAGAGCTTTATTGTGAAGAAGTGTTAAAAATTATAAAATTCCATACGAGCGGGATTTATGTGGGGGTCTAGCTGCATCTGTACCACTTGCTCCACCAAATCTTGCCTTCTTCCATGTGCGTTTTCCTAGCAAACACCAACATCAGCTGTACAGATAGCCTGTTACAATTGTTTGTTTCATAAGTTCGTGTATTGAGGCCAGTTTATCATACCTAAAGTTACTTTGGCTCGGTGAAAGATTATTTTGGCAGAAGTTTTATTAGTGTGTCAAATTGTCTTTAAAGAAACTTGGCCAGGATTGCTGCCCAAGATGGCAAGTTATAAATTTTAAGTCTTGTTACTGCACACTCCCACTCCCCTCCCCCAAGACAGTAGACTGTTAGATTTTCTGGTGCTGTCATCCAAACACAAATTTGTTACAGAATTCCAGAAACAAATAAGATAATTTTAGGAGCAGAGTTATAATGAGATAATGATCTGCTTTTATTTTTTGGTTCATGAAATGCCTAGTGTTTTTGGCAGGGTAACTAAGTCTCCATTATCTACGGTGTTACAAGAACAGATATAGCATATTCATTGAAATCTGTGGCTAATTCCCAAGTATCCCAGTTAGGCTCTTTAAGTCAGTCTTCTTTCTCAAAGTCACAGATGTGTTTGCCATTATCTTACCCTTCATATTAGTGGTTCTCAACTTTGACTAGATGATAACAACACGGGGATGGCTGGAGAACTTCTAAAAATCCTGATGCACAAGCCATACTGCAGATCAGTTGAATCCTAAACTCTGGGATGAAACCCAGGCATTAATAGTTCCATAGACCTCTCCCAGGTGAGTCCAGGAGAAAGTTTAGTTTAAGAATCACTGCTTTATCCAACTAGCGGTAGGGATGCCAAGAATCAGTGAATGGGGAAACTAAGAAAAGTATATCTATTTGTTAAGTTAAAGAGAGAACATTAATTACTGTTCAAATTTCTGTAGACTAATATGTGGAAAGACATTATTAGCCTTTTTCTGATTCACTTGATAATCATAGCTTCAGGGGGCTGGGGATTTAGCTCAGTGGCAAAGCGCCTGCCTGGCAAGCGCAAGGTCGTGAGTTCGGTTCCCGGTACCGGAGAAAAACCAAAAAAAAAAAAAAAAAAAAAAAAAAATCATAGCTTCAGTTTCATCTGTACTATGAGAGTAAATTTTTAGATTATAGAAGCATGTATTTATTAAGATTGAAATACACTAGTGAATAAATTGCCCAAGGATTGTAATCTTCTCTCTCCCCTCCTCTCTCTCTCTTTCTTTCTCTGTCTGTCTCTCTCTCTCCATCTTTTGACATACTATGAATTAAACACAAAGACTTCACACTCAGCTACATTCACAGCCTTTTTTTTTTTTTAAAAAAAGACACTAAATTTCCCAGGCTAGGGTCAAATTTCCAATCCTCCTGTCTCAGCTTTGCAGAGTCCTGAGATTGTAAGTGTGTGCCATCACACCTCACTACAATATCTATTTTTAATTTGTGAAGTTCTTTCAATAACTATTTTTAAGCATGGGATTCTTTTTCCAATAAGTGGCTTATAAATGCTTAATGATAATGTAGAATGAATCCCTTTCAAATGGTAATTGGAGATGGCAAGGATTTTTGGGAAACTGACTTTACTCATTTTCAGTTTAGAGAAAAGAGGTAAATATATATTTTGTGCTATTACTCCTTAAATTATATTCATTGTCATCAATTATGTTTTCTTGAAGCATCATAAGGATTATCTAATAAGACAGATGGCATAGCACAGACAAAATTCCCTCCAATTTAATTTTAGCAAATTGGAGGCAGTGTGTATTTCCTTATGTACAACCTTTGTAATTAACACAGAAGACTGGTGGTACAGTAAAGGGATTCAAACAGATGAGTGCTCAATATCTTGCTCATCCCCTCCAAGACATGTTTCTAGGTCATCTCACTCACCACACCCCTTCCAGGGACTCATTTCTTTTATCTGTGAAAGGGGTATATTTATATCTTCTGTGTGAGTGTGCCAGTCATGGGAGATGAAGTGAGAAAATATTGACAGAGCTCTGTGTTCCGGACACATAGTAAGCCTTGAGTATACGTTTGCTATCTTTCACTGTTCAAGCAGCTTTTGTATGTTTGTTTATAAGTGCCCCACAGTAGACTTCGACATTCCTAGTGCGATGGAAATCTCTGCAGAGTCTTAACTTGGCACAGGAGAGTGTGAGTTGCTGCATGAATGTGCTCGTGGCTTCTTGAGTTAAGTGCTTCGCTTGCCATGCTCATTCACTACCCGAGGGACCACATGCTCTGCATCAGACAGGAAACACGTATAGTATGGTCTCAACAAAGCTGCAAGCATCCCCCATTATTTATATGTAATACACAAGCATAACATACATATTGATTCTGACATACACAGTTTCACATCTGAAATCAAAATGTATCTTCCGATTGAAGATGGTTTGCACCACTCTGAACCAAGCAGCATTTGTGATGTAGTCACCACCGCCTGGGACTGCATGAACTTGTCTGTTTCTCTTTATGTGGTTGTGTTGTGTGATACAAGTCCATGCCTATGTAAGTTTAAGAAAATTTCTTTCGTAAAGGTTAAATTAAAAATTCTAACCAAAGAGTCACCATAGTTTAATTGGCAGTGATTTTTCTTTCATAATGACACATGAAATAATGTTTAGAATTGAACCTTTGTTGGACGTAAGAGTTTATACCATTATTTAATTGATAACAATTTTTCTTAGAAACTCATAAAGTATTTATTTTCGAATTCAGTTTTCAATTTCATGCAATATAGCTAAAGCACATACAAGACTAGTCATATTTATTGAAGTATTATGATTGTTAAAGAACTCAGCATTAATATATCTAAATGTATTTATTACACTAACAACTATTATATGTGCCCTAAATGTTTGAATACTACAAACATTTAGACTTTACTAGATTTAGAATGATGATTATACCTTATAGCTATTGAGCACTTATTACATGTCAAGCACTGCTCCCTGTTCTGTACAAGTTCTCAGATTTGATCCTCCTGCAACCCTACATGGAAGTTATTACAATTACCACCATTATATAGGTAAGGACAGCAAGGCATAAGGAGGTTTAAAAAGTTGGCCAAAGACACATAATAAGCATGGATCCAGGATGCATACTCAGGTAGTCTGAATTCCAGAGGAGCCCCTGATCTCTTCTAAACACTGTAGTAATAAATGATTGCCCCTGCCCTCAAGTAACCAAATCCAGTGAGAAGACATACAGATAAGCAAATATTTAAAATGTTTTAAGCCAAATCTAAGCAGTGGCACACACTTGCAAAACCTGTACTCAAGGAGGCTGAGGCAGGAGGATCCCAAGTTTGAGCCCAACCTGGGCAATTTAGTGACTTAGCAAAACTCATTATTGTCATATTGGAGTTAGATACGAAGCACCAGAAATACATATAAGAAGCATCACCTAAGTTTGTTATAATAAATTTGTGTGTGGTTATCTAGTTAATGCCTATTTTAAGTATTGTAAAATGCATCAAATGGCAGGGACTGTGTCAGCTCATTAATATAAATCTCAGTGGCAAGCAGAGTGCTTGGTTCTGGTGGTGTCATTTACCTCAGGAAGCAAGGAAGGTTAGAGACAGTAGTATTTCAGTAGACATTTGATGATCATGCTGTGTGCTTTGTGCAAATTTAGCAATATATGCTTCAGAACATTTACAGGAGAGCCAATATGTTGGCTCAGCAAATCCTGTGCTTATAATTCATCCTAAAGAAATAATAAAACTTAAAACACATTAATATTTCTCAGTTGCTATTCAGTCTAAGTTTGTTAATGTAGGGCAAAGGACCCCCACTCCCCCGTAAATGTTCACATCCTATTCCATGGAACCTTTAAACACTTGAGGCTACATAGCAAACACAGTTAAGATTGCAGTTAGAATGGAGGCAGCTGGTCAGCAGATTGACAACATTCCTCATAAGGGCCATGGAAGTGGAAGAGCGAGGTAGAAGAGGAGTCTCAGAAGGCGAGATGATGGGGAAGTACTCAGCTCACTGTTGCTGGCTTTGAAGATGGAAGAAGCAGCTACAGACTGAGGAATGCTGGAAATTTCTAGAAGCTGAAAAAAGGAGGAGATGGTTTCTCTTCTAAAGCCTCCAAATGGGAACCTTTTTCTCCTAGTGAGATGGATGTCAACTTCTACAGCCTAGAAAAATTATATCATTGCCCTAAACTTGTGGTAATAATTATGTTACATCAGCAATAAGTATCTAAGCTAGTTAATAAAGTATAACAACTTTCATCATTGATTGTCTGCCTTAAATAAAGGATTACTAAACTTCTGAATTTAATAGACCAGCAAAACTTCTGAAAAATGCTGCAACTAAGAGCTAGCTTTTACTTTTGCTTCCTCATCTAAACTTACTCCTCAGAATTATTTTTAAAACCCAGCACAAAGGCTGGGCATTGTAGCACACTCCTGTAATCGCAGGAGGTTGCAACAGAAGCATTGTGAGTTTGAGGCCAGCCTGGGCTACACAGTCAGTTAGTTCAAGGCCAGTCTAAACTATATAGTAAGACCCTGTCTCAAAAACCTCCCCCAACAAAAAAGCCAAAAAAACCCCAACATATTACAACATAAGAGCAAATAATGAAATACATTAATTTTAAGAAAACTCATTACTTTGTTTTTCTCATTTCATCCATGGACTGGTAAAAATATCTAACATTACTAACATCAGTAACATTCTATGGTCAAACATTTGGGAGCCAGAAGCATTTTGTTGGTTTTAGTATGTAGATTTTAGAGCCACTTAAAAGGAGAGAAACTGGCATAACAACAACAAAAACCTTCTGATTATAAATTCCTAGTACAGAATTCTCAGGGGGTTGGATAATCTTTCAGTAAATTTAATCATTAGTTTTTCTGTGATTTTTTGATTCAGTCCTTCTTGCCATGTATTTAAATCATGCTGTATTAATTTCCTATGGCAGCTCTAAGAAATCACCACCAATTTCATATCTTAAGGCAACACATGTTTATTCCCTTACAGTTTTGCAGGTCAAAGCCTGAATTCAGTGTCACTGAGGTAAAACTGAGATGACAGCAGAGCCAAGCCCTCCAGAGTTGCAGGGTAGGATTCTGCACTCTTGCCTTCTCCCACCTCTAGAGCTATAGTCCCTGCATTCCTTGGCCCAGGGCCCCTTCCTTTTCCTTCAAATCCAACAGCATAGCATCTCCAAGTCTCTCTCCCCTGCACTGTGTCTCTCTCTCTCTGATGACATGGTCTCCTGACTTTCTTTCGCCTGCGTCTAAACTCTGTCTGCATCCCTTTTATGAGGACATTTGCCATGACATTTGGGGCCCGTCCAGATAACTTAAAATAATCCTCTCTTCTCAAAATCCACTGTTTAATCACATCTCTGAGGTCTCTTATGCCACAGACATAACATTCAGAGGCTCTGGTGTTTACAACCTAGGTATCTTTAGGGGCCATTGTTCAGCATTTCACTTATCTTTCATTTATATACACACTGTAGAGCTGATAAATTTAAGTAGGGAAAGTTTCTTTGTGAGAATCCTGAGTTACTTACTAATGTAACAGATTCAAGGACGTCTTGATTTTAGAAGGTTTTGCTCATGACTACAAAAGAGAGGTTTCATAACACAAGTAAACAGTTTTGATGAATACAACAATCTACTTTTTCTGTACAATGTCTTTTACAGAAATCCTCTCCGAGGTATAAAACTAACTGCATATGATTATTCCACATAAATTTTGAAACACTCTCTGAAAATGCTGGTACAAAAGTGACGCTCAGGCGGCTAGTGCAGAACAGTGAACTGAGAATCTCTCAACGGATGCTCAGGCCCCCCACCCCACTAGACAGCCTCTTCCTGAGGTCAGCTATCTCTGAGGCATTTAAAAAAATGTAGTCTAAGAGAGATTTGAAGGCCTCTTCTTTCCTTCTACTGAATTGCTATCAGACAACTGGAGGATGAATTGTATGGTGAGGAAGAAAGATTGAAAAAACCAAGAAAAAACAAGTTGGAAAACCTACTCCTGTGACTGATGCCAGCCACCCTGGGCAAGCCATTCCCCTGAGGTTCTGTGAGTAGTAAAACTGACTCTGACCTGCCCATTGCTCAACTACCTGCTGAGTAAAACTTGAGTGAAGGAAGGTACCCTTCAAAGGCATCCCCTACTGCCCCACTTCCTCCAAGTAGGTCCCTTCTCCTAAACTTTCCCCTACCTCCCAAGGGCATCAGCTGGAGAAACACCTTCCATCCATGAACCTTTAGGAGACAGTCTTGATCCAAACTATAGCAACAGCATTTAGAAGTGCCTCGAAAGGGGCCACCTGGGTAGAAGGAACAGGTAGAACAGACCCAATTCTGGGCCACCCGTTCTGCTATAGCCAGAACACTGTTGCTTTTAATCATTTTCCTTACTGTAGTCTGTTGCAATTTTTATTTTTAAGAGTGACTCGACTACTTTTTTAAATAGTAAAAACCATTGTAAAAGAACACAAATTATTTTAGCTTGTGGTTTTTGCAATATCCATGCATGTAGCAAAGGCGTACTAGAAATAAAATGGTTAGGAATGCAGGCTTTAGAATCAGTAGATCTACCTGTAAAACTGGAGTTGTGAAACACCGAGTCTGTTTATTTCAATTCTCAGGTATAGACTGATTCCTGCTCCTATACAGTAGTCTTTTGTTTTGTTTTGTTTTTCTTCTGGTACCAGGAATCGAACTCACGACCTTGTGCTTGCCCGGCAAGTGCTTTGCTGCTGAGCTGAATCCCCAGCCCCTATACAGTAGTGATAATAATAATTGCCTGCTTTTTTTAAAAAATAAGGATTTTATGAGGACTAAAATCACGTTACCAGTAAACTTGGTCCATTTAAAATCAGGAACAGGACAAGATAACATACCATTATGGCTTGTGTTGAATATTGAGTCAGAGGTTATGGTAGCACAGGAAAAAGGATTGTAAAGTGTATGGATAGGAAAGGGAGGGAGAACATTGTCATTATTCACAGATAATTATCAACATAAAAATGCCAAAAAAGTCTACAGAGGAGTATGATAACTTTTTGATTGAGTGCCCAGACTCTAGAGCCAGTTAGCTCAGCTTCAAATACTGAATACCACTCAACGCCCTCTTTGATGTTGAGCAAGTTTTTACCTGCTTAAAATAAGAATAACAACACTAGTCATATCATCATCATCATCATATAGCTATACAGATTGCATTTATATATGTAAATACTGGCTCATATTTATAATTGTTTGCTGTCATTATTAGTTTTTGAACCAAATAGAGATAGAAAGAAAAATCTACACCAAAAATGAGTTGCAGTCCTACATATCAGTAAGAAATTATTTATAACCTGCAATTTCAACAAATATGAGAAATGAATTTGACAAAATATGTGTAAGATCTTTATGAAAAAATACTATAAATTTTAGGAATGACAAGTCCTATATAAATAAAATATATTACCGTACATATAGATGTATAGATTCAATGGTGTGCAAATATAAACTCATTCCAAATTATTCCATAAATTCTTCTTAATTCCGACTGAAATCCTGGCTTTAATCATCGTATATAACTTGACAAGCCAACTCTAAAATAGATCTGAAAAAGTAGAAGTAGCAGAGGCAATTTTGAAAATAATAGGATAAAATAATGAGCTATACCAAATACCAAGACTAAAAGCTATAGTAAGGCAATGTAGCGTCAGCATAGGGACAGAGAGTTGGGCCCGCCTGACATAAACAGATCCAAGTTGAGCAAACCACCTGTTCAGATCAGTGGGAAAAGGACAGACTTCAGTAAGTAGATCCAGATCTCAGTTGATGAATAGGTTAGGCCCTACCAGCAAGAGCCAAACAGACTCCTTCATTGCAGAGTAGCAATTTTTAACTTTGGTATTTCATATGGGGGAGAAATTAGGATTCTCCCTCACTTTATCCACAAAATTAAGCTTTGAGTGAATTAAAGAACTAAGTATGAGAAACGAACTTTGACAGCTGAAGAATATTTGGGCAACCTGTTTGGGACCTCTCCTGTCTCTCAGTAGCTACTCCTGTTTCCATTCCTTTTCCCAAGAAATTTTCCTCCCTTAAAGAAAAAAAAATTGAAGAATATTTAAAACTCAGTCAACGTGAAAAACTTCTTTTATCAAAATATGGCACAGAAATTAAACAGGTAACCCACAGCCAGAAAGAAGATATTTGCAATGCCTATAAAAATGATTGGAGGGAGCGAGGAGGAGACGAAGGGGACATAAAAGAAACTAAGATGTGCTATGTACTTGAACCATCTCTCTATGATGACTGTAATCTCTAGATACTGTAAATGTGTACTAATTAAATAAAAATTAAAAGAAAAAAGATTAATATCTGTACTATCTAGATTTCACTTAAATCAACAAGGAAATCGACATGAAATGACAAAGAGGTTAATAAAAAATGGTCAGAAGTGAAGAGGAAGCAGTTCACAAAGAAAGAAACACAACTGGCTAACATATAAATGAAAAATACATTTTAACCTCACTAATAATCAAGTCAATGCTACATAGCTGGAAAATAGACTATTAATGCTGAAGGGTGGGTTTGTATAACTAACAAGAGATTGTGTAAAATGACACCTCACGCCATTAGAGAAAGGTCTTCAGAGATACAATCTTATCTATTTTTGTCTATTTCTTGGGGCAATTCAAAAAAGAGGATGAGATAATAGATGTAAAAATGTATTATACAAATCATTTATTGCAATCTATATCATAACAGAAATGAAATGAATGCTGGCCTCTAGTCTTAAGAGATTGTGGTTCCTGGCTAATTCTGACATGCCCATACTTATGGCTAGAGGAAGTTCCTGAGAAAGAAACCCTCACAGGAGCCCTTAGAAGGAGACTTTTATTGTGATTGGTCATCTAACCTGGACTGCTGTTCATGACACTAGCCTACTTTAAACTAAACTAGTTTATGAATACTAGGTAACATTTTCAAATATTATAATAGACTAGATTTAAAACATTTCTTCTGTTTTTGAAAAAGAGAGGTGGAGGATGCTATGTTCTTTGTCAAATGATATTTTCAGGATTCTGTTAAACTCACATGTTATCTAGTGAAATCAAATATTCTGTTTGCTTTACAGCTTTTTTGTGTAGCTAATTTTTTTTTAGTTAACTGTCTTTTAATTACAAAAGATCTACCTGCTCAGGCTAAAAATGTTTAAATAGAACAAAGGGATAAATATAAACACAAATTAAAGTGGTCTGTCACTTCTTCATTATTTTATTTTATTTTGTTTTGTTTTATTTTATTTTATTTTATTTTATTTTATTTTATTTTTTTTTGTTTTTTTGAGACAGGGTCTCACTATGCAGTTCAGGCTGGTCTTGAGCTCACTTTGTAGCTCAGGCTGGCTTCGAACTTGCGATGATCCTCCTGCCTCAGCTTCTCGAGTGCTGGGATTGCAGGAATGTGCCATCATCCGGCTTCTTGGTTAAACTTTTTTTAAATTGCATTTTAATGTTATTTTCATGATGATCTAAAATAATTAAAAGTGTGTTCTGAATGCTTGTAATAAGCACCTTGTTCACTGTCCTTGTCTATTATGTTCATGATGTCATGCAAAGAAAACAGCATAGTTTGTTGTAAGCTAATGATAAAAGAATGAAAAAATCTGTCAATAATCTGTTGCCTCCTTTTCCTCAGTAATAAAATTATGTGACTGTCTCTAATGAAGACTGTATTTCCCAGAATCTCTTGTGGCTACATACAGCCATGGGGTATAATTAAGCATGATATGTACAACCTGGGGGTCGTCCTTCTGAAGAGAAAGCATGCCCTCTTTCTTCTTTTTTCTCTATTCTTCTGTAGAGTGTAGCTTCATGCCTGGTGCTGGAGTAGGTTTTTGGTTTTTTGGTACCGGGAATTGAACTCAGAACCTCACACTTGCCAGGCAGGCGCTTGGGCCACTGAGCTATATCCCTGGTCCTTTGGAGTAGTTTTCTTATTTGATGAACGAATTAGACTCATTTAGGCCCTAACATGACCATGTACAAGAAGCCTGACCCCTGTACATACTTACCTTTCTGGGCTTTTGTAAGAGGGTAACATTATAGCTTGTGTCTAGACAATCCCCTAAAGCCTCCTGCAGTTGTGGGTGGGCCTTATTCAGAGGTGGCTGGATCTAGATTGTGTAATTCTGGGATTAAGAGTGTGTGATTACTAAATTAGTCTACTAAGTGGTTTGGCATCCACCCTAAACCAGCTAGCCTAGACAGAATACAAAAGGGGCAGAAAGAAATTGCTGTTGTCCCTTGACAGCTGCTTGTCGCTTGTAGCTCACTTGCTTGGTGCCTTCTGCCTTCTGCCCACTATGAGCTGTTTCTCCTCTGCAATGCCCCTCTGTCTTGCCACACCCTAGCTTACAACCAGCCAATTATGGACTGAAATCTTTACAAAGTGTGAGCCAGAATAAACCTTTCCTCTTTTAACTTTGGGTGTTGGATATTTTCTTCCAGAAATTAGAAAAGTAAAACATGTAAGAAACATCTATCCTGTTTAAATTTTTGTGTGAGTTTTTAGTCACTTGTAAATGAAATTAATTCTAACAAGTACATGGACTTACTACCAAAAAATTCTTACGTAAAAATCAAATGATATTGAAGTAGATTTTAATAAATTAGAATATACAGCAGTTCAAGTAGAAAAAAGTAGTGGATAAACTGATCTACCACATGACACATAATCATGTTGACATGCTAAACTCCGAAGCCCTCACATTCCAGCAGCAAAGTAGGACCATATTCACTGAGGAAGCAGCAACTTAATTCAGCAAACATCACCCTACATTTTAAATTGATATTATCAGATTTAAATTTCATTTGGGAATTCCACTAATGATTAATTAACACCTATTTTACTATAACAATGGTCCATTTGTTAACAAATTTTAGCAATTCCAACCCAGAAATCTTATAGGAATGTGTCATCTCCAGCCTGTAGAATCTGATTCAGTGACTGTCAAGTGGCACATGGGGATCTCTGATTTTCATAAGTGTTTCCATTGATTGTACTGGGCACAGATTGGCACATCTGAATTCTGAGGCTGGTTCACAAATCCTTTGAAGGTCCACCCTGTCAAGTCCCCAGTTTCATTTCTCAACATCTCACCATCATCACCCATCCTTTCTCTGACAGCCATAGTACAGCTTGATGTGCTCCCTAAAGTTCTAAACTCTTTCTACTCTGTGCTTTGATATACATTTTTCTTCTTGAAATACTTTCTTCATGCTTTCTTTTATTTCACTAAATCCTATTCAGCCTTCAAAATCAGGCATGACTTCCTAAAGGAAACTTCCTCTCATCCTTTTAAGCCTCTCCGCTGTGCTAGTAGTACCCAGGGCCAACTTCTATGTCTGTCAATTACTGTTTTCTATCATAATTGTTGTAGGCTTGTCTTTCCCATTAGGCCTTAAGTTTTGGAAGGCAGGATCAATGATAGGCCACGTGGTACCCTCATTTCCTAGTATAATACCTTGTCAGAATAGTGCTCAGCAGATGCTTCCTAAGTGGATTAATGAGAAATTAAATGAATGAAGAAGTCAATGAACCATATAATATATAATATATCTTGACATTAGAAGATATATGTTCCTAAGCATAGTGGCATGTTAATTGTGCATAGTAAATACTAAAGTGCTAGAATTTCTATTTTTTAAAGTTTAATTTATTTGAATTGTCAGGAATTTTACCAAGATCTTTGGAATAAATTTACACATATCGCACAGAATGCAGAGGGGCTTTGTAGTCTACTAAGTTTGATTATGAAAATCACTACTGAAAATCAAACCATGTGATGATGTGTTTTTCCAATGAAGGTTAAATTTAACGTAGTTAGCAATCTCACTCCCAGCCCCCAAAATATGATTGGTTAAACTTGAAGACAGAAAACAGACAAACACAATGTTGTAATAGCTATTTATTGCTGTGTAACAAATAACCTCAAAATTTAGTGTGTACAAGAAACCAATATTCATAACTTCCCTGAGTTTCTGGATGTCAGGAACATTGGAGTGATTTGGGTGGATAATTTGGCTTGAGTTAGCTTATGAGTTGGTGGTCCAGCTGTCATGTGGGGATGTAGTCTCTTCTGAAGAAGTATCCACTTTTGGGTTTAGCTATATGTTTGTTGGCAAGCCTCAGAAGATCCACTTCCAAGATCATTCACATGTGCATTTCACAGCATTGCCTCACACTATGGTGGCTAGCTTCCCCAACAGCAATTCTAGAGATAGTAAGAAAGAGAATGAGCAGGAGGGTCCAAATCAGGAGCTGTAGCCTCTTTATAACCTAATATCAAAATATGATGACATTATTTGTGTCATGTTTAATTTTTTGAAGTGAGTCACTAAAGCCAAGGTGCACTCAAGTGGGGAGGATACACGGGATGTGGTTGTAAGGAGGCAGGATCATTTCAGGACATCTTACAAGCTGTCTATCAAGAACCTTGACTTTGTATTTTAGATATAGACACATTAAATGAATGAAGGAGCCAATGAACCATATAATATATAATATATCTTGACATTAGAAGATATATGTACACAAAATAAAATAGCAGCATATTATAGGGAAAATTATACTGAAATTTCAGGAATTAAAATGAGAAAGGTGAAAGCCTTAAAATAATGTTTAAACTTAGTGTTTACAATGAATTCATGGTGTGTATAGGTGGCTTTAAAATCCATCTAATAGTTATTAAAATTTTTATGACTTGTGCTTATTTTAGAATTAACATCAGATTAGTTTTCTAGTTCTAAACATATTCAGATTACTCTCATCAAAAAATAACAAATGAAACCATCATTTGCTATAAATATTGTTCATGCTATTCAATTGTTACCACTAGTATTTGATGTTTCCTTGGAAGTAAAGGGGAAATAATTTTCTTTTAATTATTGGGTTAACCATACTTACCCACTAACATAGGTCTCCAGGCAGGTCAGCACAATTCCTTAAAATAATCTTAACAGTTAATGTTATGATGAAAATATAGCCTTCAGCTTCTATTGTTGTTTAATGAATAAATATTTACTTAGGAAGGTTAGATTTTGAATTTTTTATAGATTTTTAAAAAACCAGCAAAATGTAACAATTAATATCTAAATGAGGGCAGAAATTCCCAATCTTTTTTAACAGCAGTTTCATAGTATTAGTCCCATTTCCTTCATCCACATTTATAGTAGTAGTAGATTTATCTGTACAATAGGAAAGGTACCCTTTTTTAATGCTGTTTTGGGTATGGGTGTTCTCTACAGGTTTATGTATTGGAACCATGGATCCCAGTGAAATGGTATGAAAAGGTAGAGATTTAAGAAGTGAGGCTTCGTGGGAGATGATTACATCGTGGAGTAACACTATTATTTGCAAAGCATTAATGCCCGTTTGTTGAGAGTAGGAAGGTCTTGTGCAACAAGATTAGTTCTCATGAAATAAGGTTGTTGTGAAACAAGGCCTCTCCCATGTTTTTGGTGACTGTGCACTGGGCCATGTGCTTTTTTGATTCTTTTCCATGTTATGACACAATCAAGGGGGCACTCATCAGACACCAGTACCATACAGTTTGGAGGTCCCAGCCTTCAGAAACATGGTGAACCTCAGCCACCCAAAAACTGTCTCAGATACTTCCATTATGCGTTTCTAAATTTAGTTCGAAATTTAGAAATTTCTATAGTGATGTCTCAGACCCATGTTTTCTAATCTTTTTATTGGAGGTCTATCTTTGGTTTTTCAAATCTTTGAGACCCTTGGAAAGGGAGTGTTGTGATGGTGGGAGAAGAATGTTGAAAGTGAAGGATCTTCTCCAGGCCTCCCTCCTAGCTTCTGGTAGTTTCCTGACTTGTGGTGGTGAAACTCTCATCTTCACAAGGTGTTCTTCATGTGTGAACATGTCTAATTTTCCCCATTTTTATGGACATCAACCATAGTGGGTTAGCTGCCCACACTCTACCAATATGACCTCATCTTAAGTAATTACACTGTATCTGCATATATCATATTTCAAAATAGAGTCACAGTCTGAGGAACTAGGGGGATTAGGACTTCAACATGTAAATTGTGAGGGACACACAATTCAGTCCATTCCAAAGTTCATCGACAGTGGTGAATCACTATGTAATGATTTTTAATGTTTGTTGCTTATTTTTCTCATATTGTTATTTTGAAGCAGGTGTGTTGAACAGGTCTTTGAGAATGCTGTCACTAGTGACAGTAGGTAATAATGATTAAAGGATTTATACCCTAGAGGCTAATTTCAGGTGATTGAGGGCTGTACTCTACTATGTAACGTACCTCTTCTGGTCCCCCTCCATAATCAGCCTCAGGGGAGGACATTTCCTTTCTCTCTGTCCTAAATTTCAGCGGTTTTGTCCTGGTATCCTAAACGTCCCAGGCCTTTTCCTCCTTAGTTTCCTTACACACATCACTCTTTATGCCTAGAACGCTGTCTCCCTGCTTCACTTCAGTTAATGCCACTGCTTCACAGCTCAAGGTGAATGGCACTTCTTCAAGAAATCTTCACTTGAGCTCTCTAGACTAGAACTGTCTTTCTGGTCATTTGCTCTTATAACTCTTTGTCCCACTATTGTGAAACATCAGTACAATTGTATTTGTGACTAATTTTACAAATTGTCATTTATACTCTCTCTGACTGACCAGACTCTAAGTTCCACAGTGGGGAGACAACATCTGTCTAATATCATTAGTATCATTTAATGCCTTATGCTCAGTACATATTTATTGTTTAAAAAAAAGTAATAAAAATCTGTGCCAAAGTGGGAGCTTGGGAATGGAAAAGAAAGGACAAGACAGGTTCAGAAAATTTTATGGTTTGTGATAAGCATAATTAGCAAAGATAACATAAAGGTTTCAGTGTGGGAAAATGATAGCACCAATGATAGAAATGAAGACATTAGAAGAACTACATTTAGAGTCCTATTTTGGCATTTTTTATGTAAGATGGTTGGTGAGAAATTGAGTACAAAGATCTACTGATCAGTCAAAGGAAGGCAGGTAGACAAATCTTTAGTTGGTGTGTGTGTGTCTCATGCTGGTTTCCAGAAACTCCTACCAATCACTGTTGAGGGAGGGGATATTCTGTTCTATGTGGTCTACATTTCTGATGCTCTATATCCAGTCATCTTTGTATGTGTGTATTTTTTATTTTTATCACATTCATATTTAATGTAGATCTGATAGAAAATTAAAAATCTGAAAAAATCTGAATAACTGGGAATACATAAATAAGAAATTAGTTTGCCTACAAGATGCTTATACAAATTGATATAATACTTCCTGATGACCATTTTCTTTGTGTTGTTTACTTTGTTTTCCTGAAGTGGTACCTCACTATGATGCCCAGGCTTGTTTTGAATCATGGGCCCAAGCAATTCTACCTCAGTTTTCTAACTAGCTAGGACTATAGGTACATACTACCACACCTGGATGGGTGACCATTTCAAAATGTAGCAGAAGATATTTAAAATTAACAATATTTCTCACACTTGATTATTTCTATGATTAGAAAAGTATTCAAAAGAATCAATCAGATATGTGTATAAGGTTTTCTTAGAAGGATGTAGTCGCTTTATTTAGATATGGCCGTGGCATGGTTGAATTTTTTTTCAGTTACTTTTTCTGTTGGATTTTGTATGAGGTATAATTGAAAAATAGGGTGAATGTTTAAATTTCAAAAATTTCTAACAGTAAGAAATACATTGCAGTTCATCCCCTTCAAAATGCTCCTCCTTGCTTTGAACACTCATCCCATCATTCTTGCCACTCTCTGAAGCAGTTCCGGCAATGCTCTTTCATGAATGTCCTTAGTTATACTGTGTTCTTTGCCACCTCAGTGTCCCGAAATGACTCAAAACATTTACCTACCATGGTCATTTTAACTTTGGGGAAGAACCCGAAGTTGCATCGTGCCAAATCCTATGAAAAATGGATGAGGACATACTGTAACGTTTTTACAAGCCTGTCTTCTTATTGGATGCCACTTGGCAGCGGCATTCACTATATTTTTGATCACAAGACACTCATAAGAGAAGACTTCTACAACTTCTTCAGGAAGATGCAAGGATGACGAATAAGTGTGTTTGGAGTGAGAGGAAATATTTTGAAGGAGATAAATGACAACATATCTTACTAATTTTTTAACATTTAAGTTCATTGTATCATTTGATCACACCGCACAATATGCATAATTTTAACAATTCAAGTTATACTGTATATACTATTTTAAAGTCTACTTTTCACTTACTATCTGAACAGTAACATATGTCTGGTTATGTCCCCATAACCTGATCATTAGGTTATCCCCATGTTTTTCTTTGATAAATATGCTATGATAAATATCTCTCTATGCACAACTTTTTTATTTATTTATTTATTTGTCTTTTTTTTTTTTTTTGGTTTTTCTCCGGTACCGGGAACCGAACTCACGACCTTGCGCTTGCCAGGCAGGCACTTTGCCGCTGAGCTAAATTCCCAGCCCCTTTATTTGTCTTTTTGAGACAGGCTTTTGCTGTGCAGTTCAGGCTGACCTTGTAGCCCAGGCTGTTCTCGAACTCGCAACGATCCTCCTGCCTCAGCCTCCTGAGTGCTGGGATTACAGGCGTGCACCACCACACCCAGCTCATGCAGTTTTTTTTTATCCAAAGTAGTTAATCACATGTGAGCCTGAAGTAGAATTGTTATGTCTTTTTAAATATTCTTGTATGTATTACCAAATGACCTTCCTAAAAGTTAAACCAATTTATACTCTAATTAGCAAGATATGACATTTTATAGTGTCACTGAATTCCGGCCAACTTTAAAGCCATTTCTGATTAGATGTACATGACTCACTGGGCCAAATCTATTCAAATAGGCATTTTTCTTGGCTTTGAAAAAAGAAGGAAAAGAAGTCTTGGTCACACACTTGTCATTAGTGACATAAATTGTAGGGTAAATGGACTTAAATCTATATAATAAGTATTTCAGTCTATTTACATTGAGTTAATTTGAATTGCACATACGTGGAGGTTAAATGTAGAGCATCTATCCTACAGTTGTTTTGTTATCCCTAACTTTTCCCCCTGAGAACTGTTTGGCTTTTTTTTTTTTTTCCAGTACCGGGAAATGAACTCACGACGTTGCACTTGCCAGGCAGGCGCTGTGCCGCTGAACTAAATCCCCAGCGCCTGTTTAGCTTTTTGATTGAAGCAGCGTAGCCCTCTCTATGCTACATCGAGACATCAGCCATGTATATCAGTTTCTACCTGATTCCCCCCACCCCACTCTCTACTTCACTGAGAGGAGAGGATTCAGCAGTATCGACTGTTACCAGAAGGATACTATCTGAGAATATTTCTCTTCCAAACCTCTGGGATTCACAGTAAGTAAGCTAAATGATATGCAAGGATTTTTCTCCAGTGAACTCACAGATGTTTTTAAACTGGGAGCAAAATTTATTGCATTGTATTCGCTGCATGAAAACCTCTGAAAGGTCCCTTTACAGATGAAGATCTCATTTTCCAGAACAGACTACAGAATGGTGAGCAATATGAGCAAGCCATTCCTTAGTCCTGTAAAAAAAAGTTGTGTTCTGAATAACAGGAAAAAAAACCATGGAGAATAAAAGCAAAGAATTACACAAGGGAAAGTGATAACCTTAGAGAAGAAGCAGAATCAGGAACAGCAAAAAGTAGCTATTGCAAAGTGGTAGATAATTTTGAAATTAAAAAAATAAGTTGAAAATTTCCTTATATTTGCTTCATTTAAGATAGTTTAAAATTTTTTAAGTTACGCTTTTTCTTTCTTCTCAAATGCTACTAAAATTTATCTTACAGTCATTCATGAAAGCTTTTATGTGATCATCAATAAGTTCTTCTAGTATGAATAGAAAAACCCATGTTAGAGATTTGATTAGTTATACATGTTTGGAAATGGCTTAGAGTAATATGTTGGCTCCCACTTGAACATGAGGTTCTAATTATATACATCATTGCTGATGTGAAATTTAAATATAAAATGTACTGAGAGTACCGTACATTATGTTAAATCCCCTTGTAGAATGACCTGTAATTTGCCATTTTAAGATTTTTTTTTCCATAAAGACAAAGAAATCATTGGTAGAGTCACTTCTAAATTTTGACAGAATTTTCCATGAGTGTGGTATTGTCTTGGTCTATTTTGGTTACCATAGACTGGGTGGCTTATAAACAGCAGACATTTTTTCTCACGGTTCTGGATGCTGAAAGTCTTAGATCAGAGTGTCACCATGGTTATGTTCTGGCAATGGCCCTCTCAGAGTAGCAGCCCAGGGCATCACTGTGAAAAGATAGAATGCTAGCCCTCTGCCCTCTTCTTATAAGGTCATTAGCCCCATTTATTGGGGCTAAGTATTTCCCAAAGGACACATCTCCCAACACTATCACATTGGGATTAAGTTTCAACAAGAATTTTAGGGGGATGCAAATGCTCCAGCTGTAACAAATAGACACTTGCCTTTTACCCAACCAATATTCATGTTCTTCTTCATCCTTCCTAACAAATTCTCATTTTTCTCAAGACAGAGTGTATTACTAAAAATACTGATCTCCTGTCACTTGGGACAGGGAATGTGACACAATACTGTAAAAGGGCTAATTGGAAGTCTGCTGTGGATGAGTCTGAATATGTCAAGTTTTAGCTTTCTTAACACAGGTTTAATGCTTCTCTCTTCCACCTTATTCTTCCCTGAAATTCAGACATGAAGTGTGGGGAGGAGGAACCCCTTTTAACCACGAGGCTTGTATGATGATGATGACTAGGGTGCCAGAAGACAGTGTTATCATTTGGATTGAAAATGTCCCCCTAAAGTCTCATGTGTTCAGAGGTGGGGCTTTTGGTAGGGGTTTGAATCACATGGGCTCTAACTTCATAAGTGAATCAATCCCTGGATAAGATCATAACTTGATGGGATAATTGGGAAATAATAGAAATTTAGAAAATGAGGTCTAGGTGAAGTGGGTGGGTCACGGGAGTGTGGCCTTGGGGATCGTATCTGGTCCCTGGTCCCCTCTTCCCTGGCTTTTTCCCTGTTATTCTGGTTCCTGTCTGCCATGAGGTGAGCAGCTTTCCTCTGCCATCCCCTTCCACCATGATGTTCCTGCCTTGGAGCCAACCAACCATGGAATGAATCTGTAAGCCCAAAATAAAACGTTCTATCTTTAAATTGTGTATGCCAGGTATGTCTCAGCAATGGAAAAGTAACTAATATAGACAGAGATGAAAGGAGCCTGGGTACCGCATTATGTCTCAGCACAGCTGTTGAAGCCCTGAACTGCTCACATCTAGAGCATCATAGAGTTTTCTATTATTCATAGCTAAAAGCATTTCTAACATATATTATGAACAATTCTCTGATCAGCTCTTTATCCGTTCCCACTTAGTTTGCCAGTGCGCTAGAGAGAACACTTTATTTAAAATAGCAAAATGCTTCCATACAATTTGTAAATAAGTGGTCACTGCCTCAAGTCTCCCAAAGCCAGACCCTCACACCAGTGTTAACTCACTTGAGGCCCACTGGACTTCCCATGGTCCAACATAAGATGAGAGAATGTCCTGCACAGCTGGGGGACTCCAAGCACTTGCTCCAGTTAGGCCCTGCATTCTTTCACATGGTCTTGCTCAGGCCATATGATTGTTAAATATCTGAATGCCATCTCAGATAAAACATTTATTCATTAGGAAAGCATTAACAATACTTTTATATCTGAACTGTAATAATATGTACTGTATACTTAATGCCCATTTATTATTTTCCTTGTAGAAAATTTCCAGAATTTCTCTAAGTCTTAACTAGATATTCGTGAATTTATTTTCCTTTATGGTATAGAGTTTTTTAAAACAAAGGTGTCTGAGTAAGCATACCTCAGTGCTTTTTAAATTTTCCATGTCCATGTGTATTTAATCCTGTCCTCCAGCAACCTGCATCTTGGTCAGGTATCCTCATCTTTTTCTTTTGCCTCTGCACCATGTCCACAGAAGGAGAGAGATGGATTTGATACTTGAGCTAGAAAAGTCTTGAATCATCTGTATTTAATATCATCATAAAGCAGGTATTTCTAGATGCTCAGATTTACAAGGCAGCAGTGCTTTCCATGATAACTTCAACCCAAGGAACTTGTATTTGGCTTTCTTCTTTTTATCTTGCAGATGTCACAGAAGGTAGTTTAAAAAGCTGCACTTTTCTTCCTATTCTTCTTTTAAAACTTTGTTAACCCTTAGTAAAAAGGAAAACAAACAAACAAACAAAAACCCTTATTTAACTTCTTCACCTTTATTTCTTGTTTCTATTTTACTCTTTCTAAATCTGACTTTTCCTAATGAGTTGCACTAAGAGGGTCTCACCACTGTCTTCTATTAGAACTGAAATTCTCAGTCATTGAATACAAACACAAAAGTGAATTTCATGGCTGGATAAGTTAGGAAGAATTTAAATTCAGTGAACTGCTCTGTTAGATGACCTATGTTAGAATTATTTTAAGTAATAATATGTATGTTAAAGGATACATTTTTTAAAAGATAAAATCGTGACTTTCAACCAATATTAAATCAACAGATGAAAAGATTTCAACTTAATGGGGCAACCTGTAGACAATTTCAACCATTTCAAAAGACAATTTTCAGTCAGATTCTGAAGTAAACAAACGAAAAGCTAGAAGACTGGCAAAGGGAGAGTGTGGGTGTGGCTCAGGGACAAAGTACTTGCCTAGTATGCCTTTGGCCCTGGGTTAAATCCCCAGCATGGGGGTTGGGGGGTTAGGAGGGTGGAGGTAGTCACTACTGTTGGGGAAGTAATCAGTTGAGTTCCACCAGAAAATGTGCGTTTGTATAGATAGAATTATTTGCATTATTATCGGTTCCTACAAGTTAGTTTCTATCTCTAATGAGTCAAATAGCCTAGTCCAAGACAAAGGTAATTGCTAGATGTATGAATTTAATAGGACATACCACAAGTTTCAAAGTCCTTCACACTTTTTCCTTACCTACATATATTTCCTTGGGGAAGTACAAGAAAAAAGAGCTCTTTCTTGCTTTGCATCCAAGAACTGGCTTAATGGCCTTTCCTCAGAAGAAGAGATAAAAACAGAGGCAGCAGAAAGTTGGGTGAGAGGAGAATTATTAAAGCTAAGGCTAGGAAACCAGATACTGGTGAGGCAAGTTGTCCTTTCCCACCTCATTTGTGTCGTCGTAATAGCTTGGGCCCTGGAGCTACACAGATGGCTCAAATCTCATTTCTGTCACTTAACTGTGTGCCAGCTATTGGACAAGTAATGTGCTTGGTATTTTGAAATCTAGGTTTATTTATCTGTATAATGAGGTCATTAGTAGTACCTAACTGATAAGTGTGTTTGGAGGGGTAAAATGAGATGACCTAAGTTAGATGCTTAGCATAATAACTGGCTTGGCAAAGTGCCAATTAAATGTTAGTTGTCATTGTTAATATTTTTATCATATTATAATTATTTTTTAATTGAAACTGATAGGTTCAAGTGAAACCAGCTCTGAAGTGTGTAATAACATCAAATTAATTTTAAAAATAGCATTGAAGCTGACTTATAATGAACTAGATATATTTAAATCATATTGCTTGGTAAGACTTAGACATAAATACTATAAAACTATCACCCCTAAAAGTTCCTTCATGACCAAATCTCTCTGCTTTCCATTTTTCCTTATTTTTCATACCTATCTCCAGATAGCTACCTACTTACTTTTTGTCATTTAGTATATAATTTTTAGACTGTTTATAAATAGAAGTATATAGCATGCATTATCTTTTGCCTGTTTTCTTTCACTCAGCATAATTATGTTGAGATTTATCAACACTGTAGTATGCATTAATAATTTGTCCCTTTTATTGCATAATAGCATTCCATTGTGTATAGTCTACATATACTGCAACTGAAAAACAAATAAAATCAAAACAAAATCTACCTTGCAAAGTGAACATCATGAAAAAAGTAATGATAAAAATATTAACCAGCTGGGAAAATAGAAAAATAACCTCCTAGAAAATAATTATGACAGTGAAAAATTATGAAACAAGTGCTATTATAGTAATTAATATTTTCTAAGTTCTTGATATTTATTTATTTAAAATTTACCCATTTAGCTGTTGGTAGACATTGGGATTGTTTCCCAAGTTTTGCTGTCACGAATAAAGCTATCTTAAACATTCATATACAAGTATCTATATAGAGGAATGCATTCTTTCCACTTGGGTGAAAACCTAGGTGTGGAATGGCTAGATCATGAAGCACTTATATATTTAACTTGTTTTAAAAACTGCCAAGTTATTTTTCAAATTGATTGCATAATTTTCCATTCCTATGAGCAGTATACGAGAGCTCCTACTTCTCCATCAGTTTTTTTTTTTTTTTGTTATTGTTGTTTTTTGTTTTTCTTCCAGTACAAGGAATCAAACTCATGTCCTTGTGCTTGCCAGGCAGGTGCTTTTGCAGCTGAGCTAAATCCCCAGCCCCTCCATCAGTGTTTAATTGTTAACTATTCTAACGGTTGCATGGTAGTAACTCACTGTAGTACCCTACAGTGGTTTGAATTTGTTTTCCTAATGATTAATGATATTGAGCATCTTTTCATCTTTGTAGTGCATGTACTTCTGCATTAATGTAAGGTGCTTTGGTAAAAGTATTGTGGGACTCTATTCAGTTGGGGGGTAAATTCATGTGTAACTTAATTCATCTAGTCCAAGCCCATAGCCATGAGAGAGAAACTGTACAAGTCACAGAGAGAATCCAAAACATGTAAACATCTCCACGGCCCATTAACAGAGAGAAATGTGAATGAGAGAGCAGGCTGAAGCTCAAGACCTGATGTGATGGGTCTGGAAACAGCAGTGGTGATGTGTAATTCTAGCTGGTAATGGAGATTAAAAGTTCTCCACAGAATGTGGGGGACCAGAAGAAGGTAAAAAGGGAAGGTTTCTGTTGACTTTATCCTTGCTGTTGAGCCGCTTTTGGGGGCACACAAGAAGCTGTAGGCTGGAGAGGTCTCTGTCTAGGACCTGAGTTAGACTGTCTTCACAATGAAGGCTGCACTCTTTCATAAATCCTCCAGTCACAATAGTATAGGAACTCAACTCTGGACCTGAAGTCTGAGGGAGTAAGTAAAAGTGGGACAGGTAAAAGAGGGAAGTGGAAAGAAACAAAACAACAAATCAAAACAAAACCCAGCTTGTGAAAAAAGTTATGATGAAAAAGTCGACTGAGAAAGTGGAAAAAAACTTACATGGAAGTAATTATGATGATGAAGACTCATAAGAAACGTTTTTTCATTCTTTCTTTTTTCCTTTGGCAACACTATGAAATTGAACCCAGGGAGCCTTCGCATTGATCTACATCCCCAGCTTTTAGGATTTCACTAAATTATTGAATCCCAGGCTGGTCTCAAACTCGCAAACCTCCCGACTCACCCTCCCACAGTGCTGGGATTACAGGCTGAGCCATTATGCCCGTTCAATTTTCCTGAAATTTGGCAAATGATAAGAATGGTAGTGGGACGTCTCCCTGTGGCAAACGATAGCATATTAATCCTGCTTCGTTTTTGTCTGTCAATCTTCTCTCTCTTGTAGGCACTAAGTTTCCCACAACCACTTGATTTTGATGGTCTCCAGACGTCACAAATCCTCAGTCTCTGCATTGCAGGGGAGGTCATACTTCAGATTTTTCTCTTTCAAGAATTTTAAACTTCAGATGACTTCATTATAAAAGAAGTATTCTTGTATCACACATATATGAAACATATATTGCTTTCATTTTTAAGGATGTGGGGCAGAAAGAAGAGGCATATATGTGAACTCGGCCCATGGCTCTGATTTGTCTTTTCGTATGCTGCTTAAGATTTCCATTTCTCCTAACAGCTGCAGACAACCATTTACCCCACCTCCACATGCTGGCAACCACTACTCTGTTCTCTGTTTCTATGAGTTCACTTTCTTTGGGTTCCACATAAGTGACATCATGCAGTACTTATTTCTGTGTCTGGCTTATTTCACTTAGTATAATGTCCAAATGGCAATTTTTTTCCTTTTTTTAAGGTTGAATTATACAGTACTTGAAATGTAGTGACAATAGGACCTATTCTTACCATGAGCACACAAAAACACAAATATGTGAAGTGGTGGCTTATATTACTTAGTTTGGTGGTAGTCATCTTATAGTGCATATGCATACTAAATAGAAGGGAGGGGAATGGGAAAGAAAGGAGCTCAGATATGTAATGTACAGGTACAAATTCCCTACAATGAGTGTGATCATTTTGCATGTCTAAATTATACCAATAAATTTAATTATAAGTAAAAAACTATATAGCATTATATACCTTAAAAGTCTACAATTTCTGCTTGTCAATTATGCTTCAGTAAAGTTGGAGGAAAAATCGCAGATAAAAAGCAGCAGTTAGTATCAGGAGAAAAACTTCTAGAGATGGTTTTATGAACAGCCTTGAAGAATGACAGGTTAGAGTCTAAAAGTAAGGAACAAAAAAATGGAAACAGGAGGCGTGCGTCAAAACATGCACGAAGGAGTCAATAGTGTTGTGTTGTATATATAGATCTATGCTTCAGTAGACTCTGAGGATAGCAGTGTAAGTTGAGTAGACAGTAATAATTGTATAAGTCTTTAAGGGTTTTATTTGAGCATTTTATAACTGTGTGGGTCATTGAAACTTTTTAAAAACTAGTATTTTGTAGTCTCTAATAAGGCAAGAAAGTGGTAAATATGCCTGTGCTTTTGTAAAAAGCTCGCCATCAAAACAAAACTTTTTTATTTAAAAGAATAAACAGTGATGTGTAATGTTTATTCCATAAGGACCTGAGATTTTTCCCCATTAGCTAAATTCTAATGGTTTAGAGCTCTATCAATCTTATTTTTTCACTTTGTCATGTTCATGTTTGTATAAAAACCACTTTAAATTCTCATGTGGATAAAAATATGATGTTTTTCTGTCCTTGATATATAATGTTTGAAATTTTATCCAAGGAAAATTTCTGTTCTTTTTGTAACTCAGAGTAGTTTTATTTTTCAAATGGAACTGTTTGTCCTGCAGGGTTGTTTTTATTCCATGCATTGGCCATTGAATCACAAGATCAGAGCTTAATTATTTTTGCTGCTAGAAAAATTGTGAATAAATCTTTCCCCAAATATCCTCTTTTGGATATTTATTGAATTATATTTAAAATATACCGTGTCAGGACTCATTTATCATATTAGTAAACAAAAACCATAACATAAAGCCCAGGATTCTCAACTTAGTTACCATCTAGACTAGTTACCCATGTAGGCTAACCAACTTGTCATTTGGTGTTGCCTTTCTTTTAAAGTAGGAATGAAGCTCCTGCACAAAACTGATTACTGCTATTGATTTTTTTCTTGAAAGCTTCCAGTTATGAGGGGTCCATAACTTTATAAGGCATCCCATTTACCTTTCCCCAGCTCCAACCACTAAAACACTATACTGCCTCTTAGAAATAAATATGCCTTCTGGTCATTTATATCACTGAATGAAAAAATATTTTTTCTCTTTCTACAGATGGGTCCTTGTTTCTTTTTTTTTTTTTTTTAAATCTTTCTTCATTTGTCTGTAAAATAAATTTCTCTAATTTCTTTTTTTCTTTCCTGCTTTCATTTTTTTAATTGTAAGAAATAAAAGAAGGAAAACATATTGACAGACATCCATTTACAAAATAGCATAAGAGTAATACAAACAAAACAGAGTTACAGACAAAGTTGTAGGAAATTAACAATTGTTGTTGTATTACTTTTTGATATCTTCAAAGTGATTTCTCAAGAAAACAAATAGAGACATACAAGATTGATCAAACAAGTAATCATTAACTGTTCTTTTCTTTCTTTCTTTTTTTTTTTTTTTCTTCCAGTACCAGGAATCGAACTCACGACCCTGCGCTTGCCAGGCAGGCACTGTGTCACTGAGCTAAATCCCCAGCCCTTAACTGTTTCTTTCTGCAGAGCAATAGAAGACAGTAGTACAACTATGTTAGCTATCCTGTATATACATACTTACATAATTTCCTCTTCTTTCCCTTCTCTTTTCCCACACCCCAGTTGCCCTTTACTTTTGAGCATTTTCCTTTCATTTCACAGTGTCTATCATACCTCCTAGTTTTTGTTCACTCTCTCAGGTCTTACACTAGTGAGACAATACGATTCTTACACATGCAGGTCTGATTTATTTCACTTATGAGTATGGTCTCTAGTCTTGACCATTTACCTATAAAAGTCTTGAGTTTATCTTTCTTTATAGTTGAGTAATACTCCATTATATAAAAGTACCACAATTTTTTTATTCAATCCTCTGTGGACAGACATTTGGGTTGCCTCCACAGTTTTTCATTTTTTTAATAGGAGGACAGATTTATTAGACTCATGCTTGCAGAAGCTTAGTCTGCAGTTGCCTGGCTCCAAAGTAGAACATCATGGCAGAAAGGTGCGGTGGAGCAAAATTCATTCTTATTTCACAGTGGTCAGGAAGGAGAACAGGGGAACAGCATCAGGAAGGATGAGGTGAGGGACTAGACGTAGACCCAGTGTCACACACCCATCACCCATCCCCACACAGGTAGTACGGTATTTTATTATGCCAATTTTCTCTAACTCTTTGCATAGCCATCTTTAAGAAAAAGGAAGTAAAAGATAAGGAACACTGAGTTTTTATTCTTTTTCTTTGCTTCACTTCTCCTTTCTTCCTTTTCTCCTAGTTCAGTCCAAAGACCACATAGTGAAGCTGTTCAAGGCAGAGGTGTATGTGGTGGGAAGCCAAGAGACGACCTCGCCCAGGTGTGAGAGCCTGAGGGAGGTGGGGCTCTCAGGCTTGGCTGGAGAAGTCAGTGGTGCCCAATGATGTTGCCAGGTCCCGTGCCATCTCTTGCTTTCAGGTCAACAGTGACATGGCTATTCCAGTTCCAGTTCTGGATTCAAACAAATGTATGGAGCTTGACTCTCAGTCACATTCCTGAATCGAGATTTGTGGTCAGAAATATGCTGTTTGGTTGAGGTTGGGTCTTGTGCCAATCCTTTTCTTGAGTGTGGGTATGAGTTAATTTTCCTTTTTTGGTTTTATTAGTGCATGCTAGTATCACATAATAGTGAGGCTCATTTTAGTAAAGTGGTACATGCATTTAGCATAGCTTGACGTTTTTCTGTCCCATTACCCTCCACTGCCTTTCCTTACTCTCCTTCTGAGCCTCTTTGCTTCCAAATGCTGAGTTAATTTCACCCAAGCGCTGGACAGAAGAGAGATAACTGGAAAGTCTGGGTAGTGGTATTGGGAAAGGAAATAGATCTGGATTAAGCTAAAACCATAGATCTGCACTCCAGAATCGCTGTTAATATTTTTACCAAATTAATGTAGATTTCTTTCTGTATAGATTTCTTTCTATATACTTATTTGTCACAATGAGGTTGTTTTGTGAAAACTCTCTTGTGACATCCATGTATTTTCTCAAGATCAAGTCCTAAAGGAGCTTAGGTCAACGAATATGCCTATTTTCAGGATTCTCAACCATGTGTAACTATTGTTTAGCTATATGATACAAAAACTTGGTATTTGGTGGACTCTAAACAATATTTGTTATTCTTCCTTACATGTTCCAGTTCACCAATGCCTCCTTGTCTCATTGTCAGAAGGAACATAAAGTACTTTCAATACATGTGAAGGTATTACTGGGACCAATATTTTTTGTTCTGGAAAGTATGCCTTAATATTTTTCTCATGGGGCTGGGAATTTAGGTCAGCAGCACAGCGCCTGCCTGGCAAGCGCGAGGTCGTGAGTTCGATTCCCGATACCGGAAAAAAAAAAGAAAGAAAAAATATTTTTCTCTTGCCAAACATTAACTTGTATATTTAGTAATATTGGTATTCAGATCTCTATAATCTACTCTCCTGTGTCTTATCAGGGTTGATTGTGTGATCAATGGACTTCAACAGGAATTATGGCATATGACTTCTGAGGTTCAGTTAGGAAACTTCTGCCTTGATTTTCTTTCTCTCTCTGATTGCATACTCTGTCTGAGCCAGCTGCCACATTGTGAGAACAGTTAGGTTGCCCATGGGGAAACCTACATGCGGAAGAACAAAGGTTTCCAGCCAGCAACCAGCGAGGTCCTGAGGCCTGTCAAGTCCCTTGTGAGTGAGCTTGAAGTAGATTCTCTTGCATTTGTATCTTCAGAGGACTGCACCCTGGCTGGCAGCTTGACAGAAACTCCAGGAAATGTTCTGGGCTAAGCTCACTTAGTCACCTATTTAAGCTACTCCAGAAATGCTGACTCACTGAAATTAAGTGTTTGTTCTTTAAAGCTGCTAAATTTCAAAGAAATTTCCCTACACATCAATAGAAAAGAAGTATTCCCCATACTATTATAGAGATCGAATTTTTAATAAAGACTTTCTACACAGAAAACCCCTGGTCCAGATGACTTCTTTGAGAAGTTCTATGCCACATCTAATTAAAAAATAATGTCAACCTTACACTGTCTGTTTCAGGATATGAGAAAAGGCAAATCTCAATTCAGTTTTGGAGCCCAGCAAAACGCCATTACCAAAATTAGACAAAATTATTATAAGAAAAAATTATACCAAGAGGTCCCATACAATGAGGGCAAAAAAATCTTAACAATATATTAGCACATCAAAGTAATAATATATTAAAACCAAGATATACCTGCCCACATTGGATTTACTAAGAGATTATTTTATCCTTTAAAAGTCAATATAATTCAGATTAATTACAACAGATTAAAGCAGAAAAAACACACAGTTATTACGAGAACTTCAGAAACAGCATTAGATAAAATATAAGCACCTGTTCATAATACAAATTCATAGAAAAGTAGAAATAGATGTCTTCTAGCTAACAAAATGCACTTATGAAAAGGCTCTTGCTTAAAGCTGAAATGTTAAACTCTTCCCCACCACCATTTCTGTTCAACATTGTGCCAGATAGACATGCTAGTCAATACAATGACAGAAAAAAAGACCTAATCATGGAAGGAAAATAGTATAAAACTATTTTCAGGTTATATGATTGTATACAGAAAATCCTAAAAATTTTCCAAAGTGTATGAAAAGTAAGTGAATTTAACATGTTGAGAATCCAGTCAATGTACAGAAACCAATGATTTTTCTCTATAATAGCAATGAATAATTGAAAAGCGAAACTAAAAGATATCATTTATAATAACATCCCCAAACCACACAATTTCTAGAAATAATGTTAATAAAAGATATGTAGATTGTGTACACTGAAAACAATGAAACTTTGCTGAGAGCAGCAAAGCATATCTAAATAAATGAAAAGATGCACCATGTTCTTGGTCAGGAGACTTAATATTTTTAAGATGTAACTTCTTCACAAATTGATCTGTACATTCACTGGAATCTTACTATAAAGAGTTATAAGTTTTATTGGTGTTATTTCTAAACCTATACATCAAATTTAAAGAATATTAAAGAACTTATAAAAGCCAAGATAATATAAAAATTAAGAAGGCTTATACTTTCAGTGTATAAAAATAGAGAAATAAAAACAGTATGATGTTTGTCAGAATATAGACAAATAAGGGGCTGGGGATTTAGCTCAGCGGCAAAAGCGCCTGCCTGGCAAGCGCAAGGTCATGAGTTCGGTTCCCGGTACCGGAGAAAAAAAAAAAAAAAAATAAAAAAAGAATATAGACAAATAGATTAATGGCTCTAAAAAAAGGACTACAAAATACACACATTGTATATAGGCAAGTGATTTGGTACCAAAGCACCAAAAAGATTATATAATAAAAGTCTTCAACCAATGGTGGAGGAACATTTGGATAACTATATGGGGAAAAAAGTAAACATATCTACCCTACCTATATCATATTATACACAAAAAATACAAGGGCACATAGACTGGAACATAAAAGCTAAACCTATAAAACTTTAGAATAATTCACTGTAAAAAGCTTTGCAAACTCAGGTAAAGTGAAATTTTCTTAACAATGGCACAGACATGACTAATCATAAAATATGGTTAATTAAAGTTATTTCTTAAAGAAATCTTCTGTCCTTCCAAAGGCAGAATGGTTTCTATTTATGAAAAGAGTGTTGAATTCACGTGCTGATTGAAAACCTTTGTGCATAGCTATCTGATAGGAACATGTATCTACACTACACAAATAAAACTTTTAACAATAAAAAAGATACCACAATTTAAAAATTGGCATAAGTATATACATAACCAGTATGAAAACTAAAAATACTCAACACCCTCAAGTACCAGGAAAACAAATTAAAGATACAATGAAATATCCCAAACACTGATTAGAAGAGTTAAAAATTTTTAAAAAGCTTTCCTTATCAAATGCTGTAAAGGATGTGAAACTTAGACAAGACTTATAATGCTAGTAGGAATAAACATGGTAATCCACCTTGGGAAATAATGTGTCAGTTTCTTTTAAAGCAAAACATACCTGTGCTCACTATACATTATACATTTCCCTCTGTACATCTGAAGGACATGAAACTATATATGACCAGAGTATCTAATAAAATGTTTACAGCAACTCTATTCATAATAGTACAAAACTGAAAAGTGGCCAGGGGTCAGTGTCTATAAATTGAAAAACCCATAAGCGACCTGGTAAATTGGTACCATAGAATAGTATTCAGGGAAAAAAAGAGTTAAAATAGTGGCACACTCTGCAATATGGCTGTGCGTCAAAAACATCCAGAGTGAAAAAAGCCAAAGTTTAAAATGTACATGTTATATGATTCCACCTAAATTCTAGGTCAGGCAAAATTATTCAATAGTGATAAGAACCAAAATAATATTGTTTCCTGTGTGGGAGGGACTGACCAGGAAAAAGGGCACAGGAACTTCCTGAAGAGATAAAGATGATCTATACTTGGATCTATACTTAGATGTGTATGGATTATGTAGATGCATGCATTAAAAGTGAATGGCACCCTCAAAATCAATGCATTTCATTATTTCTTAATCATACATCAGTAAATTGTAAAATATGGATACATTTTAATTGTTCATCATTAAAACCTTTACCAATTCAACTACCAGTGAATCAATCTGTCTGAATCTTGATGCAGTGTTTGTCCATGGCCTCCAATGATATCACAAGTTACTTACGTTAAACCGATGATACATCTGTGATACGCCTCAGTATATTGGTCTACTAATTCTAATGTAACTAATAAAATTAGACACAGAGAACAATGCATAAGTTTATATTTCTTTATGTGACTTATTTCTGTGTTTATATGTTCGTTTTTATATTTTGTTTTTATATTTTGTACTATAGTTACTTACATTTGTATGAGGTTTAATTCCCTTAAACATATCATATAGCTTTATCTGTTTTTTGGGGGGGCACAACTTGGATTTCATTACAAAGTAAGAAATATTGAGTGTGTTAAAAAAGGAAGACAAACAATGGGGGTGAATACAAAATTTTTCTAAGTTGAATGGTAGGGGGTATGAGGAAGGGTACTGGAAGGGAAATTGGACAAGAGGGAGAATGATAAGAGTTAGGGAGTCAAGAGGGGTCTAAGGTCTGAATCAAAGAGCTACGGAGCCACCTTTTCCAAAGAGAAGTGACAGAAGACTCTATGGGAAACAAATCTTTATTTACCCCATGTCCATTATAAAACTTTTCAGTTAGAGAGGCAATTAAAATGTTATCCAAAATATCTTCAGGGGCTGGGGATTTAGCTTAGTGGTACAGTGCCTGCCTGGCAAGCACAAGGTCGTGACTTCAATGCCTGGTACCGGAAGAAAAACAAAAACAAACAAACAAAAACAAAAAACCAACAAACAAACAGAATATCTTCATAAAATATTGCCCAAATATCCCAAAATAAGATATTTTGTGGTGGGCCTTACTGGACAAAGTTGTGTTATTAAAAGTATTTTAATAATTACTGTACAGACTTTGGTCTGTACTAGTTTATAAGTCGTAAGTAGCCTTTCATTCCATCTATAATACTGAGTTCAAGGGTATTTGTGTGCTGTTGACAATGCTGTTCAAGGTTAAACATGGTTGGTATTTTAGAATCTTATTTGATGATGATGATAGATAGATAGGTAGTGCTGTTTATACTTCACTTCTTAAAATGTGCTTAGTAGCACACATTTTCCATGGATTCACCAAAATAAATCTAAGAACATTAGCAACACAGATAAGGGGAGAGACCTTCAAGAATGCGTAAACACACGTTCAGTGTCACTCAGTAATAATGGCTGAGCCTAAAGCCCAATGTTGTTCCTCTTAAACAACATTCCATATTCCGAAGACGTCAATTTGCATTTAATTGAACACTTACATAGATGTTGTCTTTTTAAAATATTCAACAATTAATAATGTATTGCCGCTTTTGCCATCCTTTTTTCTTAGGGTTATTTGTTTATTTATGATAGTATCTTCAGAGGACATGGGCAGAAATCTTACTCCTACACTCCTCAGTGTTAAAATGAAGATTTTACCAGCATGAAAGTATTAATACATTCTTTTCCCAGAGAGATGGATTATCAGTGAAAATAAATGACAATATTCTCTGGCAATAAAAATAACAAGACAGGAAAAAAGTAATGGCATCCTCTAGCATAATCTTGGCAGAAAATAACTAAGTCACCTTGAAGGAGATAAATCATTACAGAACACCATCCTTGTCTAATATGGATTGACAGGGAATGACAGGATCTTTCCTGAGGACGGCTGCCCACAGGCCTATGTGCTTTCATGGGACCAAAGGCAGCGACACTGCCTGCCAGCCTCATCCAAGGGGAAAACAACCTGATTCTCTCCTGGCATATATTTATTCTAAGATATTATTTCTGGGAAAAATAGAAATTTGGGAAGGATGACAACATCTTTCTTCCTGCACATCCTGTCATCTGTTAAGAGTAGGACTGGGTTGGGGACAGAACCCGCAAAACTGTTCTTGGGATCTTAATCAGTCACACGTCTTTGGCAAGTTAGAGAGATTCTGCTGTTCTGCAACACAATTATTTGAAACATAGATCATGCTGAGAATTTGTCTATAGATTATTAATTTCTCCTGTGTAAATAAAAAACTTTTAAAAAGTTTTATATAGATTCAGCTCTTTCTCCACCAAAACCGATTCACAATATTGGTATAGAAACCAAAGTAATGTTGAATTTAAATGTTAAATAATAAAACAGTCCCTATTCCAGGAAAACAAACCCGTGAGAAAAAAATTATATTCTCAGGGATGAAGATAACTTTTGTAAGGATGACATGAAATCTTGAATCCACACTGCAAAGGTTAATTTGACTCCATAAAATTATAAAAACCTACTATGAATGTAAAGACAAAGGATAACATAGTGAAAACAATATTCAGAGCCAGAATTATGTTGGTTACTGTCTTTAATATAATAAATCTTGTAAATGATTAAGGAAAAATAACACTTGGAATGGCAACATATGAAAAAAATACTCTCAGGAGAATGAAATTCAAATGGTGATTGAATATATGAAAAGATGTTCCACCTCACCAGAAATCAAAGGAATGGAAACCCTGGAGATATGATGTCTCCTTTCTTACTTACCAGACCTGCATTCACAAGAGTCATGGTGTTCACTGATGCTGAGGTGTCAAGAAATGCAGTCTCTCCCGTGGCGTTCGTGGATTGGCCAAAGGCAAGAATTTCATCAGTTTCTCTCAAAATCTAAAATGTTTATCTTTTGATTCATTAATTCTAATTTTGGAATTCATGTTATAGTAACAATTCTAGAATGATACAAATATATATATGTATATTATAGGGGCTGGAGATTTAGCTCAGCAGCACAGCACCCGCCTGGCAAGCAAGAGGTGGTGAGTTGGATTCCTGGTACAGGGAAAAAAAACAAAAAACAAAACATTATATATTATATTTCATTACAGTTTTTTTTGGTAAAATTTACTGTCAGCCTAATCTGAGATTTATGGAATTTTAAGAATAACTCAAGAACATAACTTCCACCCAGAATCATCAAATATGAATATTTCACTACATTTGCTTTGTTCATTGTCACATACTTTCTGTCATACATCGTTCCCTCTGCACAGGGGACTTCTTTATCCTATAATACTTCATTGTGCATTTGCCAAAATTCTGGGACATTATTATGCAATTTTTGCACCGCTATTAAAATTAAGGAATTAGTATTGATACAATAGCATTTTGTTTTGTTTTGTTTTGTTCTTTTGAGACAGGGTTTCCCTATGTAGTTCAGGCTGGCCTTGAACTCACTATATGGCCCACCCTGGCCTAGCAATTGCAGTGAGAGATTACAGGCATGTGCCACCTTGCCTGGCAATACAGTAGCAAGCTTTAGAAAATTTATTTAGATTTTTCCAATTGTCCTAATAATATTTTTCTAGCAAAAACATTCTTGCATTATATTTATCATCTTGTCTCTTTAGTTTCATTTAATCTGGCGCAGCTACCATGTCTTTCTTTGAATGTCATGCCGTTGACATTTTGGAGAGTCCAGTGGGTCATTTTGTAGAATTCTCACGGTGGGCTAATTGGATGTTTCCTCCTCATTGGGACCATGTCAGGTACTTCTGGGGGAAATACGCCAGAAGTCATGGATTTTTCTGGGTCTGTCACATCAGGGCCACTTGCTGCAGTTTTCTCCCTTTCCTGGTGATGTTATTTTTTATCATCTTGTTAAGACATTGCTTTGCCAGGTTTTTAATTTAAAGATACCATGTTTTCTCTTTATAGGTCTTTGAGTACATATTTTGAGACTTTAAGAACATTTAGATATTTCTCAAATTTTGACCAACTCATTTTAATATTCAATAATGGTTCATACCTAAATCAACTATTAATATGGTTGCCTAATGATGATTTCCTAATTTCATCATTTTGTCTATATTTATTAGTTTGTTTTGTACTGTCAGAAAGAGCTTTTAGGCTGAACATGGAGGCACATGCCTGTAATCCTAGACAGTACTCAGGAAGCTGAGGCAGGAGGATTGCTCTGAGTTCAAGGCTAGTTTGGGCTACATAATGAGTTCAAGGCCAATCTGACTTGCTTCAAACAACAAACAATAAGAAAGGTATTTCTTTCTTTGCTTTATATCAGTGTGGACTAATGGTTCTAATTCTACTTAAAATAATATTTGTGAACATTTCTTAACATAAAACATTAACACTATAATTTTATTAAGACATGAATACTATCTATATCTATCATTGATCCATTTATCTATCTTCTGTCTATCTATCTATCTGTCTATCTATCTATCCATCTATCCATCCATCCATCCACCCATCCATGTATTTGGCTATCAGCTATTGTACCAGAATTAGAAAATGGGGACTCTTGCACTGCAGCATCCGTGTCTTTTTAATGTATCATTTTTGGAACACATTCCCAGTTCTGGCACAGCAAGATAGCTCTGGTTCACTCTCTTCTTATTCTAGCCCTGTACTCATCCATTTTCCTGAGAAGCACTATTTCCATTTAATGGAAAAAGGTAGTTAGAAGCCAAGATTTGGGCTCTATGTGTATGGAATGCTTTTCTTTGTTGGATTTTTGTTTTGGATCTTTGAGTATCACTTTTAATAGTTAAGAAGTAGAATTAATTTAAACATTTACTAGAGGAATCAGTTAAAGTATCTCCATGTACCTTCATCTGTTTTCTGTTTGTATAATAAAGTATTCAAGACTGGGTAATTTTTAAAGAATAGAAGTTGCTCTAGCTCATTGGCATCTTTTGGGTACTGGTGAGGGTCCTTCTTTTTTCCTGTTTTTTTTTTTGTCTTTTTGAGACAGGGTCTCGCTATGCAGTTCAGGCTGGCCTTGAGCTCACTTTGTAACCCAGGCTGGGCTCCAACTCACAATGATCCTCCTGCCTCAGCCTCCCTAATGCTGGGATTAAAGGCGTGCGCCACCACGCTTGGCGATAGGCCCTTCTTGCTACATCATAGCATTGTGGAGGGCATCAGCTGTGCAGACAAGTATTTGTCAGCTCAGATTTTTCTTCCTCTTCTTATGAAGCCACTAGTCCCATAATGAGGGCCCCACTCTGATAACTTTGTCTAGTGCTAATTACCTTTCAACGGTACCACCTCTAAAAGCCATCAGCTTATACATTTGGAGCTATTACTTTGGCACAGGAAACTTAGAGGGCTCGTTCTAACCACCGCAGTATACAGAGATAAACAATGCAGCTGCCAAAAACATGGAAGAAAATCAAATATATATTATATTTGTGAAAAGCAAATTAACTACCAGTTAACATTATTTACTATTAAAGTTATATTTGAGGAAATATGTATTCAAAAAGAAAATTATACAGCTTGGCGTGGTGCTACACTCTTGTAATTCCAGCACTTGGGAGGCTGAGGCAGGAGGATTGTTGCGAGTTGGAGACCAGCCTAGGTTCCAAAGTAAGCTCAAGTCCAGCCTGAACTGCACAGCGAGATACTACCTCAAAAGACAAAAAAAGAAAAAGGAAATTATACAAATCTGGAAGATTATACACCAAATCACATTATTTTTAATGTGTGGCAGATGGATAAGAAATGGGATGAGACTAATTTCTTTATAGGTTCCTATCTATTTATCTTGCATGAAGCACTTATTAATTTTCATTTAAAATATAATTTTGAAACCAGGAATACAAAATAAAACAATCTGAACACAGTGGACATCAATGGCTTGCAGGAGAATAAAGGTAACCTATGGTAATGTTAGGGAAATTGGGCCTCACTGTGCATTAGTAAAATTATTACGACTGATGCTCGCTATCACTTTGTCTATCACAATTGCCTCAATCAGCAGTCAGTGCTTTTCACGCTGCATTTATTTAGTATCATTATTAGTTAAATGTTTTCATCTGTTAGTAGATTTCCATTTAACTGGGAGAAAAGTTATCATTTTCCCCAGTAAGGACTAGAGGACGTATCCGGGGCATCCCTCACATCTGTTCGGCCCACTTCTCACTTCAGCAGAGGCTACAAGGGTGGCGCTGTGCTAGCTCAGATTCTCCTGGACTCAACCAAGGCCAGGCCAGATTGCAGGAAGCCAACTTCCACGTTCACACAGGACTTCTCCCCCGGGCTTACTTGCCATACTGTTAACCATGCCCAGGAAAATGCTTTTGATAGGTGATATTTGAGTAGACCTTCAGGGAAGTCTGTAGATAACTGGGAAACAACATTTTCCAGACCAAGGCAAACGCAAATCCCCTGAGGTAGCAGCAGGGACCTCACTTGTTTGACATGAGGAAGGAGGCCCATGTGGAGGGCAGTGCTGGGGACAAGAAGAGTGATGGGAGGAATCTGAGCAGAAGGAACAATGTACGAAGGAAGAAGTTCGGAGCAAAGGTAAGATAAGAACATGGATTTTATTTTCAGGGATCAAATAAATGAGAAGATTTGACTTCTGCTTCAAAATGATCGCATTGGCTCCAACAGGTAGAGAATACATTCCTAGGAGGATGGGCGGAAGAAGTGATGTCAATAGGAGCCTGTTTCAATAATGTGGATGAGAGATGGGACAGAAATGAAGAACAGTGCTGAATTTGGAGGTAACACCGTCAGACAGTTTGAAGGAACAGTTGATCAGATTGTCGATGGGATGTGGTACAGAAGACAAAGAGATAAGCCATAGGTTTTTGCCTGAACATTGAGAGGAAGAGAATTACCATAGAGTGACACAGAAAAAATGGTGGGAAGAGAAGGCTTGGGAGAAATTCTGTTGGTGAGTTTTGTCATCTTGGAGTTGACTTAAATGTAGGAGCCTGGCATTTAGAGGGCGGTTAAGACCAGAGAGTAGTATATGAGAGTTGTTCATTTGTAGATTGTATTTAAAGTCATGAGACAGAATGGTTCACTGGGGGTGTGTTTATCAATTGAGTAATGGAGAAAGGGATCTCGGAGGCGGATCCAGGTTCAGTTCACTACTAAGCCTGGGAGAAGAAGATCAGGGACGGACGATGGTCTTAGAAGAAGATCAGGGACGGATGATGGTCTTCAGGGGTGTGTTTCTCTGTGCGGAGAAAGCAGTTTTCTGTGTTCTTACTTTTGGGCTTCTTCTTCTAGCTTTTCAACTTCTACCAGAACTTTCCTTCAGAACACACACTGTTGACAGGATGAATGAAATCATTCTGTTATTAGTAACATTGACTCCTGACCAGAGTATTAGTAATTTAACAAATCTTTTAGTGCTTGCAATGGAAACATTTGGAAATATAAGCAGTGCTTTGAAAGGCCAGCGAGAAGAAATGCCTTGCGGTGCTGTAACACACTTGTTGGGTTGTTATCTTACTCACTTTCTTGCTGCTGGGGCGCGATACCCACCAGCCACCATTTAAAGGATGAGAAATTTATTTTGACACAGTTTCAATAATTCAGTCCATGCCAGCTCCAGCACAGAAACTGCATGGTGGAAGCTGCTTATATCAAGATGGCTAGGAGGCAAGGAAAGAAGGGAAGAAGTGGGGAGGGAGAGACACGCTTCCAGGCCACACCCCTGGTAAACGCTCTTCTGACCAGAATCAAACTCCTAAAAACGCAGCCGGGTGTGAATTCATCAGCGTGCTAAGTCACTGAAGCATATCGGCTCCGCTTACCCAGCTATCTTCCGAAAGCAGTGCTTCTGAGCACATGAGACGTTGAAGAGGGGGCATTCCAGATCCAAACCACGACAGTTACGTTTTCAGTATAAACACATAGAAGTCAAGTAATCTCCCTGAAGGTGAGGTGGAAGGTAATTGTAAAAGAAACACATTTGGCATAAAATAACTCTGTCTTCTTAAGTAAAGAAACGAAGGCTTTCAAGTTTGTAATAAGATAAAAATACCACGAGCTGTTCTTTAGGTAGCAAATGCACATATGCATGCGTTTTCACACAGTATCTGCAGTAAATGACCACTAGCAGAAGTATCAGTTTAGAGAGCCAAGAATGTTTTTCCTGTAAGAACCAATTTCAGATTAAAATGAAAAGTAAATAATTCCCTGTGATATACGGTTTTGAAGTATCAAATTTAAGTGAAATAGGCTCAGCTGGTTTTCAAAATCTACAGCTTTGTAATTCTTGGATACTCTGAAAATGTAATAGGAATATTTGAAGAAGATCCTTAGAACTGGGAGAATTTGGTAGACGATTGTTATCCCTATTGAAAAAAAGGGATGGAGATATATATATATATATGCTTTGCTTAGTGGGATGCTTTGCTTTCAGAAAACATTGTTAATGCTGCATCTGGAAGTAATAATTAAGCACTAACTACATGCATGACTTCTATGATTTTACATCTTATCCTTTCTTGCACTACACGTATTTAAACTTTTCTAATATATTAAGTATTTCAGTTTCTTTCACACTGATATCTTTTTTTTACAAGAATTAAATTTCTTGTCTTTCTATACAATATGTTTTTAAAGGAAATACAAAATTAGGAAAACCATCATTAAGAGACTTGATAAGTGTGTATTTCATCATTTGTTCAATTCTTTTAGGTAAACACATCAAGAAGGAGCATATCAGTCAGAATAGTCTATGTTATGCTGTAGTAACAAGCAAACCCAAGGTTTTAATGGGCAACACTATAAACATTTATTCTTCAAATATGGTATATGCTCACAGTAGGGTGGCTGTAGTTCTCATCTATGTATTCTTATCTTCAGAAAACAGGTTAAAGGAACTGTCTTTAGACAGGATGCTGTTGTATGCAACGCAAAGGAAGAGACCAAGTGAAGCACCCACTCCTACAGTTTTACCCACTTCTGCTCACTTGGTCAAAACCAAGTTCTATGAACTTCTGAGTGCCACCGGAAGTGCGTGTGGAATCCTTCTCCAAGGAGGGCACTGACTGAGAAGCTCTACAGAGAGAAGCAGGGTAACTGGCAAACAGAAATGTAGTTTACTACAAAAAATAAAAAGATCAATTTGGAAAAGTTTTCCCTTTTTTGGTAATATAACAACTATAAATTTATACACACACACACACACACACACACACACATCCCTATAGCCTGATGCCTTTCTTTCAGTACTAGGGATCAAACTCAGGACCTCACGCTTGCCAGACATGCACTGTGCCCTGAGCCACATCCCAAACCCCACGTGATTACTTTCATGCACAATGAATATTTCTCAGAAACCAGAGGTACTAACCAGACTAGTAAATTCATTTTCAGGATTCTTGCCAATTGAGAGTATGAGCAATTTTTATAGCCTGAGCTGTTGACATTCTTAGCATTGGACAGTTATTATAAAATTCTCTTGCACAGCAGTTCTTTAAACTTATTTCCAATTGAAGACTTTGCAATTGAGGTCTACCTAAAGCCACCTATTCCAGACCTATTCTGTCATTAATGTTTGTCTCTATCTCTTCTTTGAATCCTTCCGATAGAAATTTGAGAGAAACTGTAATTTTCCTCCTGGTTGTAATACAGTGAAGAAATATACTATTTGAAATTGAAGGAGGTCCGCGTACATTATGTATAGGATCTTTGATGTTCCTATCTAGTTTTTTACTTGAGGCAAGTAATTGACCTGCCCAGAACCCCAGTTTTCTTATCTGTACAACTGAAATAGTTACACCTACTTTATAGGGCTGCTGAGGGAAGACTGAATTAGATATCAGGTGCTTTATAAGCTAAAGGAGGAAAAATGTTGCCTGATGTTGTGATTGTTGCTATCACTCCAAGAGGGGTTAGCAGCACACAATTCCTGCGAGGTAGTGGTTCTGGAATGAGGGAAATAACAAATATTATGAGGTCACACTGTGCTGCTTTCCTTCACATTATCTCATGACTAAAATATCCTATTTTGGAAAGAGACTGACTGATGAGTAAATGAAAAGATCAGAATCTTCTAGCGTGCTGGCCTGGCATCGCCATAGTGTGTGTCCAAAAGGCAGAACTCTAATAAAATGACTTTTTCCTTGTCTAAGTTCAAGTCCCTGTTACCTGCTACCAGGCAGGTTGCTCTCGGTAGAAGTGGCCTTTACGTTAGCAGTCTTGTCTCCAGTTAGCCTCATCGTAACTGGTTAATTCCTGAGGTAACTTGGAAGTATCAGGGCTTTTTTGTCACATGTCAGGATTCTGCTTTCTGTTAAGTCTAACCTGATAAGCATTGGTACATAAGAAACACTGGCTCCCTAAAGATATAAAGTCTGTGTACTTGGGAATTTGATCATTGTCATACGCATCTTCAAATTTTCTACCATATGGAATAATAATTCTAAGATACTAGCATGGCAGAAATAATGTAGTCAAACTTCACTGAATAGCATTATATTTTTACAAAGACCATTTCTATCCCATTTGGTGCTTCCAAGGATTTATCCATAGGAAGTCTGCCTGAATTGGAAAACATATCTCCCCATTTGTCTGATTAAACCAAAGAGGAAAACATCTGGTCAACCTCATTCATCACAACCTTTTCTCTGTAGCATTAAGATATCCTTGGCCATATTCTTGGCTAGTTGGTTCTTGCCAGTAACTCAAAGACCATAAAAAAGTAATAAATTAGAAAACCAGATTACAAAAATTTCAGTGAAAAGACAGATTCACTGCTAACTTAGAGATTCTAAACTGGAATATAGCATGAAATGGGTTAGAGACTTTTTTCTTTTTTGAAAGAAAATTTTGAAGGTTTAGAGATTTGTAAAAATTGCATTGGAAGGGAAATATTTCAAAGAAAAAAGAAAGAAGGCATTAATAAAAATCAGTACAGTTGCTGGGGATATAGCTCAGCAGCATAGCATCTGCCTGGAAAACTTGAGGTCCTGAATTCAATTCCCTGTACCCCCCCCAAAAAAAAATCAGTACAGCTATATAAAGAACTTTTGATAAACATCTTTTGTTTCAAAAGACATACATCAGAAGCAGGGGGGAAAGGAGCTAAACAAGCACTAATTCAAAAGAAAAGCACAACCATCTAAAATTAATGCTAGAAATATTAAAACCCAGAAAACATCTGAGGTTTTAGAAAGCATTACTAATGGCTGCCCAAATGCAGGAAGAAGAATAAGAAGACTGCATTGGCCTGAATGCTAGAGACAAAAGATTTCAGGCTTCCAGATGTTGCAAACACTATAGAAAACCTGTTTTGTTTCCACATTTGCTGTAAAGTGGAAAGGTTCCCAAATAAATATGGAAATCAACAAAATATAGAAGCAATCATGAACCAAGATATGTGAGGCTATAACAAGAAAAAAAGAACGAATGAATTTGAACTTCTACATGCATATTCAGTGTCATATTAGGTTGGCAAAGAAACTTTCATCAGTTATCCAAGATCTCCTATTGGCAACATTTACAAGAGTCTTAGGAGTCTTGTAAAGATTTCTGGAGACTGGAAAGAAAATAATGTCCTTGTTCTAGGAAAAAAAGACCTTATTTATTGTGAAACAGTAGAAAAAATTGTTACATAAAAGATTCATAGTTAGGACAGAATATGTCTTCCGTCCTTTTCCCTTCCTTCCTCCCTCCCTTTCTCTCTCTTTCTTTCCTTCTTACTTTGTTTTTTTTCTTTTCTGGTACCTGGAATCAAATTCAGGACCTTGCACTTGCCAGGCAGGCACTTGTGCCGCTGAGCTCTATCCCCAGCCCTTCCTTCTGACTTTGGTACCTGGAATCAAACTCAGGACCTTGAGCTTGCCAGGCAAGCACTGTGTTACTGAGCTATCTCCCTAGCCCTGTATGTTTTCTTCATTCCAAGTTATGTTATTATATTTCTACAGTTATTAGACTGTTAGACAACGATTTCAGAGAAAAGAACGACCTCACATAATATTCTATGGATAAACTGGCAACAGAGTTGGGGTAATAGTATTTATAAATATTGGCTAGTTTTGCTTGTCATGGACACAATGCACGTAAGTTTGAAGGGTGTTGAAGGTCTTCCTTTCCCCTTATGCTGTGATCTCAATGGAAGCTTGTGTTGGTGAGATAAAGCCTTTTACTGGTGAAATACAGACTTTTTTCCCTTAGGGTAAATATAGAACCCACTGGAAGATGCAATAGCACAGAAGGGAAAGAACAGGCTACTTCTAGTCTTCATTGTGCCTTTTGACAGTTCCGTGACCTTGCAAGTAGCCCCATCTATAAAACAAAGATATCTTAATTACGGTAAATCAGTCTTACAGGTGAGATTTATATAAGATTGTCATTTAAAAGATTTTATAGAGTACCTAAGCATAAAAGTGCAACAGATTATCATTCTTATCTCTTTCAATCTGGAATGAAGACACACAAAGGAGAACAGAAAGCTCCCTTTCTTCAAATTGACATCTTCATCAGTGGAAACTTTAGACAACATAATTATTATTATTATTTTTTTAGAAAATGTAATTATTATATACAGTAGTTAAAACTTTGCATGGGAAGGCTTGAGATTCAAAATTTTATTTTTCAACTGTCTTAGTCACTGTCTTCTCACTGGGACAAAATATCTGATACCCTCAATTCAATGGAGAGCTTTATTTTGGCTGACAGTTTGTAAAGGTTTGAATCCGTAGCTGGCAGGTTCCAAGGCAGGGCAGCATAGCACAGGGGCACAGCAGACGAGAGATGATCTCCGAGTGGTCAGCGTGAAGCAGGGAGCAGCACGAGCTGAGGAGGGAGATAAACCTGGCCAGGCCACATTTGCATTGACCCACTTCAGACTACGCTCCCCTCCCTAACAAGTCAGATATATTCCCTCATTACCCAGTCACCTTCCAAAAACCCTGTCTATGACTGAATGAGATTCTTGGGAGACATATAGATACAAATCATAATACCAACCCTGCTTCATTATGTTTTCAGGCAAAAATATCAGACCAAAGCAAGAAGATGAAATTTTGCAGGAATAAAACTCTTCAGTCTGGAGTTGGAAATGGCAAAGATATAAGTATAAAATGGAAGGAAAAAGTGATCATCCTATGGTTTATGTGAAATGTGGAATGTTTAGTTGCCCACAAAGTTAGAAAGAATGTCGTGGAATGCGTACAGCCCTTCCGCCTGAGATAGACCACATCAGTCTAATTGCTGGAATGTAATAGATACATGAAAAAGCTACCGTGCTTAACTCAACGTCTTTCCCTCTAAATTCTAAAGAGACACTTGCAATCTATAGCACGGTCCATAGATGCTGGCAGGTCAGGAAATTATGATATACATGAATCGCAGAAGGAACTGAGCCAGGTTAATTGTAGGAATCCAACTAGTGGAAAACCTTAGTAGTCGTCCTCAAATATCTAATGGACTGTCAGTTGGGGTTATGGGGATTATTTTCACTCTGTGTCATTCCAGAAAGTGAAGCAGAAATCAGTGGGTGAAAGCAAAAAACAAGAACATTTTGTGAGATTAAAGAAACAACCTTATAACACCTCAGCTTGCATGATAGTAACAAGGGCTGCTTGGTGAGAAATTAAGATCTCTATTGGAGGTTTAAGCCAAGGCTGACTGCAATTTATTAGAGAATCCGTACAACAAACTTCTGCTTTGGGCTGGTCTCTAAGGTCCTTACCAACTCCTGGTATTAAGATTTTATTAGAAATTTCTCTTTATTTTCAAGGCGATTATATGATCCAATGTTTACTTTTATTTCTCTTATTACATAGGTATCAATAGACACTTTGCAATGGAAATACATTATTTTTCTGCCCACAGGACATTTTGAAGTAGGCATATAACCCTTAAAAATTGCTGATTTATCATCTTAGAGGTTTCTTTGTTTCACAGAAGTAATTTATTGCACACAATTATGATATATAATATCTCTGGTTTATTAAGCATGAAAAAATCATGTTTCTGGACTATTGTGGGTGAGTTTTCCACCTTAGAATGCCTTAACATTTGTAGTTAAGGTTACTATGGTAACCATAATTCAGTTCTTTGTGATATCAATTACTTTTTATTCCTCTGTGTTACTTAGATTCTTTATGTCCATATTATGTCTAACTATTCAAAATCACAAACTATAGTCTTTTTTATAAAGATAATAAAATAAATGGGTTAAGGAACTTTCCCCCCAGTGCTTATAAAAGAACTATTTGAAGTGGATAATCATTATAACCAAAAATAGAAAAATTAGTGCCTGTGTGATAAGGGAGGGCAAATAATGAGACATGGCAGATTATAGCATGGATTGTAGTGAATAGTGAGGCGGCCATAAATGAGCAAATTTATTTTGTAAGCAAAATTGTAAACCATAGTACTTATTGGGGATTGCAGTGGATTGACAACTTATAACCCTGGATGAACTGAATAAGCACGGTGCTGGGTGTGGGGGACCCACCTGAGGATTGTTGCCAGCAGCATAAGAGGCAGAACTGGAGAAGGAGAGAGGCTGTTGGGAACTGAAAAAGGCTGTTGGAGCTGGTAGAAGCTGTAAGGATCTGTTGGTTATTTTGGAGGAGCTCGTCATGATGGCTTTCCTGATGAACTTGGCTGTTTTCACCCTCCGAGCAGCTCGGAACTTTGTTGGCACTGAGAATGGCTTTGGTTCACTTTGAGGGGAGCACTGGTCCTCACTTTGAGCATTGCTTCCTGGCTCCGGGGAGGAAGATGGTGCACCGCCAGTGTCCTGGAGAAGCTCACTGCGTTGGCGTTCCTGATGGGAACTCAGCCATTTTGATCATCTGAGAAGCTGGGGACCTCACTGTTGCTGAGGATGGTTGTGGTACCTTTTGGGGAAGCTCTGGTACTTCTGAGTGTTTCTTTCTGGCTCCAGTGCAGGTCCCTCAGCCTGCTAGCACAGGTCCTTCATCCCACTGATACAGACTTTCTAGGCTCCACCACTGACCTTTGGGCCTTCCCAGTCAGATCTGTGAAACAGGCCTGCATGAAATGTGGGTCTCCAGTTGAATTTGTGGGAGGCACTGTTACGAGCTCTAGATATTCAGCTGGACTCATGCAGGACATTATTGCAGGATCCAGGCCCTCAGCTGGATTCCTTGGTCTATAGTTTGTGGACAGATTTCCTGCCCTCTCTTGTATATCATTCTTTGCATTACTATTATAAATAATCTTGTGAAATATGTGTCCTGTATTATATTCTTCCCCTTGCAAAATATCCCCCAAACCAACACAGGGATGAAGAACATAAATGACTTCTGTGTGGCTATTTCCTCTTTGTCTCTAGCAAACACCAGTAATGAATTATGGCACATTTTCCCACTGATTTCTAATAAGTCTTCTACCTCCTTCACAACACAGTGCTGTAGGCAGACCCTATTAATTGGTCTCAGTTCTTTTCAATTCTCATTTCTTCTAGAAATGCCTTAATTAGGACTCTAGACAAGGCAATATTGAGCATACACTCTGCACTGATCAGCTTGTATTCTTTCTATGGAAAGACATAGGGAGTTGTTTGGAGGAGTTACTAAAGGTATAATGATTTTGTCATTCCTGATAGTTTAGAGGAAGGTGACCATATTTTATTGAAAAAACTGGGGGCAAGGAGCTCAAAAGAAGCTGGTTGTGGTACTTGTACAGAGAATTTAACTTCCCTGGGTCCTACCTTCTCTACCTGTAAAATGCATTTAATAGTATTTTTCAACAGTCTTTTGAGAGGAAAGAGCTTGGGACATTTCATGGTCCATGCCCTATGCAAAGCTAAATGGTCAGGAAAGACAAGTGTACACTTTCCAACCCAAATCGATACTGGTGATTAGTGGGATGAGGTGTGCTGTAGCCAGGTCATGTTCATATTTAGATGTGCTTTGTAGTTTACATTGTACAACCAAAGTGAGAGACGGGTTGGATTATATTCAGCTAGTAATCAAATTTGGGTAATTATAATTTATTTCATTTCCCTACCTAGACTAAAATTTCCTGGAGGACAGAAATAACATTAATTTGACTTGTTGTTTGCAAAAATGTTTGCATTTATAAGACAAAATTTTTTGTTAGGAGAAATTTAAAAGTGATAAGACATATAAGGGACCATTTTAAGCTAAAATACCTTAAAAACTATAAATAAAAACAGATTATTCCTACTTGTTAGAGACATAACACAGGCTTAAACTATAGCATGATGAATGTACTTTATATGTAAAATAATAAAATACAAGTATAGAACTGTAGGACCTGAGAGAATAGAACTTTAAATCCAGTTCTACAGATTAATAAGACAATGCTATTTCTAGTATATTATGAATATTCCAAAGTTATTAAGTATCTATAGAAATGATATACTACCTCCTAAATTATTAAAAAAAGGAAAATATTTTTCCTAGTATGACTAATTAGGTCATCCTCAATATCACATGTGTTAATATCCACTCCTTTGGCAGTAACTACTACACTACAGGTAAATATGTCTGATTTTATGTTAGTTTTACTTGTGTGTTTTTTTGGGGGGGTTGCTATGCGATTCAGGCTGGCCTCAAACTTATGGTGATCCACTTGCCTCAGCTCCCTGGGTGCTGGAATTACAGGCGTACACCACCATGCCTGGCTTGTCTGATTTTAAATATTGAATAGTAATAGATTACCCATAGCCATAGTAGTAATAACAGTGATAAGAACAATCATGAAAATGTATGAGAAGTTACATATTATCAGATTGGGAAGGGTAATTATAATAGAAAATATAACAGTAAAAGTAATCTCTAAAATGCCAATCAGGTGAGCTTCAAGTGGAGTGTATGAATGATTTAAAAGTGTTACTATGTATGAAAAAATTTATCTGAAATGACAGGAATAAAACTATGATGAGAAAGAGCAATATTTGGCTGAAAAGCTTACCCATTCCAAATGGTACAAGAAATTCTATTTTGGAAAAAAACAGACCTTTGGACAAGGAGAACTCTAAGGAACCAAATTGCACCCTTTAAAACTACAGCCTTGTATAATAATTGGTAGTAAAATTCACAAAACCCATTACTTGTGAGAATAGATTTGAGCGGTTGTCTTGTTTTGTTTAAAATCTTGAAGTCATTCAACATCTGAATCTTCCTCTGTGTGTTGTTATTTATAAAGACAGAGTAGGACGATAGGATTCTTAAAGAGTTGAATTTTTTGAAATAGTAACTTTCTCTTTTTTTTTTTTTTTTTTTTGTTCTTTTTGTTCTTCTCCGGTACCGGGAACCGAACTCACGACCTTGCGCTTGCCAGGCAGGCGCTTTTGCCGCTGAGCTAAATTCCCAGCCCCACTTTCTCTTATTTTGAGAGTATCATAGGTAGCAACTCCAAAAAATGAGGTTAAAGAAAGAAGGTAGACAGCCACCTGCAATTTTGCCTCCCAGGTGATAGGTGCTAGAATATAAACACCATGAGGGTGAGACCCAGGCCCTCCTTGCTCACTACTGTATGCATGGTGAAGAGCGCTGTACCTGGAACATGGTAGAAATAATGTATGTTTGTTAGACAAAGCAAGAAAATAATGATACTTTGGTGTTTCCACTTCTAGAATTTTTCACAAGTAAGTGTTCTTAACAAGAGATTATGCTGAATCCGATTTCAATCTTGGAAAACTATTGAATTTTAAACATTAATCTTGGGTTAAAAACACATTTCCTCCAGCTATGGTGGTACATGTCTATACTTCCAGCATGTGGGAGGCTGAGACAGGAAGATCATAGCAAGAAGAGCAGAAGATGGAGGAAGAAAGTGAAAACAGGAGAGAAAGAATAAAATATACAGCTACTATGAGTCACACAACTTAACTTTCCTTTCCTTTCCTTTCCTTTCCTTTCCTTTCCTTTCCTTTCCTTTCCTTTCCTTTCCTTTCCTATCCCCTCCCATTTCCTTCCCCTTCCCCTCCCCATCCTCTTCCCTTCCCTCCCTTTTCCCTCCCCTCCCCTTCCCCTCCCCTCCCCTCCCCTTGTTCTCCTCATCCTTACAAGTAAACGTGGAACAAGAGCTGAACAAGCGATTTCTTCTTTTCCTTTCTCAGCCTTTCTGTTCTCAGGCTCAGCTCATCTGCTCTCCTCTAGCCTGGAACTGTCTGCAGTCGTGCTTCAGGCCCAGCATTCCCCCTAGTCACTCTCCATCTGTCTCGATTAAGCCTCTAAGCCATTTGTCTCATTTAAATATCTTGTTTCTTTTTCTAAATACTTCAAGATAAATTCTGACCTTGAATACGTACAAGGTACTTCCAAAGCTTTCTGTATTTGAGGAGAGTATCATTTGCTACTTTAAAAAAAATAAATATGCATTTTTTTATTACTATGGTAATATGGTAGTAAGAAAAGTTGGAATGTTAGGTTTATTCTCCTATAATGTATTTCATAACTTAAGTACAATTGTATTTCATACTGATCCAATTTCAAAATAAACATCTTACCATATTTTTGAGATTTCAGATTTTAGGAAATAATGAAACAAAACCAATCAGCATTTGGAGGTATCAGAGTAGACCTAGCGAGTTCCCCTCGTAAATCTAACACAATATTTTTATAATAGCCCCGGTCCCCAATTTCATTTTGTTGTACATGAAATAAAGGTCCCAATAAAATATTATGAGCAGATTTCAGTTCCCATTTACTGTAATGGATGTAATAACTTGTTTTTCCAGAGGTATCTTACTTTCTCGGTGTGAAACATTTCATCCAAATGACAAGGACACCCCCCCCATAAATATGCTTATTAGAAAATGTTTGCTTTATGTTGGCTACTATTTTGTTTGGTTTGGTTTGGTTTTAATGTGAAATCAGTAATGTGAGAATCTCCAAAGTGCCTCCTGAAAATTTGCTTGTCCCCTGCCCACTGTAATCCTGGCTGTCTGCTTAACCTGTGAAAAGCCACAGGAAAGAGAATTGAATATTGTTTTTATATCATTTGGTTGGCTCCTGCAAGTTTATTTTTAGAGTCTTTCTCTTTATCTCATCTCTGCTGGAGGTCACTTTTCAATTCCTGTAGGCATTTCTGATACTCCCTCATATATATCCTGCACATTCTTCCTTTTGTAACTTTGCTCACAGAGTTCTTTTCTAATGAAGTATCTGCTGATCATTTTTCCAAAAGACCAACAATTTAAGATCTAGTTCAAATTTAACTCTAGCCAATGAGTCATGTTCCCCCTACCAAGTTACTTTATTCTTTGACTGTGTGTTTAGTCTTCGCAGTTCTTAGAAAGTGGATATAAGTTGCTACTTACCTTTTTCAGTTGTCGCATTTCTAGCTTATATTTGTATGCACTTTTTAGGGGATTAAGACAGGGTCTTGCTATGTATGTAGTTCAGACTGACCTTAAATTTACTATTTAGCCCAGGTTGGCCCAAACTCACAACAATCCTCCTGTATCAGCCTCCTGAGTGCTGGGACTATAGGTGCATGCCCCTACACCTAGCATTATATTGCAGTTGTTTATATATAATTTTTCTCTAGTCATTATTTCAACTAAGACGATTTACTTCTTACCTCATACACATGTGTATTACTGCAATCAGGAAATTTTAGTAATGTTTTGGAATTTATTTAGATAATTCTTTTCTGTAAAGAGCCTTGCTGGCTATGTCTTTGAATTTATTTATACTCTAGAATTTAATTATGAGGATGTCTTCAGGATCCACTTATGAGATTCCCTTATAAATAAGAATACTATGGGTAAAGATTTTCTGTATTTCATGAAGTAAATATGTTCGGATGGTGTTTGAGAGGATTCTTCCATAATAATATTTATCTGTTTGTTGTGTTTTGTTTGTCATTTTGAGATAAGGCCTCACTATGTAGTTTCAGCTGCTCCTGAACTCCCTTTGTAGCCCAGGCTGTCTGGGAACTCACAGCCATTCTCCTGCCTCAGCCTCCTGAGGGCTGGGATTACAGGTGTGCACCACTACATCCAGCAATAACATTTATCTTAAAATCAATAGTATTATAGAAAGACAATAAAACTCACCCATCTTTTCCCCCTCCCAATATTTGAAGTTTCTATGAAGATTTCTATTCTATTCCCACTTAGGTAAAAGTTTGGAAAGAAGGGAACCTAGTCAGAGACTTGTTCTCCCAAATACACAGTCAGGGCACGTAGTGTCATAGCCAACTAATGTAAAGTTTTGGTTGTTTGCCTCCTGCTGGTCCTTTTGCCCTCTGTGGCCATTAATGTTGATATGTCAGCTTCATTGGATTAAGAAATGCCTAGCGGATTAGTAGAGCACGCTCCTGGATGTGAGTGCATGGGGCATGGAGGTGTGACCTCGGGTGGTGTGTATGATCCCTTGCCCATTTCTGCCTGGCACTGTTCTGCTCTGCTCCCCAGTGCCATGGGCTAAGCAGTTTTGCCTCGCCAAGCCCTTCTGCCGTGAGGTTCCTGCCTTGAGCCTGCTATCTGTGGACTGAATTCCCACAAACCATGAGCTAAACTAAACCTTTCTGCCTTTAAGTTGGGAGAGTCGGGAATTGTGTCCAGCAATGGGGAAACTGACTAAGACACCCTCCAACCCTACAGCCTTCTATACCTTGTTCTGAGTTCTTTTCTTGGCCCTCAGATGTGCCATTCTTTCCCATCTTCTGCAAAGGCTGGGCAGGGCGGAAGCACTTCCACAGACTAAACGCCATTTGGTAGCTGGCTTCTGTACAGAAAACTGACAGGAAGCCATCTTTCACCTTCACTTTGTCCTGCTTTATTTCCCTTGTCGTGAACCCCCTTAATCCTTTATTGTCTGTCTCAGTCTTTTACTCCCTTCTTTTTGCCCTCAGCCAAAATAGAAGAGTAATTTTCCCACCTTCAGTTCTTAAAGTTTAAGTCAAGTGCGTTTTATGCCTCAGTGATTTTTTTCAGGTACTACTGGTATCTGATTTAATTTGACATAAATTAATCTAGGGATTTTTTTTAGTTTTTGTTTTTGTTTTGTTTTGCTTTGTTTTTGTAATTATTTGGCTAGTACTCAAGACTTAATTTTCCTGGCAGTAAGTTTCTGAAAGGAAATACTTGATGATTGTCAGTGTAATGCACGAAGACCTCCTAGGATCCATTCACAATACTTGCACGCAGATTACACAAACTGATTTAAGATCTACACTTTCCAATCAGCCCTCAGCTTCTGATAAACTGGGTATTGAGGGGATCAGGTGTAAAGTGCTTTTCACTAGTAGTCTATGTATGGATATTTTAGTATGTGCTTATGAATATTCATTTCTGCTTTTTGGCTACTTTAGCATTTTATATTGAAAGTCCAGCTAAGAGAAATATGGGGCCTTTTTTGATTTATTTGTGAAAATCGCCTCCTTCAATGCTACTAATATTTTAATTTGTATTTATTGGCTTTTACTCCTAGGACCAAATCTGACATGAAACATCCCATACTAATACTTTGATTGTCCCAAACTTCCACTTTTTTGTTTCTTGGTACTGGGAATCAAATCCAGGACCTTGACTTGCCAGGCAGGCACTGTGCAACTAAGCTATATCCTCGGCCCCCAACTTCCATTTTTAATTTTCAAAATCTGACTCTTCATCAGTGGAGCTTCTCTTTTTCTTTGTTCTTTTTAAGATCACAGACTTCACCTCTAAAAGAATAATGAAGAAATTATACAACATAAAAGGCTTAAATAATTCTGCTGCTTTTTTCCTAATTTATTTGAAAATAAGTGATAGTTTGACATGACTGTATTGGCTGTTCTTTCTTCTCATTAAATTTACAACTGTCTGTGGATAAGATGGAGTCAGCCTCTGATTGGTTAAGCCCATCTCATAATCCCCTCTTATGAGTATTCTATTGGATCTGCTCCTCAGGACAGCTGTATTAGCAAAGGCTCAAGATTTGCTATTTCTTCTTCAGTAAGCAAATGGCACCCTGTTCTGCATGACTTTGGCTTCTGTAGAATTAGTTTTGCTGAACTTTGATGCCATGAGGTCATCCATCTTAACAGAGGTAATAAGAAAGTCCTATGACACATTGCTACTGCGGTGGTGCTGTTGATGATGCATGTACTATATCAGAGAGGGTCTCCTCTTTGATCATTCATGGGGGAGGTGTTTCTCAGATCTCAGCACCAGAAATGCCCATACTCCATGGGCCTATGGACACCACATATCATAAACCACCATATTTTTTCCCCTTAGAGCTAAATTTGTATGACATCTCTGGCATGTGCATTCTAACTTTAATTTAGGATTTATCTTATTTTTTTCTACACTAATTTTTCTCTTTATCTCAATTTCCTTTACTCATTTTTTTTAATATAATGGTGTATCTATTCATAGTAATAATACTGTGATTCTGTTTCAGGGGAAAGGGGATCTTAACAAGTAATCCAATAAAATCATCTTGCCTATTATTTTCCTAGCTGGAGACAACCCTGCAGGAAGACTTTTAACTAGGTATCTCAATCTGAGCAGAAACTGCAGTGTAGAAATGATGAATGAACATTGAAGAATCATCCAGATTGTTTGTAATTTAAATCTTAATTTTAACAGCAATATTTTAAAATGTAGAATTGATGTATTTGAAACAGAAATATGCTTAATATGTAAAAAAGGCAATTCCTCCAGTATCCTCATAGTTGTACTTTAAACAATTTTTGGTAATTATAAAGTAATAATTTTATAGGTAACACTAAAATTATCCCAAAAATGTTATAATCTTCAATATTTCATCCTGGGTTGTTCTTAAATTATCATTATTATTCAATTATTCTTAAAGTTCATTCCTCTAAGCTTACCAGAAATTTATGGTTAGAAATGTATAATTTTATATTTGTGAAGCTAAAAAATTATATACTTAATTCACTCTCCCACTATTTAATATGCACATACACTGTAATTGCTATTGCACTCTACAGACATATTGACCATCTCTTAGATATCCTATGGCTCTCTGCATTTATTCAGGATGTGGTATATTTAAAGCCATATGCATACTATTAAGAATATTCTACTCCTAAATCTAAAGATTAAAATACTAGCTGCACCACAGCTAATGGTCCTTTTAATGGAAGACTAGACATAGAAATAAAATATATCTGATAGACTTCTAAAAAGAACACTGTAAATGGCACAAAATATTCATATGCAACATGGATTCTCACGCCAGGGGATCTGGTGACTTCCAATTAGCTGTCTTTAAAAGGACTCATCAATATCAGCAAATGTGCTCAAGTCATTTGCTATTTGGAAACAATCTCTTTTCAATTAACTATTGATTATTACCCTACAGTAGTCTGGATAATGGAAAGCTTGTTTTAATTCTACTGACTATAAGTTTTAGAAAAGTTTCATATACCTGTAAGTGGGCAACTAGCAATTAAGAATTGAATTTTTAAGATGATAATGATCATGACAATGTCAAAATGTTTAGCACTTTTTAGATTAAATGCTTTCTAATATTACTTTATTGATTTCTCAAAGTATTATTTCAAATTCATGCATGGAGAAATTGAATAATATTTCCTCCAAAGTCAAATAACTAGGATATAGAGCAGCAGGGATGTGAATGGAAGCCCTCTGACTTCAGGATTCTAGTCTGTATCCCAATTATATATTAACTGTAGTATCCAGCCATTGTTAACTGTTGTTAAGCAACATTCAATGTATAATGAAAGCTGTAAATACTAATGTGGAAACTTTATAATTTTTCATAATTGTAACAATTAATAGAAGGCTTAATTAAGTACAAAAATTTATATTAAATTCTCTTTAAAGAACATACTTGTTCTTCTAGCTGAAGCATATATGAGAATCCCTGCTGCTATTTACCTTGGTTCACTCAATATAGAATTACCCCTTCTAGAAGCAGTTCATTACAGATTTTTTTTTTTTTTTTTTTTTTTTTTTTTTTTGGTTTTTCTCCGGTACCGGGAACCGAACTCACGACCTTGCGCCTGCCAGGTCATTACAGATTAATTTCTGAAATTTGGAGCATCTTTTCTTGTCTTTTATCAGTTATTACTAAAAAGCAAAAGGACCCTTAGTGAATCAGTGATATCCAAGGGATAAAATATTAATTTCTTTTAAAAACATGACTAATTGAAAATCACTACTTTATCTTCTACTCTGTAGAAATGGGTAAGGGATATGGAGACGGGGTGGGGGCAGTGAAAAGGAGGGAGATGAGAAGTGTGTAGGTACCACCCCTCCCACGATGAGTGTGTCTGTTATGTACCACAAACCTTACTGATTTTTTAAAAAGAGGGAAGAAAAGGAATGCAGGCCAGGGAGGAGAGGTAAGAAGCTGCACAGAAATGAGGCCAGCCTTAATCCTGGGGACCACGGACATCGGACAGTGGAGGAGAGGCAGAGGGAAACAACCAGTGTGGTTAAAGACTGGTTGTACTGAGCAAATAAGTAAATTGTTTAAGCAAATAAATAACAGACTGAGGATTAAGTAAATAAAACTGCCTGGATGATGAATATTGCTCTATTAATACTGGCCTTAGCATAACCTCACTGCTACAATAGCTCCCCACTTAATACAGATGTGCAGTTGGGTGTTGAAAACTATTAAGTTTTCTTGGGACCATATTGGAAAGAACAGATTGTTTTCCACAAAGATCCATACATAGGGCATTATCCCTCACTACCAGCCATACATGTTTTGTTTTTCATTTTGCCTTCTTATGAACGACAATCATACAAATTTTCTTGTTGCTTCCAAGGAATGCCTTAAAGAGAAATTTGTTTTCACTTTAAAGTAATTATAAATTTTCAGAAGTTTGTTGTAAATTTACAGAAATTGGAAGCAATAAAAAAGAATCTATGTGCCCTTTCTCACTATTTATCGAATGGTTTCTTTTAATTAGTTATAATACAATATCAAAGACAAACATTAGACAATGGATGCGCTTGAATCTGTTATCTTATCATGGGTGTATATTCATGTAATTATCAGTATGATGAACATAGAGAATTAAAGCAGCTGTGGTATGTGTATGCAACCACTCTCCAAGATGACTGTACACTGCATGAACTGCAAACCTGTATTAATAAAATAAAAATTTAAAGAGGAAAAGAAATAAAAGCAAAACTCACAAGAATAAAAAAAAGATAGAGATCGTCCTTCACCACAAAGATCTTCTTCAAGCAATCCTTCTGCACCACACCCCAGTCCCTCCCCCACACTATCCCTAACCCCTGGAAACCACTCATCTGTTATCTGTCTCTGTAATATTATCATTTCAAGAGTGTCATCTGAGGGGACTTATCATGTATGTGTCCTTTTGAGATTTTTTGGACTTATCATAATGTCCTTGTGATCCATCCAAGCTGTTGAATACGTCAATATTGCAATACTTTTATTGCTGAGTAGTGTTTCAGGTTTTGGTTATTACAAATAAAGCTGCTAATAATGTTTCATCTCTTTCAGATAAATGCCCAGGAGTGCAATTCTTGGGTTATATGGTGTTTGTTCACTTATCGTAACAAACAGCCAATCTGTTCTCCACAGTGGCTGTAGAGTCCCATCAGCAACTTGTAAGAGATCAAGTTTCTTAGCACGCTTGCTAGATGTCAACAAAACATGTAATATGCTAAGTGATATAAAGTGATACCCCTTCCTGGTCTTAATTTACATTCCCCTAATAGTGACACTGAACTTCTTTCCATCTGGCTACTTGCCATTCATCTATCCTCATCAGGGGACTGTGCCTGTTTTTCTTTTTTCCCACTTTCTATTTGGATTAGTTGGTTTTTACCTTTCAGCTGTGAGATACCCAGATGATTATCTTATCTGTTTGCAAGTATTTCCTGCCAGTCTGTATCTCATCGTTTCATTCTCACAACGGACTTTCATAGAACAAGAGTTTCAGTTCAATAAGGTACAGTTCGTTGATTTGTTCTTGCTTTTTGGATTATGTTTTAGTATTGTACCTCTGAACTCTTCCTCACATTCTAGATCCTGAACATTTGGTCCTGTTATCTACTAAAAGTTTTATAGTTTTACATTTTATTCTTGTGTCTGATTCATTTCAATTTAATCTTTGTAAAATATTTGAAGTTGAGGTAGAGGTTTATATTTTTTTGCCCATGGGTATCCAGTTGTTCCAGCAGCATTTGTTGAAATGATTATCCTTCTTCCATTAACTTAGCTCCCCACTAGGCCTCTATTCATCCTTCCATGCATGAGAGGAGAGGGGCATCTTCTTATTGCTTCCCACGTAACCTCCACTGGAACCACTGAGGTTGACCATGTTACCACAAAAAGACAGTTCAAGCCCTGAGTTTCTGTGATGCCTCCTCTGACCTCATCCCATGGGGAATATGATTGATGTCTTTTACCTCTGGATAAGAGTTGAGGTTCAAGTCCTTATGCCCTCTTCCACGGGCTCCTCCGTCATCACATAATGGGGTCCTCATGATCATTGGTGAGGGATGAGTCCCAGCTTTTCACTCTGCTTTCTCTGGTACCGCCCCAGAGTGGGGCTTGTGGCACCCCTTACCACTCAGCGAGGGTCCGAAGACTGAACTCTCCATTCAGCCTTTGCTGGTAGTGCTGATGGTGTTTGGCTAGAGTAGAGCATTTACTCACCAATCTTCCTGTCTTGCTAGATTGCCTCCTTCCTGCCACATCAGCAGGAGATAGCAGGCTTCCCATGGGCATGTTGTTGTTGTCATTGTTATTGTTTTGTCTCGCTGTCCATTAATACATTCAGATTGCAGGGTTCTTCAGTACCCATTCTGGGATATATGAGGTAAGAAGAAAACCCAAGGAATCTATCACAGTGCAATTTCTTGAGTTCTGAGTCCCCTAGCTTGGTTATTTTCTTCATTCCACCCTTCAAACTCTTCTCATGTTCATATTATCCATAATGGCTCTAGTAGGAAGAGTAGAATAAAGTTCACATACTCCATCCTCCAGAAGCAAAGGGTAATGGCACCTCACTATAGTTTACATGATACTAGCCTCCAATCTGATTAAAATCTGCCAGCAGTTTTTGAGAGTCTTGATGATACACATAAAATAAATTTTATTTACATATATAATAGTGATAAAAGTGTTTTGGCCCTTTCCACATTCCATGGCATGTAAAACCACTACATCACAAAGAATATTCTTCTTCCTTTACTAATGACTACACTAATTTAGACAGGCTAAGAAACCTGGGGATGGTGGTGCTGGGGATTTAGCTCAGCAGCACAGCACCTGCCTGGCAAGCGCAAGGTCATGAGTTCGATTTCCAGTACCAGAGAAAAACCAAAAAAAAAAAAAAAAAAAAAAAAAAAAAAAAAAAAAAAAAAAGAATACTTACCTAGCATGTGTAAGGCCCTGAATTCAATCCCCAGTATCACAAAATACCAACAAAGAGAGGCTAAAAATAATTGCCTTTTGTTATTTTGGTCTTCCTATTCTTAAAACTGGTACATTTTAACCATAATGAAAACTATTTATCTATATTTCTGAAGTTTCTTAGAATAATGCAGTGAAAGTAATGTTATGAGTCAAAAGTTAGTTATTTCTGCATACATTTATATGACAGCAATTCTCTAAAATTGTGTTTGTGTTTCCAACTCCAACTCTCAATTTTCTCAACTGTGTGATGAGTAATTAATTTTGATTTGTAAAACATTTTCTTGGCTAATAATTTTATAAATATCCAAAGAGTCTGAGGAAAATGGCATTTGAAATTTCAAGACGGGAGGAGAATTTTGAGTAGTCTGCAAAGCTCGTTCTACAAGAATGTAAGTAGTGGTGGCAAAGCCAAGTGGGAATGAAATAAGACAGTTTTAAAACTCATCTTTATCGTTAATATTTATTACCAGATGTACATTTAAAAACACCTGTCTCTAGATACATGGGTTGTGCGAATCATGGAGTAGATCCATGAGCCTTTGTGAAACAGGATGGAAATGACAAGTTGTGAAAAAATATCATGTTGGCTCTTAACGCAGGACGTGCATGTGGATGCACATGGTGGAAATCCACTGCTCCCACTCTTTATCAGGATTATCATCTACTCGAATGCTTTGTTAAGTGGTGAATAGCACTGATTGCTGCCCAGGTTGAAGCTTGTCTATATAACCTCTCTGATGATGGTCCCGTTATACTGTGCCAGTCATTTTTATTTTCTCTGCTTTGCATTTCAGCCTGTTTGTATTATTTTATGTTCCAAACTTTCTTAAAGTTTTGCAGGGAAGAACATATTGCCACGGGAAGAGATAATGGTTCTGTGCATCTGCTGAGCACTCTTGTTCTCACATGGCAACTTCATATGTATGAGAAAAATAATTCAGCACAAGTTCTATGCTTTTTTCCCTGTTGTTCGCTCAGCTGTTCTCTCTTAAAAAGAACTATCTTATATAAATGTCTAGCAAAGAACGAAGTGATTTTTAACAGGTGTTTAATGTGATTTCCTAATCCTTTGTCAAACATCTAAAATTTGCCTAGAATGGGTGGTAGGTGCTGGAGGGGATGCTAGTATAGAAGCATAAGTGGGCTTCTCCAGGGAGCTGCATCTGAAGGAGTAGGGAATATATGTGTAATAATTTTTCTAAATTTTTTATGGTATTATATATAATTGTTTGACAAGTATTTTCCTTACAATATAAATTTTATTAGATAGGTAGATTAAGCAAATTTAACAAGTTTCTTTGCTGCTAGAATTCTCAAAACCTTTGATACATCCTTCTATAGCATTAGCCTTTCCATAATCTTCAATGTAATATGTGCCATTTCCCAAACATATTTATCCTTTGAACGTTTTTTGCCTTCATGGTGAGCATGGGTGAATTAATAGTCTATGAACTGGATTTTGGATAACGGTGTTACAGGTGTTACAAACAAATGCATCATTCACAGTCACAAGGCAGATCAGTGTAAAGAGGGATTCCTCAAGAAGTTTCATAGGGAAAATGAGCTCAGCTAGAACTTGATGGAATGTCAAGTTATTCTAGTTTTATAGACTCTTCATTTGCATACATCCTTTATAAATGAAAAAGAAAAGGTTGATAGTTATATGACACCTTATTCTTTTCCCTTTTCTTCCCTGCTCTGCTAACTGATCCCAGTGCTAAAATTCAGAGCACTCTGGCCCAACTCTGAGAAAGCAGCTGTCAAAGGAATTAATCAAACAGAAAGGAAGCAATTTGTACAAAAATATTTACATCGGCTCTATTTTACAAAGAGAAAATATGGAAAACAACTTAAGACCACAGATTTGGAAATCACTGCGGAATACTGCGAAGGCATTGCAAAAGGTAAACACTGTATATAGACAAAGTTATTACAAGGAATTATGTGTTAAGTAATGTAAATTGAAAAATCTGAATCCCAAAACTATCTGTAAAATTCATATCTAAATTAAAGGAGCTCAGAAAGGTGAGCTGCAGGAAGAGTTGGGTATTTATCCCCAGTCTGCATACATTTTGTTCTTCCAGATGAAAAAGTTGACTTTCTTTTCTCGTCGTGGGTTTTCAGGAAGTAGATAGGTGGGGCAGGGGGGCTTTGAAGGACAAGATATGAAAGGAAACAGGAGAAAGCAGGACTGGGCTGAGGAAGAAATTGAATCTGATGCAGGTCAACAAATCTTTGACTAATCTAACAGGAACAATGAAGGAGATACTGCTCTCCAGAAGTTTGGTTGTTTTGGTTCTTGTTTTTGCTATTGGCTTAGACCAAAATGCTGGGGACACTGAACATCCTCAGTATCAAACTGTAGGTGTGCTTTCAAATGTTTTGAAAGAAATGTCATATCCTAAATAGCACGCAAATTAATTACTCCTCTTGCAGCAATTTTGGTTCAAATTGGCGAGTTGTTTTTTAGTGTTTCGGATTAGAGTTGCGGAAAAGTAGACCAAACACTAAATGCCAGACAAAGTGCTGAAGATGAAGCTGATACTGAACACTGCTAGCTGGTGAGTGTCCAGCGCTGCTGAAATGGTAACATTCACATAAGCACTTTTGATCCTTGGCTAATAAATGGTTCATCTGGGAAAAGATGAACTCATATTTATATTGGTTCTCTAGGCAGCTACTTCTTTCACAGAATGCAGAGAATTTCCTGAATTTTAATTCTCAATTACAAAGTTAATGGAAAAATCCATAATGAGAAAAATATCAAAATTTTAAATAAAGACAGATTAGTAATAGTAGTCTACTGAGTCATATTAACTGCAGATGTAAAAACAGATCAGTAGTTCTGATTCTATTTTTTCATTTAAAAATTTGATATTTCATTCATCACACTGATATTTTTTGAATACTATGTTTGGATTCTAATTATCTCGATTATTGAGTTTTTTGGCCTTAAATTCTGTGCCTGAAGTAAGAACCTCCCTCAGTTCACCCTAGCCAGAGACCTGATAATTGCAAAAGATATATTTGTCCAGAGTTCCTTATCATTATCTGTGGGAGGGTTGGTCTAATGAGAACTACTCCTCCATTTCTTAAAATGAAACTCAAACAAATTCAGAAGATGTACTGTTTATAAGAGGCAAAGTATCCCAAAGATCCTGTAGAATTCCACTTATACATAAAGTAGAACTTTTTCAGGCACATCGAGGGCTTGTCAATTTTCCCTGGCTAATTTAGATCATTCTCACCTATTGGACAGATGGTAGAGTTATGCGTCATTGTCTAGACTCATCACTCCCCAGTGAATATTAAATACTTCATTTCTTCCAGAAATTTTTTAAAAAAGAAAATAGCCAGCTAGGCATGGTGGTATACACCTGTAATCCCAGCACTTGAGAGGCTGAGGCAGGAGGATTACCATGAGTTCAAGGCCTGCCTGGGCTACACAGTAAGTAAGTTCAAGGTCACTCTGAACTATAGAGTGAGGCCCTGTCTCATACAAACAAACAAACACCAAAACAACCACAAAAAGAAAATGGCACTGTGGAATAAGAAATGTACTAGCTACTGTGTGCCTGTTGCATTTCCTCTTAATTTTAGTATTAATTGTGTTGAAGAGTAGACATGAAATTAATGTCAGCGAGTACTATTAATTGCAATTTTCCATAATCATATTTAGTAGTATACTCTGTATCCCAAGGATTATCCTAAAGAGGTCCAGCTATTTTGTATAACACTGTTTTTCCATCTTTACCTAGACTAGACTGTAAAGGGATACATTTGGATTGTAATATAAACTCTGGGAGAGGAACAAGGGAATACACATATAACACAAAGAGAAATGGTTGTTCACTACTTTCTCAGATTGCATTTTTATTTTTCCATCACTACTGTCTTGACTTATATTTTTTCTTTCTTTGCCAGAGATCAAACCCAGGACCTTGCACATTCCAAGCAAGTGTTCTACCACCCCAAGCTGACATTTTTTTTTTCCTTAATGAGAAACTGATGTACAATAAAAGCCTGGAACCTAAATGTGTACCATAGTTTGGGAAAGTTTGATCTCAATTTTCAGTTGGGGCTTAAATGTAACTGGACCTTTGTGAGGCTTGCTTCTTTTCTTCTACTGTGTCCAAAATAAGCCCACATGATATACTGTTAAACAGAAATCTTGAAAACCAATGGAAAACACTACTAACATTTATTGAAAACATGTTTTGATCTCTTCTATCACATCACTTATTTTTGGTGATTACTATCTTGTTTTGTATAATTTGGTCAGGCCCAAGCACGTAGAGTGCATTGAGATCTATAGAAGCAACCTGCACATTTACAGTCTGTATAGATTATACTCAAACAAACATGGGGACACGATGTTTTTATGCCAAATGCACAATGCATTATGGAGATGTAGGCCTAAAATAGGCCCTGATTTTTTTTATTATCCTTTTTGTTTCACAAACACTGGACAAAGTTGAATCTGACACCAAAGAAGGTAGTATGACATGTTAATTTCCTTTTTATCATGAGATTTTACACGACTGATTGTCATGTAAAGATTTTTACCTTCCACAAATAAGGGCTTGAAATATTTCTAAGTGGTCCTTTGAGACTCCAGTCAGGCGAACTGAAGTTAAGAGGATGAATTTATAGGCTCCTTCTGTAAGAGCCAGACCAGCAGCCAGTAGAACAGCTTTAAAACATCCATCTAAGTACCCTCCCAGAAATAAGCGCAACATCAAGAGAAAAAGAATAACATTCTACTTGTGCAAGCATTTTAGGAAAAATAAAAAATAAGAGCTTTTGAACTGCTTTTTAAAATTTTTATTTAGTTTTGCTGTTGAACTTTGTATCGGTCAATGTAGAAATAATCATGAGATAGGAACTGCAACAGAAATTTGAGCACGAAAATTTAAATAATTATGAACTAGCTATAGCTTGGTAAACTACTAAAAAAAAAAAAAGAAGTCAAGTAAAACAGCAACTGTAGAAAGAATCTAACCTCTAAGATTTAAGGAAAAGAGAGAGTGAAGGAACTTGAAGACAAGATAGGGTCTTTCAGAGCATGGTGGCTCCTGCAGGCACTTTCCCTGATGCTGCATGGAGGACGGTGGATGGTGGTCACCCATTGCTGCAGACTGGAGCACTGATACAGCAGAAGAGAAGGACGCCACCCCAGCATTTTGTCGCCAGGGCAGGGAAAACATTGCCCTGCAAGGGAAAACTCCTTCCTCCCTCCAGCCTTCCAGTCTCTGCGGCACCCCTTTTTGGCTGAAAGGAACACTGAACCAGCTGGCAAAGGAAAAATGGGGTCTACAGGGCCCAGTTCTTGTATCAGAAAGCAGGGCAGAAGGATAGGTGGAGATGAGAGGAAATAACAACTACCACCAATCACTTTGATGTTGTTATTTAAGAAGTTCTGCCACTAACTAGTATTTTTCCGCCTCTAGCTCTTTGAATGTGGGTCAGGAAAGCTTGAATGATGGACATAACTTAAAAATAGAATGTTTAGGGAAATTAGACAAGCAAGCATGATTTCTCATGAGAAACACACACCCCATATATATATATTTGAATTTCTCCTTACTTTCTATTTATCTCTCTTCTATTTTGCTAGATGGATAGGTAGTAGGGAGAAATGAAAATGCTTCCCCATATTACCTATTCTGTTATTTCAAAAATATTTTAATATATGTTAATTTGTTTCATTTAAACTACTAGTTTATATTAGTTTGTTGAAAAGAAAGTTTTGTGTTCTTATCTGTTTCTTCTTTGTAAGAATCTTTTTTGTCTTTGTCTTGTACTTTGGGTAACTTCTTTGACAATAATAATACGCAGTGTATTAATGGTTATTATTTTCTTATTATTTTGTTATGAAATTTTGTTTCATGCTTTCATAAAATAAAGAAGTATCAGTGAAAGTACAAATTAACTTTCCTAAACTTGTAGTATGTTTTAGGTGACATGAATGATTCTGAAGTGATGTTTTTGACTTCTGATGTTGTTTACATGCCTTCTAAAATCAAAGAATGTGAATACGAGGAAGTTCTTCAGAGGCCATCTGGCCGGGTGGGGGTGTCCAGTGTTTATGGGGGTTCTAACCACTTTAAATACCTCTAGCAACCAGGGCTTAGTTCAGAGTGTCAAGCCCATTTCTTACCCAGAAAGTTCTGATTTTTTTTTTATCTTGTTCCCCAATCTGATTTTTTTCTGAGAAAAAGAAAAAGCAGATTTTTCCCTGTCATTGGTCCTTGTTCTGTCCTCATTGGAATGTACTGAAATTGTGATAACCATTATGAAAATCCTTCAAATATTTGAAGCCTCTGTTTTATCTTGTCTCTGTTAAGCATTCCTCACCTGGTAAAGTTTCTGTACCCACGTCATGGAGGTCATGCTTCTAAACCTCACTTCCTTCTTAACATCTCTTTTAAGATGCCATGCTCTGAAAGGAGCTTCACCACTCAGACACTCTAAGACTGGGGAAAATCACAGCAGACACATGATTTTTAGTACCTGGTTATCACCCTCCACCAAGTCATTAAGAAAATCTGCCCCCCTCCTTTTTTTAAAGAATCAATGTCCATCGGATTGTTTTTATCTAGAAAAAAAAACAATAGATCTTTTACCAAGAATAATGTCCAGCCCTGAAACATTCCTCACTTCCGCTTAGACAAACTTCCCAACTGGAAGGTCAGGAATGGCTGGTGTCGAAACTTGCCTCGACTCTTCCAAGCTCTGCTTACGCTTTTAACACTGAGTTATAGCCAGAGAAAGTAGTTTACCTCTAACCACAGGCCAAAAGTAAAAAGTGGTTATTATGCTAAATTAGTTTTAAATTATTCTTCAGGGAGGGCCCATGACATGTTCTGTCCATACTACCTAATATAGTGTAAGCCAGGCCAGCACAAAATTAAGTCTTTACAAAGCAGTATTTTGTAATCAGTACTGCTTCCTTTGTTTTGCCTGCTCTGAGATCCAGAATCTTGATTGTAGTTGTTAATATACATGGTCCAAGAAACGATGGTATCTAGTGTTTCTGCAAGAAAATTATTCATCTGAGAATATCACATTCAAGATATATTTTATTTTATGTGGTTATTTTATAAGTGAGTGAAACATTCATTTTACGACTTGAAAATGTGGATGTAGGTACATAGAACAATATGGTTGGATATTCTTTCATCGGATTTCTGCTTGATTAGTTCTCCTGTCCTAGTTTTTGCTTAGATTTCACCTCTCCAATAAAGCCTGGCTTGCACAGCTCTTTGATAATGGACACTGTTTCTCACCCTTCTCCCAGCCTTATTCTCCTTTTCCTGCCATCTCCTCTTTCTTTCCTGAGCGCTCTCTAATGCACTATATCATTTACATTTTTATTATGTTTAACACTGAGTGCTAATCTTTCCTTCCTCCACTCTCCCATCTTCTTCCTCACCCTATGTAAATTCCTTGAGAGTAGATATTTTTGCCTCCCTTTCTTTCTTTACTGATGTAACACAATACATATTTGTTGGTTTAACATCAACTTTCAGTTCCTTTTCACAAGCTAATGATCATTTCTGTGGACGAGAGTATATTCCCCACTCAGGTTAGGTAAATATTCTTTAATTCTGCAGTTTCTCTTCTGTGCATTCTATAGTCTTTTTGTTCTTATAGGCTGCCCTGGTTGGTGTTTGCTTATTTTAGTTCATTCTCAGGCTCTGTACATTTCAGGTTCAGCTTGTAACTGAACCAGAGGTGTTGCTTGCCTTGAAAGGCTCTGCAAAATACAGGTAACCGTCTGTTTGCTGCCCCACAGCCCTTTCTAATGGAATCCATTCCATCCTCTCTTTTTCACTGGTGTCCCAGAAGGGCTACACTTTTCAGTTGTGCACTTTTGTGAGAAAAGTGACTTTCTGGATGGAAGATGCAATGACACTCATCTTAGCATGCAGGACTGTGTTACTTCCTGTGTAGCACCATTAAACAATCCCTTTTGTGAAAGGAGCACTACTTCTTAAACATTTTCTCTCTGACATCTGACCAATACCCAGCCCTTTTGAATAAAACATTTCCCATTAGTCACATGACTGACACCTCTCTCCATCCTTTAGATCATGAATACCAATTTATCAGGGAATCTTTCTTGAACCATTTAATGTGGGTAATTACCCTTTATACAAATATACTGTGTCCTGGTTTTCTATACAAGGTTTGAGGATAATACCAGATAGCACTTATTCAATGAATAAATGGATATGAGGGCATGCAGGTATGTTGTCAATTTATAATATCTTTTTAATATTTATGAGCAGAAGTAAACTGCTGTTTTATTTAGATGTGGACCTGTATCTACTAATATTACTTTCCCTAGTCATTCTTCTATTCAATAACTTATTAACAGATGTTCTCATGATTAGACAACCAGTATAAGGTTGGGACTATTTAGCTGTCAGCATTCATAACACTGATGGCTTATGATCATATTTGATATCTTTATTAAAATGTGGCCACAGAAATTTGATGGTGTATATCACCACATATCTATGGCATATCTATTTTAAATACTTTATCATATACCTGGAAAATAAATTCTACAGTTTATATAGAAGAGTGATCATTTGTGAACATATTTGATGCAAAAACATTCTAACATATATTAAACACTGAAAGTTTACATAACTTCAATAAAATCTTTAAAAATTAAGTAGCGTATTACACAAGTGATATTAGAAAACATACTTTTCATAATCTACATTTTACAAAGTAATGATAATGAAGTACATCAAGTTTCTGCATGCCTTATCTCCTTTAACTTCAATTCTGTAAATTCAACATTGTCATTTTTTTCCATCTTACAGATAAGAGGACTGAGGTTTAGTGGTTAAATAACTCACCAAGGTCATACAACAAACAGCAGCAGAATTGTGAAAGACCCATTAATCTTAACCACTTTGCCCTAGTCCTGCTGAGGACTGCTCAAGTGATTACTTCCTGGTCCCACTGCTTATGAAGTGAGGTATTTTTGTAGCTGCAATGCAAAAACAGCATGAAATGAATTAGGAAAAAGAAGTACTATTTTATTTTTTCTATTTTTGTTATTTTTTAAAAATGAAGGTTGCAGATCTCCAAAAGAGGAAATCAGAAAATAGATGTTTCTGGTAATTTGAGAATAATATTCTTGTTCTCCTCTGGACATTGAGGTTGAGAGGGACAATGCAGAAGCATCTGTGCAGGTTTCGGTTCATTGACGTCTACAATCCTGACCATCTACTACTTTGAATACTCAAGTCAAGGTTATAGAATGTTTATTCTGTAGTCCAAAAACCTTGCAGGAACCCCCATAACTGCTCCATTTTCATAGGACCAATTCATTTTTATAGTAGGTCCCCTGAGGTCCTAACCTGGGAATAAACATTGAAGATGTGATTTCCAAGATAATTGTATTTGACAGATAGCCAAAACTGTGAGACAGAAATTGAAAAATTAGAACAACTTGAAGCCCAGAACTAATACTTCATCAATTCTTACTATGATTAGTTTAGTTTGACACTTTTCAAAACACAAAGCTAAGCCACTGAAGTGATTTGTGCTTTGTTTCACTTTGAAAATGCTTGCTTTTTCCTTTGGAAGTTTCTAAGCTTTGACTTGATTGACAACCAGTTGATTTCTATTCGAGAAAAGAAGAGACAACGAAATAAATTATAGTTTTATGTCTTTCTGCTGTGCAGCAGAAACACTGGTAACTGAAGTGTGTTCCGATCTAACTGCAATTTTTGGTGAAATGGTCAAATTTTGGTCAAATGGAGTTTTTATTTGTGTCAGCCAACATAAACAGAGGATTTTATGAGTTATCAAAAGACCAAAGAAAATTAATTACCGTGAATCAATTCTTGGTCTAAATGAACTCAGAATGGTTCTGCTTCTGTGCAGGCAGCTGTCGGGAAAGTGATCACTAAATGGTTAAACAGTAAAGGGGGAGGCAACCGGGCTTGGATAATGTTAGGGAGGGGAAAGTGTAAGAGTCTAAACCAGAGGGTCCCAAAGTCCAAGGCTTATGTGTGATAAGGGACACTTGTTATTATCCATGTCACATCAAGTCTAGAATCTGTTCTGTTCTTATCTTGCCAAAAGTTAAAGTGAGATATAGTATTCCTCCAGCTGCTACATTAAGCCTTAGAAAAGAACTGTATAAAGCTGTAAACACGGAGGGGTCAGCCCCACGGAGATGGCAACTACAGTAACTATTTTACTCTCTTATCATCCATTGCAGGTCAAGGCTTAGAATGGAATAAAAGAGGGGAGTGTACTTTTTTTCTAGGCAAACTTTTGCTTATGCAAACACTTTCAAAAAAAATTATGACTGGTTTGTTCTCAGAAATATAACTGATAATCTGTACCCAAAGAGTGGACTTGGAGCAGTCACAAAATAAGAGTGAAACAGTTTTGTCTTTTAATATCAGAAGCCCTGATAACAGAGTTGATCCTGAAGCTGACAGGCCTGGGTTGCTGTAAGGATGATCCACAGGCAAGGGAAGATGTCAGCGAGAGCTCATTGCAGACCTGGGCATGTAGGGGCTTACTGTCTCCTAATGAAGGCAGGGCATGGATTAATCAACCAATACAAAAACAATACTGCTGAGTTTTGAAGCTTATTGCATCATAAGATGTGATAGAAAATAATATAGTGTATTTAAATTTTAAATTATTACAGTCAAAGTCCCATTGCCATTAATCCCTCTTAAGATTACTTTTCTTTGCTTCAAACACACTTATCCCATCATTCTTGTGGCTTTATGAAGCAGTTCCAGAAGTCTTCTTTCATGTCTGCAGTTGTACCGTCATGACTGCCTTGTACTCAATCAATCCAAAACATTTCCCTGCATGACCACTTTGACCTTGGGAAAGAGGCAGAAGCTGCACAGCGCCACTTCCATTGCATAAGCTGGATGAGGACACATCATAGTGTTTTGATGAGCTGGCCTTTCCATTGGGTGGCACTTAGCAGCAGAATTCATGGTATTTTTCATCACACCTCGTAATGACGGGAAAGAGGACTTCCAGAACTGCTTCACAAAGCGGCAAGAATGATGGGTCAAGTTGTTTGATGTGAGAGGGAGTATTTTTAGGGGGATTAATAGTAATGTACTTATGGTAATAAAATTTATAAACTTTCACATATTTTTAGCTCACTCTTTTATATTTACCTCATAAGGCAACAATATGTACCAGAAGTTCTTAACACACAGTATTTGGTCTATTCATTTTTACTGGAGCTTTGCAAGCCTCCATAGAGTTTAAACTCAGATTGTGAGTTCCAAATTATGTGTGACAAAGAAGTTTAAGTGTTGCCATATTAACAATATTTAGAAAAGTTAAAGCATTTAAAATAATACTAAGTATTGTTAAATGTGCATGTTTGAATTGGATGGACCTTGAAATGGTACTCAAGGTGAACAAAGTAGATAACTTGCCTAAATACTGCAGAACACTGTGGGAATAAAGTCTCTATCATTGTGTGTTACAAGTTACACAAATGACTACTGTGTTTTGACACACAATACTAGTTAAAGTGGAAGGAGGCAGCTGCTCTGCAGAATGCAAACTAAGCTTCCGGTTGTTCAAGAGGGGGGGCTGCTGCTGGACTACCTACCTCTTACTAGATAACAAAATACAAGATTTCCCCTGCTATGGTAAGAGGGCAACACTCAATTGGTGCGAACAGCGGTGTGCATTCCCCCCTTGACATGAGGATGGATTTTCCAGACTACAAAATCACGCAGATATTTTTAAAACATTTAGAAAGAGGAAGACATTGTATTTTGGTGCATGTTATTTGCAGAATCATTTGTACAGTACATGATCAGATACATGAGCAGTACAAGATAAAACAAACAAACAACTGTGTACTGTTTACATATCAAAATACCAAAGTACATGACACCTGGAACTTGCCCTGCGGCAAGAGAAGTTTCTTACAACTTGCACTTATGTAAAGGCATTGCTAACTGCATTTGCACAATTTGATTAAAAGAGAATTCTTCCCATCAGAACTCAGCAACTCTTCTATAGTAGAGTTTTATTTACTAGAGCTGTCAAAATTCAAATACTCAACTGCAGTCATAATTGATGTGGCACTTTATAAATAAATAGCATAAATCAGTTGAAAAATGCATTACTCATGGTTTGTGACCAAAATAAAATCACAATGATAAACTCATCACAAAACTGTCTAGAAGTGGGAAAAAATGTGACAAGGGCAAAATATTGGAATCAGATTATGCAAAAGGCACAGCTACAACTTTGGAAGTAGAAAACTTGAATGTTACATGCAATAATAACCCTACAGGTGCTTTGAACTAAGATATGTGAATACTTGGACCACTTGAAATAAAACACATTTTAGATACGTTCACCTTTAATACCTAAGTGGTTGAAATGACATAGTGAAGATATGGTGGTATAGTTTATTGGATAAACATTTTAAAACGCCACTTCATTCTAAGATGGTTCAAAGCATGCTTTGCTTTTTGTTTAAAATATTTTTAAAATAACATTTGCTAATGTTTGAAATTCTAAGTTGGAAGAATAAGATTCCTAGCTAAATATTATGAAAAGTCCATCTTATCTTGAATTAGAGTGTGCATGTAAATTATTCAGTTATGTCTGTATATGTACAGGTTTGGGGGAAAAATACTAAGATCCAGAAGAATGTACCAGTTCATAAATTTAGAATAAATGGATTTCATTGTCTAGCAAAGCAAAGAAGGTAGCCAACAAATGGCTACAAAGCCACTGCAGATATTAAGTTTGCATCAATAGTTGCATTGAATTAACTCTGACAGTCTGTTGTTTCATAACTGTCTATCTGGCTTTTTGAGATTTTGTTTTTTCTAAGTAATTCTTTGCCAATATCTCCCCAATTGCCCCTGACAGTACATATGATTTGTCATGTCCTTCAGCATTCCTCAGTGAGGTTAGATTAAGTTCAATTTTTCCACAACAGGTAATACCAATGTTCCGTTTATCTGCTCAGTCTTGTAGATTTATTCTTGCATCCTTCCTGGAATCCCGTACAGTGCCAGCTGCATATTAGCGCTGGGGAAATACATGTTGAAATGCAACTGGAGTTCCATTCACAAACATTAGGTTCAGTGGGAGAGGTTCAAGAATCCCCTCCATTTCCCTAGACTTAGTGCTTTTCCCCTTTTAGAGCTTTTTCCCCTTTAAATGTGTCAGTGTACACTGTAAGCTACCTTGAGACACTTTGTTGTCATCCTTCTTTCCACCTCACCTAAGCGTGGGTAGTTACTGGAAGAACTTACAATTACTTCATGGATGAAGAAGAAAAAGTAGGAGGGGGAAAATCTCGGACTGCTAATGGCCAGCAGCCCTCTTTCTCTTCCTCCCTTATCTTGCATATCCCCACATTGTTCCCTTTAAAACTTTGCACAGCAGTTCCCACAAAATCCCCACTAGGGCAAGTGGACTCCCCCGTGCTGAGTACAAGAGGTTGCTGCACAAGACATGCCCATGCGTTCAAAAGCAGAGCTCTGAAAGCATTTTCCAAAAGAAATTCTGTCCCACTTTATGATCAGCAGTGAAAGTGTTGTTTCTATGATGCTTTAGTAACACCACAGAGAAAAATAAAGAATTGTGACTCATCTCTGAAAATTACCAATATCTCAAAAAGTGTTTTTAATTAGTGCATTTTTAAAAAAATATGAAAAAAACCCACTGCTGAATCTTCCCGAACTGACAAATAAAACTCTGAACTTGTTCTGTTAATAAGGGAAGGGTTTTAGTCTATTCTCTGGTGTGCCACCCAAATTCCACCATCAGGAGCAACGCTTTTTTTTTCAGCTGCTGTCTGTGTTGGCTCATTACTCAGAGTGGGTAACTGCTCCAAGAATTTCCTTCTTTCAAAAGGAAGCTGACTCTCTTCATATTACCTCCAATATGGAGCTTCCTCTCTGGGGTTGGTCTTCTTACTGCAGTTCGTCAGTGAAGTCAAAGGGTTGGCTGGTTACGTCTTTGGGGGCTGCTCTGAAGAGCTGTCCCAGCTCCAGGGCTCCATGCCGGGCACTTGTTGGAATTACTTCTCAGTTTAAGTCCTTTCTTGGCCGTATCATATTGCCTTTACTCTTTTATTTATTTATTTATTTATTTATTTTTTCCGGTATCAGGAATCGAACTCACGACCTTACACTTGCCAGGCAGGTGCTGTGCCACTGAGCTAAATCCCCAGCCCCTGCCTTTATTCTTATGAGTTTTTTTCATCAAGCTGTCCCCTACTAATTTCTTCCACACAGTGTTTCATCCCACCAGGAAACCAATTTAAAACAGAAAACTTACTACAGTGACCAACGGAAGGCTACATTACATAATCTCTCCAAACTCCTAACCCTCCCCCTTCATACTTATTATGGTAAGTATATAAGCATTTACACGACTTTTGTTTGAACAGTCTGCACACATGGTTTAAAAAGTCAATAGTACTGTAATGTCTACAGTGGGAATATCAGTGCCCTGTGCCATGACTCTCAAAGGGCTTAGATTGAAATTTCATGAATTTTTAAGTGAGAGCGATTATTTACTGACATTGTACTATAAAGGATTAAGATTTAGATCTTTTTGACACACTCCGCCATATTCCCTGCTATCATTCTCCCACTAGCCAATTTGAAAAATAAGTAGTTATTCTTTGGGTATCATTAGTATATAACACTCTCAGAATAATCTTTATTACTGAAAACCACAGAGTATACTTTCTTTTCCTTCATAGTACATTGCTTTCCTTGAGGGTAATCATTCCACTTTATTTCTAAAATTTGGTTTGTTAGATTTTTCTGGTACCTATTGCTATTTCATCCCCAAACTTTATGTAAAGTACTTCTTAGTATGGTGAAGCATTTTCTGCCCTTGGGACTATCTAACATCTGTCATAACGCCCCTTCTTCTGCTCCAATGTAAACGGTCTGTTCTGTGGGCCTGGGTACAGCTGTCATCCTAAGACTTCTTTTCATCACTGCCCTAAGGATTTGCTGTTCTCTAGGACTGACTTCTGTATATTTTGTATGGCATCCCTTCGTTTTTTCAGCTTATTTCCTTTATTGCACTGGAGCATGTTCTCTACTGCTCCCTGGAGTACTTTGCTGAAAATGGGTGTATCTCTGCGATCAGTTGTAAATTCCTGAACTCATTATTCTAATATCATGATTATTTGATAGTTTTGTTGGATACAGGTTGTGAATCAACTTCTCCCAAAATTTGAATATAATTGTCCATTACTATCTTGCAAATTATAATGCTCTATTTTTTGTTTGTTTGTTTGCTTGTTTGGGCTGAGTGCAGACTGAACCCTAATTCCTGGGCTTCAGTGGGCTTCCTTCCTTCTAGGACTGCAGGTATTTTTCACATGCCCGGCTGGATTCTTTATTATTTGGTTGTGGCCTTTTTCATTTGTTTGCCTACTCTTTTCTTCCTATATACTCTCTTCTGATACTTTTCTTTTATTCTTCATATTTTAAAATTTAATAATGAGCTATTTTATCGTGGGTCAGTTTTTAATTCATTGGACAGTAAACTCCCTGAGTTCTTGCAAACTGAAAAGTTATATGCAAACTCAATTCTGGGAAAAATTTTGGTATTGTTTCATTGATACTTTCTTTTTTCTTTACTTCTCATTTCTTTTTCTTTTTTCTGGAATTATTAGACATCTTGCATTTTCTGAAATGATTCTCTTATTTAAAAATATTTCTTCTAATATTTTCTTTGCCTTTGTGACCTTTGTTTTACTTTACAGTAACTTGTCCAACTTTAGCTACCAAGCTTGGTGAATTCAGTTAATCATATTGCTCATTTTCAAAATTTTTCTTTCTTCCCTGCCTGGATGTTATTCCTGGTTTTTGTTTTGTTTTGAGAATAGAATCTTCTTCTTGTTTTATGAATGCCATGTCTGTTATCTTTCAGAATAATTATTATAGTTACATGAAATTTTCTTCTTGTGTCCTTGTGGTATTTGTTTTTTCCATTTTTAAAAAATTTGCTTACATCTGGTCTTGTAGGTTAAATTTCATCTTTTGTATCTGTTGACCTTTGGCCACACCCATTCTGGGACAAAGAAAGATAAATTGGGGTTTCTGTTGCATTGGTGGTATTTGTCAACTGGTGGGACTCAGAGGAGGGGTTGGATATGGTAGACCTTTCCTTTGGCAAATCCAACTGTCAGGATGGACAAGTGTTTTCTCTTGGACTTGGGAGATTCTTCAGGCAGAGGAAACTTCAAATCTACTCTCTTAAGATTGAGGAAAGCGATGTACAAGTCAGACAGCAAGAGTTGTGGGAGCCGGAGAAGGGCTTGAGCATTTCCCGTTGAGCTTACTGGATGTTATTTGGTCCCTTCATGATACTGGTTGTTTTCTTGTAGAACCGCTCAGGTTCAGCTTCTGCAGAGAATAAACCAGCTGATCAGAGCAGGGACTAGAGAGGTCTAATTATTCTATATACACTTTTGACCAACCCACTTGTCTTCTGCCTCACCTATACATCTTATGTTAGAGACTGCTAATGACTCTTCAGTTTACCTTTAAACTACCATCTCCTGCTGCTTCCAGCATTCTCCTATCTTCCCTACCCAAGCGTTCAGCAGGTAACAAGGCTCAGACCTAAGCCAGTTTCTGAAACCATCTACTTTTATTTGTCTCAAGTTTTGAAATTTGTACCATTCTCCCCACCCCTCCCTTCCCCTCCCTTCCCCTCCCTTCCCCTTCCTTTCCCTCCCCTCCTCTTCTTTCTCTTTGCTTCTCTTTGCTTCCCTTCCCTT